>NC_056751.1:310085480-310685480 GCF_019279795.1 Protopterus annectens | reverse complement strand
CCTTAACTCATTACAAGCCTCCACTGTTGCAGAAATCAGTGAAGAAGGTGATCCTCATTTCTGTTCCCTCAGAGATGCCTCAGACAAACACAGTGAAAAGTAATGAATCCATCAGACACCTTTGTGGTAACTCACTAGTTACTTTCCTAACTTCTGACACTGCCCTCTGTGTTCTACCATTCAGCCATGGAGGTATCCAGTTAATGTATGGGTTTCTACCCCCCACTCCTAGTTTTCTTATCAGTTTCCTGTGTGAAACTTGAGTCAAAGCCTTGTTGAAGTCTACGACGACCATATCTACTGGTACTCCCTTATCAGACACACCTACAACCTAGTCAAAACCTGGATCATGTTTGAATGGCACCCCCCCCCCCTTCTGGCCATGAGCCTACATTGGTTGCTTTCTTAGAGATCAGTGTCTTATAGAAATATTCTCTCTCCTCTGGACTCTCTGCATGACTTTCCCTGCAACTACTGTGAAGGTAACAGGTCTGCAGTTCTTCAGATTTTCCTGCTCCCCTTTGTATAAGGGTATTATCTTTCCACATTGCAGTGTTCTGATGGAACTCTCCAACGAGGGATCTGCCAGCACAATGGTCACATTTCAGAAGATTCCTGGTAGCAGCCAATCTGGCCTTTGCTCTTTACATTCTCTAAAGGCAGTCAGTTCCTTTTCCACATTTACTCTCTCTATTCTGCGGTCTGTCTAATGGTCTCCAAATTCCGTCATGCCTCCATCAAGTATGCCACTATCCGTCCTTTGCCTTCCTTTATGACAGGCACATTTTTTATTCAGCACCTTGGCTTTTTTACAGTCTTCTGTGTTCTCCTTTTCATTTTTGTCAAGCAACACCAATTTTGCACGCCCCCCCACACACACTTCTGTTTTCTACCAAAAGTCCTTGGTTTTCTCCTTGATTCTTTTTCTTAACTCCCTTTCAACTTTTCCCTTTGCTGCCTTGATTGTCTTTGAGGACTTTCTGCTGGCTTCCTTGTGCTGTGTTCTCCCCATCTCTTGTACCTTGTGTCTATTGCCTTAATTGCTAACCTCACATTCCTATTTTACCACATTCATTTTTTCATCTTTGTGCTGCTTCCACAGACAAATCCACAGCCCTGACTATCCCTAAATCATTCCCACAGTTTCACTCTGCTTGTTCAGTCTTCAAACTCATCTTTGAGTCTCTCCCTCATCACAGCATAAGCCACTCTTCTGAAATCCTACATGGTTACCTTTGTCCTCTTTACTGTTACTCTTTCTCCCTACCCTAAACCACACAGCATGACTACTGTTGCAATATGGTGCCTTAACATGGATGCTTATGAAACACTGCATTGTTAGCACCACATCAAGAAGTCTGTCCTTTCTGACAGTCATTCGGCAGCTGGCTAAACCTCTCATATTCCATATATTCAACCATCTCCCACCCCCTCTCCCTAATCTGGAGCTCAGAATCACAGTAAGCTCCTGGCACATTATTATTGCCCCATGATTATTTTACTTCCCTTACCCCACTCCCTCATTCCATTCTCATACCCTCCTCCTCTGATGTGTCTAGGGTATGACACACCTCATGAATTCAACAGTTAGGGGAAAATACACTACATCAATTCACCAGTTCTCAGCCCCTCCTCTCTCAATTTAAAGGCTTTACAGATATATTTGATTTGATCTGGTTTACAATTAGCATTTGATTTTGAGTTTGTCTTTGCCTGCTCTCTTTTCCTCTTCTTGGATTGGTGGTGCTGCTCCTCTTGGACATCACATCCGATGCCCTCCTTTGCAAAGACTGCAACTCCATTCTCTCCTCTCCCTTCTCTGTCACTTACGAAAAACCTTGGTCTGACATCACCTTCCCAGACATCTTGGTCTTAGGCTGTCCTCCATCAGGGGAGAACCCAAGGAAACTAGCCCTCTCCTTTCCACTGGAGGAGGGTGGAGTACTGTTCATAGGTATACAGGAACAATTACTACACAAATCAAGTGGATCAAGGGAACTAGATGATGCCTAGCCATATACAACTTTCAAGTAGACACTTGAAATGTATTACCAACCTTATTGATCACTTAATAGTGCATACCTTCTTGAACTCTCAGTGGGCTGCCCCAATTGGTGGGGATGGAGTCCTTAAAGTCCTTAAACTGAGAGCTATTACGGGTGTTGGCTGTAGGATCAAGCCTGGTGGGAAGATGACCCTCTGTAAATGGATTCTGGCAGCATAACAGGTTCCTAAGCTAATGGCTCTAGGGCCCTTACAAGCCTAGCCAAGTTCTGCCCTTGTTGTCTTGTCTAGGATTCACCTGGTGGGGAGGGGGGTGTTCGGTCAGTTTCCACCCTTTACCAGTTACCTGTTACAGGTCTTTTAGGGAAGAACTCTTATGGTTAAGAAAACTCTATGGGCTCTTGCAGAGGTAGCTGTTGTAGGGTGAGATCTTGCTTTGTGCTTGTGGCCCTTCCCTGTGAAGGGCCTGCTTCATAAGGTCATGTCTGCTTAAGTATGGAGCAGTTTGCTATCCTGAAGCCCATGATGCCTCTGATACTGGAATACGTCCAGTCCTTCAGGATGACTGAGCATTAGGCATTCCAGGTGGGAATAGGCTCTTGGGGAGAACAGGGCTGTAGTCAGCTCTCCCAGTGTTTAGATCCCTCTATTCCAAGTGCAGTGTTGAGGTCTAGGTTTGACAGGTGCTCTTCTACTTCCATTCTGTCTGAAAGTCTGTGTCTGGTGCAAAGGACTGTGGACTGAGTTCCATACCCTCCTGGTTAGGGTTTTTATTTTGCTGATGCTTCCCATTCTTAGCTCAGCAGACAAGTCATAGGTGGGAAGGGAGGCCCATGTCTGCCCTTCTCTCTATGCAGGGAGACAGTCTTTCCTCCTAGTAGCTTATGGCTTACAGGTTGGGTTTAATTTATCATTCCTGTAAATAAAATTCTATGGCCAACCTTCTGATCCCTTCTTGGGAAGAAGACAGCAGTTGAGACAAGTTCAGGACTTCATCTTTGGGGATAGGGCACTCCAAAGACCATTCCTGTTTATCTCCTGCAGAAGGGATGAAATCACAATGCTCTCCCCTCACAGGAGCAGCAATGGTAAGAAGGGGGGCTTGGTGTCCATTCTACTTGTCCTAGCTGTGCCACATCTTTTTGTTAAATAATTCAGGGAAGCAGTTTAATTGCCCCTAATTCAAACTATGGACAACAGAGGAATATGACGACTTCTTGCCATTACTGGGCCACTGGAACCTCTGATGTGATTGGTCACGAATGTTACCCCTTCCTGAAATGTAACTGTGCTCACTTCTGCTACCTAGAAGAGGCACTTACCACTTAGGCTGTGCCAGATTCAAGTGGAGTCCTGTAGGAGGAGTCAGGAGTTGCTGGGAAGCCTTCAGCTTGTAGTTAAGTGTCAGTAGCTCTCCATGTGGTTGGAGAAATATCTACTTCATAGTTGCTTTGCTACAAGCATCTGAGATAATGTGGATGCTTGCTGTTGACCTTACTTCCACTGGGGAAGGCTACAGGAAGTTCTGCCCTACGTTACTGGTGGGGGTGGAGGAGCAGAACGGAGACTCTGTACCAACTAGATAAACAGCTTGCAAAAGCTGCCTTTTTTCTATCCCCTTTATGGAAATCATTCTCTTTTGGGGTTCTTGAACTTCACACTCAACAGGTGTGAATGGCTGTTACTAAGTGCTTTAGGAGTTGACTTGAGACCAATATCCCTTCCCAGTGGCTCCTCCTCTTTTGGACATCCCAGTTATATAGAGTCTGCTAAGGGGATAGGTTCCCTTCCCCCTCTACTGAGGGAGCTGTCTCTTCCCTCTTCTTCTTAGACTGGTCTCTGTTCGTGAAGAGGTCCCTCCTTCCATTATTTCTATGTGTTGGAAATGGGAGAAATGATGGAACCACTCAGTCGAGGATCTGGCACAAAGCTTTTGGTATGAGTTAGTTACTCCTCTGACATAGTTGGTCCAGGATCAAATCTCTGACATTAGGGAAACAGAACAGGCTTATAATTCATTATTCCTCCGTAGGGGAGAGAAACTGGTTATTTGTGCCAATGGACATTATGTTAGCTAGCCTAGGTTATAGTCTAGTCCAGAATACATGCGGCTTAACAGTGAGGAGGTGGTACTGTTGGCTGTAAGTGGACAGTTGGTTAGAAAATACTTGAAAAAATAAAAGGCAAAGTATAGGGAGGATAAAGATGGGGCAGAAGTGGAATGGATTTTCTGGCTGAGAATGTTTGGGAAGAGGGTTTAATAACAGCAGTTTTCCATTTACCTGGCATTATATTTTGAGTTAAGCAGAAACTATAAATATGGAGAACAGGTATGGTAAGGAAGTCTCTGAAGAATGACATAAACCAAATGAGTTAAGTTGCCTGCACCAGGGCTATGTTTTCTAGTAGGGGGTTATGGTCTTTCTGTGCAATTTTATTAAAATAGAAGATGGGGACAAAGAAGGGTGTCTGGGTAAGTTAGGGAGAGAGGTAGAGGGTGCAATACTAGGTAGGTGGCTAAATTCCTTGAGGAAGTCAGAGATTAAGAGTTGGCCTTCAGAGGACTGGATGGTGGAGGTAGAATCAGTGGATTTTCAGTTTGTGAGAAAATTTACTTCCAGCAGGAAATGTCTGTGCTTGCCTTGCAGAACAAGTTGTTTGCTTTTGAATTTGTTTTTTTTTGCCTGCATATGGCTTGCTTAGCTAGATTACATAGAGAGATAAAGACATTAAGATTTTCTGGTGCGGCATATTGTCTTGATGAAAATCATATATTGCCCCTAAGTTTAATCACAGCTTTCAGGTCAGTGTTTATCTAGGGTTTTTTGTTGTACTTGAGAAGGCACTCTGTAAGAGGGAAGAATTTGTCTTGATGTTGAAGGAGGTATGTGTAAGAGCTGTTGCAGCTGAGTTTGGGTTGTGTAAGTTGGTAATGGGAGACCAGTAAAATGTTGCTATGTGCTTTTGTGGTTGTCTGCACTGATGGCGGATCAGAGTCTGAAGGTAACTAGTTTGTGGGGCAGTTTTGGTAAATGGTGGATAATTTGGAAGGTTACTGGGGAGTGCTCGCTGAATAAGGGTGGAAGAACAAAAATACTGGAGATGATTGGGGGGGGGGTGTTAGCGATTAGCAGATGCAGGAGGGAGTGGTCATTAGTTCAGAGATTTGAAACAGCAGTGTCACTGACTAACTGCATAAGGTTGATATTGTCTAGGAATTAAGCAATGTCATTTCTCAAAGCACCTATGTAGTTTAAATTAAAATTACCTAGCATAAGAATTAGTTTTACAATTGTGGGTAGCTCAGGTAATAGTAAGAAAAAGGACTTAAAATTAAGACAGGCTGCAGAAGGAAGGTACACAACTGCTATTCAGTGACTTTTCTTCCAGGAGGGAGTTCTAGAAGGATCCAGTTGAGTTCAACATCTGAGGAGGCATTTGCTTGAGCAATGATAGCTGGTTTAAGACTGTTTTGAAAAAGAATGAGTGCGCTCCCACCTTGTCTACTGCCAAGTCCTGTGTCTTGGAGGTTTCTGCAGGAGGGAAGTAGATGCTAAAAATTAGGACTGCTGTGCTTGAGCTGTGATATCAGACAAGTGGGTTGTAAGGAAGGTGTTTATCTGGTGAAGTTTACTAGATAGTAAAACTAAGAAAAAAGGCCACATAAGAACTTAAACAGCAAAGCCCAACAACCAACAGCACTGGAGACAGTTAAAATACAAAAACTGAACCAACAAATGAACACAACTAGTGATTATGTGCTTTCTTTCTTTTACTCTTAGAACTTCATTAGAATAAATGTACGTAGCAATCAAATTAATTTATACACATCTAAAAATGACATCACCAATTAAACTAATCAATTTCACACAAAAAAAACACAAATTTGTTAATACAAATAAAAATTTGCAAATACCAAGAACTAGTAAAACAAAAACATCACCCAAAAATATATCACTCACATAAAATGCATTAAAAACATATTAAATGCATTTATATTTTAAGAAATTCTTAACTGATATAGTTTCATTTAGTCCTGGACTAACATCAACTCATAGAAATACCGGCTACTTAAGCTGAAGAAAATCAAGACAATTGTTAAACTGATTAATAAATAACTTGGAATCAACTTGTTGAACTACAAAAAAATAAAATTTCCGAAAAAGAGAACAAATTAAATTATGTCTGGCAAGAGCATTGTTGGTGTCCTTATTTTTAATAGCTCTCACATGTTTACTTATACAACTAAGCTTTCTTGTGGTCTTGCCACTGTAAAAATTTTGGCAAGAACAACAAACCGCTAAATATACCAAACCTTCACTCTTGAAACAAAACCTCTTTGTAGACTCCAAAGTAAAATCAACATGTTTAAAAAAATACTGACTGCCAGGGTAAATGAAACTATAAAAATTATAACTATTGCAACGAAAAGTACCAAAAGGTCCTGTACCGACCCCACTTTTTACATCCTTAAGATGTTCCAATAAATACTTAAAATTACGCGTTTTTTAAAAATGAAATTTGGTTCAATCCCAACTATATCAGTGAGATCTTGACTACCTAAAATAACTTTCCAATTTGCCTTAATATCCTTGACAATGTTTTCCTCTATTCTCATAGAACTGGAAAGGCCAAATTCTTCCCAGATACTTCACCTTCATCCCTAACTTTAGGAATAAATCCAACAGTAAGGACTGATGGAAACCTCTCATCCCTCCAACTAATAACTTCCTCAGAAATCTTCAGTAACTTGTCATAAAGATAGCCTCTCTAATAAAACATGTTGATAAGCAAATCAATCTCTTTTAAAAAAAAAAATTCTCTTTCAATGATAATACAACTCAGTCGAATAACTTAACCCCTAAAAATATTAGGCTTCATAAATGGGGGATGAAAACTACTAAAAATGCAAGTAATTGTTGCTAAATGTCACCTTTCTATAAGTGTTACAAACCTTTTCAAACTAAAATCTGCAAACCATTTGATATCCAAAAAATTAAGTACCTATACAACTAATTGCAAAATTCAACCAACTATTAATTTCTGTAACAAAAATTTCAAAATCACTTCTACTACCTTTCCAAATATAAATCATCAATATATCTATGATAATAAGTAACATGTTTGAAGGAGGGAAGCAGCACTAAATACTGTGTATCCCACCAACATATCACTAAATTGAACCCTGGGGCTACAATAGCCTCCATAGTTATGCCGGACATTTGCTGAAATATACTAGACTCAAACTGAAAAAAATTACTGCAGAGTACTAAATCTAATAAAACACAAATAGTTTTGGAATCCACATTTAAATGGTGTGGATACTTTAAATATAGATGAACAAACTCAATCCTCTCATCTTGGTCAATTGATGTATATAATGAACTAACAACAACTGTACATAATAGTCTTTCCTCACCCATAAACATGTATTTCTTCAATTGGTCCAAAAATAACCATGAAGCTTTCAAAAAACACTCGCTGTTTTGTACTACTGGATTTAAAAGACTAGCAATGTTGATTGTTTTATTCCTTGAAGAAGACAGGCCTAAAGGGAGGTCTGACCTAATCCTCATCTATTTTTGGAATCCCAAATACGGTGCCCAGCTCTGGTTGGTCAACAGAACAAAAACTAAACATATCAAAAAAAAGACATCTCTGGTGAAGTAAATCCAGTAAAGTTACATTGATAAACACATAACTTCTTCTACCAAAGTCTTTACTAAATTTCTTGTAACTAGAAGAATCTGACAACAGCAAAAGCACTGCAGATGTACATGCTTCTTTTTTCATAATTACTAAGCTGCTGCCTTTATTGGCTTTCATAAACCTTAAGATAGTATAACCACATAAACAATTCAAAGCCGAAGACTGATCAACATTCAAATTGTAAAACACTTTGTCCTTCCTTTTTTCATTATATCTAAATAATTTATAAATTTCATCCTTGGACAATTACCCTAAATACATTGTGTTCCAACAAGTGGGGGATTAACTGTACTCAATTTTTTAGTTTAAAACTAGTCTGTTTTAGTATAAAATGGTACTAGTCAATGAAGCCCTGTTAAGAATAAATGTAAAACCTTTTGACAGTATCACCAAGGTTAAAAATCCACCAGGGATTAATTAGTGACTGCTTCCTTTGGTCCTGTTCTTGCCCCAAGTTGTCTTTTATTTGGGGAAGAAAAAATAGACCTACTTGTTGCATCACCAACAAAACTAGCAATGGAAAAAAATAGAAGGATCATCATCTCTTAAAACTTCAGAGCTTGATGTGAAGAAATAACTTTCTGTACTGTCTTTTCCTTTCGGACACCATCTCCACTACAATTAGAGGCATTCCCACTGACGTCAACAGAAGAGTAGAAGGAAAAGAATCCAATTGGTCTAAACGCCGTTTGTTAAAGAGATCACTGGTACCAGTCTTGTTGCCAATACCTTTATGAAAAAAATTAGATGCCCACTCAATAATAAACGTCTCCTGGTTTGAATAAGCTAAAATGTCCCTGTTAAACTTATTCTTTTTCCGCTGAATAATGAAAGCAACATGTTTTTCTACTTTGGAAAAAATATTAAAATATAAAGTTTTAACTGATTAAAAAGAAGGATACCGCTTAACTTCAACATCAAGGGAATGAATCTCATCTTTTAATCCCATCATATGTTCTGTGTTATGCTAAGTACTTTCAAAACATCCAAACCAGCCCAGTTATAAATGGCACATATATCTGTATAAATCGCCTCAGTGTACTTTGTGCCATTCTGAAAGGTGTAAATTCTAAGCCTTACTAAGGGCACAATAGTACATTCTATACAGCTGGTGAGGTAAAACTTCTCAACTTCAAGAGATTTTTCTCTCAAGATATTCTTTTCCAGCTGGAACACTAACCCACGACAATCCAAAATAGCAGGGCTGGACTTGGACTTAATATAGTCAACACTACACAAAGTCAGTAAAAGGGTTCGTACTGTTCCCTTTAAGCAGATCTGCCACCAAGTGATACAGAACATACATACCTTGCTCCTCTGTGACTGTACTCTCATCTGAGAAAACTTCATTAAAGCCATCTTCACTTCCTCTTCGCCACTGTGAATGAATCTCATTCATTACATCTGCAGCTTTACCAACAACTTTCTGAAAGGGTCTGAGTTAAAGCTCGCAGTTCATCCAGAATTGAGCGAACATTTAGAGCAAAATTCAAGTCACTATCACCGGTCAAGCTTTGAACTAAAACTCAAAAGAATTACCAAAAATGCAATACTGATGGCCCCAAGCGCTGAGCTCTTCCTACAAACGAACTAGTAAAATTGAAAAAAAAAGGGCATACAAAAAACAGTAAAGCCCAACAACCAACTGCACTGCAGCCAGTTAACATACAAAAAGTGAACAAACAAATGAACATGAACTAGTGATCAAGTGGTTTCGTTTTTACTCTTATAACTTCATCAGAATAAATGTACATTGCAATCAAATTTATACACATTTAAAAATGACCAATTAATTAACCAATTTCACACAATTTTTTTTTATGTTTTTGTAATTCAACAAGTCGATTTCAAGTTATTTATTAATCAGTTTAACAATTATTTTGAGTTTCTTGAGCTTACATGCTTTTAATCCAGGACTAACAAATTACTTCAGTTAAAAGTTTGCTAAAATATAAATGCAATTAAGTGTTTTAATACATTATATGTATGTGATATATTTTTGGCTGATGTTTTTGTTTTACTTGTTCTTGGTATTGTTAACAAATTTTTATTTGTACGAACAGATTTGTGTTTTTTGTGTGTTTGAAACTGGTTAATTGAGGTCATTTTTAAATGCATATAAATTAATTTGATTGCTATGTACATTTATTCTGACGAAGTTCTAAGAGTAAAAGAACGGAAGAGCTTAATCACTACTTTGTGTTCACTTGTTTAAGTTTTCGTATTTTAACTGGCTCCAGTGCTGTTGGTTGTTGGGCTTTGCTGTTTAAGAGAAGCTTTGGGCATTAATGAACAAGAGAGGGTGGAGATGTTGTGAAAAGTTATGGGCGTTGTGCGATGGTAAGGACTTGGACTGGTTTCAATGTTGGCTCTTTGGGGGAGCATTAACAGTATGGGGTGAATAAATAGAGGAGTCTAGGAAGTTTTAGATACGGTTGTTGGAGTTTGTTAAGAGATAAGGTAAAAGGAACGGGAAACTGGAGTCGTGTGTGAGCAACAGGTGGAGAATGGAGTATGTAAACAAGTGGGGTAGGTCTTAAGGCTCAAGAGAGTGACTGTGGGACTTTGCAGTAGACTAGTAAAGGGTAGGTTGAGAGATGGAGAACAGATGGGGTTTACTGATGGTGTGGTGTAGTGTAGTCAGTTAAAGGAAGGAGTAAGATAGTGAGGTGGAGAAGAACTGTGAGGGAGAGGGTAGAAAAGGGCTTTGAACGCAAGAGGCAGGTGTCTGTGATCATGGGAAAGGACCAGAAAACGTATATGGGGATTTTAAGGGGATGAATATGATGTGCTGTTTGTTAGTGGATTTATTTAAGTGTAGATGATGATGAAACTGCATGGAAGTTTAGGATAGGAATATATCACATTAGGGTGTTTGAGGAAGTTGGATGCAAGTTTAGTGAAGTCGTGCAGACCATTAATGGGTGGTCGGAAGTGGAGTGAATGGAAGGACAGTGGAGACAGTGATATATAAAATGGGCAGCCTGGAGGAGGTTGGGGAATTGGGGGCGGGAGGGAAGTGAAGCAGGACACACCTCCCTCTAGCTGAAATCAATCTATGAAGTAGTGCAAGATGGACAGCGGGGATATAGAGGCAACACAGCAAAAGCATCCCGAATCTCAAAATACTGAACTCAAAATCTCGAAAGCTCAAAATACTGATAACTCATAATACTTAATCTCAAAATATCAAAAAACATACAGGACATCAACACTTACTATACTGCAGCAGAAATACATACAGAAGCATATTACTCTTCTAAAACTATAAGCAGGGGGGAAGCCCCTCACACCCCATTACTTAAATATATGAACTCAGAGATCACACTTCACAGAAGAAAATGGCAAACATACCATTACATGCTTCACGACTGCCTACTGTAACCTTAGTCATGTTCCCTTTTAATGTACTCTACTACAACATAACTCATCTTAGTGCAGTGAAGTGCGATCTCTGAGTTGATATATTTAAGTAGCAGGGGGGCTTTCCCCCCTGCTTATTGTTGGAGTACACTAATATGGTTAGTCTTTTCTTTCTGCATGTATGTATTTCTGCTGCAACATAGCAAGTGTTGGTGCCCTGTATGTTTTTCGATATTATGAGTTTTCAGCATTTTAAGCTTTCGAGATTTTGAGTTCAGTATTTTGAGATCCGAGATTTAGAAGTGAACCCATAAATATATATATATATATATATATATATATATATATATATATATATATATATATATATATATGTGTGTGTGTGTGTGTGTATATATATATATATATATATATATATATATATATATATATATATACATATACATATATATATATATATATATATATATATATATATATATATATATACACACGCACACACACACACACACGGGTCCCCTTCACATGGTCGACATTTCACAATGTCGACATTCATATGGCCGAGACCATATGATTGACATTTGAAATGTCGACCATGGGGAACCGGCATCTCCGTACAGTGCGAAATGGAAAGATTTCCATTTCTGCACTGTAGTGCGATCTCGGAGTTGGTATATTAAAGTTACGTGGGTGTATAGCCCCCCTGCTAGCATCTTTAAAGTTAGTTTCTTTTTTTTTTGTCTGCTTGTATGTTCGACATTTCAAATATCAATCATATGGTCTCGGCCATATGGGTTTTGACACTGTGAAATGTCGATCATATCAAGTAGACCCAAACATACATACATATATATATATATATATATATATATATACACACACACACACACATACATACACACACAGACACACACACACACACACTGATGGGAGTTAGCGCATTACTGTAATATATTACATTCTTTACTAACTAATAATACTAGGCGTTACGTTTCAGTACAGTAACGCAGTAATAAGTTACTTTTTTTAGTAACTAGTAATGCAAATGTGCATGACTTTTTGCGTTTTGCTTAATCAGGTAGGAGGATTGAATGGTCCTAAACAGTAGGTACCTCCCTCCCACATTTCCGTACAAAAACACTCCCTTAACTCCTACGTATCGCAGTATGGGTGACGCTGTAATGCTGACACTTGGCTGGCCACCTAAACTCTTACCTTTCCTGTTCTCGTGTAAATCTGTCACCTTGTTCTCAGTCATTATGCCAACGAAATACCAGTTATAAATCCAAAAACCAGTTCACAATGCAAACAGCAGCTCTTCAACTATAAAATAGGTCTGTAGCAGATGCCCCCTCGTGTGTGAATTGCATTACAGATTGGCGAATGTAGTGTAAGCATTTCTGTTGTCTAGGAAATGACTAAGGCCACATTCCTTCTCTTTCAGAAAAGAGAATAAACTTTCAAACTTGACATGTGGTTAACCACAACACTGTGCATTCATTGTCTAGTAAGTGCTCTAGACGGAGGGGGGGGGGTGTGGACAGGATGATGTCCCAGTAGTCAGCTGGTTCAGGGAGAAACCCATCTTCTTGAAAGGAAGATAAAAAATAGTTAATACAGATACTGCTGTACAAAAAACAAATGGAGTGCTGCATACGGTTTATAATTTCTAATCCATCTGCAACTCGCATTTGAGTGGACCAGGAGAAATTTAGACACCGGAGACCCAAGCCTGGGCAACTCAAGTTGGTTAAGCTTAACCGCAGCTCAGCTCCACCACAGCATTTAAATGTATTTGATTTTAGCTCAGTTGTTTTTTTCTGCCCCCTACAGCTGATGATTTATGGATGAAAGTGGTGGATTACACTTAATAAATATGCATGAAAAAGGCAGACTGAAAAGTTTTTAAAGATGTTAGTACATCAAAGGTACACTTACAGTCTGGGGGGGTGTTTGTGTGACATGTCCTACCTGCCCATCTGTGCACTGGTCACCAAAACAGAGGTTAATGCAAAGGGCAGCTGAGAGGGACAGTTTGCACCGGGCGTCAGACTTTAAATGTACTATTTTTTTTTTTAAATAAAACTTTTTAGGTTCCACAACGGTGGCAGCGTCTTCTCCTTTAAGGAGGACCATGTGTGCATCACATGCACACCACCACAGAAGTAAACTAAAGTCGTAAACTGCAAAATCATTCCAAACTTGTGCGCGGAATTTCAAGTAGATGTTCCTGAAGGAGAGAAGATAAGCGTGTGCGCGCATGCATGTGTATTTGTGTGATAATACCCTTATTTTTTATCACTGCAGTGTTGCATTGCATTTTTGTGAACTGGAAATTTGAGTAGTTACTTATACTTTTGCTGACATCTTAAGTGACAAACATGTCATACCCGTCACATGTCTCTATCTCTTTGTACTTGTCGGTACTTTTGGTGATTTGCAATTCATTTGCCTGGTAATACAGTGCTGTTAGTACAAGCTGCATGCAGAAAATGTATGTATTTATTTATTTACTGATGGACTGATTAAGTTTGTTGATAGGGCTAATGGGCTATTCTACTAAGGACTCGCTTCATCCACAGCTCTGGAGTTGCAACAAAGAAGTGAGAGATGACTCAGCATAACATAATGCAGGAAAACAGTACAACCTTGTATGAAGAGTCGATATGCTTCAGGATTCCAGTAAATATGCTTCATTTGGCTCTCTGACTCAAAGAAACTTAAAGGTATTCGAGAAAAAGCAGCCTGCATTTTTATGTAGTATTTTACTTTCAGGATCCATGATGGAATATGCCACTACATTTCAGTTAAGTGTCAATATCCTTAAACACCTCCGTAACACTCTTAAAGGCATATTACACATGTAGTTACAGGATTATTGAGTGTAATACGCATTTTAAGAGTTTTTTTTGTGCAGTGACATCATTAGGTATATAAAGGAAGTTGCTGTGTTATGGAGGTGTGCGACGCCCGTGCCCTGGCCCAGAAAACAAGGAGCCTGAATCCTCACCATTACACCAGTGAGGGGCGTATCATATAGGAGGAAAGGATAACAAATACACACAGTTAAGTGCAATTTCCCTTAAGAGCACACAGAGATCACAGTCAGTCTGGGGCTGGTCGCTCCCTTGCTCTCCAGGTCCCCAATAAGACTCCCCACTGGCACAGCTATAGGGTCCAGATCTCAGCCTAGTGAGCAAGCTAAAACCTCCAGCAACCTCTCTATCCAACCAGTGCTTCGTGTCCCTGCCCAAGTAGCTGACACAAACACACACTTTGAGAAGAGTTTATACAACCACATAGACACTTCTGGTGTCCACACTATGGCTAGACATTCCTTTTCTACAGCTGCATAGCATTCCTCCCTGGGTTGGAGCGTACGACTGAGATAAACCACTGGGTGCTCTTCTCCCTCTGAAGAAATCTGGCTAAGTACAGCCCCCACCCCATGGTTTGAAGCATCCACCTGCACAACAAATTATTTGCTGTAATCTGGACTGGCTAAAACATGGGGTCCTCCCAAAGCTTATTTAAGCTTCTGGAATGCTTGCTCACATGCTGGGGTCCACACTACCTTATCTGGCCTGTTCTTCCTTATCAGGTCTGTGAGGGGAGCAGCTTATGGTAATATAACTGGGGATGAACTTTCTGTAGTACCCTGCTGTCCCTAAAAATGCCCTCACCTGCTTTTTAGTAACAGGTGCAGGCCATGCCTGAATTGCTTCCACTTTGGTAGGTTCTGGCCTTATCTTACCACTCCCCACTCTATGTCCTAGGTAGGAGACCTCTGCCATACCCACCTGACATTTGCTCGGCTTAATGGTCAACCCTGCCCTCTGTAGTCTGCCCAGCACCTCCATGACATGCTGAAGGTGCTCTGGCCAGGAAAGGCTGTAGATGGCAATATCATCTAGGTAAGCAAGGGCAAACCCTCCTCCTCCTGCTAGGATATGATCTACCAGCCTATGGAAAGTTGCTGGGGCATTCTTCATCCCAAAGGGCATCTTTGTGAACTCATACAAGTCAAAAGGAGTCACAAAGGCGGACTTCTCTCTAGCACTGGGAGTCAAGGGCACCTGTCAGTAACCCTTGGTAAGATCAATGGTTGTAAGATACTTGGCCCCACCCAGCTGCTCTAGGGCATCTGTCCTATGCATGGGATAAGCATCTGACTCTGTGTGAATATTTAATTTCCTATAGTCCACACAGAACCTGGTGCTGCCATCCTTCTTTGGCACCAGCACCACTGGGGTGACCCAGTTACTGCTGGACTCTTGAATCACCCCTAGTTCAAACATCTCCTCTACCTCCTCCCTCACAGTCTGTTTGACTCTCTCAGGGACCCTATAAGGGGCCTGCCTAATAGGCCTTTGGGGTCCAGTATCCACCTGGTGCTGCACTAGGTGGGTGCACCCTGGTTTCCCAGTGAACATGTCCCCAAATTCCTGCAACACTGCTCGGATTTCTCAAACCTGGGTAGCAGATAGCTGCTGGGACATTGCTACCCCTTCCACTGAGGTGTCAGCCTGAGCCTCACTGAGGAAATCAGTCTCCAGATCTCCCTCAGACTACTCCTGGAATCCACTGCAAATGCTCAGCACAAGGGCCTCCCTATCATAGGTTCATAGGCTGGTACTAGGCTATCAGCCCTAGGGCCTATACAAGCCTAGCCATAACAATTCCCTGGCTATTTCTTCCCACACTATTTACTTCCCTGGACCCCTGTCTAGCAGGGCGACTTGACATGATCCCCGGGATGAATTTCCTTTCTCCCATCCAATCGTCCAGGTTCCTTTTGAAGAGGACCAAAGAGGCACTCTGACATGTATGGGCAATCTATTCCAGAGTCTGGGGAGTCTCTGGGTCAGGAACCTATCCCTCCAGCATGTTTTGTTTATTGTGATGACAAGGTTTAGCTCCCTGGAGCGTGTGGCTCTGAGGGATTGGGATTTCTTTAAGTGTAGCATGTCCAACAGCTCTGGGTTTGACATGGCCTTGTATGTTAAGCAAAGATAGCCTCTGAGTAGACAATATGCGACAGAGTATAGCTGGAGTTTTTTAAGGCGGTCAGCGTAGGGCATCTGCTTTAGGCCTTTGATTCTTTTAGTGAGGTATTTCTGTGGTCTTTCCAGTTGTTGCAGATGTCTTGAGAGGTACAAACCAAACGGGGCAGTGTATTCTATAATGGGTCTAATGAGGGATGAGTACAGTGGGACAATGACCTCCTTTTTTCTGGATGAAAAGCCCTTAGTGATGAGGTGTGCCACATAGAAGGATTTCCTGACTGTTGTGGCGATGTGGTTATCGAAGGTGAGACCGCTGTCCACCTGTGTCCCTAAGTCTCATCACACTTTTGGTGTTTAGTGTACTGCCATCTATATGGTAATTCACGGATACATGTTTTTTCCCAAAGGGGATAACTCTACATTTCTTGACATTGAGCTTGAGCCCATGGCTCTGGCACCAAGCATCTGTTTCTGTAAGGTCCTTTTGTAGAGTATCCACATCATTTGGGGATTCAATAATGGTTCCCAGTTTGCAGTCATCTGCGAACTTTGTTATCCCGAGTCCCTTAGTGTTGGCCTGTACTTCAGAGAAGTAGATGCCAAACAAGAGCGGTCCCAGGACTGAACCCTGAGGTACTCTACTTGTCACTTGTCATGGTAAGGTTTCATCATGTTAACATGGTACAATTTGTGCCCCTGCCTTCTGCCTAGCAGTTCCACCATGTAGTTAACGTCACTTACCTTTCTTACCACCTTGTAGGGTCCCTCCCAAGCTGCTTGCAGCTTGTTGTGCCTGACAGGAATGAGAACCATTACCTGCTGCCCAACAGCATACTCTCTAGCTTGAGCATTCCTGTCATACCACACCTTTTTCTGTTGTTGGGCTTCTGCCAGGTTCTCCTGGGCCAAGCCCATGAGTTCCCTGAGCCTTGTCCTGAGATTTAAGACGTATGCTACAACAGACTCCTTGTGAGACTCGCACTCACCTTCCCACTCATCTCAAATTAAATCTAGAGGTCCACTCACCCTATGCCCATACAGCAACTGAAATGGTGAAAAATCTGTGGATTCCTGAGGAACCACTCTCTAAGCAAACAGATGGGGCAATTATTTGTCCCACTCCCTCAAACTGATCTGCAAATGCCCGTAGCATGGACTTGATTGTAGAGTTTAACCTCTCAACAAGACCATTAGTCTGGGGATGGTAGGGGGTGGTCTTCATGTGCTTCACCCCACAAGACTTACACAGACAAGCCAGCAGGTCTGACTTGAAATTGGCATATCTGTCAGTCAGTATTTCATTTGGGAAACCTACCCTGCTGAAAATCTCTAACAAAGCATTTGCCACCTCCTCTACCTCAATGGAGGACAAAGCCACTGTCTCAGGGTATCATGTAGCATAATCCACTACCACTAGGATACACTTTTTCCCTGTGGAACTTGGGGTACTCAGAGGACCCACAATATCCGCAGCTACCCTCTGAAATGGCTCCTCAATCACAGGCAAAGGTATCAAAGGAGCTCTCACCTTGGCTCCTGCCTTGCTGACCTTTTGGCAATGCTCACAGGTCCTGTTACATCTCTAGAAATTCCAGGCCAATAGAAGTTCTGCATAATATGCCTCTTTGTATGTTTTATGCCCATATGACCTGCGAAGGGAATATCATGGACTATGGCTAGAAGTGCCAGACAGTAGTCTCTAGGCATTACCAATTGCTGTACTCTCTCACCTTCTAGCCCTCCCCTCAGGGTTCCACTCTCTGTACAGTAACCCTTTGTCCCAGAATACAGATTACCCCTTTACGTGAGAATCAGGTGCCTCCCTAGCTACTTGCCTCAGGCCTTGCAATGTAGGGTCTGAGAGCTGAGCCTGTCTCAACTCTCTACTTGAAACCCTTCCCAGCTCCCCTTCCACAGGAAGTCTGGCATCCTCGGACAATGGTGCCTCACTGTCAGCCTGGGTACTACTACTCACCTCTACCTTTGCAGTCACTCTGTCCAAGGGACCATCAGTACCCCCAAGCAGCTGTGGATCACCTTCAGTCTCACTGCTACAGGGTAGCTTCCTCCCTTAAGTAACCACCTCACCAGTCCTTGCTGCAAGTATGCAGTCTATCTGGGTCTCCCCCAGGCTACCAGACTTACCTGCTTGTCTCCAAGCCTGAATGCATGTAACTGCACAAGCACAGGGTACTGCACTATCAAAATCATTCCATATCAGGACATCTGCAGGTATATCCTCAAACACACCTACTTGTTGGCTTCCTTTTCCACCCTCCTAGTCAAGGTGAACCCTAGCTAAAGGCATTTGGAATGGGATCCCTCCTAAAGCCCTGACTGGAGAAGACTGCCTAGGCAAGTAGTGCTCCTCTGTGACCACTGCAGGCTTTACAATGGTTATATCAGAGGCTCTCTCTCTCTTGGCAATGGCCTCTTTGCCATTCACTACAATAGGATATAACCTCTGGGGGTAGTCTGGTACCCTTGCTGTCCCAGGGCAATCTATTGGCATTCTGTCTTTCCCACTTCCCGGCTCCCTCACCTTTTGTTCCCCACCTTGCCTCCATGGACACCTGTATGCCACATGGCCCCACTGGTTGCATTCAAAAAACATTTAACCCTAGCTCCTGAATGTGTACCTGGAATACTGCATTCCCCTGCTACTGGCAGATTCTGTTGGAGCAGTCTGTGCTGCCCACCATGGGTTCCTTTAGACCCATGAGCAGTACTGGGGGTCCCTTTCATGTGCAGGGCTGCCCTGCTTGCCAGGTATAGGTCTCCCTTCATCCCCAACTCATCTGAAGTAGCACACTATCAGCTAACCAGATCCTCATGTCCTCAGGCAAAGTGCTAATGGCTTGCTCCCTCACCAAAAGGTCTTCCAGCCCTTCAAAAGTGGTGACCTGACAACCACTCACCCACCTATGGAAATAAGTGCCCAGTCCAGCCACATATTCACACAAACTCATCTACATTGCGTGTATCCTCACAAAACTTTTTCCTATACGTTTTGGGTGTTAGCTTAAACAATTCTAACAAGTGATTTTTAACAGCAGCATAATCAAAACATGCAACGTCAGACATTTTTTACAACACAGTTACAGCTTTACCATGGAGTAAGGGTGTCAGGAACCGTACCCAGAGCCTTTGGTCAACACCATACTGTTTGCATACCCTCTCAAACATATGAATGAAACTATCAAAATGATCCCCCTCTTTAAACTGCAGAAGAAATTTACTGAACTTTTGTACTTCTGGGGTCTAGTTACTCTCTTCCCCATTACCTCCATGACTCTGGCAAAGAGTCAGCATCTCCTTCTCATGCTGCCTCTGCCTCTCTTTTTCCTCAGCTTCCAGGCGTAGCAGTTTTTCTTTCTCCACAATCTGAAAACATTGCAGTTTCTCATTGTCCTCACTCTCTAGATGCCTCAGTCTCTCAGTTGCTTCTGTTTCCACACGCCTGGCCTCCAACTCAAGTCTCTTTAGCTCCAGATGGATTTTTAAGTCCTCTGCAGAAAGGTTGAGCTGTCCCATTCTCAGAGGGTGTTATATCTCCACTGTCAGTCTGATTGTCCTCCTGGTTGCTCTCTTCTGATGCAGCTGTAACCAAGGCTGCAATCAGGTCTGTCTTAGGTTTCCATGCACCAGTCCCCTAGCCTGGCACATCTCTGCCAGCTGGCTCCCTGTCAGCTTTCCATACTCCTCCTGCTGACATGCTGCCTGCTCACGCTGACTAACTAAGCTAACAAAAGAAATAAAAACAACTGTGATCTGAACTCTAAGTATTCACTGCGTGGCTGATTTAGAGTACAAAACACCTTCAAAGCTCACTGTACACAAGCTACAGGAATTCACTCTACCCACACCACTACAAGCCGATAAGTATTTGCCAACCAATTAATATGTGGTGTGGATATCCCACCACTGCCACCAATTAATATGTGATGCCAGTGCCCTGGCCCAGTAATCAAGGAGCCTCAATCCTCACCACTAACACCAGTGAGGGGCATCTATATAGGAGGAAAGGATAAATACACACAGTAAAGTGCAATTTCCCTAAAGAGCACACAGAGATCACAGTCAGTCCAGGGCCCCAATAAGACTCCCCACTGGCACAGATATAGAGTCCAGATCTCAGCCTAGTGGGCAAGCTAAAACCTGCAGCACCCTCGCTGTCCAACCAGTGCTTCATGTCCCTGCCCAAGTAGCTGACACACATTTTGAGAAGAGTTTATGCAACCACACAGACACTCCTGGGGAAGGCTGGCACAGGTTCTCCAGCTGTGCCCCTTTTTCACAGACTATACGGTAGTACCAGCAGCCACCACCCACTAATATTTGTCAGCTACTCAAAGGCTCTTAAAAGGGTGTCCAATTATTACTGTGCAATATTATTATCCAATTGGTAGTATAGCCCAGGGCTAAAGCTATTGGAGTAACATTATCTCTACAAAAACAGCCACAGTTGAAAGGGTTTAAAATATTTAATAATAAATAGTCAAAACACAAGACAATACTTTTTACTACACAGTGCTAGTCAAGAGTTGAGAGATCAGATAGAAATACTTAAAATAATTCAGTAGTACAGTTCTGACATCACAGAAAACCACTTAGTCTAATCTTTCTAGTTTCTAGCTATTTCTGAGAGAAAACACAAGTCTAAGATAAACTTACATATAGAGCAAGACAGTTCTGATGAGTTGGATGGTCAAGACAAAAATGCTTAATGCTCTCTGATTCTCTCCATTTTGAAAATCTCATTCCTGGTTCACATTATATAATTCTTCACACTTCCCTGGGTTCCCAGGCTAACAGAAACTACATTTACATTCTTCACCTCGGGGCAGAAACTAGAGCAGTAAAGGACATTTATGCAAGCAAATTCTGGCCATTAACGCTGGCGTTAAAACAAGGGCAGGATGCCTCACTCTAGACTTACTGGCTCTGAGTTTTAACATCAAAGGGTCAACAACATGCTTTACTTGGTCAGTACAGTGCACTGTTACATTTTTTCCAGTTCCTCATGTAACACTTTTTACCATTTAAGACACAAGCCTGTGGTTTAAATTAATATTTAAAAATGCCAGAATTATCTCCAAAATTCTATCTGGCTAGACTGGCAGCCTTCACCTATCTTCGCCCATTCTTCACAAGGTGTTCCAAAAAAGTCTCAGTAGAGTGTAAGTGGAACAAAAGTACTTAACACTTTTGTTTGTTGTAAACTGATTTGTGTGTGTGTGTGCTAGCTCCAATTTTTAGCTTAAACTTGTGCGCGCAGGTTTACGGTTAACTGGATGCAGTGTCACAATGCCGTTTGGTTTAAGTGAGAATACTGATGAATATGATGCAACATATGTTCCTAGACTATCACCTGTGTCCTCTTTGCCCAATCTAAAGGGAAGGATGAAATAATCAGTTGTACCCTATAAAATATCATCTTTTCTTGCTTCAGCAGCAAAGTTTGTGTGGAGATGGAATTTGCTTTGCAAGGATCTTAATTCCTTGCTTTTAATACTGAGTTATGTATCTATCTTATTCCTTATTAAGACACTCAAATAAATATCTAAGACGCTACAGATCACTTGAAAATATATGTTTCATTACTTACTTGCCTGTTAGGATGACAGGAGCATTTTTAGTTGTAGTTACTTTTATCTCCCCACAACTGACCAGATACTCTCCTCTTTCATCAGGGCTACCTGCCCATCCATAGTCTTTCTTGGACTCAATCTGGGGCCATTCAGGGATGATGGTACAATGTTATATTTCAGCCGGGTTTGTATGCCTTATCCACCACTTTTGCACAGCAGCTTTGCAAGCTCCATAATATGTTAGTTTGCTTGTATTGCCTGTCTGAAGTTATATGCACATTCACACCATCTTAAAATTAGTTTAAAGAACTACTGCTTATGTTTATTGCCTAGATGTAATTTCACACCTCCACACCTTCCCTACCTTTGGTTTAGAGGATATGCCAAAATCACTGGAAGATCTAATATTTAAGTTTGCTATACAAGATATAAACAAACCCTTAAATGGTTTATTAATGTGGTTTCTCTTGTTCTCTCTCTCTGTACACACACACACACACAGATATAGATAGATACGTTATCTTTTTTCTCCTGTTGTATATTTTAGTTACTTACTTTTTCCCCCTGAATTCACAAAAAGAAGTGAGATGTCTGAGTGCTCTAGACTCCTTAAAATGCTTTTCCAGACTCGAGTGATTCCACAGCCTTTCTCTAAATTCAAATAAACTCAGTTGCAGGGGTGGTGTCCAACTTCCTGGGAGGACCCCAAGATTGTATATTGTTTTTTATTACTCTAGGCAAGGAATTCAGTTCTACCTCATCAGCATAATATAAACCCACCATATTTACAATTTCTAAACAAAATTATTTTTAATTCTTTTCCTTCATCCTTAAAATGATTTTTTTGTGGCTTTAGCCCATTATTTATGGTTGTATACCTTTTTATTTATTTATTTTTTTACTAATATTACTTTTGTTTTTTTTTTCTGTAGAGAGAAGTACTGGCTTTCTCTTGAGAGAATAATTGTAGATAAAGTACTACATATTTTGTCATGTTCTCTTTTCATGCTTTTGGCAATTAGACATGTAAAGCTACTCACAATTCTTCCCTTCCTAACACTAACAGTGAAAGAAGAAATGTGGTATTCAACACTGTGCTCTCAGAATATACCTCTGCACACTCATTTAGTGTTGCATCTATTCTACTGCATTGAATCATTCCTGAGTTAACACATGAAAACAACAAACATTTTTGTTATCTACCCCCTTTGAACCTTTGTATATTGCATTGCAATTTTGCTAGAGCTGAATGTAAAGGCTTTTTCAAAAGAGTGACTAAAGGTTGATGATCAGTGTCTATTTGAACAGGTCTACCATAAATGTAGTTGTTGAACTTGGAACATGCAAAGACAACAGCTAAAAGTTCTTGTAATGTAACACTGGTAATATAATTCTTCAAGGGCAGCAGGCACTGAATTTGTAGCTGTAAAGTTCTTTGCCAGTTACCTTGTAACCTCTTCATTAGTTACAGTTCTCTTTAATGTGGAAATATTCAGACGATTTTTACTTCCACAGATATTGTGCTTACTGTTGACTGATATTGGTGGATTCCAATGACAGATGTTTGAGTGGCCTTTTATGGTTGAAATTTTCTAAATTGTGTAGTTTTGTCATTATTGGTTCATACATTTTGTTTCACTGCTTACTGAAAGAATGTTCAAAACTACAAATTTGAAACACATTCTAACAAGTGGTGCTGTATTATACAAGGAATATCATTTAATACAATCAGGAAGGTGAATCAAACAACACATACATGTATGCACGTCCCCAAAAATGTGAGCAAGGAGCCTGTGGTTTGAAAGCAGCCCAATGGTAACTGTAATCCTCCACTAGTCAGATGCAATTTCTTTGAATGTGAATTTTAATGCCATTTCAGTGAATGTGACTTTCAAGTGCAGAGAAGTTTACTGGTCATACTAAGTCTATTTTCATTGTGAGACTGTATTGTTTGTTTGTTTAGCAAATGGCTATCAGTATTTGTGCTGTTTTAGTTCAATATCTGTAATCATTGTAGTAAGAAAGCAGTGTGCACACCAACAGGTTTGAACAGTGTTTATGGTAACTGGGGAGAAATAGCCAAGTAATGGAACACTGGAATGGCTGGGTAGGAAACGGCTTTGGGGGACAGGGGTTTGCCACAGGAAGGGCTGCTCTGGGGGGACCCCGATGCCAATTGGCAGTAACTGTGGTATACAGACCAATCAAAAGCTGTGTAGTGGAGCCAAAGCTGTTCAATGCAGAAGAGTGGGTTCATTTATTATGGTCGAATGCAGAGCGTTACGCATAATCTGGAACACTTGGTTTCTCTTTTTTTATGTTTTAAATGTTTGTAGACTGACAGGTACTATGATCGGAAAAATCCCCACAAAAGGTATAGTTTATTTTGGGGAGGGGCGGCAAACTCAAAGACCACAGCGGGTGGCAGAAACTCTAGCTACTCCACTGGTCAGAGTGGGCAGTCACCCACAATTCATTCAGTTATATCTGAATTTTTCTGGAACACCCACTTTGTTTGCTGTTTAAGAAGTCATTAATATATAATTACTGAGTTGGTATAAAATACTTAGTTATGTAAATCAACAAAATCCAGCAGAAAAGCCTTTTAAAGAATGACTTCCTTCTCATTTTACTCACTGCTGGCGACAGGCAGTTGGATTCCTCCAACTGCATGTCTTCACAGAAAGAAGTGGCCACTGGTGATGTGAAGTGGTACAATAAAGGTGGCTTTTACTGCATATGGCCATCTTTGATCTGCTTTACTGGTAATACAGTTGTAATGTGTATCATGTTAATTAAACATCACACATGCTTTAGGGCAAAAGAATTTAGATATTTGGTTATTTGTAGACATACTTTTGAAACTGAGGCTACAGACAGAGTAAGTAAGTACTGGGTTTGCCACCTTTTCAAATGCCCAAAGAGGGACATTTTAGTAGAAAAAAAAGTTTTTGCAGGACAAGTCATACCCATGGCCAGTGCAAAGGACAGGACTTCACTTTTTTTTTTCTAAAACAGCTTACTCTTGCAGCATTTCAGTTATTTATGCTGCTTCATATACTATTTAGGTGTTTCAGATACAAAATCAGTGTTTTATTCAGCTATTAAAGAAAATTTAGAAAATTCATTCACTGTAGATTCATGTTTTCAAAAAGAAAAAAAAAAAAGTTTTATACAATTAACTTTTTTTTTGTATTTCTGCCAGTTCCTTTATTTTAAGCTTCCGCCAATCACAGCCACATTTTGACAGATTATGAAAGATTAAACAAAGTTTCCATTTGCAATTGCAATATATAGATATTCCACGTGCATCCGTTTATTTTTCTGCTTTGACTTTCTAAGTCTGAGTGAAAGTACTACTTTCATTTGAATGATCCGTTTACATGGAATTCTTTGACCTAATTACAAACGATGGAAAAAACACTGATGTGAAATGTAAGCTATGTCCACCAACAAAGGCGACCTACAGAATTTTAACATACAGTATGTCGAATTTAAAAAAGCATCTTCAGACATCACATCTATACCATTTGGAAAGCTAATTAGCCTGGAAAGGAAAGCAGTTGATTCCAGGGCTGACAAGTTGGACAAGAAAACGGTGACACAGCCGTCTGTTGCAGCATTCACTGGTTCTGGTCATGTCACCCAGTCCAAGGTGGACAGTTTGATTACCGCCTTTGTGGTGAATGACATGCAGTGTTTCAGCGTTGTCGAACAGCCATCCTTCATCAACCTTGTAACTGGCCTGCAGCCAGGAAAGGTGCTAATGAGCAGGAAAACTCTTGTTGAACAGGTAGAGAAACAGTTCAGTGATATGAAAGAGAATCTGATGGAAACTTTAGCAAGTGTTTCAACTGTTTGCACTACAGCTGACATATGGACCCATCGGAATCATAGTTTTTTTGGCGTCACCGCCCACTGGATCAACTGTGACACACCAACAAAAGTCAGCTGCTTTGTCATGCTACAGAATACAGGAGAGGCATACATACAATCTCAAAGCGTCAACTCTTGAGAGCATTCACATCAAGTACAATATACATCAAAAGGTGTGTGTGACAATTACTGACAACAGCAGCAATTTTGTAAAGGCTTTCAAAAGTCTTCGCAGAATAGGAGAGATCTGAGACTACAAGCATTCTGTCCCAAGATGAGGATGATGATGGTGAAGTGATTTACAATAGTGTGACAGCCTTGCTGAGTCAGTCAGGGCAAAGTGAGATCACCTATTCACTGCCTCCCCATCTGAGATGTGCAGCACATGCATTGAATCTAGTTGCCGTGCATGATGCTGATGCACAGTATTAAAAGATCATGCAAAGCAAAATGGCCAAATGTTATGCTGCTTGGAACAAGGCTAGTCGCAGCACCCAAGCTGCTGAGGTGGTTCTCAATAAATATGATCTGGCATTGCTTGTTCGCAATGTGATGTAATGGAATTCCACTTTCTATAGAATGGAGAGAATTCATCGCATTACAACTCAGGTTGAAGGCTTGCTGAATGAGATATGTGAAGAGATCGGAATCACCATCTGCAGGCCTGCTGAAATTACCTTTGTTGCTGAGTTTGTGCAAGCAATGCAGCCCCTGGCAATGGCTCTGGACATCCTGCAGTCAGAGCTGAAAAGCTTCATGGTGTCCTGATCCCCACCATTATGTGCCTGAAAAACACTGTCTGAAGTCATGCAGTCTGTGAAGCTCACTGTGCTACTAGCTGATGGTCTTCTTAAAGGCACTGAGGCTCGGTTCGATCACCTTCTGGAGCACAAACAGCTCATTCTGGCTAGCATAGTGCACCCACAGTTCCACTTGTGATGGATGGACAGAGAAGCACAGAAACTCAGAGGCAAGGCTTTGCTCCTTGTGCCATGCAGAAACTGGATGAACCTGAGTATGAGTCATTGAAGCTTCTGCACTAACTGCTGAAGACAGCTTCTTCAGCTTCAAACAACTGACAGCGGAGTGTCAGCATATCTTCTCAGATGGAAATGTATCTGGCTGACCCTTCCAGAGAAATATCTTCTCGCAACAGTTACCCTATAGTCAAGAAGATATTTCTGAACACTAATACCCCTCTGCCATCTAGTGTACCCGTTGAACGCCTGTTCAGTCTTGGTGGACAAGTGCTGACTGCAAGAAGAAATAGACTCACCGATGAACACTTTGAAAAGTTGCTCCTTATTCGAGCCAACAAGAATATCTAGTCATTGTTTAGTCATTGTGAATAGTTATATATGGTGATATTTTGGTTGACTTTGTTGTGATAGTAGTCACGTTAGACCTACATACCATTATGTAAGCATTTTTGTGTCCTTGGCATAATTTTTAGCAGATTAGCCTAATGTACGTTGTTGAAAATTTGATGAGTTGTAACTTGCTATGAGTATTGTGTTGCTGGCTGTGTGTACTTTGGTTTAAGTATTAAATTTTGACTCTCTGACTATAAAGACTGGTCTGTGGGACTTTGTACACTGTAAAATGCTATTTACCTTTATTCTAATACGGTGTATACAGCTTTAATAATACTCATTTATGTACAGTAAGCATGTATTCCTTACACACAAGTAATGTGTGAGTAAATCAGAATATGACAATTGCTAAATTACACTTATGTAAAAGTAACTCAAAAGTAACAAGTTACTTTAGTTAGTAAATTTTTTTTTAGAAAAGTACTATAGTAATATATTACTTTCACTTAAAAGTAACTAGTAATAACTTATTAATTTTTATAAGTAACTAGCACAACACTGTACACACACACATACATATATACATATATATATATATATATATATATATATATATATATACACACACACATATATATATATATATATATATATATATATATATATATATCTATATGTGTGTGTGTGTATGTATAGGAGTCTCATACTATTGAGCGAAAGCTCAAATAACCGAAACCAAACTACCGTGCACACTTCAGTGAAAATGCGTTTTCACCGAAAATGCACTTTTGCTAAAGTAAGTGCAAGGAAATTAAAATAATGATAGAATGGCTTTTGCTGAGGTCGCAGTACAGTGGAGATAAGGGAATATTCCCTAGTCCAGAAACGTGTTTACTGAGTTTTTTTTTTTAATGTTTTGGGTTTTTTTTTGCAGACTTTTGAGAAAGTGCTTTTTTGGTGGAAAAGCACTTTTGCGAAAGTGCTTTTTTGGTGGAAAAGCACTTTCGCGAAAGTGTGCTCAGTAGTTTTGGATTCAGTTTTATATAGACACACACACACAGACACGCGTATGTATGTGTGTGTGTGTGTGTATATATATATATATATAGATATATATATATATATATATATATACACATATATATATATATATATATATATATATATATATATATACACACACACATACATGCACACACACACACGCGCACATACAGCAGAGTCAATTATCCAAATGATTATCCGAAACGTCATTTATCCAAACCAGTCTTCCAAAGTTTTCAGGTAGGACAAAATCATAAAGTCTGTATAAGTAAACATTACACGTATTAGCTTGAGCATGTTTTTTGAGCTTGTAGCCAAGCTTGTGGGTGAAAATTTTTCTTTACTGCCCACTGGAATTGCTGAATGGTTGAAAAGTATATTCCTGGGTGCAGAAAAAAAACAAGATTTTAGAAGTTTTTATACGGTTCAATTATATGCTTAATTACCCAAACAGTTTAATTATCCGAACTACTCTAGGTCCCAATTAGTTCAGATTAGTCCAGATAATTGACTCTCTACTGTGTGTGTGTATGTGTGTGTGTGTGTGTGTGTGTGTGTATATATATATATATATATATATATATATATATATATATATATATATATATATATATATATATACACACACATATACACACGTGTGTGTGTGTACATACACATATATACATATACGTATGTATACATCTACACACATACATAGACAGATAATTAAAAATAAAAAAGGGTGGGTGAAGCAACTAAAACTAAGCACCATTAATTGTTAAAGCTATGAAAGTTCAACTTCACGATCAGAAGGAAGAGTGCAAGGTGAGCTTCAGCATAAACAAACAAATTAGACTTGTCCCCTTGCAGGCACTTGAGTAAATGCTGCCCGTTTCCCTGGGTAAGGAGGATAAGTTATTAAACAACATTCTGTCAATATGGGGGCTAAGGAAGCTTTGAGCCTTTACAGCCTTATCTTAACATATGGAACAGTGTTTCAGTAATAAATCTGAGCAGGAAAACACATGCCTTGACAGACTTGCTTAAGAGCAGCCAGAAATTGCTCTTACTTTCTTTGTGTTTAAGGCTGAATTACTAGCAAGGTTTTTAAAAAAAAAAAAAAAAAGGTCGGGGTGGGTTCATGATCAATCAGGGATTGCCTCTGTGCAGTCAGCAAGTGACAGAGTGAATATCTATAAGAAAGTTAGGCATGCCAACAAGTGAGAGTAAGTATTATGAAATAACTTTATGTATGTATTAGTTTAGGAAGGGAGAGAGACTTAGAAGAGGAAAGAAGCAATTGAAAGATATTATAGAAGGTACAAAGGTCAGTACATTCCTTCATTTCTAGTTTCACTAAAAATCATTATCCTGTACTATGATCCTCTGGTAACATGACTGTTAACAAGGGAATGTGAAAAGCATTCTGTCCAATGATACAGGCCTTAGTTGCAACAGAAAGTGTTAGATAATGCAGGGGAATACGAGCATTTACCAGATTTGGGGTCTCAATAACTAGCTAGCATTAACCAGATTTGGATCCTCAATGTTAGATACCCAGTTCTTCCATTAAGAAACCTTATTCTCCTGTACTGCATACTTGCGGTAGTATGGCCGGTAACTAGAATGTGAAATGTATGTCACCTACTGACATAGGCATTAAGTTACAAAAATGTGAGGTTATGCAACTAACCCTTACAAGCATTTACCAGATTCTTAAAACAACCAGCTGAAGAATAGGCTTTGTGTTTTAACTACAACTGAGAAAGTTATGTCCAAGCAAAGGTGAATTTGAAACGATGTATCTAATACTCGGGCGAGTTCTCCCAAGCAGCAGTTCTATTATGACAACCATCTCTCATAACTTTATCTTCATCTCTGGAAGAGTCATCATAGCTCAAAAAATAATTTCCTTAGTTACAACAATTTCCTGACCCAGTATCTCTGACGGACCAGTCTGCAGGGAATATTTAATGTCTGCCAACTCATTAAACTCCCAGAAAATATGTTCACAGTTACCTCTTTCTTCCCCCATCCCACTTCCAACATTTGCTGTCTACCTGAGGAAACATTCTTTAGAATACACCTAGGGTATAAAAATACCTTTGTAAACACTTCCAAGCAAAGATCCTAAATCTTTTAGACTTTGTTGCATATTTGGGACACATGCATATATCCCCATTGTTTCTTTGTGAATTGCTTATCCAGTCTCTCTTCCCAATCCTTTCTAACCTCCTCTGTTTCTTATAGTTACCATGCAATATTTTGTATGTTCTACTAATTATTCATTTTTTAACAGCACCTTCGGTTCTAGATTCTACTAAAAACTCTACCAGTGTTGCTCTTTCACTTATAACCCCCCTTACTTCTTTCTCTTTGCCTACACGCTGACATCAATCTTTGACAAGGAAAGCAATCTCTAACCTGCAGTCCAAATAAAAATGTGGCCTCTTCCCATTCTATTACCTTTCTCTCTCTAATTATTTGCTTCTAATACCTTGGGGCTCTTTTACCAGCTTTATCCAATAAATTCCAACCCCCCTTGCCTATTTTCTGTACCCCTAATTGCAGTCATCCCTATCAGCAGAATCTCATTTCTCCATTCCAATGTTGACTTAGTTCCTAGAATACTTTCTGCTACTTTATGAAAATAATATTCTGTATGGTGATTGTTATTCTCCTTAAGGATTTGCATCCAAAATCCCAGTCTCTTATTGTTTCTTGAGCCCCCACCATTTCACCATCACCCCTTTCCACTTTGAATTATAGATCCCTGCTTGTGTTATGTATAGGAGCCTTAACTATGTAGCTCTGAAGTACCCCCCTCAAATCAGGTAATCACAAACTGCCTTGTTCAATTTGAAGAATCAGCTTATCCCACTTGATTCTTCCCATCTTCTTATCCTAGTCAAAATCCTTCAGTTCTTTATTAATTGCTATCCACAACTTCTCCTCTGATTGATAAAAATATGCCTGATGTGTATAAAACTAAAGGGACAAAAACATTTTAACTGCTTACACCTTGCTATCCATTATCCATATAAGAAGTTATGTTCTTACCATAACGTTCCATGTTAGCTGTCTTCTTCTCGCCTTCTTTCTTGCTGGATGGATTCGGAGCCGACTCGGCCTATACTATAGCTCGAGAGCTATTTTTACCGGCTCGAGGCAGCCCTATAACACACAATACCATGCGCTATCTCCCCAGATCACGTTTGGCAGCTAACACATAGTATAAATTTATTATTATAATCATCATTTCCAAGTACGGACTCCCTGCTGGTAACACTAAAGATACAGGGAAACCGTAACATATTGTATCTCATGAAATGGAAGGACTCAGAGACCTTCAAGTCTGTCCAGGCTAGGAGGCAGGAGGGAGGGACGCAAGAAAGAAGGCGAGAAGAAGACAACTAACATGGAACGTTATGGTAAGAATATAACTTCTTAATGTTAAGTTGTCATTCTCGCCTTCATTCTTGCTGGATGGGACAGCGTCCCTAGCACCTTAGTCCTGGGTGGCTCAATGGAACAGACTCCTGAGTACAGTGGAACCAAAGTCAGCTCTATTTCTGGAGGCTATATCAAGTTTGTAATGGGCAATAAAGGTATGTTGGGAAGCCCATGTAGCTGCTGCACATATGGCATCTAATGGTAACCTTGCTTGAAAGGCTGTTGATGTTGATAGTGCCCTAGATGAATGAGCTTTAGGCCTAGACGGAAGTTGCCTGTGTCTCAACTCATAGACAAAGGTAATAATGGATGTCAACTATCTGGAAAGAGTAACCTTTGATACTGGAAGCCCTTTCTTCCCTTCAGCATAAGAGAGAAAGAGCTGGTCTGACTTTCTGAGTTGTTTATTCCTGTCTAGATAATACCGTAGTTGGCGATGAACATCCAATGAATGTAATTTCTGTTCAGCCCTGTTGGAACAGTCTGGGAAGAAGACAGGCAAGTCAATAGAGTGATTTAAATTTGCTTCAGAGGACACTTTCGGTAGGAAGGAAGGATTTGTTCTGAGAGTTACCCTGTCTTTATGAAAAACCAAATAAGGGGGACGGACAGACAAGGCTTGAAGTTCCGATACCCTTCTGGCAGATGTTATGGCTACTAAAAACAGAGTTTTCCAAGAAAGAAGCTTGAGGGAGCAAGAGGCTGTGGGTTCAAAGGGAGGCAGAATCAATGACGTTAGAACCAAATTCAAATACCATGGTGGGGGCGGATCCTTAACTGGAGGTCTAAGCAAAAAGATGCCCTTGAGGAAGGCTTTACAGAGTTTGTGGGACATAATATTTGCTTCTGAGAGCCCCACATGAAAATTAGCAATGGCCGCTAATTGTACTCTGATAGTGGCTGACGATGACCCTGAATGAAAGAGCTCCGCCAGAAAGTCTAGAACCTTATGAATGGGTGCATGGAAAGGATCTAAGGACCTAGCTTGTGCCCAGAGCGAAAAACGCTTCCATTTACTCACATACGTCTTCCTAGTATTGAATTTATGGGAAGCCAGAATGATATCACGGACAGGAGGAGAAATAAGGGGAAGCCTGGCTATGGCTGGAAGTGGAGCAACCAAGCTGTGAGGTTGAGCGAATGAAGAGACTGATGCAGCTTGCCCGAGAGATGGGTCAACAGATCCGGAAGGGGTTCCAGATGCCAAGGCTGTTCCAGTAGATAACTGTGCAGGAACGGAAACCATACTTGTCGAGGCCAAAACGGAGCAATGAGGATCATTTTGGATCTCAATGCGGTTGCTTTCTGAATTAATTGCGGGATCAACGGTAAGGGAGGAAAGGCATATAGAAGACCCCGGGGCCAATTGTGAACTAGAGCGTCTCTGGGGTGATGGCCTGGTAGAGGGAAGAGTGTGAAGAAGTCGAGGCACTTGCTGTTTTGAGGGGTTGCGAAAAGATCGCAGCAAGGCTGGCCCCACTTCTGAAATATTCTGTCTGCTACCACTTGATTTAGAGACCACTCGTGAGGCATGAGGATAGTTCTGCTCAATCTGTCCGCTATGACGTTGGACTTCCCGGGGATGTGCGTTGCTATCAGAAACCGTTGAGAGGAAATCGCCCATTGCCAAAGTCTGAGTGCTTCTCGACATAGGGGGTAGGACTTTGTTCCGCCCTGCTTGTTTATGTACCACACCACAGACATATTGTCAGTTTGAATTGCTATAGTCCCTGTGGGAAGAGAGGTCTGAAGGGCTTGCAACGTTAAAAGCACCGCTCTCATCTCCAGGAACATTTATGTGCAGGTGGCATTCTAATTGTTGCCATGTGCCCTGGACCGTCCTGCCCTGATAGTGCCCCCCCACCCGATCAGGGAGGCATCCGTTGTCACCGTGGCAACTGGGGGGGGGGGAGAACAAAGGGTTTGCCCTGAAAAAGCTGAGGGGAAACCATCCACCAGGAAAGATGATTCTTGCATGATGGGGTTATCAAGATGTTGTGAGTCATTGGGAGCTGCTGAAAGGACCACTGAGAAAACAACATCCACTGAAGGATCCTCATGTGGAAGCGGGCTAATGGGAGTAGAAGGATCGCTGCTGCCATGAGGTCTAACGCTTTCAGTACTAACCTGACTTGAACTCTGTTGGACTGAAAAAGGAACTGAACATTCCGCCGTATGTCTGTCACTCTCTGAGGTGGTAATGTTGCAGACATTTCTGTGGTGTTTAACATGGCGCCTATAAAGTTTATACATTGACAAGGTGACAAGGAGGATTTTGCAAAATTTATAGAAATACCTAGATTGTTGCAAAGTTGAATAGTGTAATCCCTGGCCATTATAAGATGCTGCTTGGTGGTAGCGGAAATGAGCCAGTCGTCTAGATATGGAAACACCTGGAATCCTTTTTGTCTCAGGTGAGCTATGACCACTGCCAAGCATTTGGTGAACACCCGGGGGGCTGTGGTGAGACCAAAGGGCAGGGTTCTGAATTGATGATGACTGGCTCCCAGCCGGAAACGGAGAAACCTCCTGGAGCGCCTGTGTATCTTTATATGATAGTATGCGTCCTGGAGGTCTAACGAGCACATCCAGTTGTCTCTGCCCAAAAAGGGTAGAATGGACTGCAGTGTTACCATCCGAAATTTTGTCTTTTGTACAGAGTTGTTCAATCTGCTGAGGTCCAAAATGGGTCTCCAGTCTCCTGTCTTTTTTGGTACCAAAAAGAATCTGGAGTAGATTCCGGATCCTAGCTGATCTGCTGGGACTGCCTGGATGACTCTTTTTTTTTTTTTTTTTTTTTAACAGCTTTTTTATTTCTAGCTGTGCCTGACCCCTTTGTGCGGGTGGTACGTCTGGTAGGGGTCTTGGCGGTTGTACCGGAGGGGAAGTGAAGGGAATTTTGTAACCCTCGGATATGATCTTCTGTACCCATTTGTCTTGGGAGAGGGATTGCCAGGCTTCCGGGTACAGAGATAATCTTCCCCCGACTGCCTCCGAAGGCGGACAGTCGGGCAGCTTCTCAGGGATGCTGAAAGGGTTGGTCAGGGAAGGATTCCCTGGAACTCTGGTTCTGTGGACCCCCTCTGCCCCTGGGGCGGCGTCTGTTATTGTTCCCCCCTCTGCCTCTGGGGGGAAACTCACCACGTGCTGCAGGCGCGACTCCCTGTGGTTTGCGGAACCACATCTTTCCACCCCTCTATCCCTTAGGATAAGGTCTAGAAGGTGTGGAAAAATGGACTCCCACGGCAGAGAGAGTCTTACAATCTTGCTCGCATCTGGTGAGGGTATTCTTCACCTGAGGTCCAAACAATTCTGAACCATCAAAGGGGGTGTTGGTGAAGGACGCCTTGAAGGGATCGGCAAAGTTACAGAGTCGCATCCAAGCATGACGTCTCAACGCAACACCTGTGCCTGCGGCCCTACTCGCTCCATCGGCTGCGTAGGAGACAAGCCGCATGGAGGAGTTAGCAATGGAATTCAGGGTAGCCAGCTGGGAGTTAATCTTGTCCTGATACCCCACAGCAGAAGGATCCTGTACAGTTTCACCCAGTTCATTGAGCAAGTCTCTCTGAAGGCGGGTGAAATGACAAATAGTTCAGCGATCGCATAGTAAAGGTCGCTGAAGCAAATGTCCGCTTACCGTACCTGTCCATGGTCCTGGACTCTGTTAGGAGGATGAACAGGTACAGAAGGATCAGCCAATTCCTTCTTAGTGGCTGCTGCTACCACCATAGCATCAACTGAAACACCTTTGGTGAGAAAGGATTTGTCCTCTGGAGCAGAAATAAATTTAGAGGGCCTCCTAGGGGTAGGTTCCATTGAATCTGGAGCTGCCCACGCCTTTCTAGCAACTACTTCCATTAGTGGGTCGAAAGGGGAAGACACCCAGGAGGTGGAAGGGCGAGATCCAAAAGCGTCAAGGTAAACCGACTCGTCCTCGGAGGGTTTGAGTGTGGACCAATTTCCCCTCTGTTTCAGGATCTCTAGGATGTCTGAAAAAGAGACATCCTCAGAGGGGGATCTCGGGGAACCCTCCGACTCATCCAAGTCGGTGTCCGACGTGACAGACTCGGGGGAGTCTATGTGCTTCCTCTTGCACTTTCTTTTCCTAGGGGGTTCCCCTGAAGCTTCACGGGAGGCCTCGGAAGAGGAGGAGACACCCAAAGTGGGTACCCTACGCTTTGGATCTCTGCTGTCAGATGCAGGAGGATGGCCAGAGACCGTAACAGGCACTGTAGAGGGAGGAGCTGCAGAACTTAACCTTGGAGTGGACATTGGGTCCAGCACGCTCATCACTTCAAAGGCTCCCCCTATCAGGTACCAAGGGCAGTCCTGGCTCCGAAGAGACCCGAACCGCTCCCGGCACCGACAGAGAAGGCTCCGAGAATGATGTCGGGGCCGAACTAACCAGAGCCGAAGCTCCGAGAGGGAGAGCGGGGTCGGACAAGGGTCCGATGCCACTCGCCCCCTCGGAGCCGACAATGGAGTCCCGGCGCCCGGACCTCTCCACGGACGGAACCAAAGAAGAAGTCGGAGCCGAAGGTGGAAGTATCGGCTTCGACGTGGGCAAAGTTATGGTTCCGACAAACTCCGGCTCCGAACTCGAGAGGTGAGTCGGAGGAGGAATCGATAGCGGTACCGAAGGAGCCACAGTCTGGTGAGACGGGCTTTGGAGCATTTGGGCCAGTGCCTGAGATTTTATGAGCCTACTGACCACCCTCTCAATATCGTGGTCGGAAAGCCTGGATGACTTAGATGAGTGAGTCCTATGACTCCGCTCCGATAGAAGTGGTGATCTCGGAGCCGGACGGATTCTAGTGAGGGGGATCTAGAGCGCTTGCGCGCTGGGGTCGGCTCCAATGCAGGTTTTGGAGCGGATACTACCCTGCCCGCCTCAGATCCGATTGGAACAGATGTCGGAGCCATCTCAGTTACGCCAGTCCTCGACTCAGAAGCTGGAGCCGAGGGTTTGGCGGTTTTTGAAGACTTCCCCGAGCCAGACTTGGACGGGGAGTCATCTGGCTTTAATAAGCCCCTTAAGATGAGCTTATTATGACGCTCCTGCAGGACTCTTGAACTAAATCCGTGACAGACGGAACAAGAGTCCTGCAGGTGTAAAGGCCCTAAGCAGTAGACACAAGAAGTGTGACCGTCTGTCAGAGACATTTTCTGACAGCACGAGTCACACTTCTTGAATCCCGAGACCTTAGCGTCTTTGGACATGGTCCTAACAACAGCAAACACAGTAATCACAGTCAGTCCACACACACACTCAACTTATAACTAGAAAAAAGTTAAGGGGACTGACTAAACACCACACACAGACACTGTAAGAGGTGGGGAAAATTAAGGTAAAGCCCGTAGGCCCAATGATAAAAATTAACTAAAAAGAAGGGAAGAAGGGCTACAAAAGGGCTGTAAGAAATAAAACAATAGATAGGGACCTAAAATAGGAAATCTATTTGGAAAACTACCTGAAATATAGTACTATAGAAAAAATTCTCTTTACTGACCTGAGCCGGTAAAAAAAGGCAACCTCGCAGCGAAGCGGCAAACGAGATCTGGGGAGTTAGCGCATGGTATTGTGGGTTATTAGGCTGCCTCGAGCTAGTAAAAATAGCTCTCGATCTATAGTATAGGCAGAGTCGGAGCCGGGGATCGGCTCCGAACCCATCCAGCAAGAATGAAGGCGAGAATGACAACTTAACATCAGATATTCCAATTTCTCATGTTTTGTGTTATCTTTTGTTTAGTCTCTTCCCACATATCCTTAGCTGCCACACCCGAATCCTTTTCTATCCATAATCCTTTATTACTTCATTTGTCTCCATGAATATGGATACTGATAAACCAATTTGTGTGTAGGTACACAATTTACAGCTATTGCTTTTGTTTTAGCTTCATTAATTTTGTATCCTGAAAAGATCTGAAACTGTCTCAAAATGTTCCATAACACTGAAATGTCCTTTTTTGTTTTATCATATACATAATATGATCTGCAAATACAGCCAGCTTTTCTTCACTACCATACCTATTTCATCCTTGAATTTCTGAGTCTATTAATTTTCTTTGCCAATGGTTCTAAATATAATGCAAATAAAGGGGAGAGAAAGAACACCCTTGCCTGGTTTCTCTGCTCAAAAAGAAATTATCAGAGAGGAACCCACCCACTTTAACTTTTGCCTCCAATCCCTCATTTATCCTCCTAATCAACCTTATAATTTTATCAGGGAATGCAAATGTTACCACTGCCCTGCTCAAACTCCCAGCTTACTCTATCAAATGCTTCCTCTGCATTAAGACCCACCAACAACAGTGGTACTTTCTTACATTCAGCTTCTCTCTGGATCATCAATGTTCTGTTAATGTTATCAAATGTTTGCCTCCCCTCCAAAAAGCCACACTGATCCATATCGATCAATTTTAGCATCACCTTTGCCATTCTTTTAGACAAACACTTTACAACCATGGTTTAGGATTGAAATGGGCCTGTGTGAAGCTGGAGCTGACAGGTATTTACCCTCTTTAGGTATTACAGCCACCAATGCTTTCTTCTAGGAAATTGATACTTCTCCTCTTAAAATACTGTTAAACAAAATAAATGTAGATGTTCAAGTATCTTCATTGTTGCAGTACTAACTCTTTGGGATTTCCTGCTGTGGAATTCTTTGGTAGACCTGAATACCAGAGATTTTAATCCCTTCCTCTTTGCCTGGCAGAAAACACTATAAGCTGTTACAGATGGAATTTCCAAAACTTTCACCCATTCCCCCACTTCTGTCAGCACTGCAGAATGTGTGCTCCGCTGCCTGCAATTTTCTTGATAGTCAGCTTGCTGCCCCTAAAAAGTAAGATAGGATGTATAATGTTCCTCAGTAAAGTTTTTACACACTCTTACCAAACCTGACAGTAGCTATAGCTTTAGTTAATCTTACTGCTGCTAAATATTTGGTTAATTCCAAATATATGCTTTACAACAAGGATGGGAATATTACTGATAAGTATGGGGGGGAAATGTGAATGCTTCTGCAACCTTGATTTCAGAATTTTGAATTGTCAGGCTCATGTATTGAAATTTATTCTGCTCAAGTATGACGAATGTTTGGTCTACGGTTTCATTTGGCAAGAAAAAATCTGCTTTAAATAATTTAGTTTCTTAAATTGTACAAGTCACTACTCAATGTCTACAGTGTGTGTATGACTCAGTTGATACTTCTTTCAGGGCTATGGCCACTGGTATTGTTTTAAAGAGGTTTGTGTGGATGCATTCTCAGAACATCCCAGATGATGTAAAAGACGGGATTTTAAATTCACCTTTGGATGGTGATTTAGTTTTTGGTTCCTCTGCTGCAGATAGTATCAAACAATTTGAAGAAAGGAGTAAGATGATACATTTAATCTCTTAAGATTTTTCAGCCCTCCATTTCCAAAATTTCTAGTATTCTCTAGCCACCCCCCTCAAATTCTGGCAAAAACAAAATAAGCAGTCTCAACAAAATACAAGTAAACAGATGTTTAAGAAGAAATGGCAATGGGCCTCCAAAAAGAATTCTGGAACCTAACCCCTCAAACCAATTACAGTCCCACCAGCCAGAATGAGTTTTCTCTTTGGCAAAGATAGTTTTAGTTTCAATAGTTTCAGACAAATGGGTTCTGAAGATTATCCATCAACAATACAGATGGCAGCGGGAGAAAATCCCTCCTTTTCAGGGGTTATCCCCTCATCCATCAGATCAACTTCTTACCCCCCCCCCCCCGGTAATTCATCCCGTGCTGTCCAGAGAGTGGTAGATAAAAGTACCTCCTTCCCAGGATGGGAAAAGTTTTTAATGAAGGATGTTTTAGGTCCAAAGAAAGAATATGCTTTGAGACCAGTTCTGGACCTTTCTTTCCTAAACTTATTTGTGATAGAACTTGTTACCTCTCCTTCCTCACAGAAGTTTTCCTGTTAACACTAAGTTTAAAAATGCTTACCAACACATTCCTATTCATCCAAACTTTAGACATTTCTTAAGATTGCGTCTGGATCACATTATCATTTCTCTGTTACCCTTTGAATTATCAGCTGCCATCGAGGGTGTGCACAAAATGTCTAGCTCCAGTTATAGCTCATTGCAGGCTACAGTATATCCAGAATTTTCCATATTTACATGACTTGCTTATCCTTGTAGAGTCTTTTTTCAGTGTGTCAGGAATCTGTCACTTGGGTGCCAGATCTTTTACACACGCTGAGATTCCAAGAGAACATTTTAAGTTTTTTTTTTTTTTTTTTTTAATTCCTTCACACAGCATTGTGTTCCTGAGGTGTCAGCTACACATCTCAGTTCAAAAAGCTTTCTGTCCACAGGAAAAAAAAAATAGATCTATACCTATTTCTATGGTTTTCCATGTGTCCTTTGGTCACTGTGAGGGAATACCTCAGGATTTTGGTTTCATGCCATCTATAACTTGCTTGATACCACGGCAAGACTCCACATGAAAAAAGATACAATAATATCTTAAGACTCTCTGGTCCCAGCACATACATCCTTTGTCTTTTCAAATCCCACTGTTGGGGTTTGTCACAAGACAGATTACATAACAGAGACAGTACATATCCCTAAATCTGGGTCTCTCCTTCTCCCCTCCCTGTTCTAAAGCAGTCAGTCATCACAGACTCCTCGGACTTTGGTTGGAGAGCAGCTTCAGGAGGGATAAAAAGTACAGTTGTCTACCTACCATAAATGTAGATGTTAGAGTGTATTCACTGTTGCAGTCATTACACTTGGGTTATCCTACTGGCAGGCTACCCACAGTCAGCCTGAAATTCAAAGTCCTGGTCCGGCATCGGTTGCTGTCGCCTCTTCCCTGATGTCAGTGCGCCAGGGGTATAAAAGATGCAGCCGACACCATTTTCTTCAGTTTTTCTTGCCCCAGATGTCAGGTGCCCCCAAAAGGGTAGGCTAAAAATTCTGCTCATAAAAAAGCATGCACTAACATAAACATTACCTTCATCTACAAGCAAATACACCACATAGGTTATATAGAATAGAGAAGTACAGACAAGTCCCAGCAATGAAAGGGGGATGGAGGGAGGGTAACCTGGACTGCAACAGTGAATACACTCGAACATCTACATTTATGGTAAGTACACAACTGTACTATGTTCTTAGTGTTTCACTGTTGCAGTCATTACACTTGGGTTGAATCCCAAAGCTGAGGTAGGGTGGCTGGGCCTAGATAGAATTAGGAGTGGCTATGAGGCCCTGCAGAACTGCAGTGGCGAAGCCTGCTCTGGATTTAGAGTAAAGAGGTAAGTGGTAGTGCTTTGCAAAAGTGTGCACTGAAGTCCAAGTTGCAGCCTCCAAAATGTCCTTGGTTGGTACTCCTCTGAGGAAGGCTGCTGAAGTGGCTGCTGCTCTGGTTGAATGTGGCCTAATGCCCTTAGGCACTGATTTGCCATGTTATAATAGCAGAAACGAATGCAGTGTCCTATCCATTTTGAAATAGTCTGCTTTGAAATAGCTTTTCCTTGCGATCCGGCAGCATATGCCACTAAGAGCTGCTCAGTCTTTCTGAAGGCTTTAGTTTTGTCCAAGTAGAAGCGTAGCTGTCTGTGTATGTCCAAAGAATGCAGAAGTCTCTCCCCCTTATTCTGTGGGTTTGGAAAAAAGGTAGGCAAATGAATGGTTTGGTTAAGAGCCACACTGGACACTACCTTAGGCATAAATGTTGGGTTTGTCCTTAGAGAAACCCTGTCCGGATGGAAAATAATAAAAGGTTCCATAGCCATTAGTACCTGTAACTCTGAGACTCTTCTTGCCGAGGTTATTGCTAGGAGCAGAGCTGTTTTCCATAAGTATTTTATGTCAGCTGTAGTGGCTGGCTCAAAAGGAGGCAGTGTGAGTTTTTCCAAGACAAAATTGAGGTCCCATGCAGGTGTTGGAGCTCTCCTTGGAGGTCTTATGTTTTTGGCCCCTCTGAGGTACTGCCTTAGCAGTGGATGTGAAAAAATAGGTGGGTCCGTATTGTAAAGAGCTGAAATAGCAGAGGCATGGATCTTAATTGATGAGAAGGACAGGCCTCTGTCCAGCATCTCAGTTAGGTATTGTAAAATCTGAGGGATATTTGGTACCAGCGTGTCCATTCCTAGTGCCTGGTTCCAAGCACAGAATCTCTTCAATTTTTCTGCTTAAGATTTTCTGGTGCTGGGCCTCCTGGCCTCCAAAATAACATCCATAACGGCTTTAGAGAGAGGTGAGTTCTGAATGGTTACATTATCAGCCATGCAGCCAGATTCAGGGTTCGGAGTTGGCTGTGCAGGATCTGATTGTTTTGTTGGGTCAGCAAATGAGGAATCTGAGGCTATGTCCAGGCTGGGCCTTGAGACAAGCTCTTTAGGATTGGGTACCAGTGCTGGCGCGGCCAGTCTGGGGCAATTAGTATCATGTTTGGCTTCTCTTGTCTGACCTTTAGGAGTACCTTGGGGAGGAGAGGCAATGGAGGAAAGGCATACACTGTAAGGGCTTTCCAGCTGAATGATAGGGCTTCCCCTTTCCATGCTTGTTTGTGATAAGTCCTCGTGCACAATCTCTGTAGTTGGCAGTTGTGTGGGGAGGCAAATAGATCTAGGTCTGGGTATCCCCATTTCCTTGTTATCATGTTGAAGATTTGTGGATCTAGTTTCCACTCATGAGGATCCTTGAGATTTATGCTTAGTTCGTCTGCCAGAGTATTTCTCTTTCTTGGCAGGAGTTGTGCTCGTAGGTATACTTGGTAAGTCAATGCTGTGTTCCACAAAGTCATGGCTTGTCTGCAGAGGGGGTAGGAATGTGTGCCTCCCTGCTTGTTTATATACCACATGACAGTAGTATTGTCCGTCTTTACCAGCAGTTGTCCTGGATGAAGTAGATCCTTGAAGGCTGTCAGGGCATTTTGAACAGCTAGCATCTCTTTTTGATTGATATGAAGATGCATTTGGCTTGCTGGCCATGCTCCCTGAATACATTTTCCTGCCATGTGGGCCCCCCAGGGATAATCTGATGCATCTGTTGTTAGTGTCTGCCTGGCCGTGGGTAGAGTGAATAGCTGTCCCCTGTTGTGGTGACAGGCCTGTGCCCACCATCGAAACTCCTGTTGCAGGCAGGGAATGAGGGTAATTAATGCTTCCAGGCTGTGGCAATGTTGAGTCCAAACACTTTTTAGATACCATTGTAGTTTCCTCATATACAGTCTTGCATATGGAATTAGTAGAATGCAGGATGCCAGGAAGTCCAAAGCCTGCAGAATTTTTCTTGCAGATAACTGGGTCTTTGTTGCCAACATTTCGAAGTAAGAAGTCAGTTGTCTTTGGTTGTCTGGCATGAGATAAGCCATCTGGGCAGTTGTATTTAAGCTTGCACTCAGGAATATTATCTCTTGAGTGGGCACTAGCTTTGATTTCTTTTCGTTTACCGTGTACCCTAGGCAAATTAGTCATCTTTGTACAAACGCCAGATGCCTCAGTAGAATGTCTTTGTTCTTTGCTTGAATAAGGCAGTCGTCCAAGTAAGGGAATATTTGAATTCCCCTTTGTCTGCAGAAAGCGATTACTGGTGCCAGGCATTTTGTGAAGACCCTGGGCGCAGTAGATAAGCCAAAGGGCAGTGCAGAGAATTGGTAGTGCATTGATCCAGCTATGAATCTGAGGTATCGTCTGCAAGATTGCCTGATTGGGTAGGTATGCCTCTTAAGTCCAAAGTTACAAGCCAAGCCTTCTTGCCCAGCATGGGCAGAAGCTGCTGCAGAGTCAACATTTTGAATTTTGGAACATCCAGAAAAGTGTTTAGAGTAGACAGGTCCAGAATTGGTCTCCATGCTTTGTCCTTTCTGGGTACCAGGAATAGTCTTGAGTAAAATCCTTGTCCCTGTTCTTGCTGTGGTACTCGCTGAATGGCCCTCATGTCCATGAGGGATAAAACTTGCTTTTGTGCCTCTGCCCATTGATTTTGTGGCAGGTCTGGCATACCTTTTGCCTTTGGCAGGGTGTGAAAGTGGAACCTATAGCCCTGGGACACTATATTTAAGACCCATTTGTCCTGGGTGATTATATGCCAATTTTGTGAAAAAAGTGCTAGTTTTCCCCCTAAGGGGGCTGCCAAAAGATAAGTGCTTGGTATTGGCAGAGGAAAGTCATTGGGACTATTTTCTATATTGCTGTGATTTGTCTTCTCTGCTTTTGGAGGTAGAAGCACCCCATTGTTTAGGCCTGTATGAGCCTTGGGGCTAGGCTCTGCCTCTAGGGTGTCTGTATCTGACTCTTTGTGGCCTGTCTGACATTGGAAAGGAGTAATTCTTTGAAGGCCAGTTCCTGCTTAATCTGGGTGGTTGTACCTGTAAGAAATCCTTAACTGCCTGCAGAGATTTCGCTTTATCCTCCATTTTCTTCAACACCTCTTCTACCTTAACACAAAACAAAGTATCATGCTGTAAAGGAGCATCCAATAATTTTGCTTTAACATGATCAGGCAGATTTTGTTCCTTTAACCAAGCATGCCTTCTAATGACAGTACCCATAACAGCAGCCCTGCAAGAGGCCTCCAGTGAATCAAAACCACATTGCAAAGTATGTTTTCCCACTTGTTCAGCTGCATGCAATAAATCCTGCATTTCCTTGTTATCTCAACATTCAGAATTTGTCAACATTTTCTGTTTTAGCAGTGACATTAAATATTGCTGATATTTAAGCATATGAAACTGACAATTTAAAGCCCTTACAGCCAAGGTAGCAGAAGTGTAAACTTTTTTCCCCCATCTGTCCAGTGCCCTAGAATCCCTATCAGAGGGGACAGGGTTTTTTGCAGTGGAAGCTTTGACCCCTTTGGGACCCTGAGATATAGTTTCTGGGTCAGCAGCAGGGTTTTTACATAGAAATTTGTGGGAATCTGGAACCCTGTAGTATCTGTCTAGCTTAACCAGTGCAGGGGGTAAAGAGTCAGGAGACAGGCTGGACTCTGAAAATACATCATCTACTATGTCTAGACCAGGTGGAATAGCAAAGAAGTCTGTGCTGAGGTAGTAAAAGAATGTCTCTGAGCCTTTTCTTAGATTCTGAGTAATCTTGACTCTCCCAGTGAAAGTGCTCCATCATGGTGTGAAGGGTTTCCCCAAAAGAATAACCCTCAGTAGGAGAGGCTGAAGGAATAGACTCTTCAGCATCAGAATCCTCATCGGGAGGAAGGGAGTATCCCTGTTCAGAGGAGGAGTCAGAGGAAATGGAAACCTGATCTGAAGATTCATATTCCACTTCTTGCCTAGGCCTCTTATCAGGGGGGGGATGGGAACCCCTGATCAAAGTAATTAGGTCTTCGGCCATTTTAAGCGTTTGTTTTTTAGGCATGGAAGTCTGTGCAGGAGAATGCTGTACTTGTTTCTTTGTCTTTAGAACTGCTTTAGTCTTTGCCTTTGAAGCTGAGGTTGGCTTAACATATAACTGTGTAGGTCTGAAAACACCCTCAGAAGCCGATGCCTGCTCAGCGGCTCCGGATCCATCTGAGGGAATAGTTTCCGAGTGTCCAATACCTCGAGTATCTAGAGGCCTAATCGGCTCCACTCAGGAGTCAGAAGCGGCCTGTGGCTCTGAGGTAGCAGGCATCACGGGCTGCGAAAGTGCCTCACTGAGAACCGGCGACTGGCCTAGCGGAGGCTTAGTCGTCGGTTTTGGACCTCGAATGCCTGTCCTTTTCCTTGTGCTTTTTATAAACTCAGGTCGTCGGCTGTTCCGACAGCATTATATAATTAAATCTTCGGCCAAAGTAATGAAAAGCAAAATCGTACTGACGCTTAATAGTGCGTTGGTTAAATCTAGCACAAAACCGACAGCTAGCAATGTCGTGGTCAGGGCCTAGGCAAGGAATACAGTAAGAATGAAAATCCTTATGAGGTACTTGCTTCCCACAAGAAATACAATCGTTAACTTTTTCTGACATCAGTCTGGAGCAAGAAAAAAGTTTCCCCAACAGGTTACTTAGCTTTAATGAAGACTTCGGAACTAAAATTCGGATTTGAAAATCTCAGGAGTCGGCCGACCGGCACTTGCGAACTGCTTTTGCTTCGGGCACCGCGCGGCAAGAAAGACTGAAGAAAATGGCGTCGGCTGCATCTTTCATACCCCTGACGCACTGACGTCTGGGAAGAGGCGACAGCAACCAACGCCGGACCAGGACTTTGGAATTCAGGCCGACTGTGGGTAGACTGCCAGCAGGATAACTCAAGTGTAATGACTGCAACAGTGAAACACGATGAACATGTGCAATGTAAGTAGGACACCAAGGGCAGACACAGGCACAAAAACTTAAGAGTGATGCCTGCCCTGATTCAAAGTACTCAACTCTCTGAATCATTTTTGGTCTCTGGAACCTCTTCAGGTTGTTAGGGACAATACCACAGTAATGTGGTACATCAACAAGCAAACAGAAACTGGGTCATACCACCTTGGCAGAGTAGCCACGTTAGTTTGGGATATAGCTTCACAGCAGAATCTCACTCTACAATCATTCTATATTCTGCCAGAGCATAACTGTGATGCAGACAAGCAGAGCAGGACAAGGGCAGACCCTCACAAATGAAAACTAGATCAGGGGGTCTTTCAAGACTTGATTCATCTCTGGAGAGTTCCTGAAGTAGACCTATTTGCCTTCTCTCCAGGAATCCACGTAAGAAGGCCTGGAAGACAGATGTCTTTTCTTTTCCTTGGACAGGAATGTTCTTGTATGTTTCTCCACCATTTTCATTGATATCCAGGGTTGGACAGGAATGTTCTTGTATGTTTCTCCACCCTTTACATTGATATCCAGGGTATTTCTGAAGACTCAGCAGGAATCCCCCAAGATCATTTTTGTGACTCCATATGGCTCAGACAACAGCAGTTTTCCCTTCTTCAGGAAATGGTCAGGGGCAATTACAAGCTTCTTCACAGAATGGAGCTACTCATAGAAGATCAGGGTATTTGATCCACCCCAACCCCAATCGACTTTCTGAATGACAGGTTCTTAATTCCCTGTAGGCACCTGTTTACTGAGGACATGCAGAAAGTCTGCTATGAGAAAATCATATACAAGAAATGGAAAACATTTTCTAGCTGGTGCCAACATAACTAGCACCTATTTAGGACTAGTTCTACCTTGCTTTTACAATATTTGTGTGAGTCACTATGCTATGGCCTTTCTTACTCCTCCATCCTCTAAATGTTTATCAGCCATTTCAGCATGTCTGTTCATAAATCCTCCTCTTTCAATGTACTCTCATGTCAAAATATTTTCGAAAAGCGTTTTGCATAAGAGGACTCCAAGAAAACTGGTGGCACCTCATTGGGATCCTCTTAATAAATAAGTTATGTACTTATCTTAATATTCCATCTGTGTTGTCTTTTTCATTCTTCCCCAACCAGTGGGTTTTGGATCAGACCTCTGATTCGACTCGGATGCTTACAAAAGCTTAGGCTCAGAAACTCAAACGCCTCCCCTACCCATAATGCATCACTCCCCCATGGTTACCTCAGATTGAGTTTGTTGCTACTATGTTTATCAATAATATCATCATAAATGTAATGTACATCAATAATGACTGCTACCAATAAAGAAGAGAAAGAACAGGAGCTCAACAAGGAAAAGAGGTTAATAAAAAATGTCAGGTCATTCATAAAAGGGACATTGGGAAGGAGGGAGGTAAAGTCAAGGAAGAATGAAAAATACAACAAAGATGAACATTATGGTAAGTACATAACTTCTTTATCAGCCATTGTCATTTTCATTTTTCCTTGACCTGAGGGAGAGACTCTCCCCAGCTACAACCTTAGGTAAGCCTTCATGGAAGGATATTCCAAAGCATTGCACAACCAAAAGCAGTTCCACTTCTGGACACAATGTACAGTTTCTAGTGGGAAATCAAGGTGTGGGAATTAGACCACAAGGCAGTTGAACAAATATCAACAGTAGCTTTGTCCCAAAAGGCATGGGAAGCTGCCACAGATCTTGTAGAATGAGCTTTGACTCAGTGAGGTAGGGAAACACCATTGGATTCATAAACGAAATGCAGTCCTTTAACCACTTAGCTAAGTCTTAGCAACTGGTTTACCTTTTTTTTGCATCTGAAAAAGATATGAAAAGCTGGTCAGATTTCCTGAAAGTTTTACTTCTGTCTAGGCAAAAACGCAACTGTCTGTGAACATCCAGTAGAATTTTCCCTGGATTTAGAAATGAGGAAAAAATACTGGCAAGTTAATAGATTGGTTTATATTGTTCTCAGTCGCCACTCTGGGAAGATGGATGGATTAGTATGTAATGTCACTCTGTCCTTGTGAAAAATTAAGTAAAGGTAATTAGATGACAGAGCCTGAAATTCAGATACTCTTCTTGCAGAAGTGACAGCCACCAGAAAAACAGTCTTCCATGTAATAATTTCAAATCTACTCTGGCAGAGGATTCAAAGGGAGGCAGAACCACATCCTGTAAAATCATAGTCAAATCCCAAAGAGGTGTTGGATCTTTGACAGGAGGATGAAGAAGGAAAGTCCATCTAAGGCAGTCCTTACACAATTTTGATGAGGCCCAAAAATTACTAATTTTCTCCGATATGAAAATCTGGAATGGCTGCTGACTGCACTTTAACAGTGGAATGATTAGCCCCCTGATAGAAAATATGAGCGAGAAACTCTAGGACTACTGGAACAGGAGTGGTAAAAGGATCTAATTTCTGCTGTTTAGCCCAAATAGAAAAACTTTTCTATTTGCTCTTGTAAATTCTTCTAGTTGAAGACTTGTGAGAGGAGATCAGAATGTTTCAGACTCACGATGAAAGTCTGGCAGACCTAGCAGTTACTGGAATTGGAGAAACCATGCAGGTTAGTTTCAGACCTGGGAGATTAGTATGAATCTGCCCTGATGGATGGGACAGGAGATCTGGACGAGGCAAATCAGATGAGACCAAAGGAAGGTAAACCAGATTTTTCGATGCCAATAGGGAGAAATGAGGATCACTTGGCTCTTCATCCTGGAAGCTTTCTGAAGAAACCTGAGGATTAAGGGAAGAGGAGGAGAGGCATAAAGCAATCTGGGAGGTGAAGCATGTACCAGAGCATCCCTGGGTGACTGTCCCTGAGGTGGGGATCAATGTGAAGAACCTACTGCACTTGTTGTGGGGAGAGACAAAGACATCAGAGCAAGGTTGACCCTCCAATTTGTGGAAGATCATGTTTGCCACTGACTGATTCAGAGACCACTCATGAGACATCAATAAGACTCTGCCCAAGCCTGTCCAATAAAAAGTTGTGCTCCCTCGGAATGTGCGTTGCAATCAGAAAGCAGTTGGTAGAGATCATCCACTGCCACACACTCATTACTTCTCGACACAGGGGAGTAGGACTTGGTTCCCCTTGTTTGTTGAAGTACCAAACTATCGACATATTGTCCGTTTGTATCTCAATAGTCTCTGGAGAAAGGAAGCTGTGAAATGCTTGCAATGCTACAAGGACCAGTCTCACCTCCAGGACACTGATATAAACGTTGTTCTCCTGTGACGTCCACGTGCGTTGGACCATTCAATCCAGGAAATGCCCCACCTGGGAGGCATCCGTGATCAAAGTGGTGTTTAGGTGAGGACGAACAAAGGAGTGTTCTTGAAGAATCTCTGAGGAGTAAAGCCACCAGAGGACATAATCCTTGCACACTTGTGATAGTTTGACTGGACAGCTGAGTGACTGTTGAAAAGGTGACCACTGGACTGCTATGGTCCATTGCAGAATTCTCATGTGTAGGCATGCTGTTGGTAACAGAGTTATGATGGCAGCCATGGAGCCGAAGGCAGAGTTCTAATTTGGCTGGAGGAACTGGGACTGATAAAAATCCATCTGACATGTAGTTTTAGGTTTGAAATCCTGTCCAGAGTAATGGAGGTCAAGAACTTGGTCATATTCAAATGCTTCCCTATGAAATCTATGCTCTGAACTGGTTAAAGCTGGGACTTTTATATGTTGTTTGCTATGCCTAAGGTAGGGGCTAACCGGAACAGGTAGTGGCTTCGATGAGTAGATGCCTGGTTGGAACAGTTAGTAGCCAGTCGTTTAGGTACAGAAAATGTGGAACCCTTGCAGTCTGAGATTACTACTGCCATGCATTTGATGAACACCCTGAGGGGCTGTGGCGAGACCAAAAAGAAGCACTCTGAACTGATAATGGCTGGCTCCCAGCCTGAAGCGTAGGTTCCTTCTGGAGCGCCTGTCCATCTTGATGTGGTAGTATGCATCCTTCAAGTCCAATGACCATATCCAGTCATCCATTTTCAAAAGAGGTAGAATGGACTGGATTCGTGACCATCCTGAACTTTGTAGTTTTTCACTGACTTGTTCTGGGACGTCAGATCCAAGATGGGCCTGAGGTCTCTTGTCTTTACTGATATTGAACAATCCGGAGTAAATGCCTGATTCAATTCAATCTGGCGGGACTCTCTTCTGCAACAGCTTTGAGATTTCCAACTCCACTGCCTTTCTCTGTCTGAGTGGAATGTCTGGGACAGATGTCTTTGGTATGGGGAATTTTGAAAAGGGAATTAAGTATCTTCTGGATATGATCCTTTGCCACCCACTGATCATTTGTGATGGCTAGCCAGGCATCTGGGTGTAAGGATAAATACTTCCCAACTGCCTCCAGAGAAGGACAGTCGGGCAACTCCTCAGGAGCGCTGAAAAGGTCTGTCCATGAACGAATCCCTCTGTCACGTGGGTGGCATCTACCACTGTAACTGTTTCCCCCTTTGCCTCTGGGGGAGTATTCGTCCTGCAACTCCTGAAAAGGACCCTGTGAGTTTTCAAACCAGTCACCCCCCCCCTCGATTCCTGGAAAAGGATCTCTGGGGGGTAGAAAATGGATTCCAATGGCAGACAGAGTCTTTCCATCTTTCTTGCTACAAGAGTCTAACGGTGGGCATTGATGAAGGGACGCCATGACACGTTCTATGAACTCCACCCACGATGCCTAATGGCAATGCTGGAACTGGCGGCCCTAGAGGTACCCTCTGCTCTATGGGAGATTAACCTCACAGAAGCGTTAGATACTGACTGTAGAGTGGCCAGTCTGAAGGAGAAGGATTTCCTGTCTTCATCAGACATGGACTCTCGGACCAAGCTAGACAATTCTTTGAATAAATCCCTCTGTAGCCCAGTAAAATGAGAAAGGTAGTTTAAGACTCAGAGTGAAGGTAGGCAAGGCGCGTAATCTCTGTTACCGATTCTGTCCATAGCCCTAGACTCCCTGTTATTGGGATGGACAGAGGAGCTTTCCTGGGCCAGCTCCTTCTTAGTGGCATCAACCAGGATTTCCTTAGTCCAATGGGGTCAGTCAGGGGGAGCACTGACTATTTTTGTTTGCATGTTTAGGTACAGGTTCTCCCCTGTCCAGATCCTTCAAAGCCCTGCTTGATACCAGATCAACAACAGCATCAGCGGGGGGTGGGGGGGGGGTGACAACACCTGAGATGTAGAAGGGCCGGACCTGAAAGCCTCCAAAGAACACTGATTCCTCCGCGGTCAGGTTTTGGGAAGACCATCCACCTCTTTTGGCACTTGATTTCCAAGAAGTCAACAAAAGAGACATCCTCAGGTGAAGATCTGGGGGGACCCTTCCCCTTCCTCAAAATTGGTGTCTTTGGTGAAGGATTCCTCTGGGGAATCCAGATGCCTCCTTTTCCACCTTCTCTTCTGGTGAATCCCCTCCATGGAGTGTCCCAGGGAGACATCTGGGGTTTCAAAGGTGGAAGTACTTGTAGGCTTTGCTGGGCCAGCTGTCTCAAATGGGGCAGTGGTGAGCTCTCATACATAGTCTCCAAAGGGGTGAGAAGTGGATCCAAAAGGGTGGGAGCTGAGGATCTCCTGGGGATGAAGAGGACTCTCCCCACCACCTCAAAAGCAGAATGGGAAGGAGAAGCCAAAGATCATCCTCCAGAGCTGAAGCTACCGGGACGGAGGAGCCCCCAAAAACCCTAGCCCTCCACTCTGACAGGGAAGCTGGGGCAGAGCTGTGGCATGCCAATGCGCTGAGGGGAAGTGACGGCTCCCAAAACTTTAGAGTCGAGGTCAAACCCTCTGAGCTGGCATCCAGGCTCTGGCTCCAAGAGGCAGTCTGCTCCAACACAGTCGGAACCAAACGAGTCAGGGTAGGTGCCGGGGTCAATGTGAGATCCGCTATCAGCTCCGACACATCAGCTCTTGGGGCATTTGGATCTGAGGGATCAGTACCAGCAGGTCAGATCAGAAAAGGAGCTAATGGTGACTGACTGCTCATGGTCCTAGTAGGGGACTGAGCTGTTAAGACCCCCATCTGGATCTGGTTCTGAAGGAGCTGCCTCCTCATTCTGTCCAATCTGTGATTCAGAAAGACTGTGGGTAGATCTGATAGAAGATGCTCTCGAAGGAGGCCTGGATACAATCTTAGGAGACCTCTCTATACGAGGCGAACCTGCAGAAGGACGAGGGAGCTCCGAAGTCAAAGCAGCTTGGGGTTGAAGAGAGGACTGTATGGACTTATTCAGATCCGAGGTTCTGGGATCTGATGCCTTAGCAGCCTTAACTGGCAGCTCATCTAAAGACGAGGAAGCAGACTTCCTCAGGGAATGTTTTCTGCACTCTCTGTCTTCACGGTGCTTTTTAGGAGAGGTTTAATGAGCTGGTTTCAAAAGGAAAAAGTGCAAGCTTGTCTAGTAAAAAGATATAACCCCAAGATAAAGTCACCCATTTTCAAGGGGGATGAATGCAAAGTACCCTTTCAGAAACAGTTTTACTTGATATAAGGATGAAAGAGTGTGATCGAAGGACAGAAGGGCAGAAATGGCCAAAAAGCAAATCTTATTACAGGAGAAAGAAAGGTGAGATTTTAGTAATTCACACAGACATTGAAAAACTAAAAGAGCTTCACCTTTAAAGGGTCATAGCTCTTTTTATGGCACCAACCAGAAAATCTCTTCCATCTGGACAAAAAAAACTTCTTTAATACCTGCTGCATTGTCCTTAGGAAAAAAGGGTACCTGAAAGGATCAAAACTATTATCTAGCCCATTAGTAGAAGAAAATGCAGGTTGCAGTGAATCAGAGATCCCATGTCATGTGTGATTAAGTTCTTCCTATGGAGAAGGTTGTAGCTATTGGCACTGGTCAACTTGAACGGAAGGGAGAAAGACTGTTGTCTGGGACAAAAGGTGGTTAAACAAGATTATCTTTGGAGATTCCTTTTGGATCTTTAAAAATAAAGTACAATTATGTTCCACTTACCATAATTGTACATCAGTATTGCAGTACTGATTCTTGGGTCTTCCTGCCATGCAGAAGTTAGTCACTGGCTTGATTTCTAGTCTTTCTACATCATCTCTAGCTGACTGATGCCCGAAGACTGACATCTAGAAATAAGAGTATAAAAAGAGTGTCTGCTGGTGCCATCTTCAGGTTTTTTTTAGCAGTCTGATACCAGAACAACCTCTTGAGTTGTTTGAATTTAAGTGAAGAGGAAAAAACATAGGAGGCAGAGAAGGGATGATGGAGATAACAGGACTATCAGCAGAAGAAGCTCCTCTACCCCTTGCATGCAACAAGGGGGAGACAAATGGTCAGCAGATAATAGGGTTGGAGGGTGGGAGTAGTTATTGCAACAATAACCTACACAAACATCTACAATTACGGTAAGTGGAACACAACTGTGCTGTTCTTTGTACTCATTGATACAGTACTGATTCTTGGGAGGACAGTGAAAGCTAAAAGTTGGGTGGATGTGTCATTTGTATTACCTTAGGAAATACAATTTTGCAGGATGGGCAGCAGCAAAACCTACTCTAGTCCTGGAGACACTGCCCAGGTTATAGTGTTTTGTACAGGTGTGCACAATAGTTCCATGTGGCTGCCTCTAGGATGGCCTGGGTGGGGACTCCTTTGAGGAAACAACTGTAGTTGCCCCATGTCTGGAGTGGGCTTTAATATGCCTATGTAAATCTTTTCCACAGTGTGAGTAACAGAACTTAATGCAGTCACCTATCCATTTTGAAACTGTATGGAAACAGGCTTGCCCTGTTTATCCTCATCGAAAGCCTCCAGCAATTTCTCTGTTCTATTGAGGGGTTTTGTCAAACCAAAGCCAAACGACCCCCGACTGCCTCCAGAGTAGGACAGCCGGGCATGCACTTAGGAGTGCTGAAAGGGCCTCCCAGAGAACGTATCTCTGTCGCCCTGATTCTGCGGACCCCCTCTGCCGACTGGACGGCGTCTTCCATTTCTTCCTCCTCCTCTGCCTCTGGAGGGGGCATCACTCTGTGTGGGCTGAAAGGATCCCAGAGTCTTTCGGAACCACATTTTTCTTCCTCTTTGCCCTTTGGGGTATGGTCTAGATGGGGTGGAAAAATGGACCCCTACGGCAGACAGGGTCTTCCCTTCTTGCTCGCACCTAGTGAGAGTCTCCTTTACTTTGGGACCAAACAGTGAAGCACCATCAAAAGGGGCGTTAGCAAAGGAAGACTTGAAGGCTTCCGCAAAGGAGCATAGGCGCAGCCAGGATCGTCTCCTCAGTGCAATTGCTAAGGCTGCCACCCTACTTGAACCTTCGGCTGCATATGAAATGAGCCTCATGGACGAGTTAACTATGGAGTTGAGGGTGTTAAGGTGTGCTGTCACTTTCTCGGAGACAGCAGCATCTGTATTGCCCTGGAGAGTATCTCCCAGTTCCTTGAGGAGATCTCTCTGTAGACGCGTGAAGTGCATAAGGTAGTTCAGCGATCGCATGGAAAACGTCGCAGAACTAAAGATGCGCTTCCCATATCTGTCCATCGTCCTAGAATCCTTATTAGGAGGATGGACAGAGGAAGATGATTCAGACATTTCCTTTTTAGTGGTTGCCGCCACCACCATAGTATCCACTGGCACACCTTTAGTTAGAAAGCTTTCATCTTGAGGGGCCGTGATATACTTGTTGGGTCTGTGGGGGACCGGTTCCACTGTATCAGGTGTCTCCCATGCCCTTCGCGCTATCAGGTCCATGAGTTCGTCAAAGGGAGGGGTCACCCAGGAGGTAGAAGGTTGAGCCCCAAATGCCTTCAGCAATACCGATTAGTCTACAGAAGGGGTAAGGGTCTGGCAGTCTCCCCTCTGTTTCAAGATTTCCAAGATGTCAGCAAAGGAGACATCTTCAGAGGGGGACCGTGGGGACCCTTCTGCTTCATCCAAATCGGTATCAGAGGTCAGAGAGTCCTGTGGGGAATCAATGTGCCTCCTCTTGCACAAACTTTTCCTCGGTACATCCTCAGAGGGGGCTTCTGGGGAGGCATCCGAGGAACCAGGGGTGCCCTCTGGGGCTGGCTGAGGCATTGGGTCTCGACGCTTGGTAGGAGCCGAAGGTACAGAAGCAGAACGTGGACCCTTTGGGGGAGGAGAAGAAGATGGCGATGACGTATGTGTCTGTTCAGACAAGACCATAATCATGATGTCGAAGGCACCGCTGCCCCAGCTCGAGGATCCCATCAGTTCCGAAGAAACCGGTAGTTTCCCCGGAACCGGGACCACGGGCTCCGACCCCGAGGACAGATCCGAGCTGATCTGAGCCCGAGGCCCCGAGGGGGAGAGTCGGAACCGAAAGTTCGGTTCGACTGCCCGCCCCGGAACCTAGGAAAGATAGTCGGCTCCGAGACCCCTCGGCTGGTTCCAAAAGTGTCGAGGTCAACGGTGCCGATAGCGCTACTGGAGGCTTCGGCACCGAGGGCTCTACAATCATCGGCTCTTCGATCTCTGGCTCCGACGACTCGACAGATCTCGGAGGAGGATTTGTCTCGGGGGCGGGAAGAGCCTCGAGTTTCGAAACCAATTGGGATGAAACTTCGATTAATTTGGACAAAGCCGAGTTCTCCATTAGCTTCTGTACCACTTGGTCCACGTTGGAGTCAGAAAGCGGCCTCGAAGAATGGGTCGAAGGGCCGCCACCGAAGGATTGAAGGCGGTGGTACCTCCGATACCGGCTCCAATACCTGAGTCTCAATCAGAGATAAGCATTCAACGCCCGACCCAGAAGTCTTTGGAGCCGGTGTCCGAATCTGAAAAGAGGTGCTCAGAGCCGAGGACTTAGGATCCGACACTCTTGAAGACTTGGACCCCTTTGAAGACTTGGACACTTGTTCAGCCTTGTCCAGGGCCTCCTGAAATTCGGGTTTTAATAACCCTCTGTCCACCAACTTCCTGCGCCTTTCTAGCATGACCCTCCCACTGAAGGAATGACAGATGGAACAGTCTTCCTGCAAGTGGAGAGGGCCAAGGCAGTAGACGCAGGAAGAATGGTTATCAGTAATGGACATCTTTTGTCCACAATGACACCTTTTAAAGCCTGACTTGGCTTTTTCAGACATAGTATCTACCTAAATATACAAAATTCTAACACATTTATATATATATATATATATATATATATATATATATATATATAACAAACACTTGTAAAAGTAAGAATAATTCTCATCTCTAATATATATAAAAAAGAGAAGAAAATTTTAAGGTAGAAATTAACAATTTGAAGCCTACTGTCAGTCCTGACAGAATTACAACAAGGCCTTAACTAAGGTAAAAAAAAAATTTACTAAACTACTTTAAACTACTTTAACTATTGAAAAAACACACTCTGTAATAAACTATCACACTAATAACTACTTTTTAACTATTTTAAACTATATTTGACAACTACAACTTAAAAAAAGAATGAAAAAATACTGGCCCGAGCCTCTCACGATGCGATCTGCTGCTAGCGGCAAACTAGATCAGGGGGTTAGCACAGGAGGATCATGGGACAGAAAGTACAGTTTTGTACCTACCATAAATGCAGATGTTCGAGTGTTCACCCTGCTGCAGTCATAACACTTGGGTTATCCTGTCGTCAGGCGGTCCCGCAGTCAGCAGGATTTCCAAAGTCTTGGTCCGACGTCGGTTGCTGTCGCCTCATCCCTGACGTCAGTGCGCCAGGGGTACATATATTGCAACCGACGCCATTTTCTTCAGTTTTTCTTGCCCCAGATGTCAGGTGCCCCCAAAAAGGTGATCCAAATTAGTACCAATAGGTGAGAACACTGTACAAACACAAACTCCCTTCAGCTATAAACAAATACATCAGTAAGGCATAGCAAAGATTTAGCCAGTAGATCAGAGGGGTTAGAGGGAGGGTAACCTGGACTGCAGCAGGGTGAACACTCGAACATCTACATTTATGGTAGGTACAAAACTGTACTATGTTCATCGTGTTACCCTGCTGCAGTCATCACACTTGGGTTGAGTCCCAAAGCTAAGGTAGGGTGGAGGTATCATAGAGGGTTAGTGGAGGCAATGAGGCCCTGCAGAACTGCAGTGGCAAAGCCTGCCCTGGACTTAGAGTAAAGAGGTAAGTGATAGTGTTTGGTGAAGGTGTGTACAGAACTCCAAGTTGCAGCTACTAAAATTTCCTTGGTAGGAACCCCCCTGAGAAAGGCTGTAGAGGTAGCTGTTGCCCTGGTAGAGTGGGATCTAATGGTAGGAGGAACTGGTTTCCCATGATGGGTAGAGCAGAATCGTATGCAATGGCCTATCCATTTAGAAATGGTTTGCTTGGATATGGCCCTCCCTTGAGAAGCTGTAGCATAGGAAACAAAGAGCTGGTCAGTTTTTCTGAAAGCCTTAGTTTTATCCAAGTAGTATCGAAGCTGCCTGTGAATGTCCAATGAATGCAGGAGTCTCTCACCTTTGTTCTGTGGATTGGGGAAGAAAGTGGGTAGATGGATGGTTTGATTTAAAGCTACACTGGAAACCACCTTAGGCATGAAGGAAGGATTAGTTCGTAGAGAAACTGTCTTGATGAAAAATGAGGAAAGGTTCCACTGCCATAAGTGCCTGTAATTCTGAAACTCTCCTAGCAGAAGTTATTGCCAGGAGCAGGGCAGTCTTCCAAGATAGGAACTGAAGGTCTGCAGAAAAAGCTGGTTCAAAGGGAGGTAGCGTTAGTTTTTCCAGAACAAAGTTGAGGTCCCATGTTGGTGTAGGAGCTCTTCTAAGTGGTCTAATGTTTTTTGCCCCTCTGAGGAACTGCCTTAGGAGTGGATTTGAAAATAAAGGTGGATTCGTGTCATAGTGAGCTGAAATAGCTGAAGCATGGATTTTAATTGAGGAGAAGGAAAGTCCTTTATGCAACATCTCAGCTAAATACTGCAGGATGTGAGGCATGTGAGGCATATGAGGCTGAGTTGTGTCTTGGCCTTTAGCTTGGTCCCAAGCAGAAAACCTTTTCCATTTGTCCAAGTAAGCCTTCCTGGTGCTTGGCCTCCTGGCTTCTAGAATAACATCCAGTACTGCTTGTGAAAGAGGGGCTGGTTGGATGCTTAATTGATTTGCCATGCAGCCAGGTTTAAGGTTTTGATCTGGCTGTGTAGAATCTGCGTGTTTTGCTACGTGAGCAAATGAGGTATTTGAGGCAATATCCATGGTGGGCTGCGAGCCATATTCTTCAATAGCGGGTACCAGTGCTGGCGTGGCCAGTCTGGGGCTATGAGTATCATTCGAGGTTTCTCCTTTCTGACCTTCAAAAGAACCTTTGTGAGAAGAGGTAATGGAGGAAAGGCATATGCTGTCAGGTTTTTCCAACTGAAGGAGAGAGCATCCACTTTCCAAGCTTGATAGTGGAATGTCCTTGTACAAAATTTTGTCAGCTGGTAGTTTTGAGGACTGGCAAACAAGTCTATATGTGGTAGGCCCCATCTTTGAGTTATCATTGCAAATATTTGTGGGTCTAGCTTCCACTCGTGGGGATCTTTGATGTTTCTGCTTAGGTCGTCTGCCAATGTGTTTTTCTGTCCTGGCAGGAATTGAGCTTGTAACTGGACTTGGTAGGCCAGAGCTGTGTTCCATAAGATTATTGCTTGCCTGCAAAGAGGGTAGGAATGTGTGCCCCCTTGTTTATGTACCACATTACTGTGGTGTTGTCCGTCTTTATTGCAAGTTGTCCATGCTGTAGTAGATCCTTGAAGGCTGTCAGAGCTTTCTGTACAGCTAGCATTTCTTTTTGGTTTATGTGCAGTTTTCTTTGTTCTGCAGTCCATAGGCCTTGAATGCATTGCCCTGTCATATGTGCCCCCCAGGCATAGTATGAAGCATCCGTTGTGATAGTTTGCCTGGGTGGGGGCAAGGTGAAAGGCTGACCCTTGTTGAGGTGACATGCCTGTGACCACCATAGAAATTCCTGTTGAAGGCAGGGAATGAGAGATATCACTGTGTCCAAGCTGTGGCTGTGTTGAGACCATACGCTTTTTAGGTACCACTGTAATTTCCTCATATGCAGTTTTACAAATGGTATTATCAGAATGAAAGATGCCATGAAGCCCAAAGCCTGCAGAATTTTTCTTGCAGTTAATTGGGTCTTTGTTGCCATTGTCTTGAAATCCTGAGTCAGTTGTAATTGCTTGTCTGGTGTAAGATAAGCCTTCTGGGCCGTTGTGTCCAAGCTGGCACCCAGGAATGTCATTTTTTGTGAGGGTACTAGTTTTGACTTCTTTTCATGTACTGTGTACCCCAGACAATTTAGTAGATGCTTCACAAAAGCCAGATGTTGTAAGAGAATGTCTTTTCTTTCTGCTTGGATGAGGCAGTCGTCCAGGTATGGATATATTTGAATTCCTCTGTCTGCAGTATGCAATTACTGGTGCCAGGCATTTTGTGAATACTCTGGGCGCAGTAGATAAGCCAAAGGGCAGTGCACATAATTGATAATGGGTTGAACCTGCAATGAAACAGAGGTATCTTCTGCAACTTTGTCTGATAGGGACATGCAGGTATGCCTCCTTGAGGTCCAACGTTACCAGCCATGCTTCCTTGCCTAACATGGGAAGTAGCTGCTGTAGTGTTAGCATCTTGAATTTGGGAACTTGTAAGTAAGTGTTTAAAATAGAAAGGTCCAGAATTGGTCTCCAAGCATTTTATTTTCTGGGTACTAGGAAGAGTCTTGAGTAAAATCCTTGGCCTTGCCCTTGAGTTGGTACCCTTTGAATGGCTCTCATGGCCATGAGAGCTGTAATTTGTTTTTGAGCCTCGTCCCTTTGATTTTGTGGCAGTTTGGCATTCCTCTTTTTATTGGCAAGGTGTGAAAGTGGAATCTGTATCCTCGTAAAATTATGTCTAGGACCCATTTGTCCTTTGTGACCATGTGCCAGTTGTCTGCAAATAGTGCTAGTTTCCCCCCCAGGGGGGTTGACAAAAGAGCTTTGTTTGGCCAGCTGAGGTGCAAGTCATTGAGTTTGCCTTCTGGTGGGTTGAGACCTGTCTTCTCCTCCCTTCTGGGTTGGAGTACCCCATTGGCAAGGTTTATACTGAGCTTGTGGTTGTCCTCTGCCCCTTGGGCGCCTGTATTTACCCCTCTGAGGCCTGTCAGTGGCTGGAAAGGACCAATTTTTTGTTGGCCAGTTTCTGCTGAAGCGAGGGGGTTGTACCTGTAGGAAATCTTTGGCTATCTGCATTGATTTTGCCTTATCTTCCATTTTCTTTAAAACTTCTTCTGTTAACACCAAAAAGAACATCCTGCTGTAAGGGAGCATCTAGTAGTTTTGCTTTAACATGATCAGGCAGACTTTGTTCCTTTAACCAGGCATACCTACGTATAACTGATCCAGTGACAGCTGCTCTGCATGAGGCCTCTAAAGAATCAAACCCACATTGTAAGGTATGTTTGCCCACCTGCTCGGTGGTGTGCAACAAATCCTGTACTTCTTTCAATTCAGATTGTTGAGGGAGGGTGGTTATCTTTTGTTTTAACTGAGAGATCAGAAATTGCTGATACTTAAGCAAATGAAATTGACAGTTTAGAGCTCTCATAGCTAAAGTGGCTGAGGTGTAAACCTTTTTCCCCCCATCTGTCTAGTGCTCTTGAATCCCTTTCAGAAGGTACTGGATTTTTAGCCATGGAAGCCTTAGCCCCCTTGGGACCCTGGGAGATAGTCTCTGGGTCAGCTACTGGGCTTTTATAAAGAAATTTGTGGGAATCGGGTACTCTGTAGTATCTTATCTGTCAGGCTTGGCCGGGGCAGGAGGCAGAGAGTCAGGATTGAAATTGGATTCTAAATAGACATCATCCACAATGTCCAAAACTGGAGGGATGGCTAGAGGTCTGTGTTGGGGGATTAAAAGAAACTCTCTGAGCCTTTTCTTGGAATCAGAGTAATCCTGACCTTCCCAGTGAAAATGTTCCCTCATAGTGTGTAAAGTTTCCCCAAAAGAGTAATCTTCTGGAGGGGAAGCTGAGGGAATAGAGTCCTCAGCATCAGAATCTTCATAAGGAGAGAAGGAATAGTCTTGGTCCTCAGAGGAATCCGAAGAAATAGACAGTTGTTCAGAGGAAGCAGATTCTTCCTCTTGTCTAGGCCTTTTGTCAGGAGGAGGCTGAGAACCCCTGATAAGAGAAATCAAATCTTCAGCCATCTTGAGCATCTGTTTCTTAGGCATAGGGCCTTGAACAGGAGACTGAAGTGAAGCCTTTTTCGATTTGGAAGGAGTCTTCGACTTGGAAAACGTTTTGAGTGAAAGAGTCGTCGGTCTGAAAACGCCTTCAGAAAGCGATGGCGTTTCAGAAGCACAGACGTCCTTGGAAGGTAAATCGTCGGTAGGGCCTGAAGGAAAAGGCTGCGTCGGCCTAGTACATTCCGTTAAAATATCCGTAGCGGTCTCGGGTTCCTGAACTGCGGTAGACAGAGGCTGCGTCGGAGCCTCACTGGTAACCGGAGACCGGATCAACCGAGGCCTCGGAATCAGGCTTAGGCCTGGGTTGTCGATCCTTATCCCTGCGCTTTTTGTGCTCGCCGGTAGTTGGAAGCTCCGACGGCATGTTATAATTAAATTTTCTGCCAAAAAAGTGTCGTGCGAAATCGAATCATCTTTTAATAGTACGTTTATTAAATCTAACACAAAAACGACAAGAAGTGACGTCGTGATCAGAGCCTAGGCAAGATATGCAATAAGAATGAAAATCCTTATGAGGTATTTGTTTCCCACAAGAAATACAATTGTTAACTTTTTCTGACATCGGTCTGAGGCAAGAAAAGTTTCCCCAACGGGGTACTTAGCTTTATAGAAGACTTCAGTCTGAAATTCGAATTCGAAAATCTCAGGAGTCGGCCGACCGGCACTTGCGAACTGCTTCTGCTTTGGGCACTGCGCGGCAAGAAAGACTGGAGAAAATGGCGTTGGTTGCAATATATGTACCCCTGGCGCACTGACATCAGGGATGAGGCGACAGCAACCGACGTCGGACCAAGACTTTGGAAATCCGGCCGACTGCAGGACCGCCTGACGACAGGATAACCCAAATGTGATGACTGCAGCAGGGTAACACGATGAACATCTGTGCCTCGAGCTTTCTCGAAGATGCTGAGCTGGTGATGTGGCTGACTCAGAGACTAGGATCGGCTCCGAACCCGTGTGTAAGAACAAACGGCGAGATCGAACAATTTCACATGGTTCTTTACATGAGGGCTTATAGCTTAGAAGCTCTCCTGGTTGTGTAATAACTACAAGAAAAGTGGTCTTCCAGAAAGGCAGTGGCAGCAGGTTCAGAAGAGGGCAAGGTTAGTTTTTCTAACACAATTTGTATCCCCATGCCAGAATAGGGTTTCCTTTGGGTGGTCTCAAATGAATCACCTCTTTTTAGAAAAAGTTTAGCTGATACTGCAGATACATGTATCTTAATGCTGGAAAACGAAAGTCTATGCCTAAAAGGACTGAATTGACAGGAACTGCAAGAGTGATATGATGTCCGTCTGCAAGACTTAATGTCTATCTGAGAATGGTTAGTGTTACTGCTGTGACACCAGGTGGAAAATCTTTTCCATTTTTCCTGGTACTGGACTTCCTGGCTTCCTTTAGAATGAAAAGCACATATTTGGCACAGGAGTCAGTCCTTGGTGTCAAAACCCAATCCTCCAGGCTGTTAAACCGGAGTGTAGTAAGGTGGGGGTGGACGACAGAATCCTTGGCTTGGCTGAGAACATCTATGTCTTGCAGTAGGGTGTGCAATCACCCCTGAATGAGTGTTAGGAGGAAGGACAGACAGTGTTGTCTAAACCAGAAGGGGTCTACTAGGATCATGCTGGGTCTGTCTGCCCTGATTTTTCAGTACCCTGGGGATCAAAGGTAAGGGTGAGAATGCATTCAGGTACCAGCTTATCCATGTGATGCAGAATACACCTAATTTCCAAGCTCTTGTCTGTTGTGTTCTGGAGCAGAACCTCTGTAGTTGCTTGCTGTGATGACAGTCGAATAGATCTATTGAGGGGATCCCCCCAACCATATGGTTGGATCCAGAAAGGCCTCTCTCTTCAGCATCCATTTATTGGGATTTAGAAGATACCTACTTAGAGAATCTGCAAGGGTACTGTTCTGACCAGGAATATAACAAACTATGAGGGTCAGCCCTATTTTTTATTTTTATTATTTTTTAAAGCACCTTTATTGAATTATCACTTGTGACACAGGCAAACTTGCATTTATACAAAAATAATCAAACCATATTAACAAGTTCACGTTTAGAAACATTATAGATCACATATAATCTTCTATACATTATACTCAATCCAACATTACATCAATTGTTCAGTTCCTGCCTTCTCAAACTTCATTCATTATCCAAAACATTTTTCTGCTATTGTTCCCACAATTTCCATTTTTCCTATGTAATACACTCCTACCCTTTTTTAAAGATCCAAGTTCTTCTTCTTTTTTCTCTGCTACAATTTTATTAATTCAAGTATGGATGATTTAGAATTTGATTTCCATTTTCTAGTAATTTTTTTGGCAGCCACCAGAATTAAACTTAACAAGGCCTTACTCTGTCTAGGCAATTCAGATCATGTATCCCAGATCAAAAAAAATAATTCCCTTACTCACTCATTTTTTTTACCCAGTACTCCTGATAGAGTACTCTGTACAGAATTTTTGAAGTCTGCTAACTGATTACACTGTGAAAACATATGGTCCCCCAAGTACCTCTTCTCAATTACACTTGCAGCAATTGCCATCTGCCTGAGGAAAAAGTATTTTTGAGTCTGCTTCTTGCAAAAAAGTTCCTAAACAAACATTTCCAAGCAAATATCCTAAACCTTCTAGTTTTGTTGCCAATTTAGGAGCCATACGTATACCCTCCCTTTGTTTCTTTGCAAATTGTTTATCTAATCTCTCTTAGAAATCTTCCGTGACCTCCCCCTGATAGATTCTTATAGTTATTGTGCAATATTTTATACGTCCTACTAATTAACTTTTTTTTTAACAGTGGAATCTGTTCTAGATTATACTGAAAATGCCACCAGTTCAGGTCTTTCACTAAGGATTCCCCTTTCCCTATACTCATATCAATCCTTGATAGGGTAGGCAATCTCTAGCAAGCAGTCCAAATATCTTAGTGGCCACTTTCCATTCTACTACCTCTCTCTAATTATTTGTTCCCAATACCTTGGTTCCTTTACCAGCTTCTTCCAGCAAATTTCAGTCCCCTCTTGCCTGTTCTCTGTGCCCCTCATTGCAGTCATCTCTACTGGCAGAATCTCCTTTCTCCATTCCTGTGTTAGCTTAGTTCTTAAAATGCCTTCTGCTACTATATGAATATAATATTCTGTATGACCGTTATTTTCCTTAAGGTTCTGCAATCAAAATCTACTCTTTCCTTATTTCTTGACTTCTTCCTCTGCTTCATCATCCCTTTACTCTTTGAATTACACTCCTGCTTATTTTATGTATAAGAGCCTTAACTATGTAGCTCTAAAATATCCTTTCGAATCAGGTAATCCCCAAACTTTGTTCATCTGGAATGATCACCTTTATCCCACTTAACTCTTGCCTTCTTCCCCTCCAAGATAAAATTCTTAAACAGAGTCTCCACAACTGTTCCTGTGGTTGATAAAAATATGTCTGATAAGCACAGAACTAAAGAGACTAAAAAACAAACAGTTTTACTGCTTGTATCTTGCTACCCATACCTATAGGCAAGAGCTGCTACTTTCATTGTTTTTTTTATAAACACTTTTAATGAATTCACACTTGTGGCAGAAGCAAGTTTACATTTATATAAAAGTAATCATTATTAAGTTCACATTTACACACATTATAACTTCACATATATTGCTATATATCATATAACCTAAACATTACATAAATTAAAAAGGGCAGTAATTGAATAAACAAGAAACAACTTTATTAAGCCATCACTTATGACATAGGTAAATCATACATTTGAATAAAAACAAACCACATCGACACAATCCTAACTGCAAGCATTTTACATCACAGGCCATACTGACATACACAGCTGCAAACATTACACATCACTTCTACTCAATCATTTTCAATTAAAAATTACATAGCTCATTTAAGTCCTGCCTTCTTTTAAACTTCATTCCTCCCTGTATGTACTGTTCCCACAATTCCCATTTTTTCATATGTAGTTTGCTCCTACCCTTTTCTAAAGATCTCAATTCCAGTTGTTTTATCTCTGTTACTCTATTCACTACTTCTAATATACTTGGTTTCGATTTTGGTTTTCACTTTCTAGCAACTGCTTTTTTTGACAGCTACCATAATTAGACACATTACCATGCCTATGCAATTCCAATTCTGTATTGTAACTCAGAAAAATCATCTACCTTGTCACAACAATCTGCCCTCCCAGCATCTCAAGACAGTCCATCCTGCGGGGAATCCTAGTCTGCTAACCCAATTTACTCCCAGAAAATATGTTCTCAATTACCACCTCCTTCCCTGTCACACCTCCACCATTTGGTGTCTACTCGAGGAAAAAATTATCAGGAGTCTACTTGGGGTACAGAAATATCCATGTAAACATTTCCAAGAAAATATCTAAATCGTCTAGATTTTGTTGCATATTTGGGAAACATTCATATATTCTCCCATTATTTCTTTGTGAACTGCTTATCCAATCTGTCTTTCCAATCCTTTCTAATCTCCTCTGATTAACTCATAGTTATCATGCAATATTTTATATGCTCTACTAATTATTCCTTTTTAATGGCAGCTTCTGTTCTAGATTTTAGTAAAAATTCTAGCAGTGCTGGTCTTTCGTTTAGGACCCAGCTATTTTTTTTCTCTTTGTCTATACTCTGATATCAGTCCTTGAAAGGGAAGGCAATCTCTAACCTGCAGTCAAAATAAATTCTTGGTGTCATCCCATTCTATCATCCTTCTCTAGTTATTTGCTCCCAATACCTTGGTTCCTTTAACAGTTTTCTCCAATAAATTACAGCCCCCTCTTGCCTAATATCTATATCCATAATTACAGTCATTTCTATCGGCAGAATCTTTCTTCATTCCCATGTTGGCTTAGTTCTTAGGGATACTTTCTGCTACTTTAAAGATATAATATTCTGTACGATTATTGCTATTCTCCTTAAATGCTTGCATCCAAAATCCCAGTCTCTCCTTGCTTCTTGAGCTTCCCTCCTGTTTCAAAATCATCCCTTTACACTTTGAATTATAGTTTTCTGCTTGTGCTACACACTAGAACCTTAACTGCGTAGCTCTGAAATGCCCCTTCAAATCAGGTAATCCCAATCCGCCCTGCTCTACTGGAAGAATCAGCTTATCCCACATCCTCTCACAGATAAAGTCCTTCAGCTCTTTATGAATTGCTATCCGCAACTTCTCCTCTGGCTGATAAACATATGCCCAGCCTGTGCATAAGACTAATGGGACTACACATTTTAACTGCTTGCATCTTACTATCCATATAACAAAGCCTTCATTTTCTTAGTTTTTGTATTATCTTTTCTTCAGTCTCTTTCCACATATCCTTATCTGCCACACAAGAATCATTTTTAATCCATACTCCTAAATACTTCATTTTATTTTGCCCCCATAAATTTGGATATTGCTGAACCAATTCATCTGTGGGTACATAATTTGCCACTATTGTTTCTGTTTTAGCTTCATTAATTTTGTATCCCAAAAAGATATGGAACTGTCTCAAAATGTTCCACAACACTGTAATGTCTCTTTCAGGTTTTGTCAAGTATAAAACTGTATCATCTGCAAATACAGCCAGCTTTTCTTGACTATCATATCAACTATATCACTGAATTTCAGAGACCCTTATTTTCTTTAACAGTGGTTCTAAGTATAATGTAAAAATGTTTTTCTTACATTCTGTTTCCCTTTGGATTCATCAATGTTCTGTTAATGTTGTCAAATGTTTGCCTCCCCTCCACAAAGTCACACTGATCTTTATCCATCAATTTTTGGCATTACTTTTGCCATTCTTTTAGAATTATTGACATTTTATAACCATGGCTTACTATTGAAATGGGTATGTATGAAGCTGGATCTGATGGATCCTTACCCTCCTTAGGTATTACAGCTACCACTGCTTTCTTCCAGGATTTTGGTACTCCTCCTAAAATACTGTTAAAGAAAACCTTCTAAATCTATCAGTTTTCCTTCCAAACTTCCACAGGAATACAGTCTACTTCTGGGGACTTTCCTGTAGACTGGTTATACATCACAATTTTTATCTTAACGCCTATCCTAACTGTTAGTAATTGAGCCTCATCTACCTCTAACCTTGGTATATTTAATTCTTCCATAAACATTTCCATTTGTATCCTTTCCTGATTTCCATATTTCTCTGCTTTATACAAACTTTCATAGAATTTCCGAAATATTTCTATTACCTCTACAGGATCTCGTTACCTTCCTTGTTATAGGCTCCCTAAACTGAGCAACAGTCCTTTCTACTTTCAGCTGCAGAGTCGTCGTGCTAAAAGTTTTTGTGCTTTAGTAGCATTATAAAAAACAATTGCTTAACAGCAAACTTTCTGAACTCATGTACATTATGGAGGTACTTGTGTACATTATTCAAGGTAATCCCTTATTTTCTGCTTAGCATTCTGCAGTTGATCCTCTTCTTGTTCTGGGAGATTCCTCCTATTCTGCAATACTTTTGTCAGTCCCTGTAAATAATTCTTATGACTTCTTGACCATAGCTCCCTTTCTTTTATTAGCACCCTATTTTTAAACACCACCTTAATTTTAGCCCACTCCCTTGCTATATTTTCAGAAGTAACTTATATCCTTTCAAATAGCTCCTGAATAATCTGCACTACCCATTTCTTAAATTCCTCTCTATTCCTCAACAGATAGGTGGGAAAGCACCACTGTCTCATTTTGATTTCATTAACCTGTGTTTTTATTTTAGTTATTATTGGTGCATGATCTGAAATAGTTACTGGGTGCAAATCTAGACCTTCAATTAAATGCACATGTTCCTGTGAAATGTAATGTCAGTCTTGCCTAGCCCAGTTTTTGTATATTTGGGAATAATATGCAAGTTCACTCCAAACTCTCTTATTACTGAATTCACATCTTCCATGCCAAATATTTTCATAAATTACTTCAAAAATCTACCCTTCTTTGTTATATTCTCCCTTCTGGGCCCCCAGACACATCTTCACTGCTGCAAATCAAATTCCAGTCTCCACCTATAAGTAATATTCCTTACTGAAAAATGATTATTGCTCCAAGAATTTTCTTAAGCTCCATTACATCAGTTTTAGGTGGAATATAACTACATGCCAGTGTAATCCTCCTCCCTGACCAGCATACCTCTCAACCTGGAAACATTAAAAATCTGGACAAAGACCCATGAAAAATAGGTACAAATCTGTATGCTGATTAACATAAAATTTGCATGCATAATTATGTAACCATGCCCACTCGAATGGAATTGTGGAATACCAACTTTCAAATGCAATCTGAAGAACAGACAACCAAAATATGGCCCCAGAGTCCTCTGCAGCCATTCCAATGTGTATCCCATTAATTGGGGCTATTTCGCCCCATTTACCATAAACACTAATGTGCATACTGCTTTACTTCTACAATGATTATTTGGATTTCATTTAAAACTTTTATTTTACATTTTATAGCACAAACACTAATAGACATCTACTAAACAAAGCAATTCAGTCTCACAATGAAAACAGACTTGAGCATTAAAACTTCTCTGCTCTTGAAACTCACATTCATTAAAACAGCGTTGAAACCCACATTCAAAGAAAATGCATCTGACCATTGCCAGATGAAGATTACCTTTGGGCTGTTTTGAGTGAGTTGTTCAATAACTTCCAGACCCATTACATTCTCAGCAATAACATTACTTTCTGTAAAACATCATTAAGTACTCTATTCTTCCATCTCACTACATCTTAAGAAAACACTGCAACTTAAGAGATATTACCTTTCTAAATACTTTAGGGAAACTAGACACATGCATTTCTTGTTTTTCTTGCTTATGATACCACCATTCCTTCCAAAAATCCATACATATGTAAGCTACAACTAAGGAAAGTATTAGTTTTGTGGAGGAAATCTAACCAAATGTTTAACAGGGTCATATTCTACAATGAACAGTATACTTTTGGTACAAAGAGACAAGAGACTCCCTACAATCTCTAATATTTAAATGTTATTACCATTTAAAATGTGTGCGCTAACTTTCTTACATTTAGAGAAACATGCATTAACTTGCATATAAGAACATTTCTGTCCAGTATCCTTTATTAAACCTACAGTCATTATAGTAGTAGATTCATTTAAACATGTGGGTACTCTGTCAATATGTATGTAACCATTCAAGTGGCACCTTGTTGCAGTTAGGCATGTACTCTTATTTATTCTAGCTCTAAAAGCCCTATAAGCCAGACCACCTACTTAACTTTGTTACAGTATATTGTCTTTAGATACTACAATAATCCTATATTCAGAACTACACTGCAATTCAGTAATGTAACATAATTGTGTCCATTCCACCATATGCAATAACACTTGTTCTAAGGTTACTAAGAAATGAAATGTCCCCAAAGCAAGTAATTCACTTTCACTTTGTTTAAAATATCATTACAAATACACTGAATTATATGAATTGCAAATAGTTTAAAAATGGCTTTTCTGACAGAGCTCCAGTCATAAACGTAAACCAGAATGCTCTTATCCAAAAGTATAGCAATATACTGCAGTGTTGAGCATAACTGTAATTCTTGGAACTCTCTCACCCACTTGTTATCAAAGATGTAGTTTAATTAGGCCCTCTGCATTGTTCAAATCACATAACGAACAAAATAATCCTTAACAATTCATTTGGTAATGTGGACATTTCTAACATTCTGAGCGCATCTATACATTAACCATTCTCTGTGCTAATCAAATGTCTGTTCAACTAATTCAGTGGTAAATCTTGGAAAATCTCCAGCGTGGGTGCTTTGTATTACGCAACCAAGATGTTTTGGTAGCAACTTCTTGGGAAAATACATTCTGCTATTCTTTTGTTATAGCAGCACAGAGAATTTAGGGAATTGGAAATCAAATCCAGTTGTGCCTACAGTCTATTCAAACAAAGAAGTTCATTATTACAGGAGGATCCATTTACACCAGTATCCTGCTTTGACAGTCCCAAGCAAAATGTGTTAAAACACAGATATGTAGTGAAACGGAGACTTAATTAAGAAGCATAGAAAGTTATTATACATGTACTTGGCATGGAATACATTTAAGCATTCTCACTCCTCCTATATACACCTGCTTAAACACACACACTCACATTCATACACAGAAACAAGCATAGACACTTAAATGCACATACATGCACACACTCACAAGCAAGGACATACAGAGATGAGCCCACAAAAGCACACACATGTGCACGTATATATACACACACACAGCTCTGTAATTCAGAAATAACATCAAAAAAGAACCGCCATCCCCTGTCATGGCAATAATGCTATGTTATCAGAACTTATACAAACGTAGGACTCATGATGTCAGTAAAAGGCCCGCCAAGCATTGGTTAGCATAACTTGGCAATTATTTTTATGTTTTTACCTGGAAGTGGAGGAGGAGCTGGGGAAGAAGTAAGAAATTCTTCATGTCTGGTCGTCGACGTTGCACAACCGCTGACTCGAGTCTGACTGCTGCTGCCTGATGCTCTGCTGCACACTGAAGTCTGCCTGACGCTGAAATGAAAAGGTTACGGCTTGCTTTGGGACGGGGTAGCCTTGCCAACTGTCACCGAGTTGACATCACCATCACACTTCACTTCTAATTTAAAAAAAAAAAAACTGTTGGGTCTGTTGCTGTCTTACGGTCTGACTCCCTCCACTGTAGCCTGTGTGCAAGTCCAGTACCCAAGTCCCGATCCGACCCTCTCTAAACTAACTCCAAGTCTCTGACTAATTTGAAAAGTAGCGCTCCTCTGCAAGTCTGCACGCACTTGCCTTTAGCTTAACTGTTGCTGCACCAAAGTTCAAGACGCATGCCTACTATAACACATTGCTGCTGCCCAAACATAAACATACAGCCAATGAATGAGTCCGTCACACCCCTCGAGCCCTCAGCCGAATTCCGACAGGCTGCTTACGATGCTGATGTCATTGCGCATGTGATGAAATCAGCGGAAAAATTGCAGAGGAAAATTTTTTTTAAAAAGGCTGGGAAGGAATCAGGAATAAAGGGGGGCAATCAGAAATTCGTGGCACCCCATTATTTGGACCTCAAAATCAGTAAATGCCGATGAATTCAGCATGGTTGAGAGGTATGTTGACCAGTATCCCCTTAGTATTACAAATGTGACTGACTATCCTCTTCTATCACTATTGGAGCCACTCTTGCAATATAAGTATGCCTCTTCTCCTTTGTAAAACAGGGATAGATTCACTGGCATCTTTAACAGATGTAGTAAATGAGTCTTGTACTACCGTAAGTATGAAAACAGTTTATGTTACACATCTGGCTTTAAAAACAATAAAAAATAATGTTTTAATTGTTTTTAAAGCCAAATTTTAACTAATAAATGGTGATACCGGTGAAGTTGTTCTTTTTGCAAGTTTACAGTGTACTTTGGCTCTTTTCCTTGGTCCCAGATATTTTGCTGAATAACCATCCTGAAAACCTTCCTTTATCAAATTCACATGTCCAATTCTTTCCAAGTGTTTCTCAAACATAGCTACTTGCACTCTACATTTTTAAATACAGTTCATTATTTCTATTTTTGTACTTAACTGTGAGGTCATTGACATTTAAAGACATTACAGAAAACATCACTGTATTAAAAAGTTATTCCCACCTTTTATGTAAAACACCCTTTTTAAATGTTTATTTCCAGGTTTTGTGTTACATGCATACACTGCTTGGCAGGTTTAACTTGTATAGTTGTTTCATGTCATATCCATTTGAGACTATGCCACATCTTAAAAAAACTTTTTGTCTTAGTGAAAGCCCTCAAAAATTACCCCCTAAAATCTATTAATTTAATATGAACACACAAAGCTATGTACATCTTCAAATATTGAAGTTTTATCCTACTAATACAAACAGTTGTCCCAAACTGACAACCACACAAACTTGAGTTAACCTAAAAGAAAGGTTATCCATGCTAAGAAGCAAGATACAGTCTGTGCTTCTACTAAGTGCTGTCTTATTTTGTCTTATCTTTATAACTCTCCCAGCTGGGGAAACCCCTGAATGCTTTCAGAGAACATTATCTCCCAGTCAGTTTCTTTTTTTCTTTTTCCTCAGCCAATCACTCTCCACCAGACTGTAACCAATTTCTCCTTATCAGATAGTCTCCATGCAGACATGAGAACCAGACAACCAATTTTCACATTATCAGATTGCCTCCAAGAAAACATGAGAACCAGACTGTCAATTTCTCTTTATCAGGCTGTTTCCATGGAGACATGACAGCCAGATACTGATTGCTACTAAGCAAACATTCATTTGCTAGGGAAAAAGCTCATAACAATCTTTCTTTTTCATTTACTTGCTTTCTCTTAAAACTTGTTACTAAATCAGTCTATGGTCCTTAATCCAGTCATTCCCCATGAAAGAATGAGAAAAAACAATTTTTTTCATTTATCATGTTCTTTTAACCAGTCTTTTTTTACATTACTCTGCCTATATTTCTTAAAACTGAACAAGATGAGAAAAGGGCAAAAGAAGGAAAAAAAGAACAGCAGCACCTATTTACAATCCCCAATTACACTTAAAATTAACTGAGAAAACTTCTTTATAGCATACAAAGAAAACTATACACCACAAAAATAGTACTATTAAGAGGAAAAAAGGTTTTCTTTGCTTACAATTAACTTTCTACCCCTCTCTTCCCCTCCTCAAAACATTTTCCAAACAATGGCAGGAAGAAGGGCATATACTTTACAGTCCGTCACAAGTCCAACAAATTCTGAAAAAGTTGAATATTTCCATATGTTCTTGTTCTATCATATATTATAATTATTACACTGCAATCCCACATTAAGTTACTGGTGTTATTACTATTCATCTCCATCTCATAAATCCAGTCTTTGCTTCACTTCCAATGTACTCTTGATCCTTCTCGTCAACTCTCTCTCATGTTCCCTTCCTTCTTCTCCAACATTTTCTGTTGAAACAGTGGAAAAGCTTTCACAGGTAATCTCTATGTGGTCTTTATTACCATTAGTACAAGAAGCAGAATCTCCTCCTTTTTCACAGCTCATTTTTTGTTAGGCAAACTTTTGTATTTCCTCCTTAGCATGTACTTCATCAAAAAATGATTTCATCCCTCTAGGGAAGAACACACTGAAGACAGCTGGGTACAGCTGTTTGAATCTCATACTTGCATCTTGACATTCCCTGAATAGTGGAATGAATCCTCTTCTGCCTGGTGTACAAGGAGTAAACATTCTCCACAAACACTCTGCTGTCTCTCACTTTTAGTACTTTGCCCTTCTGCCATAATTTTGTTGGTATCAACTCCATTTGCTAGTAGGACTGCATCTTTACTATTAAATGTCTAGGTTGCTTTCTCATAGCCAGGATTGGAGCATACACACAATGTGCACTTTCAACTAACAATTCCTGCTGTGGAATACCAGTCCAGTTGCTTATTTGTGCTTTCATAAAACTGATGCAGTCTGTTCCTTCCAGTTTCTCTGGTATAACTGAAAAGCTCAGGTTTTCCCTACGTGCTTTGTCCTCTAATTCTATTTTTTAAACGTTTCTTCCTGAGCAGTCTCATTCAGACAGCCTTTTCTTTATTTCAGCCTCTGATTTTTGCAGGTTTATCACCTCATCTAAAAATCTGTTTAAAGCTTCTTCCATTTTTACAGCCTTTTGTTTCTGTTGATAAATTCCATCAGTGTTTCATTTTAACCAGGTCTGTGTGCAGTTTTCTTGTATCTTTCTGTAGGTTACCGAAATCATGGCTGAAGTTTGCACTGCTTTTTGCCGAACAGCTGCAGAACTTTCCCCAATCATCGTTTCTTCCTCACTTTTTTGTGGTTGCTTTTTTTCCCAGGTGTTCTGTATTTATTTTTTCCTGACTTGACACCCAAGCAGTATACACACCATAGAATACATTGAGCTATTTATAAAATCTCTGTACAGCCATACTGACAACTGTATAGAGTGAGCTGTACCCCCTCGTATTAAGAATAAACAAACTCAAAAGAGAAGCCACCCTGATGGAATCAAACTATCACTAGATTATACAACAAAAGAAAAACCCACCACACCAAACTCCTAGGTATCACCATTGATGAACATCTGAAATTTGACATCCATATTTTAACAGCCATCAAAAGAACCCACCAAAAACTAGGACTTCTATAATACTGACATAATCGCTACCCGACTCCCTCCACCAGGAAGACATTAGCCTCTACCTATCTTCTCCCGTCTTTAATTTACGGTGCCCCCTACTCACCAACCTCCAACTTGGCTTACAATCCAAACTGGATTCCTGCTACAATAAAATCTGCAAATTCGCCACCAACTCCAAAAACTCATTCCATCACTGCTACTCCCTCCATTCTCTACAGTGGTTAGAACTTCCTAATTAGCTTAACTTTCTACAGCTCACCACTGCCCACAAACTTGTGTTCAAGCCACCCAGCTGCCCCACTCTCTCCTCCTCCTTAACCACCTACATACACAACTGCTCACTCCGATCAAAAAATCAAAATCTCTTACATATTCACAAACCTTCCCGGCCCCTGGACAATTTTTGCTCTCAACTCCATAGCCAAACTATGGAACTCTCTCCCCCCTTACTTCATAATACCCCCTTAACCACACCAGCTTCAAATCCTTACTACACTCCTACCTGTCATCAAATTGGACACGTTCCTATTCATCTCCTACTTGAGTCCCCCCGGTATGGTTCATTTCAGCAGCCCCATCTTCTCTCCACCTATTAACCTTGCACTCAACTAAACCTCTAGCTCCTTTCCAAAACTTCTACTAGACATACTTATCTTCTGCTATATATTCCTCTACTTCCATCTACTTCTGTAAGTTTTAAAAAAAGATCTTATTCTCCAAATGTTAAAGTGCTACAGCCTGAACATGTATTTTCTTTTGCTCCACTACCATTCAAGTCACTCTGTATTCGAACAAAATTACTTTTATACTTTGTACTTCACACTTTACTACTTTGCACTATTTTATCAATATTGTATATACATTGCTTGATATTCATAATTATATTGTCTATGCAATTCTCTTAAAACTCATACTGTATTGTACCGCCTATGGATCTTTTCTCCCCGGTCCTCCACTGGAAACGGGCTCTTCATGACCCAGTGTGCTTCCCCAGTCCTCAAAACGTAATAAATAAATACATTTAAAAAATCTTGACCAAGCATAGGAGAAACAAAGCCAAACATACTAAAACCCCCCTGACCAATCTAAACAGGCAGCTAAGAGGATTAATTAACATTTCAAAGGCTAAATTTGAAGAAAAAAAGTTTCTCATACAACGGGCAACCACAAAGCTTCATATAGCTATGTCCATAACCTCAGAGGAAATGCATAACAACGTGCAGAACTTATTGCAAATGGCATCACCCATACTGAACCGTAGGGCATTGCTAAACTTTTGGCCAATGGGTTCAGCTCAAATTTCTCCCTCCACCCCACCCCCGTCAGTCCAAAGGAAATACCACATAACACAATCCTCCCATTACTAGAGAACAGGTCATTAATGTATTTTCAAGGCCAGAAAAACTAGATCGATGGGCCAGATAACATACTGGGATGTTTAATAAATAGCATGAAACATGACCTCTCTGGTCCACTTGAGTTACTTTTCAACTGCAGCCTTCAGAAGGGTTTTATGCCCAAGGAATGGAAGATGGTTACAGCCATTCCTCTGCACAAAAGAGGTCCAACCACTGATCCGGGTAACTAAAGGACCATAAGTCTTACCAGCCTCAAATTTAAAGCCATGGAAAGAATCATCATGGACATGGCAAACGAGGACATTTGTTAAAGGAAGGTCATGCCTATTAAATCTGGTGGACTTTTTTGAGAGGGTTTCCACAGCATTGGATGAAGGTAAGACTATGCACGCAGCTTACCTCGACCTGGCCAAGGCTTTAGATACAATACCCCACTCACGTATTACAGACAAGCTCACTAATTTAGGTATAAACCCTTTTAATCACCTGCTGGATAGCCAACTGGCTCAGTGATAGGACTCAGGAGGTCAAAATAGGTGAGGCCACCTCCACCATGAGGCCAAAAGCAGAGTCCCCCATGGCTAGGTACTGGGCATGATCCTTTTTTTACATCTACTGCTCTGACAGACACTAACATTCTTCAAGAAGGTCTAACTATGACTAATAAATGGTGCCAAAGCCATGGTCTTAAACTCAATGCTTAGAAATGCATAATTGTACCCTTTGGGAAATCAGCCATTCCGGCTAATTACCATGTTGATAATATACCCCCAAGAGTCAATTCACTGGTCAGGGATCCGGGTACACATGTAGATAGCCTTACCTTCGACCACCATGTGGCCACAATGGTGAGGAAATCCTTTTATGTTGCACAACTTATAAAAGCATGGCATCTAGGTCCATATAGGTAGGTCATTATTCCACTGGACTCCGTCCTTATCAGACCAGAGTATAATGCTCCCTTTAGTATGTACATGACCAGGCATATGCAGCAACTAGAGTGACCTCAGAAGTTCCTTACAAAAACAATACAAGCCATAACAAACCTGCCTTATGCAGAGTCCCTTAAACCCCTTTCCCTCTGCTCAGTCCCCTATAAATTGCTGAGGGGTGATCTATGCCTTGCTTGCATGGCATCCACAAACTCCACACGTATGAATCTCCTACATATTCAGAAGTCAAGAGTACCACAAATACAATGTCTAGGTACCCGAATTTTGTCTGTGGCAAACAGAATATGATGAAGATACATAAGTGTCCCTGAGAGACTGCCCTTCCTACGGAACAGGCTTCCCATCCATGTGAAGCTGAGTTTGTCCATTACCCAGTTTAAGTACAATCTAGACAACGGATGGGGAACAGGAAATTTACACTGGGCTTGGCACCCATGCACCTTATGGACAGAGGTAACTTATAAATGCCTGGCCCTCAATGTCTTACTTGGATGCAGGACATAATTATTCTTTCGGGAAAGCTTGGCTAGGCTTAGAAAGGCCCCTTGGTTCGTTAGCCTAGAAACGTTCTATGAATCTATGAAAAAGCAATTCAAACTCCAGCTTTTGGTGCAAGACATAGCTTCTAGTAACCTAGAAGAAAAAATAAGTCAAATATGCTCAGAGCTGATTAAAATAAAAAACTGTGAAGGAGTATAGCAACTCAAATAACAAAAGGCTGGAAAAAAGTAAGTTTTACACAGATATTCAGATGAGTTGCTAAAACTGCAAAAATCAGAGGCTGAAATGAAGAAAAGGTTGTCTGAATACGAGACTGTTCAAGAAATATTTAAAAAAATGGTAGAATTAGGGAACAGAGAATGTAGGGGAAAATTGAGATTTTCTGCTGTGCCAAAGAAACCAGAAGGAACAGGCGGCATTAATTTTATAAAGGCAAAAATAAGTAACCGGACTGTTATTCCACAGCAGGAACAATCAACTGACACCATGTAGATGCTACAAATCTGGCCTTAAAAAAGTGGCCAAGACTTGTACTAGTAAACATGCAAACTTACCAACAGAGAGAGTTGATCATGACAAAACTGGGGCAAAATGGAGAAGTATTAAAAGATAAACACACAGAATGCTTGTTGAAAATGATTATTTGTGGTATACCAGGCGGAAGAGAAACAAGTGCATTCCAGCAATTACGGGAATGTTGAGAGGTGGGTGAGAGACTCTATCTGCTGTATCCAGCTGTCTTCAGAATATTTTTTTCCTGGAGGATGAAAGTCATTTTTGATGCAGAACAGGTTAAGGAGAAACTACAAAAGTTTTCCCAACAAAAACTGAGCCATCAAATGGAAGGGGACCCTCCATCTCATTTTTCTGTTAATAAAACACACAGATACTTTGCCCATGAAACCTTTTCTACTACTCCAAAGGAAAATGCTTGAGAGAGACAGATGCGCACAAGAGCTGCCCAGAAGAATCAAGAGTACCTTGGAACTGAACTGGAATCTGGAGTTGGGACATGAAGATGAACATGAAGACCAGCACCATGGAAATGAGTGAAAAATATGAGACTGCAAAGCATCAATCACATTTGTGAAATAGGTCTGTGTAAGAAAAAGTGGAAACGGCGGACTTTTTTTGACTTTGTTAAACTTGTGGGGGAACGGACAGGCATTTGCCCCACTTCATGTCATTACTGTTTGGAAGAACACAGATGGGAGGGAAAGAGGAAGGGAAAAGTTAATAGTAAGTAAAACAATTTCTGTTCTTAACAGTATTTCTATGAAACTTTTCATGATTTAAATCGCATAATTTATAATAAAGCATTTTAGTTGTTTTTGTATGTGATAAAGATACTAAAGTAGTATTACAAGATGTATGCATTACAATGCAAAACGAGAAAAAAATGCTAGTCAAAAAGCAGGTTTAAGTTAATAGGCTGTAATCTTCAGTTGCTAAGGTGGGGTATGAGGTAAAGTATAAAGATATATTTAGAGCTATATTTTCTCTTGCTTTTCCATATGTGAATGTCTGCATTAAGACCCTTGGCATAATCTAGTAAGTTCTAAGTGGAAAAAATAAGACAACACTGAACATAAAAGTTTTATTTTAGCAATAAATGTTTCAGAGTGCCTTTAAAAGCCTGCAGCTGAGGACAACTTTTGTATTTCCATGGAGACAAGCTCTGATAACAGGACAATTAAAAGGTAGACCACTGGTTTCTTCAAAGCTAAAAATTAATCTGAAAGCATGCAAGTTGTTTTTACATCTCAGATGGGAATAATAATAAAAAGAGCAGATGCCAATTATTGTAAGTAGAAGCAAAGAACAGATGTTGATTATTTTAAGTAGAAGCACAGACAGTAGCATGAGTCTTAAGCATGGATAACCTCAATTTAAGGTTAATGAAGGCCTGTATTTGCAGCTGTTTATGGCAACTGTCCCTATTAGGAGAGTTAAAAACTTATTTAAAAATGTACATCATTTTGTGTGTTTGTATTAAATGAAGAGATCAGGGAGGTGTCTATCTTTTTTGAGAGTTTTCATTAAAACAAAACATTTTCTAAAATGTGCACACGTTCCAACATTGATAATGAAAAAAAAACTGTATAAAGCATTAACCTGCCAAACATTAGTGGGTGCATGTATCACAAAAGCTGGAAACAGGCATTTAAAAGGCTGTCGTATACAACAGGTGGGAAAAATGACTTCTTATACTGGCAATACTTTCTATATTATTTTGGAATGTGAATGGTCTCACAAGTACAGACAAAAATGAATGGATAGTTAATTACATTAAGAAATGCAAAGTGTAAACAGCAATGCTACAGGAGACATATTTGGAAAGAACTGAGCATGTGAACTTGATTAAAAAAAAAAGGATTTTAGGATGGATATTTGGCAGAATATCATGGACAAAGGAAAAGGGGAGTACTTACATTAATTGCTTGATAAGCTCCAAAAGTGATAGAAGAGAGAAAAAATAAACTAATAATGGCAAATCTGAAGTGGCAAGGAACCAAAGATTGCACTTGCATCTACTTGTATTCCACCTAAAACTATTAAGGAGCTTAAATAGTTGGGAGAAATAATCAACTTTCAGCAGGGAATACTACTTACAGTTGGGGACTGGAACTTGATTTGCAACAATGAGGATGTATGGGGGGGGGCTAGAAGGGAAATGCAACAAAAGAAGGTAGATTTCTGAAGAAATGTTATGAAAATATTTGGTATGGAAGACATTAATTCAAAAGTGGGAAATAACATGGAAATTCTCTCCAAGTTCCTAAAGTACAATAACTGGACTACACTAGAAAGAAATTTTACTTCGTAGGAACATGTCCATTTAATGGAGAACTTTGACATACATCCAATACGTATTTGAGATCATGTGTCAGTAATTACTAAGACAAAAATGCAGGGTAATGAAGTAAAGATGATACACTGTTGCTTCCCCACCTAACTGTTAGAGATGAATTTAAATAATGGGTAGTGGAAATTATTTGGAAGTTAATAGGGAATATAGAAAGTACTCCAGAAGTTCCAGCTATGGAGTGGGGTAAAAAAAGTGGATTTTAAAATAGGGTAGAAATAGAAGGAAAAAAGATATGGTTAACAAGTAACAAAAATTATTCAAAGGTGCAGACAAAGGTTTAAGTACTAGAGAATAAGGAGAATCTCTCGGAACAAGATGCTCAATTACACAGTGATAGAAAGAGAATAAGGGAGTACTTTAATATGCATGGCTTTAGAAAGACTGCTGTTAAGCAACTCTTTTTTGATAATAACTTGGGAGCACAAAAACTTTTGGAACAATGATTTGGGCAACAGAAAGTAGAAGGGGTTGTTACCAAACTTAGGGTGCCTATAACAATAAAAAAATCAGAGATACTTTAGAAGTATTGGAGATATTTTGAAAATTTTATGAAACTTTGTATAAAGCAGAGAAGTGGGGAAGTCAAGAAAAAACACAAATGGAAATATTTACAGAAGACTTAAAAATGCCAAGGTTTGAGGTAGATGAGGTTCAATTAACGGTTAAGACAGAAAGCGATGAAATAAGAATGGTGATGTATAACCAGTTTGCAGGAAAGTCTCCAGGAATGGATGGTATTCTGGTGGAAGTCTGGAAGCTAGGAGGAAGAAAGTAGGTTTTAACAGTATTTTAAAAGAAGGGGAATCACCAACATCCTGGGAAAAAACTGTAGTGGCTGTAATACCTAAACACGGTAAAGACCCATCAGATCCAGCTTCATACAGGCCCATTTCAATTTTAAACCATGATTATAAGTATTTTTTGCTGTTTTATTACCTGAAATACCTTCTCTTGCTTACCATGAACAAGCTTAAACTGTTTTTTTAACTGTTTGTTGCATTATATATTATCTGCACTTAAAGTTTCATTTAGTCGAAAATTGGTTGAAAGTTGTTTGTTAAATTTAACTGTTGAGGCTGCCCACTAAAGTGTGCTAGCCTGTGTAACTGATTTATTACTGTTTCCTGCATTTCTGTGTGCTTTCTATTTCAAAAACAAAAAAAAAAAAAATATCCTATTTTTCCCGCCACTCCTTGACTAGTTTAGACCAGTATACAGGCTTTGCTGTATTACGGGCTGTGGTGTAGTTCCTATGTTGTCCATTGCCTTACTTGGATAGAAGGAAGTTTCTTTGCTCACCAGTGGGAGTGGGGAGCCTTGAGAAGCCTATCTGTCCCTGAAGGAGTGACCTCAGCACAAGAGCTTGTAGTAATTGGTTGTTTTGGACCATTTCTAGCTCTTTTGAAGTTCCCTGTTTAAAATCCGCCTCTGAGCATTTTTTTTTCTGGCTATACTACTCAGCAACAGCTCCTCGTGGTCCTGCAGAGTGGTCCTAGCAGCAGAGAACTGAGAAAAGTGACTGCTTTCCCGATTTAAGTATTTTTTGCTGTTTTTTACCTGAAATACCTTCTCTTGCTTACCTTGAACAAGCTTAAACTGTTTTTTTAACTGTTTGTTGCATTATATATTATCTGCACTTAAAGTTTCATTTAGTCGAAAATTGGTCGAAAGTTGTTTGTTTGTTAAATTTAACTGTTGAGGCTGCCCACTAAAGTGTGCTAGCCTGTGTAACTGATTTATTACTGTTTCCTGCTTTTCTGTGTGCTTTCTATCTCAAAAACAAAAAAAAACAAAAAAAAATCCTTGTTTTCCCGCCTCTTCTTGACTAGTTTAGACCAGTATATAGGCTTTGCTGTATTCTGGGCTGTGGTGTAGTTCCTGTGTTGTCCATTGCCTTACTTGGATAGAAGGAAGTTTCTTTGCTCACCAGTGGGAGTGGGGAGCCTTGAGCAGCCTATCTGTCCCTGAAGGAGTGACCTCAGCACAACAGCTTGTAGTAATTGGTTGTTTTGGACAATTTCTAGCTCTTTTGAAGTTCCCCGTTTAAAATCCGCGTTTGCATGGCTTTGCGCGTTTGTGCGCATAGCTGGTTAAACAAGGTTAAACTTTTTCTGGCTCCGCCAAGTCTGCTCTTCAAATTTTCCCTTAAGAAAGCTCTACTCTTATAATAATCAGTCTAATCGCTTTATTATAAGCCTAGCACTTGTTCTCAAAACCTCTCTTCTAAGTAAGCACTCGCTAACTAAAGTAAGCACTACATCCACCCACCTTCCCTGTGAGTACCCACTTCCCTTAAAGGCACAGCACTCCCTTATAATATTCTAACATGTCGAGTGGTAGATTACTAGCATCCTCTCCGGTTCAGCTGGTTAATCTGGGAATCTTGAGACAATGCTACAATTGTCTCATGTACAGAGACAACCCTCTCCTCCTCCCAACAAACACAAATACATGTGAGAGATGCAACTATATAGCCAAACTGGAGGCTGAACTCTCTCAACTCAGGACTGGCAAGACCAGACAGGAGGAGAAGGTAACCACACACACACCAAACCCAGTCCCACATAGACCTACCATAACTGCAAACCAAACACATAATAACACAAAGACATACTCGGAGGCTCTAACAAAAAACGTACTAAAACAACAGAGGCTCCCAAAGCAGACACCCAAAAATCCACCACCTCAAAACATAACACATGCAACACATACTTCAATAAATCAGTGTGTCAAACAATCACAGCCCTTAAGGCCAAACACCATGCCTGATGCACTAGTAATAGGTGAGACTATAGTCAGACACACTGACGTTCCACTTACCTGGCTGAACAAGGAGAGGGTAACGGTGAGCTGCTTATCGGGACTAGGATCCGCCACATAACACACGCACTAAGGTCACTCCAAAGCAAGTGCAAATATGACTCCGTCATTGTCCATGCCGGCGTGAATGACCTGAGACGTACCTCCCTGGACTACATGAAAAGAGACATAGAGGAGCTCTCTGATTATGTAGCCAAGGCTGGTATGACCCTGACCAGCATCTTGCCCTCACCAAAAATGATGCTACAATAAAAAGACAAGATGATCAGCTTTAATAACTGGCTCAAATACTGGTGTCATTATAGGGGGATCCAATGTCTGTCTGCTTGGGATGACATGCTGGACAAGACACGCTGCTTCGCAAGGGACGGCTTGCATCTGTCACCACTGGGCTTCCGGATATTGGCTAAGGCTCTTGCCTCCCCCATAGTGCCTTTTTTAGGCAAGGCTCAAAAGACAAACCCACCTCCTTAGAAAACAAAAATGGAAAAAAATTAAGGGTAATGCTGCTCAACGCCAGAAGTCTAAATCTCAAGATGCAGGCTCTTGAAGCACTCCTCAGTATGGAGAACATCGATGTCTGTGCAGTAATTGAAACCTGGTTCAAGGCTCCTGAGAGCACCCCAGCGCTACCAGGCTATACCTCGCATCATGCTTTTCGCCCCCAAAACACGGGCCAAACCAAAAAGGGAGGGGGAGTGTCCATATTCATCAAGGACACCCACACCTCCAGGTTAGTGTCAACACGTGAAGCATCAGAGACCATCCAGGTGCAACTAACCGTAGGCAAAACTGCTATACAACTGGTAGCATGTTACAGACCACCCTCCCAATCTCAGGAACCCCACTCAGCCTTCCTGAAGACATTGGAGGATATGAATGTCTCACCAAACACCATCATATTGGGAGACTTCAACTACCCTAACATAGACTGGGTGCATTATTCTAGCCCAAACACCCTAGCCCAAAGGTTCCTGGAATTCATAAATTCAAATGCAATGGAACAGCTGGTCACCTCTCCCACAAGGGGAGATAATATACTAGACCTGATCATCACAAACATGGGGACAAAGTGCTCCACACCGGAAGTATACCCCTCACTAGTGAGATGTGACCACAAACTAATCACCCTGGATATACATATCCCACCTCCACCCCCAACACAAAAGACTACAGTGAAAAACTTCTCAAAAGCCGACTTTACACTTCTTAAAACTGAGATGGTATCCTTTAAGCCCACTGGGCCAGTGGAAAACACATCCCACAATGCAGAATCCTTCACAAATGCTTTCTACGGACATCTCCAAGAATGCATGGATCATGCAATCCCAAATAAAACCAAGACCCTCTCCACCAAGGGCAGGCGTCCTGTTTGGTGGACCCCAGCCATAAACAAATTGTATAACAAAAGAAGGAAGCTACTGCACGACAGAGCAAAATCCCATAAAGAGAAGGCATCTCTGATCAGCACTAGTAGAAAGCTACATTCTCTCATAAAAACATCCAAGGCCAACTTTGAGAAAAAAATCGCTATGAACACTAAAGATAACCACAAGGCCTTCTTCAGCTATGTTAGAAACCTGGGCGGAAACCCTCAGATATGTTCAGAGTTAGTTCACAATGACAAAAAATACACTGAACCCACAGATATTGCCAACATTCTGGCAGACAGGTTCAGTGCAAATTTCTCCCCTCCCTCACCCCCAAAAGAAGAAATACTTATCCCAGCTGAATGTAACCTCCCTATCATCTCAGATGTCCAGGTGAGAACCGCCCTCAGCAAAGCTAAAAACACAGCATCAATGGGACCTGACGGTATCCCGGGTTGCGTGCTACGTGAACTCTAAGAGGAGCTAAACCAGCACGTAAAAATGCTATTTAACCTTAGCCTTACTACAGGATATGTACCTGAACACTGGTGTACAGCAACAGTAGTCCCACTCCACAAAGGAGGCACCTCTACAGACCCTGGTAACTACCACCCCATAAGCTTAACCAGCCTGGTCTGCAAAGCTATGGAAAGAATCATTATCGAACTCATAAACAGAGACATTGGGGACTTACAGACACTTGATCCCACCCAGTTCGGCTTTGTAAAGAGCAGATCCTGCCTTTTGAACCTGGTTGACTTTTTCGAAACAGTCACTAGAGCCATTGACGAGGGCAAATCAGTCCATACAGCCTACCTGGACTTGGCTAAAGCTTTCGACACAATACCCCACTCTGGCATCATAGACAAGCTCAACAGCTTAAGTGTAAATCCATGTGTCACAAGGTGGGTGGCAAACTGGCTAAAGGATAGAACCCATAAAGTCAAAATCGCTGGAGCCATGTCAGACTCAAAGCCAGTCACAAGTGGTGTCCCACAGGGCTCTGTCCTGGGACCCCTCTTGTTCAGCATTTATTTCTCAGATGTAAAAGCAAACATGGGAGGGTTGTGGCTGACAAAGTTCGCAGATGACTGCAAACTAGGCGCCATAGTCGATACACCAGCTGACACATGCATCCTACAGAAAGACCTCACTGAAACGGACAACTGGTGCCGGAGTCATGGCCTTAAACTAAATGCCAAAAAATGTATAGTCATCCCCTTTGGGAAAAACAAAGTACCCACAAATTATCACATAGACAGTAACCCACTGAGTACGGAAAAAGTATTCAGAGACCTGGTGACCCAAGTCGATAGTGACCTCTCATTTGACACCCACGTTGCCAAAGTGGTTAGAAAGACTTTCTACCTTGCCCACCTTATCATGAAGGGATTCACATCCAGATCAAAGGAGGTCATTGTACCCCTATACTCCTCCCTTATCAGGCCCATGATTGAGTACAATGCCCCATTTGGTATGTACCTCACCCGGCACTTGCAACAGCTAGAGAGACCCCAAAAGTACCTCACCAAGAGGATCAAGGGTCTCCAACATATGTCATATGCTGCCAGACTAAAGAAACTCTAGCTCTATTCAGTAGCATACCGCCTGCTCAGAGGTGATCTGTGCCTGACGTACAAGGCCATGTCCAATCAGGAATTGATGGACATGCTCCACCTCAAAAATCCAAATCCATCAGAACCACGAGAGCTAAAGATTTAAACCTCAGCACAAATATGAATAGGACATGCTGGAGGGACAGATTCATAACTCAGAGGCTTCCCATACTCTGGAACAGAATCCCAGTTCATGTTAGGCAGAGCCCCTCACTGACTCTCTTCAAGAGAAATCTTGACGAGTGGATGGGAGATCGTAGGTTTACCCCAGGGGTCATCTCTGTGTCACTATTAGACAGAGGCACAGTAAACTAATTCTATGTAAGGGGGTCTTCACTGTGTCACTACTAGACAAGAGGCACAGTATTCTAAATCTATACTGTACACTTTTGTACCATTACATGGGGTGGCGAAAGCCACATCACTATGGCTAGGCTTATAAATGCCCCAGGGCAGATAGCCTAGTACCAAACTATGAAACTATGAAAGTATTTAGGTTTATAATAGCTAAAAGAATGGCAAAGGTGTTTCCAAAATCAATCTGATTTTTTTGAAGGGGAGGCAAACATATTAATAAAAGAATGATTTAGAGTGAAGCAGAACATAAGAGAAAACCGCTGTTGTTGGAGGGTCTTGATGCAGATAAAGCACTTGACAGAATAAGCTGGGAATTTATGAGTATGATAATGGAAGCATATGCATTTCTGGATGATGATCAGGTTAATTCTACGGCTATATGAGGGATCAAAGGCAAAAAATCTAATTGGGAGGGCTCCTCTTTGTTACGTTTTGTCTGAAGAGAGGAACCAGACAGGGATATCTTCTTTCCACTTTCTTTGCATTATATTTAAAATCTTTGTCAAAGAAAATACGGTTCTCGGAAATTCAGGTATATAATCGGTATGGTATTCACGAAAAGTTGGCTTTGTTTGCAGACAACTATACCTGACACAATCAGAAAAAGACATCTCAGTGTTGTGGAACATTTTGAGACCGTTCCAGATTTTTTTAGGGATATAAAATTAATAAAGATAAAACAGAGGCTATAAATGTAAACTATGCAACCACACAGGAATTGGCTCAACAATACTCATTTATAGCAATGGAAGAATTTGCATTTCCTGATAAAATTATAAGGTTAATTAGGAGAATAAATGAGGGTGTGGATGCGAAAATTGTGTCTATATTAAAACATCGAAGTTTCAAAACTTCGAATGTTCTAATATCGAACCCTATTCAGCGAAAGCTGAAAATATCGAAGCAACAGAAAACTGAATTTTTTCCTAGGGAAAGAATTTGATTGCCTGTTTCTGTTACTTTGGTATTTTCAGCGCTGTGGTGGAAAGTTACGGGTCGGGTTCAGGTAAGTGTGCGATTGAGTGCGGGTTAGGTATGTGTGCGATTGTATGGATGTGAGGGTTAGGTATGTGTGCGATTGTGTGGACATGAGGGTTAGGGCAGGTTTAGTGAGTTAGGGTTAGGGGCCAGGTCAGTTAAGTGTACGATTGTGTGAACGTGAGGGTTAGGGCGGGGTAGGTGAATTAGGGTTAGGGCGCAGGTGAGGTGAGTGTGCGATAGTGACGGACCTTAGAGTTAGGGTTAAGGTAAGTGGATAGTTAGTGGTGTGTGTATAGTTTAGTGTAGGGTTAGGTGTAAGATTTTTAGGTGTGTGTGTGTGGACTGCTGTTTGTTGGTGTGCTTGTGCTGTGTGTATGTGTTTAGAAACAGCAAATTTTTTCTCTAGGAAATAATTCGCTGTTCTGTATGTTCGATGTTTTCAGCTTTCACCGAATAGGGTTCCATATTAGAACATTCGAAGTTTTGAAAAGTACAGTTTTGTACCTACCATAAATGTAGATGTTCGAGTGCTCATACAGCTGCAGTAATCACAGATGGGTTTTCAGCCGTCAGGCGGTCCCTCGGTCGGCCGAATTCCAAAGTCTTGGTCCGGCGTCGGTTGTCGTCGCTTACTCTTCTGACGTCAGTAAGGCCAGAGTATATAAGACACAGCCGACGCCATGTTCTTCAGTCTTTCTTGCCCCAGATGTCAGGTGCCCCCAAAAGGAAGGCAATGCATAAATAAGGCTTATCTACATATGCAGGCAATGAAATGTAATGCAAAATCAGTGTAAGCAAGCAAATAAAACATAGCAGGATAACCCAGTCAGGTGGTATGAAGAGGTTGTTAGGCCCCATGCCTTTACCAAGTGGGGAAGGAGGGAGGGAAACCTGTACTGCAGCTGTATGAGCACTCGAACATCTAGATTTATGGTAGGTACAAAACTGTACTATGTTCATCGTGCATACAGCTGCAGTAATCACAGATGGGTAGAGTCCCAAAGCTATGCATAGGGTGGTAGGTACTATGAGGAACTGGGTTGAGCCAGAATGCCCTGCAAAACAGCAGTGGCAAAGCCTGCTCTTGTTTTGGAATATAAGGGTAGGTGGTAGTGTTTTGTGAAGGTATGTACAGAACTCCAAGTGGCTGCCTCCAAAATATCCTTAGTAGGAACGCCTCTGAGGAAGGCTGTAGAGGTGGCTGTGGCCCTGGTGGAGTGAGATCTGATACCAGTAGGGACAGATTTCCCATGATAGGAATAACAAAACCGTATGCAGTGGCCAATCCACTTGGAAATGGTCTGTTTGGTAACTGGTTTCCCTTGAGCCCCTACGGCATAGGACACAAAAAGTTGTTCTGATTTCCTGAAAGACTTTGTTCTGTCCAAATAATAATGTAGCTGCCTATGGATGTCTAAAGTGTGAAGCAGCCTCTCCCCTTTGTTTTGAGGGTTAGGATAAAAGGTAGGTAGGTGTATGGCTTGATTTAAGGCTACCCTGGATACCACTTTTGGCATAAAAGATGGGTTGGTACGAAGGGAAACCCTGTCCTGATGGAAGATGAGGAAGGGCTGCACCGCCATGAGGGCCTGTAGTTCAGAAACCCTACGAGCTGAAGTGATGGCCAGAAGGAAAGCTGTTTTCCAGGACAAATGTTGCAGATCTGTTGAGGCAGCAGGTTCAAAGGGAGGCAATGTTAATTTTTCTAGTATGTAATTAAGGTCCCAGGCTGGTATTGGTTGCTTCCTTGGAGGTCTTATATTCTTAGCCCCTCTGAGGAACTGCCGTAAGAGTGGGTGAGAGAATAAAGGAGGATCCGTGTTGAATTCTGCAGAAATGGCTGAGGCATGTATTTTTATGGAAGAAAATGAAAGTCCACTGTTCAGCAGTTCAGCTAGGTACTGTAAAACCTGAGGCAAGTTCAATTTTCCAGGGTCCTGGCCTCTTTTCTCATTCCAACAGCAAAACCGCTTCCATTTTATGGAGTAAGCTTTTCTAGTAGATGGTCTTCTGGCCTCCAAAATGACATCCTGCACCTCCTTGGAGAGTAGGGACTGTTGTGGTGTCAAGGAATTTTCCATGCAGCGAGGTTGAGTGTTTTCAGCTGACTGTGAAGAGTTTTGTAGCTGTTCTGAGTCAGTAGGAGAGGCATTAGAGGCAGGGACCAGGGAGGAGTATGTGTTAGGCTCCTCAGGAGTGGATACCAGTGTTGCCTTGGCCAATCTGGAGCAACCAGTATCATCCTCGGTTTGTCTGTTCTTGCTTTCAAAAGCACCTTGGGCAGAAGGGGCAGAGGTGGGAATGCATAAACTGTCCATGCTGTCCAACTGAATGAAAGGGCGTCCACTTTCCAGGCCTTTGGATGAAAGGTCCTTGAACAAAACTTTTTCAGTTGATGGTTCCTGTGGGAGGCAAAAAGATCTATGTCTGGCCTCCCCCATGCTTGGATTATCTCTGTAAACACCTGAGGATGTAACTTCCATTCGTGTGGATCTGTAATATTTCTGCTTAGAGTGTCTGCCAGTGTGTTTTCCAGTCCTGGCAAGTACTGTGCTTGAAGTTCGATTTGTCTTTCCAGAGCCAAGTTCCAAAGAGTCATGGCTAGTCTGCACAAGGGGTATGAATGTGTTCCTCCTTGTTTGTTTATGTACCACATTATTGTGGTGTTGTCTGTTCTTATCAGTAATTGTCCTGGATGCAGGAAGTCCTTGAAAGCTGTAATTGCATTTATTACTGCTAGCATTTCTTTTGATTGATGTGAAGGTGCTTTTCCTTTTGGGACCATCTGCCCTGAATGCACCTGTCCTTCATGTGCGCCCCAGGCGTAATCTGAGGCGTCTGTGGTTATGACTTGTTTTGCTTGAGGCTTGCAGAATGGAAGGCCTGTGTTTACTTGACATGCTTGGGCCCACCATAGAAATTCCTTTTGCAAACATGGAATTATTGGTATAATTGCTTCCAAACTGTGACTGTGTTGAGACCATAGATTTTTAGGTACCATTGAAGTTTCCTCATATGCAGCTTTGCACATGGGATTAGAAGAATGCAAGATGCCATGAATCCCAGAGCCTGCAGGATTTTCCTTGCAGTAAGCCTGGTACTTTTGCTAGTGTTTTGAAGTACTGAGATAGTTGCCCTTGTTTTTCTGGCGTAAGATATGCCATCTGGGTGTTTGTGTCCAAGTTGGCACCCAGGAAGGTTATTTTCTGAGATGGTGTTAGTCTTGATTTCTCCTTGTTGATGGTATATCCCAGAGAAAGCAGTAACCGTGTCACATATGCCAGATGTTCCAGTAGTATCGTTTGCTGTCCGCTTGGATCAGGCAGTCGTCCAGATAAGGGTAAATTTGTATCCCTTGAAGTCTGCAGTAGGCAATCACTGATGCCAGGCACTTTGTGAATACTCTGGGTGCAGTAGATAAGCCAAAGGGCAATGCAGAGAATTGATAGTGGATTGAACCTGCAAGAAATCTGAGGTATCTTCTGCAGCTTTGTCTGATTGGGACATGCAGGTATGCCTCCTTGAGGTCCAATGTTACCAGCCAAAACTCCTTGCCCAGCATGGGAAGAAGTTGCTGTAATGTGAGCATCTTGAATTTTGGCACGAGTAGGAATGTGTTTAGGATGGATAAGTCCAAAATGGGTCTCCAGTCGGTTCCTTTTCTTGGCACCAGAAAAAGTCTTGAATAAAAACCTTGACCTTGTTGGTGTGTAGGTACCTTTTGTATAGCTCTCATGTTTAGGAGCTTTGAAATTTGCAGTTGTGCCTCTGCCCTTTGATTTTGTGGCAGGTTTGGCATGCCTCTCACTTTTGGAAGAGTGTGAAATTGAAATTTGTAGCCTCTGTTTATAATGCCCAGTATCCATTTGTCTATTGTGACAATATGCCAATTGCTTGCAAATAATGCTAGTTTCCCTCCCAAAGGTGCTGTCAGCTGAGACTTGCTTGGCATGGAAATGAGGGAGTCATTGGGTTTGCTTCCTGTATTGTTGTGCACTGTCTTCACCACCTCTTGGTGCTGGAGATTGCCATTGTCTGCCTCTATATGATCCTTGTGATTGCCCTCTGCCCCTTGTGCGTCTGTATCTACCTCTTTGGGGCTTGTCAGTGGCTGGAAAGGATCAGTTTTTTGAAGGCCAATTTCTGCTAAAACGTGGTGGTTGGACCTGTAAGAAAGCCTTGACAGTTTGCATAGATTTGGCTTTTTCTTCCATTTTCCGTAGTATGTCCTCAGCATTAGTACCAAATAGTACATCCTTTTGTAAAGGAGCATCAAGAAGTTTAGCTTTCACATGATCAGGTAAATTTTGTTCCCTAAGCCAGGCATGTCTGCGAATGACTGATCCTGTGGCAGCCGCTCTACTGGAAGCCTCTAGGGCATCATAACCACATTGTAAGGTGTGTTTACCCACTTGCTCCGCACTATGCATCATATCCTGTAACTCTTTTAAATCTGGTTGTTCAAGTTGAGACATTTTGTTCCTTAATTGTGATAACAGGTACTGTTGATATTTAATCATATGAAACTGACAGTTTAAGGCCCTCATGGCTAGGGTGGCCGAGGTATATACCTTTTTACCCCACCTTTCTAGAGAGCTGGATTCCCTTTCTGCAGGGAGTGGATTCTTGGCAGTGGAGGCCTTTAATCCCTTGGGGCCTTGTGAAATGGTTTCAGGGTCAGCATTATGGCCTTTGTAGAGAAATTGGTGAGAGCTGGGTACTCTGTAATACCTATCAGGTTTTACTGGTGCAGGAGGCAGAGAATCAGGGTTAAGGCAAGCCTCCGAATAAACATCATCCAGTACATCCAAAACAGGGGGTATAGCCAGAGGTCTGTGCTGAGTTAACCAAAGAAATTCCCTAAGTCTTTTCTTGGAATCTGAAAAGTCTTGGCCTTCCCAATGGAAGTGTTCCCTCAAAGTGTGCAAGGTTTCCCCAAAAGAAAAATCCTCAGGAGGGGATACAGAAGGAATGGACTGTTCTGCATCCGAATCCTCAAAAGGGGAGCAAGAGTGTTCCTCTGCATCAGAATGTTCTGATAAAATGGATCCCTGATCAGAAGAGGGAGATTCTTCCTCCACTCTGGGTCTCTTGTCAGGAGGGGGCTGAGAACCTCTGATAAGAGTAATTAAATCCTCAGCCATTTTAAGCATCTGTTTCTTAGGCATGGGTCCAGGAGATGGGCCCTGTGCAACAGGCCTCGTGGGATGCCTGGCTGCTTTGGATTTAGTAAAAGCCTTTATTGAAAAAGAAGATGAGGGCCTAAATACACCATGGGTGGAAGTGGACCTGTCCACATTAGTAGGCTCGACATTAGCAGGGGCTTCGGTTGTAGTCTGGGAAAGGACCGAGGACCCAGCGGTCTCGGGTACAGAGAACACCGCCAAAGGAGTGTCGTCGGTAGTCAGGGACTGCAAAGGCGTCTCGCTGAGAACAGGACCACGTGTAGCCTGTTTTGGCGTGGTGTCGGCGGGGACCGCGGGTCTCGCGTGTCGGTCCTTTTCCTTGCGTTTTTTGGACAAAACGGTAGTCGAAGTGTCCGACGACATCTTATAATCAAAAGCTTTACCAAAGTAGTGTTGGGCGAACTCCGCCCGACGCTTGATAGTGTGTTTATTGAAGGTAGCGCAAAAGCGACATCCCGAGACGTCGTGGTCTGGGCCCAAACAAGGTATGCAACGGGAATGGAAATCCTTATGCGGTATTTGCTTCCCACAAGAAATACAATTATTAACTTTTTCTGACATCGGTCTGAGGCAAGAAAAGTTTCCCCAACGGGGTACTTAGCTTTAAAGAAGACTTCGGTTCCAATTTTTTCGTAATTCAGGAGCTGGCCGACCGGCACTTGCGAACTGCTTTCTGCTTCGGGCACCGCGCGGCAAAAAAGACTGGAGAACATGGCATCGGCTGTGTCTTATATACTCTGGCCTTACTGACGTCAGAAGAGTAAGCGACGACAACCGACGCCGGACCAAGACTTTGGAATTCGGCCGACCGAGGGACCGCCTGACGGCTGAAAACCCATCTGTGATTACTGCAGCTGTATGCACGATGAACATCGTTGATGTTCTAATACAGACCCCGAAAATTAAGGTGGGTGCATTCCTCTTTGACAAGTTCTGTATGGGCAGAGGAACTAGTCAGTGGTGTCCTCTTTCCCCTTTGTTATTTGCATTATATTCAGAACAACTGGCAAAGAAAATAAGAGACTCAGAAATTCAAGGATATAATTGGCATGGTAGTCAAGAAAAGATGGCTTTATTTGCAGATGATATTTTTCATCTGATAAAACCAGAAAAGGACATTTCAGTGGTGTGGAACATTTTGAGACAGTTTCAAGACTTTTCGGGATGCAAAATTAATGACAAAAACGGGCAAAAGCTGTAAACCATGTATCCACACATGAACTGGTTCAGCAATACCCATATTTATGGGGGCATGATGTAATGAAGCACTTAGGAGTATGGATCAAAAAGGATTTTGTTACAGCAGCTAAGGATATGTGGAAGAGACTAAACAAAACACAATACAAAAACAGGGAAACTGGAAACTCTATTTTTATGGCTACAGTTAAGACACAAGCAGTTAAAATGTTTTAGTCCCTTTAGTTTTATACACAGGTTGGGCATATTTTTATCAACCAGAGAAGACGTTGTGGATAGCAGTTAATAAGGAGCTGAAGAATTTTATCTGGGAGAGAAAGACAGCAAGAGTCAAGTGGGATAAGCTGACCCTTCCAACAGAACAAGGTGGGTTGGGATTACCTGATTTGAAGGGGTATTTCAGAGCTACACAGTTAAGGCTCCTATACACATAAGCTGGAAGTTATAATTCAAAGTGGAAAGGGATGACAATGAAACAGGAGAGAAGCTTAAGAAACAAGGAATGACTAGAATTTTGGATGCAGATCCTTAAGGAGAATAACAATAACCATACAGAATATTATATTCATAAAGTAGCAGAAAGTATTCTAAGAACTAAGTCAATGCAGAAAAGAGAAAGATTCTGCCAATAGGGATGACTAAACTGGGGACTACATAACAAGCAAGAGGGGGCTGGAATTTAATAGAGAAAACCATCAAAGGAGCTATTGTATTAGGTGCAAATAATTAGAGAGGGAAAGATAATAGAATGGGAACAGGCCAAGAATTTATTTGGACTGCAGGATAGATATTGCCTTACTTATCAAGGACTGACATCGGACTATAGGCAAAGAGAAAGAAAGAAATAGGGGATCCTAAACAAAAGACCACAACTGGTAGAATTTTTAGTAGAATCTAAACAGAAGCTGGTGTTAAAAAGGGATAATTACAGCATATAAAATATTGCATGACAACTATAAGAATCAATCAGAGGAGGTTAGAAAAGATTGGGAAGAGAGACTGGATAAGCAATTCACAAAGAAACAATGAGGGGGATATATGTATGACTCCCAAATATGCAAAGTCTAGAAAATTTGGGATCTTTGCTTGGAAGTGTTTACATAGGTATTTTTATACCCCAAGTAGACCAAAGAATTTTTCCTTAGGTAGAAAGTGAATGCTGGAGATGTGATGGGGAAGAAAGAAGCAACTAGGAACACATTTTTTGGGAATGCAATGAGTTGGCAGACTTTAAAAATTCCCTGCAGACTACTCTAGCATAAATACTGGGTGAGAAAATTGTCATAACTAGGAAAAATATTTTTTTGAGATATTATACAGAATCGGAATTGCCTTGACATAGTAAGGTCTTAAGTCTAATTATGTTGGCTGCCAAAAAAGCAATTACCAGAAAATGGAAATCAAACTCTAAACCAACTATACTACAAGTAGTGAATGTAGTAACAGAGATAAAAACTGGAAATGGGATCTTTAAAAAAGGACAGGAGCAAATTACACTGAAAAATTGTGAATTATGAGAACAATACATGCAGAACAATGTTTTGGAGGAGGAATGAGGTTTAAAAGAAGGCAGGATTTGAATGAGCTATGTAATGCATGAGTGACACTGAGTGGGTAGATAAGTGATGTGTAACATATGCGATTAAAAACATGCCACTGTGTTTTTTTCATTTCTATAAATATATCTTTTTATAAATATATGATTACCTATGTCAACTGATAATTTAATAAAGAAGCTTTGTGTTTAAAAAAAATGGAAATTTTTGGAACAATTCATGCAGAAAAATGGTTTGGAGGAGGAATGAAGTTTAAGAAAAGGCAGTCACTGAGTACTTTTATAACGTTGCTTAGATTATATTATAGATAGCATATATGATGTATAATGCTTGTAAATGTAAACTTGTTACTATGGCTTGTTTTCATACATATTTAAGTTTGCAAGTGATAATTCACTAAAGGTGCTTACAAAAGCTGTATTCATTTATGGGAACATGACAAAATAAAGTATTTAAGAGTAAGGGTTAAAAAGGATTCTGTTATGGTAGCTAAGGATATTTAGGAAGAGACTAAACAATGGAGAATACAAAAAAGTACAGTTGTGTACCTACCATAAATGTAGATGTTCGAGTGTATTCACTGTTGCAGTCATTACACTTGGGTTATCCTGCTGGCAGGCTACCCGCAGTCGGCCCGAGTTCCAAAGTCTTGGTCCAGCGTCGGTTGCTGTCGCATCTTCCCTGACGTCAGTGCGCCAGGGGTATAAAAGTTGCAACAGACGCCATTTTCTTCAGTTTTTCTTGCCCCAGATGTCAGGTGCCCCCAGATAGGAAGGCTGGAAAGATAAAATTATGCCAAAAAACATGCATATATTACAATAAACATTTTCTTCATCTACAAGCAAATACAGCACATAGGTTGTATAGAGTTGAGAAGTACATAAAAGTCCCAGCAATGAAAAAGGGGATGGTGGGTGGGTAACCTGGACTGCAACAGTGAATACACTCCAACATCTACATTTATGGTAGGTACACAACTGTACTATGTTCATCGTGTTTCACTGTTGCAGTCATTACACTTGGGTAGAATCCCAAAGCTGAGGTTGGGCGGCTGGGTCTAAATTGGATTTGGAGAGGCTACCAGGCCCTGCAGAACTGCAGTGGCAAAGCCTGCTCTGGATTTAGAGTAGAGAGGTAAGTGGCAGTTCTTGGTAAAATTGTGCACTGAGCTCCAGGTTGTAGCTTCTAAAATGTCTTTGGTTGGTACTCCTCTGAGAAAAGCTGTTGGAGTGGCTGCTGCTCTGGTAGAATGTGGCCTAATGCCCTTAGGCACTGATTTGCCATGTTGTGCATAACAGAAGCGGATCCAGTGTCCTATCCATTTTGAAACTGTCTGCTTTGTAATAGGCTTTCCTTGTGATCCTGCAGCATAGGCTACAGACAGTTGCTCAGTTTTTCTGAAAGCTTTTGTTTTGTCCAAGTAGAATCGTAGCTGTCTGTGTATATCCAAAGCATGGAGAAGTCTCTTCCCTTTATTCGCGGATTTGGGTAGAAAGTGGGTAAATGAATGGTTTGGTTCAAGGCCACATTGGAGACCACTTTTGGCATGAATGTTGGGTTTGTCCTAAGAGAAACCCTGTCCTGATGAAAAATGATGAAAGGTTCCACAGCCATTAATGCCTGTAACTGTGAGACTCTTCTTACTGAAGTTATTTCTAGGAGCAGAGCAGTTTTCCATGATAAGAATTTTAGATCAGCTGTGCTGGCTGGTTCAAAGGGAGGCAGTGTGAGTTTTTCTAAAACAAAATTGAGATCCCAAGTTGGTACTGGTGCTCTCCTTGGGGGTCTTATATTTTTTGCCCCTCAGAGGTACTGTCGTAGTAGAGGATGTGAAAAAATAGGAGGTTCCATATTGTAATGAACTGAAATGGCAGAGGCATGGATTTTAATCGATGAGAAAGATAGGCCTTTGTCCAGCATCTCAGTTAGGTATTGTAAAATCTGAGGTATGAAGATACAAGAGTGAGGAACCAACCACAATGGATGCGCACGAAACTGTTGTATATAAATCACAGATGATCCAACTGAAGAAAAAGGCAGCAATCCGTTATGTAATCCAAAACACGTTCTTTATTAAAACATAAAATGTAGAAATGAGCGCTTTCGCGTGGGAAGTCCACGCTTCATCAGATATCAATTAATCAATGCTTGTGACTGGTTTATATCCGCTAGAGCGCGGGAAATTAACTAAATTAGTTACTGCATAAAACCTGCATTCTAGTGCAGGGCGCTCCCTAAGCGCAGTTAATATACTTCAAGCACTTCATCACCGAGGCGAACAAAGCCTCACAGGTAAATTTCACATACTTTTATAAAAATCAATCTATATTAAAAACAGCATTTAAACATAGTTAATATTTTTCTAACCGTATGTTTATGCCACAATGTTAAATACTGACAGCCTATGCTAAAACATTAAACGTACTACAGAGAACGCTACGAGAAATTCTTGAAAAGTTAGCGTTCTGCTCATCCATTTGTAACAAAATCTCACTGTCGTTGACTAAATATAGTCAACACTACTAATTAAAAACATAAAATGACAACTACGTGAACCTATATGTTCTTTACTTAAACAGTAGATGGTGAAGTCAAAGGTCCCAAGTAAATATCTATTGAGTCTAGAGTATGGCTTTCAGAACGTGCATGACTAGTATGCTTAGTATAAAATATTATAACTCCGCTAAACCATGGCGAAGTAAAAAGCCACATTGATATTATAAGTCTCTGTATCATAACATTATTTCGAAGTCTTTTTGTTGTATGGGCAGCGACATATGCTGATGCATAGCGCTGCTTAATGTGCTTCAAACCTTATTATTATTAAACCTGATGAACCAGATAAAAAACTCCAATAGACAGCCAGATAGTAACAAAGGCTGCTAAAATGAAGCTCCAGCATGGCAAATAATCTACTCTTAGTAAAGGCTGCCCATTCTCAATTTATGATGCTAAAAATAAAATATAAACAAGCATGTAGTAAAAAACGTAAAACTGGATAAGATATGCCGCTGATCAAAATGGAGGCATCAACTCAAATGTTAATAGTGATTGCTGCCTAAATGTACGTGAATATTAAAAATAGTGACATACAGTGAGCAAATTTATTATGTTTATGTTGTGTCCCAGCTTAGACTTATTTTTATTCGCTGTATTAAACTGCGGCAAAAAGCTGCATGCATTGCTTGCTAGAAGGTATATCCACACAGATATATGCGTGCCTTGTCTATATAATGGCCTGCTTAAACATATCAACTAAGACACTCAGGATGTATGTAGCAGTGTATAAACATTGTACATAAAAATATATAAACAACTGTAATCTGAGTTACCTAACCAATATGATAAATGCTATAATGAACAAATAGAAGGTAAAAAATGGAAGGTAAAAAATGAAAGGTAAAAAATGATAAAGGTAGGAATGAGGAAACATGATTTTGGAAAACAATATATGAAAATACAACATAGGGATTCTAATGTATATATAAGGAGACTAATATTGTTTATCTGGATAATAGGATTGGCTTAATGGATACGGTATTATTAATCCCTGGTGATAGATGCGCTCCTAACTTTAAGATCCAGTTTAGTTCATTCATGGCCAAATTGTTCTACTTGTTGCCATCCCTACCATGATCATTAACCACTTGTAACACCCTAAAACTAAAACAGTGTGACGGATACTCCATTACATGCTTTGCTAAGGCATTCGTCTCTACCTTCTTCTTGATGTCATACAAATGGTTATATATACGCTCATGAAGCTTTCTTTTAGTAAGTCCTACATAGAATGCCTGGCAGCTATTACATGTGGCAAGATATATCAAGTTGCGGGTATTGCAATTTGCATAAAAGTGTGGAACAAAAACATAATCCATGATTGGATGCTCGAATGATTGTTCTTTTGTTATATAACTACATCTGTTGCAGCTATGACAGGGAAATGTACCTTGTCTATGTGAAACTAAGTTATGTAAGGTAATTCCTTCTGTAGCTGGTGTAATGTGTATATCACCACATAAAATCCTTTTTAAACTTTTACTATTTCTATATAGAAAAGAAGGATATCTCCCTATTACATCTCTTGTATAGTCATCTGTAGTTAATAAATACCAATTATCATAGATGACCTGTTGTACCCTTTTTATATCACTAGTATAAGTAGTAATATATCTAACATGGCTGTTAGTCAGAGGTTTCGTTCTACATTGATATTGTGGAATCTTACTATGTGATTTTAATAAAGATGACTCTGCAGGTATTCTCTGCCCTAACGTTTCACATCTGATTTTACTAACCAGCATAGGGTCATAACCTCTATCAATGAACAATCTCTCTAGAGACAGAGCTTCTTTAGCAAGATCTTCATCTTTGCTACAAAGTTTCAATATCCTGAGGAACTGGCTTTTTACTATGCCTTGGAACACATGCCTGGGGTGCATGCTATCAAAGGTTAGCAACGCATTACGCCAGGTTGGTTTCCTATATAAGGATGAAGTAATGGCACCTCCAGAGGTGAAGCTGAGTGTGACATCAAGAAAGTTGATATGAGTGGAGGAAGTTTCTTTAGTAAATCTTAAGAAACTACTTGTAGTCTCCAAGTAATCCAAAAAAGATTCAAACAGTTCCATAGTTCCTTCCCATACGATTATAATATCGTCTACGAAACGTCTGTAAAACTTAACATGCTTGAATCTCTCATGTCTAAAGAGGAATAACTTTTCCCACCATAACACCACCAAATTGGCGTAGGTATTTGCACAGGGGGTGCCCATGGCTACCCCCCACTTCTGCAAATAATACCTGTCGCCAAACATAAACACATTATTACACAGAGTAAGTTCTAGCAGTTGACATACCAAGATAATTCTATCATTACTGAATGTTGTTTCTTTACTCAGAAGTTGTCTGATATATTCCATGCCTTCTGCATTAGGTATTGATGTGAACAGGTTTCTAACATCCAGGGTAATAAACATGTTCTGTTTACTATCATCTAATTGTACATCCTTGATGTTATCTAGTAGGTCATAGGTATCTTTCAATATGGTGGGAAATTGATTTACTACTGGTCTTAACAAGTCCTCCACAAATTTGGAAATGTTAGCTGTTATCCAATTATCCCCAGATAAAATAGGCCTATAAGGAACTGGAACCACCCCCTTATGAACTTTGGGTATGCCTTTAATAATAGGTATGGTAGGATACTCTATAGATAGAAAGTTATAGATCTCTTGACTAACTTGACGGCATATAACCAAGTCATATAGGGTGTCCTTAACCATGCTCACTATATGTGACACTTCTTTATGTGTTATAGGTGTATAGGTATCTGTTTCTGCCAGCATTTTAAGCATGCCTATCTCATATTCTTGTCGGTCTAAAACAACAACCCCCCCCCCCCTTGTCAGCAGGTTTTACTACTATCCTTGAATCTTGTTTAAGTATATTCAGACTGCTTACTTCCGAGGGACTAAGATTGTAATATCTTCCTTTCTTAGTTACTTCACTGAACATTAAATAATACTGGCGTTCACAGACCCTCAGGAAATACTCAATATGTGTGGGCATATTGGGTATAAATGTGCTCTTAGTTCTGTAACATGCGATGTTCTTATCATAATCATGATCAGTCTTAAAGAGCAACTTTAAGCTTAAACTTCTACAGAACAGTCTCAAGTCAATTAATGTGTCCGTTAACTTGGCACTAGTTGCTGGAATGAAATTAAGGCCTTTATTTAAGACCTTAATACTAGGTAAGTCCAAAACGACACCAGAATAGTTGAACAAAAGATCATAAGTCAATTCCTTCTCCTTCTGTTCTGCGGAAATCGTTCTGACGAGTATTTCCTTTTGCGGGAGTCTCTGCTGTGAGACCTCCCCCTGTTCAAATGAGTGGCTTGTTTTTTCAAGTAAGGTAAAAAACCCCCAGAAGAAGATGGAGCTATATATGTGTTTTTAGAAATCGCTCCTGTGGATTGAGGAGAAACAAGGTTAAAAAATGCTTCTTGATTCGGAGGGGGCGTATCTGCATATCCCATAGCTGTAGGGACATTGCCTGATGATCCCGATGGTGTTGCCTCTGTCTGAGGTATGGGTATAGATGGTTGAGGTAAAGATGGCACAATGTTGGCTGTTGTATTAGGAAGAGAAGGCATAGCAGTATTGTCCATTCTGGCCCCAGTGGTAGCTGGTTGAGCAGCATGGTTCCTAGGCCATATGAATACCTGGCCCCTTTGAAAATCATTGTAGTCACGTAACAGTTTCTTCTGTTTGGTAGCTTTTAGTCTTTCACTGAACATGTTGACTTGTGTGAACATGTATTTAACCTTGTCTGCACAAAAGCTAGAAGTAAAGCGTTCAGATAATTGTTTATACAATAAATCAGTTCTGTCTCTTAGTTCAGTTTCCAGAGGTTTAAAGTAATTGAGCATCAGTCTTGCATAACTGAACCCCAACTCGATATTCAAGTCCTGCCACTGTTTTAGAAGCTCAGGGTGTGAGTCCCCATAGGTGGGCATACAGAATACCCTCATACCCCTGGGGACTATTTTAAAGTGAATACATGCTTCTAAATGAAGCCTTTGCCAGGCATATCTTTGTAGTTGGTATAAATTGTCCTCTAATGATTTTAACATGGGATAAAATTCTGTAAGGTTCTCACCATTATCATGAATCTGTATATGTCCAGCATCACTCGATAAATCCAGAGACAATAAAGGGTTATTGATGACGTGAATAAGTCCATTCCACAATGATGGTATTTCCCTCGACTCCGGTTCAGGATGTGATACAGGTTCCATGGTGTACTGGGATGACCAACCAAAAATAGGAGAAACAAGATGCAAACTATAGTCGGTATCCCTGTTAAAAGGTTCACTCACCAAAAGGAGCAAAAGAATGAAGATACAAGAGTGAGGAACCAACCACAATGGATGCGCACAAAACTGTTGTATATTAATCACAGATGATCCAACTGAAGAAAAAGGCAGCAATCCGTTATGTAATCCAAAACACGTTCTTTATTAAAACATAAAATGTAGAAATGAGCGCTTTCGCGTGGGAAGTCCACGCTTCATCAGATATCAATTAATCAATGCTTGTGACTGGTTTATATCCGCTAGAGCGTGGGAAATTAACTAAATTAGTTACTGCATAAAACCTGCATTCTAGTGCGGGGCGCTCCCTAAGCGCAGTTAATATACTTCAAGCACTTCATCACCGAGGCGAACAAAGCCTCACAGGTAAATTTCACATACTTTTATAAAAATCAATCTATATTAAAAACAGCATTTAAACATAGTTAATATTTTTCTAACCGTATGTTTATGCCACAATGTTAAATACTGACAGCCTATGCTAAAACATTAAACGTACTACAGAGAACGCTACGAGAAATTCTTGAAAAGTTAGCGTTCTGCTCATCCATTTGTAACAAAATCTCACTGTCGTTGGCTAAATATCGTCAACACTGCTAATTAAAAACATAACATGACAACTACGTGAACCTATATGTTCTTTACTTAAACAGTAGATGGTGAAGTCAAAGGTCCCAAGTAAATATCTATTGAGTCTAGAGTATGGCTTTCAGAACGTGCATGACTAGTATGCTTAGTATAAAATATTATAACTCCGCTAAACCATGGCGGAGTAAAAAGCCACATTGATATTATAAGTCTCTGTATCATAACATTATTTCGAAGTCTTTTTGTTGTATGGGCAGCGACATATGCTGATGCATAGCGCTGCTTAATGTGCTTCAAACCTTATTATTATTAAACCTGATGAACCAGATAAAAAACTCCAATAGACAGCCAGATAGTAACAAAGGCTGCTAAAATGAAGCTCCAGCATGGCAAATAATCTACTCTTAGTAAAGGCTGCCCATTCTCAATTTATGATGCTAAAAATAAAATATAAACAAGCATGTAGTAAAAAACGTAAAACTGGATAAGATATGCCGCTGATCAAAATGGAGGCATCAACTCAAATGTTAATAGTGATTGCTGCCTAAATGTACGTGAATATTAAAAATAGCGACATACAGTGAGCAAATTTATTATGTTTATGTTGTGTCCCAGCTTAGACGACTTATTTTTATTCGCTGTATTAAACTGCGGCAAAAAGCTGCATGCATTGCTTGCTAGAAGGTATATCCACACAGATATATGCGCGCCTTGTCTATATAATGGCCTGCTTAAACATATCAACTAAGACACTCAGGATGTATGTAGCAGTGTATAAACATTGTACATGAAAATATATAAACAACTGTAATCTGATTTTAATCGATGAGAAAGATAGGCCTTTGTCCAGCATCTCAGTTAGGTATTGTAAAATCTGAGGTATATTAGGGACAAGTGGTTCGAGCCCTTGTGCCTGGTTCCAAGCACAGAATCTCTTCCATTTTTCTGCATAAGAATTCCTAGTGCTGGGCCTCCTGGCTTCTAAAATGACATCCATAACAGCTTTAGAGAGAGGTGCAGTCTGAGTGGCTACATTATCTAAAATGCCGCCAGATTTAAGGTTCTGAGTTGACTGTGCAGAATCTGATTGTTTTGTTGAGTCAGAAGATGAGGAATTTGAGGTAGAAGCCAAGCTGGGCCTTGAGACAAGCTCTTTAGGATTGGGTACCAGTGCTGGTGTGGTCAGTCTGGGGCAATCAGGATCATTTTTGGCCTGTCTTGTCTGACTTTTAGGAGCACCTTGGTAAGAAGAGGCATTGGAGGGAAGGCAAAGACTGTCAGGCTTTTCCAGCTGAATGATAGAGCATCCACTTTCCATGCTCGAGAGTGATAAGTTCTTGTGCAGAATTTCTGTATTTGGTAATTGTGAGGGGAGGCAAAAAGATCTATGTCTGGGCATCCCCATTTCCTCGTTATCATGCTGAACACTTGTGGATTTAGTTTTCATTCGTGAGGATCCATGAGATTTCTGCTTAGTTTGTCTGCCAGTGTATTTTTTGTTCCTGGCAGGAATTGTGCCTGCAGATGTACTTGATAGGTCAGTGCTGTGTTCCACAAAGTCATGGCTTGCCTGCATAGGGAGTAGGAATGTGTGCCCCCTTGTTTGTTTATGTACCACATAACTGTGGTATTGTCCATCTTTATTAAAGTTGCCCTGGATGTCGTAGGTCCTTGAAAGCTGTCAGGGCATTCTGTACAGCTAGCATCTCTTTTTGATTGATGTGAAGATACATTTGTTCCTTGGGACACGTGCCCTGAATACATTTTCCTGCCATATGTGCTCCCCAGGCATAATCCGATGCATCCATTGTTGTCTGCCTGGCTGTGGGTAAGGTGAAAGGCTGTCCCTTGTTGTGGTGACAGGCCTGGGACCACCATCGAAACTCCTGTTGTAGGTAGGGAATTAAAGTTATGATTGTCTCCAGGCTGTGACAATGCTGAATCCAAACACTTTTTAGATACCACTGTAGTTTCCTCATATGCAGTTTTGCATATGGAATTAGTAGAATGCAGGATGCCATGAATCCCAGGGCCTGCAGAATTTTTCTTGCAGGGAGCTGGGTTTTTGTTGTCATCATTTGAAAGTAATGAGTCAGTTGCCTTTGTTTGTCTGGCGTGAGATAAGCCTTCTGGGCAGTTGCATTTAAGCTTGCACCCAGGAATATTACCTTTTGAGAGGGCACTAGTTTTCATTTCTTTTCATTTACTGTGTACCCTAGGCAAATTAGTAATCTTTTTACAAACGCCAGACGCTTTAGAAGAATGTCCTTGCTCTCTGCTTGAATAAGGCAGTCGTCCAAATAGGGATATATCTGAATTCCTTTTTGTCTGCAAAATGCAATTACTGGTGCCAGGCATTTTGTGAAGACCCTGGGCGCAGTAGATAAGCCAAAGGGCAGTGCAGAGAATTGGTAATGCATTGAGCCTGCTATGAATCCGAGGTATCTTCTGCAAGATTGTCTGATTGGGACATGCAGGTATACCTCCTTGAGGTCCAAAGTAACTAGCCAAGCCTTCTTGCCCAGCATGGGCAGACGTTGCTGTAGTGTTAACATTTTGAATTTTGGAACCTCCGGGAAAATATTTAGGATTGACAGGTCCAGTATTGGTCTCCAGGCTTTGTCCTTTCTGGGTACTAAAAAAAGTCTTGAGTAAAATCCTTGTCCCTCTTCTTGCTGTGGAACTCTTTGAATAGCTCCCATGTCCATAAGAGCAGCAATCTGTTTTTGCACCTCTGCCCATTGGTTTTGTGGCAGGTCTGGCATACCTTTTGATTTTGGAAGCGTGTGAAAGTGGAACCTGTAACCCTGAGAAACAATATTCAGCACCCATTGGTCCTGGGTGATTATGTGCCAATTTTTTGAGAAAAGTGCTAGCTTCCCCCCCTAGGGGTGCTGCCAAAAGGTAAGTGCCTGGCATTTGTAGAGGGAAGTCATTGAGACTGTTTCCTATAAGGTTGTGATTTGTCTTCCCCTCCTTTGGGGGCTGAAGCACCCCATTGTTTAGGTCTGTAGGAGCCTTGGGGCTGAGATCTGCCTCTTTGTGGCCTGTCTGACACTGGAAAGGACCAATCTTTTGAAGGCCAATTTCTGCTAAATCTAGGTGGTTGAACCTGTAAGAAATCCTTCACTGTCTGCATTGATTTTGCTTTATCCTCCATTTTCTTTAATACCTCTTCTGCCTTAACACCAAACAAAGTATCATGCTGTAGTGGAGCATCCAATAATTTTACTTTAACATGGTCAACTTTGTTCTTTCAACCAAGCATGCCTTCGAATAACAGAGCCTGTAACTGCGGCTCTACAAGAAGCCTCTAATGAATCAAGGCCACATTGCAGAGTATGCTTTCCCACTTGTTCAACTGCATGCAATAAATCCTGCATTTCCTTACTGTCAGGACGTTCTGAATTTGAAACCATTTTCTGCTTTAACAATGACATCAGATACTGTTGATATTTAAGCATGTGAAACTGGCAATTTAAAGCCCTTACAGCTAAAGTAGCAGAAGTGTAAACTTTTTTCCCCCATCTGTCCAGAGCTCTGGAATCCCTATCCGAGGGGACAGGATTTTTAGCAGTGGAAGCCTGAACCCCTTTAGGACCCTGAGAAATTGTTTCTGGGTCTGCAGCGGGGTTTTTGTAAAGAAATTTATGAGAGTCAGGGACCCTGTAATACCTGTATGGCTTGACTGGTGCAGGGGGTAAAGAATCAGGAGACAGACAGGATTCAGAGAAAACATCAACAACAATATCAAGCACAGGGGAGATGGCCAGGGCCTGTGCTGAGGCAATAAAAGGAAGTCTCTGAGCCTTTTCTTGGATTCTGAATAATCCTGGCTCTCCCAATGGAAATGCTCCCTCATGGTGTGCAGGGTTCCCCAAAAGAATAATCCTCAGGCGGAGAGGCTGAAGGTATAGACTCTTCTGCATCAGAGTCCTCATAGGGAGGGAGAGAATATCCCTGATCAGAAGAGGAATCAGAAGAAATGGAAACTTGGTGAGAGGAATCATAGTCAGTGTCTTGCCTAGGCCTTTTGTCAGGAGGGGGATGGGAACCCCTGATTCAAGTAATTAGGTCTTCGGCCATTTTAAGCATCTGTTTCTTTGGCCTGGATGACTGTTCAGAAGAATGCTGTACTTGTTTCCTTGTCTTTAATTGTGTTTTTGAATTTGCCTTGGCTGCTGTAGTGGGCTTAATTGTAAGCTGTGAAGGTCTGAAAACACCCTCAGAAGCCGATGCCTGCTCAGCGGCTCCGGACCCATCTGAGGGAATAGTTTCCATAGGCCCAATACCTTGAGATTCCGCAGGTATCGGTGTCTCTACGTGGCTGTCGGTTACGGTCTGTGGCACTGAGGTAGTGGGTGTCAGGGGCTGAGAAAGCGCCTTACTAAGAACCGGCGACTGGCCTTGAAGAGGCTTCGTCGTCGGTTTTGGACCTCGGATGCCTGTCCTTTTCTTTGTCTTTGCGTTTTTTATAAATTCTGGTCTGTTCCGACAGCATTATGTAATTAAACCTTCGTCCAAAATAATGTAAAGCAAAATCAAACCGATGTTTAATAGTGCGTTTATTGAATCTAGCACAAAACCGACAACTGGTAACGTTGTGGTCAGGGCCTAGGCAAGGAATACAGTAAGAGAGAAAGTCCTTATGAGGTATTTGCTTCCCACAAGAAATACAATTATTAACTTTTACTGACATCGGTCTGGAGCAAGAAAAAGTTTCCCCAATGGGGTACTTAGCTTTATTAAGACTTCGGTTCTGAAACCGAATTTCGAAAATCTCAGGAGTCGGCCGACTGGCACTTGCAAACTGCTTTTGCTTCGGGCACTGCGTGGCAAGAAAGACTGAAGAAAATGGTGTCTGTTGCAACTTTTATACCCCTGGCGCACTGACGTCAAGGAAGATGTGACAGCAACTGATGCCGGACCAAAACTATGGAACTCGGGCCGACTGCGGGTCACCTGCCAGCAGGATAACCCAAGTGTAATTTCTGCAACAGTGAAACACAAACATCGAGAAACTGGGAGCTGTTGCCTATGGATATGGATAGCAAGATACACGTAGTAAAAATGTTTTTAATTCCTTAACTTTTATACACAGGTCAGACCTATTTTTATCAACCAAGGAAAAGTTGGAGATAGTAATTAATAAAGGGTTGAAGAACTTTATCTGGGTGAGGAAGAGTGCAAGACTGAGGTGGGCAAGCTGATCCTTCCAAAAGTACAAGGAAATTTAGGATTATCTGATCTGAAGGGATATTTTAGAGCCACATAGTTAAAACCCTTATAACGCAAGCAGAATGCGACAGTTCAAAGTGGAAAGTGATGACGATTATGAAGTGGGGGTGGGATTTGGATGCAGATCCTTGAGCAAAACAACAACAATCATACACAACATTATATTCATAAAGTAGCAGTAAGTACAGTAAGAACTAAGCTAACACAGGAATGATGAAAGGAGATTCTAATGATAGGAATGACTGCAATTAGGGTTTACAGAAAAGGCAAGATGGGGCTGGAAGTTACTGGAGGATGTTGGCAAAGAAACCAAAAAGAAATGGAAAGGTAATAGAATGTGAAGAGGCCAAGAAGATGTTTGAACTACACTCTAGAGATTGCCTTCACTATCAGAAATTGATATAGTAGAAGCAGAGAGAATGGGATAGGACAATCCTAAATGAAAGCCATGCCTGTGGTTGAGGTTTTATTTGAATCTAGAACAGAAGCTGATGTTTAAAAAGGGATAAGAAAGTAGAGCATATAAAATAATGCATTAAAACTACAGGAATCAATTAGAGGAGGTCAGAAAAGATTGGGAAGAGAGATTAGATAAGCAAGTGACAAAAACAATGAGGGGACACATGTATGGTTCCCAAACATGCAGCAAAATCAAGATGATTTAGGATTTTTGCTTGGAAGTGTTTGCATTAATAATTTTATTTCCCAAGCACACTCCAAAGAATATTTCCTCAGTTGACTGCAAATGTTGTAGGTGCAATTTGGAAGGAAGAGGTACCTAGGAGCATATATGCTCAGAGTGTAATGAGTTGGCAGACTGTAAAAACTCCGTACAGAGTACTCTGTCAAGAATACTGGGTGAGCAAATGGCGTGCAAGAAAGAAATGACTTTGTGAGCTGTGATACAGGATCTGAATTGCCTAGACATAGTAAGGCCTTGTTAAACTTAACAATGGTAGATGCCAAAAAAAAGTAATCGCTAGAAAATAGAAATCAAAGTCTAAACCAACCAACTGAACTAATGAATACTGTAATGCAGAAAAAAAGGAAGTAGGATCTTTGACAAAGGGTAAGAGTAAATTGCATTGAAAAAATGGAAATTCTGGGAACAATGCATGCAGAAAAATGTTTTGAAAGTGGAATGAGGTTTAAGAAAAGGCAGAAATTGAACAACTTACGTAATGTTGGACTGATTAGATTGTATAGAACAATATATGTGATGCATAATGTGAATTTGTTAACATGGTTTGATTATTTTATATAAAAGTAAGTTTGCCTGTGTCACAAGTGATAATTTAATAAACGCTTTTCTTTAAAAAATGGAGGCATGGAGAACATACAAAAATGTAAAAATAAAAAGATATACGTGTGCAATTTTTTGACTATACTAAGAATTCAACTACCTTGTATGAATAAGAATCCTAAGCAAAAGATGACAAGAGTTGGAAAGATGTGGACAGCAAGTAAGGGTCACATGTGGGAAGTAAAGCAGTATCCCAGTAGCATATACCACAATAAAGAAAAAAAAAAGACAGGTACAACTAGGATCCTTCCACATACAAAACAGATCCATAATTTGACCAATATACATAATCAAACTGTTCAGACTTTCTCAGAATATCCAGATTTTTTACCACATATTTTTGGTCTGTTCCTCATAAAATTTGTGGTTTTCCAGCATATAACTGAGGAATGAAGTCAATAAACAATCATACACATTTGAGCTTCAGACTTCATATCCTTCAGAAAACGCATGACAATGCAAAACCTGCTTTTCTAGCAACTAAGTTTATACAAACAATATTTAAAATCTGTATGTATTTTGGGCCCCCCCCCACATTATTGTTGGCTATGTCCACATTTCTTGTGTTTTGTAGCAGAGATGTATGATTGTAGAGGAAGAAGAATGAAAACGTTTGGATAACTGCAAAGCATGCCAGGCTACAGGCACTAGTAAAACCTAAGATACATCTGCCCACATTACAGCAAAGTTGGGTCACTTGGTGCATGTAAAACAGCAATCCCAGCAGGAAAATGAGTACAGGACAAGCTGACCTTAGCCTCTAGAAGGTGCACTCAAACTTGTGAAGGAAGGAGACAGTTGTGGTTTGTACAAAACTCACTGGTATAATCATAATAAGTAAGAAAACAAGTGATCAATCAGCTTCAGCTAACTGTAAAGACAGCAGAAAGCAGAGAAAAACATCAGCCCTGTATCAATACAAATAAATAAATCAGATCAACTCAGAGACCAGTTGGCATAACGGTTAATGTGTCTTTGCCTCCCATGGAGAAAGTACAAGGTTCAGTTCTGACCTCCAACCATTATCTGTTTGGAGTCTGCATGTTCTCCCCATGCCTCTGTGGGGTTCCTCACAACTCTGAAAAAAGAAGTTATGTACTAACCATAACGTTCCATGTTTGTTGTCCTTGGTCTTGCCTTCCTTCTTGCTGTTTGAGATCTGATTTCGGGTTCGGAGCCGGGTCATTTACTACAGCTTGAGAGCTTTTACTGGCTCGAAGCTAGGCCCTATCCCAGCATGCCTAGCGATAGTTACCCAGATCTCATTTGTGATAACCCAACACTAGACCACACAAATAGACAAGAGATATACTCTACTCTACATATCCGATGACACCTACATATGAAGGTGTGACCCTTCCACAATAGTAATAGTAGTAGACCGAGACTAATCATAAGGTATTGTATAAAGGAAACCCAGCCAGTATAACCAATAAAACAAGGGATTCCTCTCGATACTCCAGGGAAGGGAAAGGAGAGCGGGATGCAAGGAAGGAAGGCGAGATCAAGGACAACAAACATGGAACGTTATGGTGAGTACATAACTTCTTTATGTTATGTTGTCCATATCCCACCTTCATTCTTGCTGTTTGGGACAGTGTCCCCAGCACCTGATTCTTGGGTGGCTCACTGGAAAAACTCTTAAGGACCGTGGAACCAAAGGATGCCCTGTTCCAGATGCCCTGCTCCAGGAGGCCACATCTACTTTGTAATGAGTGATAAAGGTATGAGGATTAGCCCATGTGGCTGCTGCACAGATCAAATCCAAAGGCTATCTGGCTTGAAAGGCAACAGAGGTAGACAAGGCCCTTGTTGAGTGCCCTTTAATTTTCCCTGGAAGTTTTTGTTTACGCAACTCGTACGCATGCTTTATAGTGTCTGAAAGCCACTTTGATAAATTCACCTCTGAGACTGCACAACCGCTTTTGTTGTCTGCAAAGGATATGCACAATTGGTCAGATTTTCTAAAGTCCTTGGTCCTGTGTAAATAGAAACAAAACTGTCAACGAACGTCCAATTGATGAAGCTTATACACTGCCTTGTTGCCATGATCGGGGAAGAACAGAGGAAGCTCTATGGATTGATTCAAATTGTAGTCAGAACATACCTTGGGTAAGGAGGAGGGGTTGGTTCTGAGAGAAACCCAATCTTTATGGAAAATCAAGTAAGGGGGATGAATAGATAAGGCCTGTAATTCTAAAACCCTTCTAACCGAGGAAAATGCAACCAAGGAAAGGGTCTTCCAAGTCAGAAATTTGAGTGGACAAGAAGCAGATGGTTCAAAGGGAGAAGAGAGTCTAAAACTAAATTTAGATTCTGGGGGGGGATCTCTCATTGGAGGTCTTAAAAGGGTAGTACCTCTTAGGAATGCCTTGCATAACCTATGGGACATACTGGAACCTATTTCTCCAATATGGAAATTAGAAATGGCAGCTAACTGAACTCGGATAGTAGCTGCAGCTGCTCCTTGATCAAAGGTTTCAGCAAGAAATTCAAGAATCTTTGAAATGGGAGCAGTAAAGGTATCAACCTGATTTTTGCCTGCCCAACTAGAGACCCTCTTCCATTTACTAGCATAAAGTCTCCTAGTAGTGGGCTTATGGGAGGAAATCAAAATGTGTTGAACTGCTGGAGAAACATCGGGAAGCCTGGCTAAGCCCAGAAGTGGAGAAACCAAGCTGCGAGCTTGAGAGTTTGAATGGAAGGATGGAGAGCCCCTGACTGATGTCTCAAAAGATCTGGCACTGGGTCCAGCATCCAAGGCTCCCCTTGCAGGTGAGGCCAAAGGAATGGGAACCATATCTGACGAAGCCAGTAAGGGGCAATGAGGATTAACTTGCAATTCAATGACTGTTTTCTCTGAAGAACCTTGGGGATCAGGGGAAAAGGTGTAAAGCAGTCCCAGGGGCCAATCGTGAACAAGTGCATCCCTGGGTGACTGTCCCAGTGGTGGGACTAGGGCAAAGTAGCTGCTGCATTTGTTGTTGAGGAGGGTGGCAAACAGATTGCAACATGGCTGGCCCCATTTGTGAAAAATCAAGTCCACAACTTCCTGCTTCAGGGACCACTCATGGGGCATCAGGATAGCCAGGCTGAGCTTGTCCATTACGACACTGGATTTCCCAAGATGTGCGTTACAACCAGAAAGCATTGGGAAGACATCACCCACTGCTAAACTTGTAGAGCCTCTCGACACAAGGGGTAAGACCTGGTTCCACCCTGTTTGTTGATATACCATACTAAAGACATATTGTCCGTCTGAATTGCTATAGTCCCTGTAGGTAAAGAGTCCTGAAGTGCTTGCAACGCCAGGAGCACTGCTCATCTCCAGGACATTGATGTGCAAGCGGTACTCGTCTTCCTGCCACGTCCCTTGAACAGTCTGTCCCAGATAATGCCCCCCCCACCCTATTTGGGAAGCGTCCGTTGTCACTGTGGCTACAGGTTGGGGGGGGGGGGATAGAAATGGCCTGCCTATTCTCACCATAGAGGAATGAAGCCACCATTCCAAATCCCTTTTGCAGGATTCCGTGATCAGAATCTGATATGACATGGGTAAATCCTGGAATGACCACTGTGCAAATAGAAGCCACTGTAGAATTCTCGTGTGGAAGCAAGCCATAGGGACTAGAGTGATTGCCGCCGCCATAGAACCCAGGACCTTCAGGACAAATCTTGCTTGAATTCTCTTTTGTGTGAACAGCATGACAACTTGTTGACGGAGAGTTAATACTCTTTCTTGAGGCAGCTTTGCTATCACGGTCCTTGTGTCTAAATCTGCCCCTATAAAGGTAATATACTGACAAGGTAACAAGGCAGATTTTTCATAGTTTATGGTGATCCCAAGCTGAGAACAAGAGCTGACTGTGTTATTCCCTTGACCCGATTAGTTGATGCTCAGTGGTGGCAGTAAGGAAACCAGTCGTCTAGATATGGAAACACCCAGAATCCTTGATGCCTCAGGTGAGCCACAACTACTACCATGTATTTGGTGAACAACCAGGGGGCTGTGGTGAGACCAAAGGGCAGAGTTCTGAACCGATCATGACTGGCTTGCAGCCAGAAGCGTAAATAACTCCTTGACCGTCTGTCCATTTTTATGTGGTAGTACGCATCCTGGAAATAGACAGAGCACATCCAATTGTCCTGTCCCAGAAAGGGAAGAATGGACTGCAGTGTTACCATCTGGAACTTTGTTTTCTTGACTGACTTGTTCAGCCTGCTGAGATCCAAAATTGGACTCCAGTCCCCTGTTTTCTTTGGAACTAAAAAGAACCTTGAGTAAGTTCTGGATCCGATTTGGTCTGTGGGGACTTCCTGGATGAGACTTTTTCTTAGCAACCTTTGAACCTCTAGGTTTGCTTGATCCCGAAGACTGGGTGGAACATCTGGGAAAGAGCATTGTCTTTTTGACAGGGGAAGTTGGGAGAAGAGGATATTGTAACCACCGCATATTACTGACAGTACCCATGTATCTGTGATTGTCTGCAAGGCTTTTGGGTACAAGGATAATCTCTCCCTGACTGTCTCCAGAGTCGGACAGTTGGGCCTCCCTTCAGGAGCACTGGAAGGGCCTACCAGAGAAGGTATTTCTGTCCTGCTGATTCTGCGGACCCCCCTTGCCATGAGATCGGCATCTTCTGTTATTCCCCCCTTTGCCCCTGGGGGAAAAATCTCCATGAGTGTCAGGTGAAGCTCCCTGGGATTTACAGAACATTTTCCCGCTCTTCTGGCCTTTAGGATAGGGCCTAGATGGAGCAGAAAAACGTACATCCACAGCAGAGAGAGTTTTCCATCCTGTTCACACCTGGTAAGAGTCTCTTTTAACTGAGGCCCTAACAAGGATGAGCCCTCAAAGGGGGCATTGGTAAAGGAAGACTTGAAGGGTTCTGCAAAATGCAAAGGCACATCCCGGAGTGTCTGCGTAAGGCTACCCCTGTGCTTGCCGCCCAGCTCGCCCCACCGGCTGCATAAGAAATGAGCCACATGGAGGAGTTAACCAATTAAGTCAAGGTCAGAAGCTGAGAAGCCGCCTTGACAGAGACTCCCGCAGCTGTAGGATCCTGTAAGGTATCTCGTAACGCCTTGAGGATATCCCTTTGAAGCCTTGTAAAGTGGGACAAATAGTTCAGCAACCTGAGTGTAAAGGTCGCTGATGAAAACATACGCTTCCTGTATCTGTCCATCATACGAGAGACTTTATTCGGTGGATGGACAGATGAAATTTCCACTAGTTCCTTCTTGGTGGCTTCTGCCACCACCATAGCATCAATGGGAACACCTTTAGATAAGAAGAGCCTGTCCAGGGGCTGTAATGAATTTACTGGGCCTCCGCGGAACTGGTTCCATCGTGTCTGGTGAGCTCCAAGCCTTCCAACTCACTACATGCAACAGTGGGTTGAAAGGAGGAGATACCCAAGAGGTGGTGGGTCGGGAACTGAATGCTTCCAGGTACATTGACTCGTCTTCAGAAGAAGGCAAGGGACTTCCCGTCACCCCTCTAAGGATTTCTAAGATGTCTGAAAAAAGATACATCTTCAGAGGGGGACCGTGGGAAACCTTCTGAGTCATCCAAGTCTGTGTCTGATTCAAGGACTCAGGGGAGTCCACATGCTTCCTCTTGCAAGTCCCCTTCCGAAGGACCTCCTCCGAGAGATGCTAAGGGGAGGTTTCGGACGAGGTGGGATCGGCAAATGGGGTGTCCTGGAGCATGGGTTCCATACACTTGGGGTGGAGGGGAGGTTCGGAGTTGGACACCGGCACCGAATGCAAAGGAGCCAATGGTGCCGAAGGTGGAGCTGTCTCAAGAGACAGCACACTCCTCATCACCTCGAAGGCATCGCAGTCCTGACCCAAAGGAATCGCCAGCTCCGAAGAAGCAGGAGACTTCCTCTGAACTGAGGGCGACAGCTCCGAGGCTAATGAAGGAGCCGAGCTGACCTGCACCGAAGCTCCAAGAGGGAAAGTAGGGTCTGACAAGGGTCTGATGCCGCTCCCCCCTCAGAACAGATGAGGAAGCATCAGTTCCCAGATCCCGTGATAGAAGGGGGGTATCGAGGAGATCAGAGCAGTAGTTGGAACCGAAAGACCAGAGGAGGTTACTGGAACCGACGGTTCCACCTCTACAACTTCCACACCCGAAAGTATTTTGGCTAATGCTGGTGTCCTAAGAAACCTCTTTACCACCCTCTACACATCATCATCCGAGAGGCTCCTAGATGACAGAGAGGAATGGGTTGAAGACCGATGACTGCCCGCCACAGATTGTAATAATGGAGACTGTTGGAGCAGATTGCACCAGTTCTAAGGCAGGAGATCTGGAATGTTTATGGGACCTTACTGGCTCCGAAAACACAGATGGAGCCGTAGGTGAAGAGGTCTTGTCGGAACCGAAAGTCGGGTCTGACTTAGCTTGTGGCTTCCCCTTGTCCTTAGATGGGTCTGAACTCGGAGCCAAATAGGATGAAGGCTGGACTTTGTCCGATTTTTTTGCTGGCTGAGTCCCCTCCAAAGCAGCATCAAAGGGGCTCTTCAGTAAACCTCTCAAGATAAACTTGTTTCTTCTCTCCTGCAGGACTCGTGAACTAAAAAGCATGGCAGATAGTGCAGGAATCCTGCAGGTGAACAGGCCTAAACAATATATGCAACTCATGTGCCCATCTGTAAGGGACATCTTTTGGCAGCACTAGTCGCACTTTTTGAAACCCGAAGGTTTCGAATCCTTGGCAGTATCCTTGGACATAATAGAGAACAGCACTACGTCTAAGGATATAGACTAGTAATAAGAAAACTATGCAATAACAGACAAAGAATATATATATATATTTTTTCAACAGACAGGAAAAGCAGAGAAGGGGGACAGCCTCTAAGTTAAACGGCGAACTCCCCACCTAAGGAGAGCCTCAAACTTAAATGGCAACTCCTTAAAAGTTAAAGGAAAGGCAAGAAAGGAAGAAAAACACGTAATTTAAATGGGTTTGGAAGAGAGGAAAGGCCAGAGAGAAAAACGATTACTCCACACAAAAGCAAGTCACTCAGACGGGATAGCGATAGGTAGAAATACAAAGGACTACAGTTAAAGTAGATAAGCTATACTACAAAATTGTTTTCAAAAATATAAGAAGATAAAAAAACACTTGGCCTGAGCCAGTATCCGCAATCTTGACACTGCAAGTGGCAAATGAGATCTGGTTAACTACCGCTGGGCATGCTGGGACAGGAGCTAGCCTCGAGCCAGTAAAAGCTCTCAAGCTAATAGTATACGGCCAAATCAGAGCTGAGGATCGGCTCCGAACTCGAAATCGGATCTCAAACAGCAAGAATGAAGATGAGATATGGATAACATAACTTACATGTTTAGTGTTTCCATCTCAAACTCACTTAAGAATGGAGCTGTGGGCAGCAGGACAGACTTTAAATGGTGCCCTATATGGGGAAGAGTTGTATAGACTAACTGCTTTGGTAACCTACTATGCTGTGCAGTATCCCCAAGATAGGAGAACACTGATGACAAACTAAACACCATGGCAGGACTAGCCACATGATGGTGTAAAACACGGCTCTACATAGGTTCATACTAGGCTATCTGCCCTAGGGCATTTATAAGCCTAGCCAGAGTGTGTTTGGCTTTCGCCACCCATTTTAAATTAATTTTGCTGATTTAATTTAACATGATTTGGTTATGTTTACTAATATCACGAAATGGACATGGGTATTTGCCAATGTCAAGTGGATTGAGGACCTGCCCTATTCTGACCTACACCAGTAGCCCATACTAATGGTAGGAAGTGTGTGTACCCTACTGACCAGTGTGTGCATGTCCACCATAAAGCCAAGCTGTCCTAGGTCAATAAACTATTTACTTGTATTGTCTGGGATAGCTCTGTTGAACAAAAGCTGGATGTGAAACCAAGTGACCTGTCAAACATAAGCTAAGAATTGCCATGCTCAATGTAGGTTCACTGACAGGACAAGGTTTGGAAGTAGACGACATGATGGTAAGGAGGAAGCTGGAGATCCTATGTATCGGGGATGCAAGATGAAAGGGCGATGCAGAAAGCCACTTTGCTTCGGGGATCAGACAAGGCAGTGAGGGATGTCATCAGAATTAGTGACAGATTCATAGCAATCAGAATCCAGCATAATGACAGGGCAGTAATCATAATTTCAGCCTCTGCCCCACGGCAGGTTGCGATAGGCAGGAAAACTGTACATTCAAACAGCAGTTGCAGGACATACTAGTTAAAGCAGGGCAACAGGAACTGGTGTTGATAATGGGTGACCTAAATGCACATACTGCCTGGGTCCATACCCATGCCACCCCTATAATGCCTTTTTTAGGCAAGGTTCAAATGACAAATTCACCACCGTAACAGGAACAGGCACGCAAAAACTGAGGGTGATGCTACTCAATGCTAGAAGTCTAAATCTCAAAATGCACTCACTCGAGGCACTCAAAGTGGAGAACATCGATATCTGTGCAGTGACTGAGACCTGGTTCAAGGCTCCAGAGAGCACCCCTGCACTACCAGGCTATAACTCATACCACACTTTTCGGCCATGTAACCTGGACCAGAACACCAAAGGCGGAGGTGTGTCCATATTCATTAAGGATATCCACACCTCCAGGCTAGTTGCTCAGCATAATGCAGCCGAGGTTATCCAAGTGCAACTAACTCTGGGCAAAACTGCAATCCAAATTGTAGCTTGCTTGAGGTCACCCACCATGCCCCAGGATTCCCACTCCTCTTTTCTTGATGTACTGGAAAATATTAGGGTTCAACCAAGCACTCTAATAATGGGCGATTTCAACTACCCCACCATTAACTGGGAAAACTACTCATGTACCAACTCCTTAGCGCAACGCTTTCTGGAATTCATAAACTCCAATGCCAAAGATCAACTTATCCACACCCCCACCAGGGGCAACAATATCCTAGATCTAGTCATCACCAATATGAGTGACTGGTGTTCCACACCTGATGTCAACGCCTCATTGGTCCAATCCGACCATAAGCTAATTACCCTAGATATCGACATCCTGTCTCCCCCCCCCATTAAGGAAACCATGGTAAAAAAATTCTCCAAAGCCAAATTCATGCTTCTTAAGACAGAAGTGATGAACTTCATGACACCCATGCAGATGGACAATACAGTTACGACTACTGAATCCTTCACAATTGCACTTTATAAGCACTTACATGAGTGCATGGATCGTGCTATCCCAAACAGAACTAAGACGCTATCCTCCAAAAAAAGGAAGCCAATCTGGTGGTCTCCTGCCATAAACAAACTGTACAACAGAAGGAAGAAACTCTTGCAAAAGAGTAAAATCCCATGAGTGGAGGAGCTCCCTGCTCAGCCTCAGTAAGAAGCTGCGATCCCTGATAAAATCCTCCAAAGCTAGTTACAAAAACAAAATCGCCACTGATTCTAAAGACAGCCAACAAAGCATTCTATAGCTATGTCAAGAATCTCAATGGCAACACTCAGATCTGCTCTGAGTTACAGCACAATGGCACTAAATATACAGACCCAACTGATATTGCCAGTTCAGTGCTAACTTTACCCCCCTCTCACCCCCTAAAGAGCCCATCTCTATATCGGAAGAATGCAAAGTTCCTGTAATCACGGCTGCACAGGTAAAAACCACACTCTCCAAAGCCAAGAACACAGCATCCATGGGACCAGACAACATCCCAGGCTGCGTTCTACACGAACTACAGAACGAACTGGCACCCCACCTAAGTAACATGTTCAATCATAGCCTCACCTCAGGCTTTGTGCCTGCTGAATGGCGCACAGCAATGGTTATCCCACTCCACAAGGGGGGAGCCACCACAGACCCCGGGAACTACTGCCCCATTAGCCTGACGAGCCTGGTCTGCAAGGCCATGGAACGTATCATCATGGAACTTATAAACAAAGACATTGGCAAGCTCCAAACTCTGGACCCCACCAAGTTCAGGTTTGTAAAAGGCAGATCAAGTCTCCTAAACCTGACAGACTTCTTTGAAGCAGTCACCAAAGCCATAGACTAGGGTAAGGTGGTTCACACAGCCTATCTAGATCTTGCTAAGGCTTTTGACACCATCCCCCACTCTGGAATTAGATAACTCACTAAACCAGCTATAAATCCCTATGTCATAAGATGGGTTGCCAACTGGCTCACTGACGGAACCCACACTGTGAAAGTAGCAGACTCCAAATCCGACTTCAGACCAGTGACAAGTGGAGTACCACAGGGTTCAGTCCTGGGTCCTCTCCTGTTTGGTATCTACTTCTCTGAAGTACAGGCTAACACAGAAGGTCTTTGGCTAACGAAGTTCGCAGATGACTGCAAACTAGGAGCCATAATCGAAACTCCTAACGATGTGGACATCCTACAAAAGGGCCTCACTGACACAGATGCCTGGTGTCAAAGCCATGGCCTCAAGCTCAATGCCAAAAAGTGCATTGTCATTCCCTTTGGTAAAAACTCTGTACCCATGAACTACAACATAGGTGGTAGTATACTTAACACCGAAAGTGTGATAAGAGACCTTGGGACACAGGTGGACAGTAGTCTCTCCTTTGATAATCACATCAACACAGTAGTCAGGAAATCCTTCTACGTGGCACACCTCATCACAAAAGGTTTCTCATCCAGAAAAAAAGAGGTCATTGTTCCCCTCTACTCATAACTCATTAGACCCATTATAGAGTACAACGCCCCTTTTGGTATGTACCTCACAAGACATCTACAACTGGAAAGGCCGCAGAAATACCTCACAAAGAGGATTACCGGCCTCAAACAGATGCCCTACGCAGACAGCCTCAAAAAACTCCAGCTTTACTCCGTCTCATATCGCATACTCAGAGGTGATCTCTGTCTAACATACAAAGCTATGTCAAACCCAGAGTGTGTAGGACATGCTCCACTTAAAGAAATCCCAATCCCTCCGAGCTACACGCTCTAGAGACCTAAACCTTGTCACCACAATAAACAGAACATGCCAGAGGGATAGATTCCTGTCCCAGAGACTTCCCATACTCTGGAATAAACTACCTATCTATATCAAACAAAGCTCCTCATTAGCACTCTTCAAGAAAAATCTTGATGATTGGATGGGAAATAGGAAATTCACCCTGGGGATCACCTCTGTGGCTCTGCTCGACAGTGGCACAGGAAAATAATTTTCTTGGGTGGCAAAAGCCAGGGTACCTTTTTGGCAGGGTTTGTATAGCCCCCAGGGTGGACAGCCTAGTACCAACCTATGAACCACATGGGTGGGACAACAGGAATAAAGGAGAAGAGAACATTCCAGACTTCTGTCTGGCAAATGACGTATCAGTAGCCAACACATGGTTCAGAGAAAGACAGTCACAAGATCACAAACAAAAGTGGCCAACATGCAACTTAGGTAGACTTCCTCATAGTAAGGACACTGGAGTAGAATCAGTGATTGCAAAGTCATCCCCCGTCAGCCCACAGCATAAACCGCAGGCTGCCACAATCAGCTGCAAGTAGTGGTCACAGAAAACCCTAAGGTCAACAGAAACCAGGCCAAGACCTGGAAGTTGACTGGAGAGAAGGCACAACAGTTCAAGAATTACTCAGGGCTCTAGCACCTCAAGAAGAGGAGGAAATAGGTGGAGTTGAAGAATGGCAATGCATCAAAACAGCATTTGTAAGGGCTCTAGAACAGATATGTGGCCAAGCCAGGTATGGAAATAAGCTACATAAGGAAAGCTGGTGGTGGAATGTAGTCATCCAGGAAATCATCAAAACAATAAGGAAAAGTGCAGTAAAAGTGGGAGATTTTGAAGTCAGACCAGGATAGGAAGGACTACTTGCCGGATAACAGGAAGAGATGAGTTGCAATAGCAAAGAAAAAGAAGTTATGTACCAACCATAAAGTTCCATGTTAGTTGTCCATCTCACCTTCCTTCTTGCTGGATGGGTTTGGAGCCGATCCTCGGCTCCAACCCGGCCACTTTCTATAACTCGTGAGCTCTTTACTGGCTCGAGGCTACCCCTAATCCCAGAATGCCCAGCGTCAGCTACCCAGATCTCATTTGAGATAGCTCACACTAGACATAATCATAGAAGATAATCCATTACTATTAAACCTGGATGTACAGTAAATAGTCATGGTTTGCTTGGGAAGCAACTAAGAACAAAACAAGTTAGCCAGTGAAACCATTAAAAAACTCCTCTCAATCCACGAGGAAGGGGGAAGGTGGGAGGGTCGCAAGAAGGAAGGCAAGATGAAGGACAACTAACATGGAACGTTAAGGTAGGTACATAACTTCTTTATGTTAAGTTGTCCAATCTCGCCTTCATTCTTCCTGGATGGGACAGCGTCCCTAGCACCTCAATTCTGGGTGGCTCATTGGAACAGACTCTTCAAAACCGTGGAACCAAAGGAAGCCCAGCCCTGGGAGACCACATCTACTTTGTAATGAGAAATAAATGTATGAGGATCTGCCCAAGTAGCTGCTGCACAAATTGAATCTATGGGCAATCTAGATTGAAAAGCTACTGAAGTAGCTACTGACCTGGTTGAATGACCTTTGGGTCTTGCTGGAAGATCTTTTTGTCGCAAATGGCAAGTATAGGCAATGGTGTCCGATAGGCAATGGTGTCCGATAACTACTTTGACAAGGTTACTTTAGAAACTGGAAGGCCTTGTTTGTTGTTAGCAAATGAAAGGAACAACTGATCTGACTTTCTCAGCTCTTTAGTTCTATGGAGATAGAAATGTAGTTGTCTATGCACATCCATCCAATTGGTGTAATCTGTATTCTGCTTTGCTGTAATGATTAGGGGAAAAGACATGAAGTTCAATGGATTGATTCAAATTGTGTTCTGAACAAACTTTAGGTAGAAAAGATGGGTTGGTTCTCAGAGAAACTGTCTTTGTGAAAAACCAGGTATGGAGGGCGAACACATAGGGCATGGAGTTCTGAAACACGTCTGGCAGAAGTAATAGCAACTAGAAAGAAAGTTTTCCAAGAAAGAAATTTCAAAGAACATGATGCTGCTGGTTCAAAGGGTGGCAGTATCAAGAAGGCCAGAACTAAATTGAGATCTCAAGGTGGAAGGGGCTCTCTCACTGGGGGTCTAAGTAGAGATGTACCTCTCATGAAGGCCTTACAGAGTTTGAGAGACATTATGCTTGAGCTAAAAGCTCTGATGTGAAAATATGAAGTGGCAGCTAGTTGTACTCTGATGGTAGCAGCAGCTGCACCAGACTGAAACAGTTCTGCTAAGAAATCCAAAATTTTGTGTACGGGAGCTGTAAAAGGATCCAAATTCCTGGATTCTGCCCAGTAAGAGAATCTTTTCCATTTGCTAGCATAAACTTTCCTTGTAGTTGTCTTATGGGAGGAAAAGTACAGTTGTGTACACTTACCATAAATGTAGATGTTCGAGTGTATTCACTGTTGCAGTCATTACATTTGGGTTATCTGCTTGCAGGTAGCCCTCAGTCACCTGATTAACAAAGTCTTGGGTCCTGCGTCGGTTGCTGTCCCTTCTTCCATAACGTCAGGCCATCAGGGGTATAAAACATGCAGCCAACGCCATTACATCAGTTTTTCTTGCCTCAGATGTCAGGTGCCTCCCTAATGGGAAGCAATTAAATCTATAAATATACAAGGTTATACCTCCAACAAAAAAGCAAATACACCAAAAAGGCTTTTAAGCATAGCAAAGGCAAGTAGAAGTATAGCCAAAAGAAGTTAGGGGGCTGGAGGGAGGGTAACCAGGACTGCAACAGTGAATACACTCGAACATCTACATTTATGTTAAGTGTACACAACTGTACTATGTTCTTCATGTTTCACTGTTGCAGTCATTACATTTGGGTAGATTCCCAAAGCTATGGTTGGGAGGAGGAATTTAGATAGCATTAGGACCAGCTACAAGGCCCTGCAAGACTGCAGTGGCAAAGACAGCTCTGGATTTAGAGAAAACTGACAAATGATAAAGCTTGGTGAAAGTATGCACAGAACTCCAGGTAGCAGCTTCTAGGGGGTCCCTGGTAGGGATGCCTCTGAGAAAGGCTGTAGGGGTAGATGCAGCCCTAGTGGAGTGAGGTCTGATCCCCTGGGGATAGGTTTTCCATGGTGCTTATAGTAGAAATTAATGCCATGGCCTATCCATTTAGAAATGGTTTACTTTGAAATAGCCTTCCCCTCTGCCCCTGCAGCAAATGCCACCAGCAGTTGTTCAGATTTCCTTTCAGGTTTAGTCCTGTCCAAGTAAAATCTAAGTTGTCTGTGCACATCTAAGGAATGCAGTATCCATTCCCCTTTGTCTTGCGGATTGGGAAAGAAGGTTGGCAAATGAAGAGACTGATTAAGAGCCACACTGGATACCACCTTGGGCATGAAGGATGGATTGGTTCTGAGGGACACCCTGTCTGCATGAAAGATGATGAAAGGCTCCACTGCCATAAAGGCCTGTAATTCAGATACCCTTCTAGCTGAAGTGATTGCTAAAAGGAAAGCTGTTTTCCAAGAAATAAATTTTAAGTCTGCAGTAGCAGCTGGCTCAAAAGGAGGTAGAGTGAGTTTCTCCAAAACAAAGTTAAGGTCCCAGGCTGGGGTTGGAGCTCTCCTGGGTGGTCTCAAATTTTTGGCCCCTCTGAGGAACTGCTTGAGCAGTGGATAAGAGAAGAGGGAAGGTTTTGTGCTATAATGAGCTGAAATGGTGGAGGTGTGTATTTTAAAGGAGGAAAAAGACAGGCCCTTGTGAAGCATCTCAGTTAAGTATTGTAAAATCTGAGGTAAATTGGGCGCTGCTGTGCTCATTCCTTGAGACTGGTTCCAGGCACAGAATCTTTCCCATTTTTCAACATATGATTTTCTAGAACTAGGCCTCCTTGCCTCTAAAATTATATCCATCACAGGTTTACTGAGGGATGGTAGAGGAGAGATTATCTAATTAGCCAGGCTGCAAGGTTCAGCGTTAGAAGCGGAGGGTGCAGAATCTGGTTCTCCTGCTGAGACAACAGGGAAGGAGTCTGAGGCAGGTGCCATGGGAATAACAGTGACACACTGCGCAGGAGGGGGTACCAGTGTTGGCGTGGCCAGTCTGGAGCAATCAAAACCATCCTTGGTTTGTCCTGTTTGATTTTTAGTAGTACTTTGGAAAGCAAAGGCACAGGGGGGGGGAGGCATAGACTGACAGGTTTTTCCAGCTGAAGGACAGAGCATCCACTTTCCGGGCTTGCTTGTGGGGAGTCCTTGTGCAAAATTTGTCCAAATGGTAGTTCTGGGGAGAGGCAAACAGGTCTATATCTGGGCTCCCCCATTTGCTTGTCAACATGTTGAAAATCCTTGGTTACAGATTCCACTCGTGTGGGTCCATGAGGTTTCTGCTTAGTCCGTCTGCCAGTGTATTTAATTTTCCTGGCAGGAATTGAGCTTGCAGTTGCATTTGGTAGCTCAAGGCTGTGTTCCACAATGCCATAGCTAGTCTGCAGAGGGGGTAAGAATGTGTACCCCCCCCCCCTGCTTGTTTATGTACCACATAACAGTGGTGTTGTCCGTCTTTACCATAAGTTATCCTGGAAGAATGTGGTCCTTCAAGGCTGTGAGAGCATTCTGTACAGTTAACATTTCTTTTTGATTGATATGCAGGTGCATTTGACTTGGGTTCCATTTGCTCTGAATGATCTTCCCTGCCAGGTGAGCCCCCCCATGCATAGTCTGATGAGTCTGATGTTAGGGTCTGGGTGGCAGGAAGTGGTGTGAAAGGTAGTCCCTTGTTTTGGTGGCAAGCCTCTGCCCACCAAAGGAATTCTAAGCATAGGCAAGGTGTGATAGGAATAACTGCATCTAGATCCTGAGAATGTTGACACCAGAGGCTTTTTAGATACCACTGTAGTTTCCTCATATGCAGTCTTGCATATGGAATTAGAAGAATGCAGGAGGCCATGAACCCCAAAGGCTTGCAGTATTTGTCTTGCAGATAGCAGGCTTTTTGTGGCCACTTGTTTGAAGTAGGTTGTCAAATGAATTTGTTTCTCTGGCGTGAGGTAAGCCATCTCGGAAGCTGTATTCAAGTTTGCTCCCTGGAATATAATTTGTTGACAGGGTACCAGGTGTGATTTCTTTTCGTTTATGGTGTACCCCAGACAAGTTAGAACTCTTTGTACAAAGGCCAGATGATTCAAAAGTATGTCCTGGCTTTCTGCCTGAATTAGACAATCGTCCAGGTATGGGTATATTTGAATATTTCTTTGCCTGCAAAATGCAATAACTGGAGCTAGGCACTTTTGTGAATACCCTGGGTGCAGCAATTAAGCCAAAGGACAGTGCAGAGAACCGATAGTGCGTGTAGCCTGCTTTGAAGCATAGGTATCTTCTGCAAGATTCCCTGCTTGGGATGTGCAGGTATGCTTCTTTTAAATCTAGTGTTGCCAACCAGGCATCTTTTCCTAGCACACAAAGTAATTGGTGAAGAGTCAGCATCTTGAATTTTGGATATTCCAAAAAGGTGTTTACAGTAGACAGGTCCAGGAGAGGATGCCATGAATTGTCTTTTCTGGGTAACAGGAAAAGTCTTGAGTAGAAACCTTGTCCCTTTTCCTCTTCTGGTACCAGATGAATAGCCCCCATGCTTAAGAGAGAAAGTACTTGTTTTTGGGCCTCTGCCCACTGATTTGGGGTTAGGTCCGGCCACCCGCTTGGTGTTGGCAACGTGTGGAAGTGAAATCTGTATCCCTGGGACACTATATTTAAAACCCATTCGTCCTGGGCAATGAGTTCCCAGTTCTTTGCATGAAGAGCAATCTTTTCCCCCCAAAAGTGGCAGTCAGTTGATAAGTGCTTGGAAATTTTAAATGGAAGTCACTGAGACAGTTTACCATAGGGAGGAGTCTTATTACTCCCAGATTTGGAAGTGGAGTCCCCCCCACTGCATAGTCCTGTGTCTCCTGGGACTGCAACCTGGGGCTTTTGCTGCGTCTGGGTTTGGCTTGAGAAGATCTGGAAGGGGCTGGAAAGGACCAATTCTTAGAGGACCAGTGCCTACTAAATCTAGGAGGCAAAACTTGTAAGAAATCTTTAACAGTTTGCATAGGTTTAGCTTTATCTTCCATCTTTTTAAGAACTTCCTCAGCCTTGTTGCCAAACAGGTGGTCCTGATTTAAGGGAGCATCCAACAATTTAGCTTTAACATGATCAAGGAAGGATTGCTCCTTTAGCCAAGCATGCCTTCTGAGCACAGACCCACTAACAGCAGCCCTGCAAGAGGCCTCTAATGAATCAAAACCACATTGCAAAGTATGTTTTCCAACATGTTCAGCAGAATGCATTAAATCCTGTAAATCTTTATTTTCCACACAGTCAGGAATCAACATCATTTTCTGTTTAAGCTATCCAATAACATGTTGCTGATACTTTAACATATGAAACTGGCAGTTTAAAGCCCTAATGGCCAAGGTTGTAGAAATGTAAACCTTCTTACCCCATCTATCCAGCGCCCTGGAGTCTCTATCAGAAGGGGTAAGATTTTTTAGCAGTAGAAGCCTTAATGCCCTTGGGCCCCTGTGAAATAGTCTCTGGATCTGCAATAGGATTTTTAAAAAGAAACTTGTGTGACTCAGGGACCCTGTAGTATCGGTCAGGTTTTCTGGGAGCAGAAGGCAAGGAATCAGGGGCCAAACTAGATTCCAAAAAAGCATCATCAACAATGTCTAGTACAGGAGGAATAGCTAAAGGCCTATGCTGAGGTAGGAGTAATAAACCCCTAAGTCTCTTTTTTGAATCAGAAAAATCCTGGCTTTCCCAGTGGAAATGTTCCCTTAGAGTATGCAAAGTTTCCCCAAAAGAAAAATCCTCTGGAAGGGAAGCAGAGGGAATGGAGTCCTCTGCATCAGAATCCTCATAAGTAGATAAGGGCAAATCCAGATCATCAGAAGAATCAGAAAAAACAGAATCCTGGTCAGAAGATTCATAAACAACTTCAGTCCTAGGCCTCTTAGAAAGGGGGGGTTGGCTACCCCTGATTAGAGTTACTAAATCTTCAGCCATTCTTATCATTTGTTTTTTAGGCATAGAGGCCTGAGCATGTGGCCTGGGTGTCAGTTTTTTAGGCATGGTTCGAGATTTAGGCCTAAGTGAAGAAGGAGGCATCGGTTTAATATGCATGTCCACAGGCCTGAATACACCCTCAGAAGCCGGTGCCTGCACAGCGGCTCCGGACCCATCCAAGGTAGAGACATCTGTGGGTTCCATATTGAAGCATCTCACGGCATACCGGACTCCGAATGGGTCTCAGTAGAGGCCTGCGAATCAGAAGAAGCGGGTATCAGGGGCTGCGAAAGCGCCTCACTGAGTACTGGGCGAACTGGCGACTGGCTTAGGAGAAGCGTCGTCGGCAGTTTTGGACCTCGGTGGCCTCTGTCTGTCTTTACCTTTGCATTTTTTCAGAATCCCGGTAGTCGGATGGCTAACCGACGACATTTCTGGATAATTAAACCGAGAACCGAAATATTTAGAGGCGAAAATATGCCGACGACGGATAGTGCGTTGATTAAATAAAGCACAAAACAGACAGCAAGGTACGTCATGGTCAAGGCCTAGGCAAGGAATACAGTATGAATGAAAATCTTTATGAGGTATTTGTTTTCCACAAGTAATGCAATTATTAACTTTTACTGACATCGGTAAGGAGCAAGAAAAAGTTTCCCCAACGGGGTACTTAGCTTTAGTTGAAGACTCAGTTCTGAAACTCGAAAACGAAAATTTCAGGAGTCGGCCGACTGGCACTTGCGAACTGCTTCTGCTTCGGGCACCACACGGCAAGAAAGACTGATGTAATGGTGTCGCCTGCATGTTTTATACCCATGACGGCCTGACGTCATGGAAAAAGGGACAGCAACCAATGCAGGAGCCAAGACTTTGTTAATCAGGCTGACTGAGGGCTACATGCAAGCAGATACCCCAAATGTAATGACTGCAACAGTGAAACACGAAGAACATCAATAATATCACGGACTGCTGGGGAAATATTGGGGAGCCTGGCTAACACTGGAAGTGGATTAACCAAGCTGTGAGCTTGCGAGATTGGAGCGATTGATCCAACCCGCCTGACTGATGAATCAATAGATCCGTCACTGGGTCCAGAACCCAAAGCTGGGCTAGAAGGTGGGGGTGAAGGAACGGAAACCAAATCTGTAGAGGCCAATAGGGGGCAATGAGGATCATCTTGCAACCCAACGATGTTGCTTTCTGAATGACTTTTGGAATTAGGGGGAAAGGAGTCCCTGAGGCCAATCGTGGACTACAGCGTCCCCTGGGTGTCTGACCTGGAGGAGGAACAAGGGAGAAGTAGCTGCTGCATTTATTGTTGAGGGGAGAGGCAAAGAGATAGCAGCAAGGCTGGCCTCATTTGCGGAACAGAAGATCCACAATTTCCTGTTTCAGAGACCACTTGTGCGGCATGAGGATAGCCCTGCTGAGCCTGTCCACTATTACGTTGGATTTCCCAGGGATATGTGTTGCTGTCAGAAAACGCTGGGAGGAAATCGCCCATTGCCACAGTCTGAGGGCCTCTCGGCACAAGGGTAAGGCCTGGCTCTACCCTGTTGTTGATGTACCAAACCACTGACATGTTGCCTGTCTGTATTGCAATAGTCCGGGCAGGGAAAGAGTCTTGAAGAGCTTGCAATGCTAGAAGCACCGCTCTCATCTCCAGGACACTGATGTGCAAGTGGTACTCGTGAGATTGCCACGTGCCTTGGACCGTCTTCCCTAGATAATGCCCCCCCCCCCTATCAGGGAAGCATCTGTGGTCACTGTGGCAACTGGATGGGATTCCATGAAAGGTCTGCCCCGAGTCACTAGTAGGGAGACCATCCACCAGGAAAGGTGTCTTTTGCAAGTTTCCGTAATTAGCATCATGTGAGACGTGGGTAATTCCTGGAAGGACCATTGTGTGAAAATAAGCCACTGAAGGATTCTTATGTGAAAACGTGCTAAGGGAACTAGAAGAATGGCTGCTGCCATGGACCCTAGAGCTTGAAGGACATATTTGACTTGAATTATTTTGCTCCTCAGGATCAAATAATGGAAACTCTTTCTTGAGGCAATTTTACAATAATTTTTCTTGTGTCTAGCTCTGCTCCTATGTATGTAATAGATTGACAGGGCAACAAGGCAGATTTTTCAAAATTTATTGTGATGCCTAGTTGAGCACAGGATGTGATGGTGTAATCTCGTGCCTCTATAAGTTGTTGCCTGGTGGTAGCAGCGAGGAGCCAGTCATCTAGATAAGGAAACACCTGGAATCCTAGACGTCTCAGGTGAGCCTTAACTACTGCCATGCAATTATGGTGAACACCCTGGGGGCTGTGGTGAGACCAAAGGGCAGAGCTCTGAATTGGTAATGACAGGCCCCTAGCCTGAAGCGTAGAAATCTCCTGGACCGTCTGTCCATTTTTATATGATGGTACGCGTCCTGAAGATAGTACAGTTGTGTACACTTACCATAAATGTAGATGTTCGAGTGTATTCACTCACATTTGGGTTATCTGCTAGCAGTAGCCCTCAGTTGGCCTGATTAACAAAGTCTTGGGTCTTGCATCTGTTGCTGTCTCTTCTTCCGTGACGTCAGGAGTATAAAACATGCAGCCGACATCATTACATCAGTTTGTCTTGCCCCAGATGTCAGGTACCCCCCCAATGGGAAGCAATTAAATCTAGAAGTACACAAGGTTATACCTCCAACAAAAAAAGCAAATACACCAAAAGCCTTTTGAGCATAGTAAAGGAGAGTAGAGGTATAGCCAAACGAAGTAAGGGGGCTGGAGGGAGGGTAACCAGGACTGCAACAGTGAATACACTCTAACATCTACATTTATGGTAAGTGTACACAACTGTACTATGTTCTTCGTGTTTCACTGTTGCAGTCATCACATTTGGGTAGATTCCCAAAGCTAAGGATGAGAGGAGGAATTAGATAGCATTAGGACCAGCTATAAGGCCCTGCAAGACTGCAGTGGCAAAGTCAGCTCTGGATTTAGAGAAAATTTGGAGATGGTAATGCTTGGTGAAACTACGTACAGAACTCCAGGTAGCAGCTTCTAGGATGTCCTTGGTAGGGACACCTCTGAGAAAGGCAGGTAGATGCAGCCCTGGTTTAGTGGGGTCTGATTTCCTGTGAGATAAGTTTTCCATTGTGCTTTTAGCAGAAATGAATGCAATGGCCTATCCATTTGGAAATGGTTTGCTGTGTAACAGCCTTCCCCTCTGCCCCTGCAGCAAATGCCACCAGCAGTTGTTCAGATTTCCTTTGAGGTTTAGTCCTGTAGTTGACAAATGAATGGACTGATTAAGGGCCACACTAGATACCACCTTGGGCATGAAAGAGGGATTGGTCCTGAGGACACCCTGTCCACACGAAAGATGATGAAAGGCTCCACTGCCATAATGGCCTGTAATTCAGATACCTTCCGTGCTGAAGTGATTGCTAAAAGGAAAGCTGTTTTCCAAGAAAGGAATTTTAAGTCTGCAGTAGCAGCTGGATCGAAAGGAGGAAGAGTGAGTTTCTCCAATACAAAGTTAAGGTCCCAGGCTGGAGTTGGAGCTCTCCTGGGTGGTCGTAAATTTTGGCCCCTCTGAGGAACTGCTTGAGCAGAGGATGAGAGAAGAGGGGAGGTTCTGTGTTATAATGAGCTGAAATGGCTGAGGCATGAATTTTGATGGAGGAGAAAGACAGGCCCTTGTGAAGCATCTCAGTTAAGTATTGTAAAATCTGAGGTAGATTGGGCATTGCGGTGCTCATCCCTTGAGACTGGTTCCAGGCACAGAATCTTTTCCATTATTCAGCATAAGATTTTCTAGTACTAGGCCTCCTTCCCTCTAAAATGATATCCATCACTGGTTTACTGAGGGATAGTAAGAAAGAGATTAGGTAATTAGCCAGGCTGCTAGGTTCAGTGTTTGAAGCTGGGGGTGCAAAATCTGGTTCTACTGCTGAGACAATAGGGTAGGAGTCTGAGGCAGGTGCCATGGGGCCAACAGTGACACAATGCGTAAGAGGGGGTACACCAGTGTTGGCATGGCCAGTCTGGTGCAATCAAAATCGTCCTTGGTTTGTCTTGTTTGATCTTTAGTAGTACTTTGTAGAGCAGAGGCACAGGAGGAAAGGCATAAACTGACAGGTTTTTCCAGCTAAAGTACAGAGCATCCACTTTATAAGCTTGTTTGTGGGGAGTCCTTGTGCAAAATTTGTCCAACTGATAGTTCAGGGGGGAGGCGAACAGGTCTATATCTGGGCTCCCCCATTTGCTTGACAACATGTTAAAATCCTTGGTTCCAGTTTCCACTCGTGTGGGTCCATGAGGTTTTTGCTTAGTTCGTCTGCCAGTGTATTCAGTTTTCCTGGCAGGAATTGAGCTTGTAGATGCACTTGGTAGCTCAGGGCTGTGTTCCACAATACCATGGCTAGTCTGCAGAGGGGGGTAAGAATGTGTACCGCCCCCCGCTTGTTTATGTACCACATAACAGTGGTGTTGTCCGTCTTTACCATTAACTGTCCTGGAAGAATGTGGTCCTTGAAAGCTGTCAGAGCATTCTGTACAGCTAACATTTCTTTTTGATTGATATGCAGGTGTATTTGACTTGGGTTCCATTTGCCCTGAATGAATTTCCCTGCCAGGTAAGCCCCCCATACATAGTCTGATGCGTCTGTTGTTAGGGTTTGGGTGGCACGGGGTAGTGTGAATGGTAGTCCCTTTGTTTTGGTGGCAGGCCTCTGCCCACCAAAGGAACTCTAGGCGCAGGCAAAGTATGATAGGAATCATTGCTTCTAGATCCTGAGAATGTTGACACCATAGGCTTTTTAGATACCATTGTAGTTTCCAAATATGCAGTCTTGCATATGGAATTAGAAGAATGCAGGAGGCCATGAACCCAAAGGCTTGTAGTATTTGCCTTGCAGATAGCAGGGTTTTTGTGGCCACTTGTTTGAAGTAGGTTGTCAAATGAATTTGTTTCTTTGGCGTGAGGAAAGCCATCTGGGAAGTTGTAGTCAAGCTTGTTCCCAGGAATGTAATTTGTTGACAGGGTACCAGGTGAAATTTCTTTTCGTTTATGGTGTACCCCAGACAAATTAGCACCCTTTGTACAAAGGCCAGATGATTCAAAAGTATGTCCTGGCTTTCTGCCTGAATTAGACAATCATCCAGGTATGGGTATATTCGAATATTTCTTTGCCTGCAAAATGCACTGACTGGAGCTAGGCACTTTGTGATTACCCTGTGCGCAGCAGATAAGCTAAAGGGCAGTGCAGAGAACTGAAAGTGAGTGTAGCCTGCTTTGAAGCATAGGTATCCTCTGCAAGATTCCCTGATTGGGATGTGTAGGTATGCTTCCTTTAAATCTAGTGTTGCCAACCAGGCATCTTTGCCTAGCATAGGGAGCAACTGTTGAAGAGCCAGCATCTTGAATTTATTTTGGAATCACCAAAAAGGTGTTTAGAGTAGAGAGGTCCAGGATAGGATGCCATGAATTGTCTTTTCTGGGTACCAGGAAAAATCTTCAGTAGAAACCTTGCCCTTTTCCTCTTCTGGTACCAATTGAATAGCCCCCATGCTTAAGAGAGAAAAATACTTGTTTTTGGGCCTCTGCCCACTGATTTGGGGGTAGGTCTGACCACCCGCTTGGTAACATGTGGAATTGAAATCTCTATCCCTGGGACACTATATTCAAAACCCATTTGTAATGAGTTCCCAGTTCTTTGCATGAAGAGCAATCTTCCCCCCCAAAAGGGCAGTCAGTTGAAAAGTGCTTGGAAGTTTTAAGTCACTGAGACAGTTTACCATAGGGGGCAGTTTTATTACTCCCAGATTTGGAAGTGGAGCCCCCCCCCCCACTGCTTAGTCCTGTGAGTACCCTGGGACTGAAGCCTGGGAGCTCTGCAGGATCTGGGTTTGGACTGAGAAGGTCTGGATGAGGCAGGAAAGGACCAATTCTTGGAAGGCCAATGCCTACTAAACCTTAGGGTTGTACTTGTAAAAAATCTTTAACAGTTTGCACAGATTTAGCTTTTTCCTCCATCTTTTTAAGAACAACTTCTGCCTTGTTGCCAAACAGGTGGTCCTGATTTAAGGGAGTATCCAGTAATTTTGCTTTAACATGACGTGGCAAGGATTGTTCCTTAAGCCAAGCATGCCTTCTAAGTACAGACCCAGTTTTAGCAGCCCTGCAAGATGCCTCTAGTGACTCAAAACCACATTGCAAAGAATGTTTTCCAACTTGTTCAGCTGAATGCAGTAAATCCTTATTTTCAGCAAAATCAGGAATCAACATCATTTTCTGTTTAAGCAATCCAATTATATGCGCTGATACTTTAACATATGAAACTGGCAGTTTAAGACCCTAATGGCCAAAGTTGCAAAAGTGTATACCTTCTTACCCCATCTATCCAGCGCCCTGGAGAGAGGGGGTAGGATTTTTGGCAGTAGTAGCTTTAATGCCCTTGGGTCCCCGTGAAATGGTCTTAGGATCCGCAGTAGGATTGTTGCAAAGGAACTTGTGAGAGTCAGGAACCCTGTAATATCTATCAGGTTTTCTGGGAGCAGGAGGTAGAGAGTCAGGGGCCAAGCTAAATTCCAAAAAAGGCATCATCAACAATGTCTAGTACGGGAGGAATGGCTAAAGGCCTGTGCTGGGGCAGGAGTAAGAAATCCCTAAGCCTCTTTTTAGAATCAGAGAAATCCTGACTTTCCAAGCGAAAATGCTCCCTGAGAGTATGCAAGGTTTCACCAAAAGAGAAATACTCTGGGGGGGGAAGCAGAGGGAATACAGTCCTCAACATCAGAATCCTCATAAGTAGATGAGGGTAAATCCTGGTCATCAGAGGAAACAGAAAATTCAGAATCCTGGTCAGACGTATCATAAGCAAACTCAGTCCTAGGTCTCAGAGGGGGAAGGCTGGCTTCCCCTGATTAAAGTAATAAGGTCTTCAGCCATTCTTATCATTTGTTTTTTAGGCACAGAGGCCTGACCATGCAGTCTGGGTGTCAGTTTTCTAGGCATGGTTCGAGCTTTAGGCCTTGAAGAAGAAGATGGTGTTGGTTTAATATGCAAGTCAGTAGGCCTGAATACACCCTCAGAAGCCAATGCCTGCTCAGCGGCTCCGGACCCATCCAAGGTAGAGACATCTGCAGGTTCCACAGTTGAAGCATCTCGCGGCATACCGGACTCCGAATGGGTCTCAGTAGAGGCCTGTGAATCAGAAGTAGCAGGTATCAGGGGCTGCGAAAGCGCCTCACTGAGTACCGGTGAACTGGCGACTGGCTTAGGAGAAGGGAGGTCTGCAGCTTTGGATCTAGGTGGCCTGTCTCTGTCTTTATCTTTGCGTATTTGCAGAATGTCGGTAGTCGGATGGCTTACCGAAGACATTTCAGGATAATTGAGCCAAGCACCAAATTATTTAAAAGCGAAAATATACCAACGATGGATAGTTCATGGTTTAAATAAGGCACAAAACCGACAGCGAGGTACGCTGTGGTCAGAGCCTAGGCAAGGAATACAGTACAAATGTAAGTCTTTATGAGGTATTTGCTTTCCATAAGTAATGCAATTATTTACTTTTACTGACATCGGTTTAGAGCAAGAAAAAGTTTCCCCCACTGGGTACTTAGCTTTTAGTTGAAGAGTTTGGTTCTGAAACTCGAAAACGAAAATTTCATGAGTCGGCCAACCGGCACTTGCGAACTGCTTCTGCTTCGGGCACCGCACAGCAAGAAAGACTGATGTAATGGCGTCGGCTGCATGCTTTGTACCCCTGATGACCTGACGTCATGGAAGAAGAGACAGCAACCGACGCAGGACCCAAGACTTTGTTAATCAGTCAGACTGAGGGCTACTGCAAGCAGATAACCCAAATGTGATGACTGCAACAGTGAAACACGAAGAACATTTATGGAGCACATCCAACTGTCCTGACCCAGAAAGGGGAGAATGGACTGCAGTGTTACCATCCGGAATTTTTCTTTGTGTACAGATCCAGAATTGGTCTCCAGTCCCCTGTCTTTTTGGGCACTAAAAAGAATCTTGAGTAAGTTCCGGATCCTACTTGGTCTGCGGGGACTTCCTAGACTGCTCTTTTTTTCAAGCAGTCTTGAAACTTCTGTGACTGCCTGGATCCCTTAGTGGAACATCTGGAATGGATTTTTTTTTTTTTACACAAGAGGGGGTTGATGGAAGGGAATTTTGTAACCTCCGGATATAATGGATAGTACCCATTTGTCTTTTCAATTGTCATTTGTCTTTTGTAATATTTCCTCGACTGCCTCCAGAGTTGAGCAGTCGGGCATCCCTTCAGGGATGTTGATAGGGTATGGAAGAGAACGCATCTCTGTCACTCTGATTTTGCGGACCCCCTCTGCCATGATGGTGGCATCTGCCATTGTTATTGTTTCCCCCTCTGCCCCGGGGGAAAAAAAAATCATCACGTGTGTCAGGCAAGGGTCCCTGGGATTTTCGAAACCACATCTTTCCACCATTCTGACTCTTTGGGTATGGTCTGGTAGGAGTGGAAAAATGGACTCCTACATCAGAGAGTGTCTTGCCTTCCTGCTGGCACCTGGTAAGCGTCTTTTTCACCTGAGCCCAAAGATAGAGGAGCCATCAAAGGGGGTACTGGTGAAGGACGCTCTGAAAGGTTCTGCAAATTGACACAGCCGCAGCCAAGAATGTCTCCTAAGAGCCACTCCTGTTCCTGCAGCTCTGCTCGCTCCATCAGCTGCGTATGAAATAAGCCTCATGGAGGAGTTGACTACTGAATTTAAAGTCGCCAGTTGGGTAGCTACCTTGGCTGAAGCTTCCTCAGCTGTGGGATCTTGTAGGGTATCTCTAAGCTCTTTTAGGAGATCCCTCTGAAGTGTAGTAAAATGGGAGAGAGAGAGTTCAGGGACCTAAGGGAGAAGGTCACTGATGACAACATTTGCTTCCCATATCTGTCCATCGTACGAGATTCTTTATTTGGTGGATGGACAGATGAGGTTTCAGCTAACTCTCTCTTTGTGGCTGCTGCTACCACCATGGCATTAACTGGGACACCTTTAGTCAGGAATTGTTTGTCTTGGGGAGCTGTGATAAATTTATTATGTCTCATCGAAACAGGTTCCATGGAATCTGGAGCTGACCAAGCCTTTCGAGACACTATGGACATGAGTGGATCAAAAGGCAGAGACACCCAAGAGGTGGAAGGTCGGGAACCAAATGCGTCCAGGTATACAGACTCGTCCTCGGAGGGGGCTAGGGAAGTCCAGCTACGTCTCTGCCCAAGAATCTTGAGGATGTCCGAAAAGGAAACATCTTCAGAGGCGGACCTTGGGGACCCCTCCGATTCATCCAGGTCTGTATCTGAGGTGACAGACTCAGGGGAGTCTTGGTGCCTCCTCTTGCACTTTTTCTTCCAGAAAGCCTGCTCAGAAAGCTCTGGGGAGGTTTTGGAAGAAGAGGGTTCACCCAATGGGGTGTCCTAGGGTATAGGTTCCCTACGCTTTGGGGCTGGAAGAGGAGCAGAGGTTGGCAAAGGCACCGAAGGGGATGGAGCAGATGGGGCCAATAGTGGGGCCGTCTGTGGGGACAGCACTCTCCACATGACCTCGAAAGCGTCACGGTCTCGACACAAAGACTGCTCCGGCGAGACAGGAATCCCACTCTGCACCGAGGGTGACGGCTCCGAGGCCTATGTGGGAGCAGAGCTCAACTGAGCCGATGCTCTAAGAGGGAGAGAGGGGTCGGACAAGGGTCCGATGCCAATTTCCCCCCTTGGAGCCGATGAGAGAGCTTTGGTGCCCAGATACCTCGATGGAAGGAAGAACCGAGGTAATCGGAGCCAACATTGGAGCCAAAGAAGATTTCATCGGAGCCGAAGGAACCACTATTGGAACATCCATGGACTCTGGCTCCGAACTAAGCATTGTCGGAGGAGGAATCTATATCGAAGCGGATGGAGCTAAGGCCTGTTGAAGCGGGCAAGAAAGCATTTTTGCAAGGACCTGTGACTTCAGCAACCTACTGACCCCTCTCTCCACGTCTTGATCCGATAACCTTGAGGATCGAGAGAAGTGGGAAGATGAGCGATGACTGGCTTTGCTCTGAAGTAAGGGTGATTGCGGCACCAAGTGAATCGGCTCCAATAAAGGAGACCTAGCTCGTGTGTGGCTCCAAGGTAACAGTTGGAGCCAATGGAGGAGTAGTCTTGTCTGTGCTAGAGGGCACCATCACACTTGGTCTGTCAAGCTCACAGGTCGTTTCCGAACTTGGAGCCGACGGCTTGACTGACTTCAAAGATTTCACTCGCTGAGATGCTTTAGCCTGAGAATCCTGTTTCAACAATCCACGGAGGATTAGCTTGTTTTTCCGCTTCTGCAGGACCCTTGGACTAAAGGCATGACAAATAGAGCAAGAGTCCTGCAGATGCAGAGCCCCCAAGCAATACACACAACTAGTGTGCCCATCTGTCAGAGACATCTTCTGTCAGCATGAGTCGCACTTTTTAAACCCTGAGGTTTTAACTTCCTTGGACATTCTAAGAAAATATGAAGTACCACACAAAAAAGACGCACTACAATAATAAAAATTATATTGATAAAAACCTTTAAGGAGAGCCTCTAACTTAAATGGCTGTACTTAAGGTGGGGGGGGGGACTCTCTAACTTAAACAAGTTCAGGGAAAAACAGAAGGCCTAGCGACTAAGGGGCGATGGCCAACACAGCACAAAAACACAGCAAAGGACAAGATAAGGGGTTTACGAATAAACTTACAAACTACTATAAAACAGTGAAAAAATACTAACTTTTCAAGTACAATATTTAACTTTAAACAGAGAAAAAAAGTTAGACTAAGCCTGAGCCAATACTGACGCAACATCGCAGCTGAAGCGGCAAACGAGATCTGGGTAGCGGACGCGGGGCATTCTGGGATAAGGGGTAGCCTTGAGCCAGTAAAGAGCTCTCGAGCTATAGAAAGTGGCCAAGTCGGAGCCGAACCCATCCAGCAAGAACGAAGGTGAGATTGGACAACTTAACATCAAGACATCAGAGGCACTCCACCAACTTCTTGAAAGTGACTCGGTGGATGGCACAAAGAAACTATCAGGTTGCAAGGCAAAGACAGAAAGATAAAGAAGATAGACACCCTTCAATAAGGGATGCCAGTTTTCAGCTTCTTCTGATTTCCTCCAGTACACAGGATATGAAAGCCAGATGGAAGGAGTACTTCCAGCAGCTTCTGAATAAAGAAAACTCCACAGAAGGTGTACTGCCCCAGACACAACTTACAGTGAGAGAAGAAGAGGAGCCCACCTAAGAAGTAAAAACAGCACTAAAGAAAATGAAGTCAGGGAAAGCAGCACACTTAGATGACGGCCAGATACAATCCAGATGTTGGGTGAGATGGGGGATTAATGGCTCCTGAGGGTACTCATAGCAGTATGGAGAGCAAGATGCATGTCAGATAACTGAAGAATAAGCATACTAGTGCCAGTGTTCAAGAACAAAGGAGACATTCACAACTGTGGGCAGTACAGAGATATCAAACTCCTATCATACTGCATGAAAGGTCTGGACAGGATAACTGATAAATGAATACGAAGAGTAATAGAAAGTATGATGGGGAATGAGCAGTTCAGATTCTGAACAGGATACAGCACAAATGACCCATGTTTGCAGTGCAACAGATACTTGAAAACAAGCTAGAAATGAGGACAGAGTCCAACTGGGCATTCTTAGACTTACAGAAAGCATACGACAAGGTCCCAGGAAAGCTGATTTGAGTAGTCCTGTGTGGTTCAAAGTCCCAGAAACATTGAGAGAATTAGTGCAAGCTATGTACAACAACCCAGTAACACAAATACGAACAGTAATTGGTCTTACAGAGGGGTTCCCAGTGGGAGTGGGTGTGCATCAAGGTTCATCTCTGAGTCACTGCTGTTCATACGGATGGACTACATTAGCAAACAGGTCAGAGGGGACAGCTCAACAAAGTTGCTATATGCAGATGATGAGGCACTACAGGCTGAATCTGAGCAAGAACTTCAGCAAAGAGTAGGGGAGTGGAATGCCAAACTGAAAGCACATGGGAGGAAAATGAGTATAGATGAGACAGTTGTAATGGTGGCAAATGGAGGAAATGGCAGCAAATCTGAAGAAGCTGAAAACTGAGATACAAGGGAAAACAGTGAAACAGGTTAGCAGCTTCAAGTACCTGGGAAGGGTGGTTGAGGAAAAGGGAAGACTGAAAGAGGAAGTCAAAGCTAGAATCAGAGGGGCTGCAGCCAACTGGCACAGTGTGTCAAGGGAAGTATATGACAGACGAATGCCAAAGAAGCTGAAAAGTAAAAAAAAAACACTGGTGGGATCAGTACAACTGAATGGTACTGAAACCTGGGCAGTAAAGGCAGAAGAGTTGAGGAAGGTAGAAGTGATGGAAATTAAGTGCTTGAGATGGGTGGTAGGAAGCATACTGTGGGACAGATAAAGAAAAAAGGACTAAAGAGCAGAAGCCAAATTAGCACCAATTGCAGAAAAGGTCAAGAGAACAGATTATCATGGTTTGGTCACACATGCAGGAAAGCAAGAGACAATCTGGTGAAGATGATTTGGGAAAGACAGGAAGACAACGAGGAAATGAGGGTATCCAGCAAAGGGGTGGATGGACTGTGTGAGAAAAGACCAATGACAGTCAGGTATGCGTGTAAAAGAAAGTAGGAGTGTGGCACTATATAGGGAAAAATGGTGACACGTGACAACATAATGACCACATGTAGAAAATAGAAAAGAGGGTGGTTGATGATGGAATTATGCCAAAACCAAATTCCACACAACCCAAAGGTGTCAGGGATTCAAGATTCAGTTGCTAGCTGTAATAAGATACAACAAAACGGGGCAAAAAAAAAAATGGAATTCACAACTGTAGCCTAGGATAGTACTGGTGGGACCAGTGGGAACCAATACAAATTCTTAGGCTCCCAAAATCGAGCAAGAGTAACATCCCTTCAGTGACTACTGAGCTTGCTTTACATTACTACAATGCAATCTAAGGGCTGCTCGAAGGACCACTAACGTCACTCCAGAGAAATGACAACAGAGAGTGAATGGTATTTACTAAACACCAAAAGGACTGCAGCACTGACAAGTTCAACTCTGAAGCAGGCTTGGTGCCTACAGCCTGACTCAGAAGCGCTGCCTGGAAATATAGATCACCTCAGTGCCCAACCACATGAAGCCAATTCAGCAAGAAGACCAGCACTGATAGTCTGGGCCCTGAAATTGAGTTAAGGGAGATATATGAACTTGGAGCAAAGATCACATTCCATATACTGTGATGGGGTCGATGCACAATCTCAAACTTGACTTACTGTGGAGAGGATGGTCCAAGAATTGCCCAGCATCTAACCTTAGCACCACAACTGAAACAGGTAAGAGGCACCCATTAATTGAGCTGATCCCCACAGATAAGCCCACAAATGACACACTAGACAGTCAAGAAGGTCTACTGAGAAATGTTCCCAGAAAGATTAGGTGGGTAAAATCAAGCACAGGCCAAAGTCAATATCTGTACATTTCTCTGGACTGCTTGAAAAGTAAACTAATGCCTAACCACAACTGATATCTAAACCAAAAGTGGATTAGTGAGAGGGTCTTACAGTAAACTAGTTTTGATCAAGAAAGAAATTAATACAATGTGCCCAAACAAAACACACACAATGATCTCTACAGATTCAACAAGGCTAATGTGTTACTTCTTAAGACATAAGCTATTTAAGAAAAAACACTTTGCCCTTAGACATTATTAGCAGAGTCCAAGAACTAGGTTAGTATAGGGCTACAAGGGTACCAGTGTCTGAGATGACTTCAGATAAGACCACAACAAACACCAAAACCAGTACTAGGTTGGTGAAGTTGTCATACAGAAAAACAAGCTTCACTGTAAGACGGGCACAAATTAACAAGAGGATAAATAAATTATGTGTTAGAAATGTCTGGCAGTTAGCACAAAGGATTAAAGCTCTGAGCTGTTAAGCTGCTTCCTGTAGCCCAGTGTACAGTTTGATTCATTCCAGCTTCATTTGCCTAAACAAACTCTTAGCAAGTTATTTAATCAGATAGTGCTCTTCAAAAACATTTAGATGTCTCACAAAAAAAATTATCAGAGTCACAAGACAGAACTAGACAGAAATAAGATTAACTAGCAATGATGCCTAATTAACACAGTTACATGAAGACATGAGCAAAAATTCAAGCACACCTCCAAAGGACTGAAAAATCCATTCCAATTTCAACAGTTGTTCAGACACAGAAAACTCCCAACAAAACTCCTGAAGGTTAACAGTTAAAGTCTGGATAATAATAATAATAATAATAATAATAATAATAATAATAATAATAATAATAATAATAATAATAATAATAATAATAATGTCTCGAATCCAAAACGTGTAGGGACACGATGAGCTTTGCATTTCTGCACAAGACATAGAAAGACAGAGGCACAGAAGAAAATGGTGGGAAGAGAATGTCAGGTAAAGTACAGCTGGGTAAGTTGCATTTACCTTAACAGTAGATGTTCGAATTTTGTACGGCTGCTACAGCCTTTGGCTACATGGGTTGTATCCTGCCCAGGATACAACAACCATTCAGTGTCATAACTCTCTGGCACCCTCCCACACCTACAAAACTGACTGCTAACTGCCTACTCCCAGGAGGAAAATCAGGAGAGCAGTCAAGTGTGTAGACAATTACAGAGACAAAAATCTTATTCATACTGAACCTCTACAGGATATAAACAGTCACAAATAACTTTATGCTTCAACAACTAATTATTTACAGAAGTAGGGGGCAGGAGGGAGGGTGTGGCTACTTCAGCAGGGAGGAATTTGAGTGTCTACTGTTATGGTAAATCTAACTCGCACAACTGTACTGTTTTCATCATTCTCACTGCTGCAGTAGCCTTTGGCTATACAGAGGGCCTAGACAACCTGGGAAGAGGAGGAATGCCCCTAGAGAATGGTCCTAGTAAAGCCAGTGCTCGACCATGAAATGGAATCCAGTTTGTAATGCTTTGCAAAATAACTTATTTATTTTACATTTGTTTACTGGGAGAGTCCAACTGGGCATAAAACCCTTTTTCAGCGGAGGCCCGGGGAGAAAAGCTCCATTGTTAGCAGAAAAAAAAATCTTACAATACAATGAAGATACGCTAGAAAAAATTCTTAAAATACAAAGTAAATAAAACAGTAACACGCATTCATATTGGTAAAAGAGTACGCCAGGAAAAGTTTGATGAGTGGGAGACATGACCAAGGATCTTAGGTAAAAATGCTTCTAGAAGACCATATGTACAACAGAAGGAGGTAATGATTTTGTAAACAATGTGTACAATTAGGATAGCTAGTCATATATACAGGTAACACAGCAAGCTGGAGACAATGTCTACTAGATATAAACAGTGAGAAGCAAAAGTAAACAAATCTGTCATATGACTTGAATTCAATGCTCATTACCTAGGCTATTTAAAAGAGCAAGTTCATGGTATGGGCTACCTATTCCCAGTACATGTTCAAGTCCAGGTACTGGTTAGATGTGTTTTAACGTGATGCTTGAAATTTTTTAAACTACTTAAAGTTCTGATTTCGAGAGGTAAGGTGTTCCACAATTTAACAATGTAGCAGGAGTATAGAGTCACCTGAGCTGTTTTGACTCCTGGTTACTTCATTAAGTGCTTTATTAGTGGAACTTAGTGGAAGGGTACTTTTATGTGGGTTGAGGAGGCCTTGTAGAGCTGGAGGTTTTTTCGAGTTTATAGAACATTTGGTGGGCAGTAGAGAGTTGTGTGAATATAAGTTGGTGGGGGAGTTCTAACCAAGACAGTTGTCTTAGAGGCTTGAAATGATGAGTTCTAGTAAGACAACTTGTAGCAAACTTGGCTATCTTATTACAGCTAGCATCTAGCTTGCTTAGGTCTGATTTGGAGAGGTTGGTAAAGATGGATGAAGCATACAGTACAGTTGACAGAAGATGAGTTCTGTCTGTGGTTATTCTAGAGTTAGTGGTTAGGTAGTTTTTGAATCTATATAAGGTGCCTATTTTCTTGTGTACTTTTTTTATAGTTTGAGCAATGTGTAAGTCGAATTTCAGATTTTAATCAATAGTAATACCAAGAAGCTTGGTGGATGATACAGGTACAGTTAGTGTGTTATTGCCGGACGTGATGTTGAAGCGAGTGGATTGGGTTTCAAGTTTAGTGGGGAGGAAGAGCATGAATTTGGTCTTATTTGGGTTTGGGATTAATTGGGCATCTGTCAACCATAATTCAATAGCATTGAAGGATGTTTGGATTATGTTTCGCAGTTCAATTAAGGTTGGGGCAGAACTTTGGAGTCGTCTGCATACTGTACATGAGTGGCTAGAGTTGTGGCATTATGGAGATTTGTAAACAGGTTAAGAAGGAGGAGCCCGAGAATAGAGCCTTGGGGCATACCCACTGTTACTGGCAGTAAGGGAGAAAGAGTTTTGTTCCACCGCACGGCCTGCTGTCAATCGATGAGAAAGTTCTGAAACCAAGCTAGAGTGGAATAGCTTAGGTTTAGTTTGGACACACTGGTGATTAGTTTGTTATGAGAGACTGTATGGAATACTTTTGATAAGTCTAAGAAAATGGCTGATACCCCATTGTTCCCAAGTTGATTAATGGTATTAGTGCAGCTAATGAGGGCAGTAGTAGTACTGTGGTAGGGGCAGAAGCCGTGCTGAGTGTTTGTAAGTTATTGTAAAGGAGATGGTTAAGTACTTGGGTGTGAACATACCTTTCAAGGATTTTTGATAGAGATGATAGGATTGCTATGGGCCGATAGTTGGAGAAGTCTCTGGAGGGACCTCCTTGTGTAGGGGTATGATGTGTACAATTTTCAACAGGGTGGGGATGTGTTGCTCGGATATAAAATGGTTAATTATTAGAGAAACTGGGTAGGAGATGGCTTCAGCTGCTATTTTTAAGAACTTTGAGGGTAGGTTGTCAGCTGCTAGGGTTGTGGGTTTTAGCCTGAGCAAGTATTTGTATATGTTGGCACATGTTTTAAGGAGAAGGTGTTATCTAGTAGAGTTGCTAGGTTGAGAGGCAGTGATGGGGAGTTCTGGTTAGTAAGCATTTTGATGAAGTTGATGAAGTATTTATTTAAACTGGGTTGAAACACATTCTAGGGGATTACTTGCTGTTGGTTGAGGGGTCTTGGTTTGACCTGGATGCAGAAGTTTGTTTAATGAGTTTCAGAATTTTTGGAGATTATTATGATATTGAGTTTGTAAGCTAGTATAGTAATTCTTCTTATCAAGTCTTATGTGGGTTTTGGATTTGTTTTTAGGTGGAGATACTTCTGGCTCCATTTGTGCCATGCTTTATCTCTTTCTTTTAGGGCGGATTTTGTTTGTTTAGTTAGCCAAGGAGAGTAATTGGATTTTGTTCTAATGGGGACCAGGTTATCTAGAATGTGTAAAAATGTGGAGTTAAAGTAGTCAACCGCATTATCCAGGGGTAGAGTTTTGAGGGTATTCCAACTGGAGAGCTTAAGGGCTATAATGAAATCTTGAGACTTGAAGTTTTTGGTATTACGTATGTGGTCGGTAGTTGGGTTTTTTAATAGGATTTGCCTGACGTATTATATATTTTGGGAGGTGGTCACTGAGAACTATAGGAACGTTTGGGGTAGTTGGTGAGTATCCAATCAAGGACAGCTTCCTTTTTAGTAGCTTTGTCAAACCTTGTAGTGGACTGTATTAACTGGTTAAAGCCATAGAGGTTGATATGGGCAGTAGGATCATCAGAGTTGCAGGACTACCAATCAATGTTAAAGTCTCCTAGTAAAATGGTTTCTTGGTGGAGACTATTGGAGGACCACTGTAGGATGGTTTCAAGTTTGTCCATGTTATTGCCAGGAGGAATATATGTACCTAGGATGTTTATATTTTTATTTTGGTTGAGTTTTATTTTAGCCAGGAGTATTTCTGAGTTGGAGATGGTGGGAGGGTTAAGGTTAGCCCTCTTTAGGATGAAGATAGTTTTTGAAGAGCAGGGCTATACCACCTCCTCTTTTTGTTTTCCTATCTTGCCTGAGAATGCTATAGCCTGTCAACAGGACTGTAAGGGGAGTACAATGATAGGTTTGCATGGAGTTTCTGAATTTTGTTAACTATACGTCTGACATTTAAGTTCATTATGAGTAGGTCATTGACTTTTCTGGGGACAATGACAGACTAGTTTTGAACATTGTTAGAGTTATCCTGAGAGGGTGTGGGTCCAGGGTTGGGGCGAATATCCCCACTAAAAGTAAGCAGGATTGCTGTTAAATAGTTGTACTTCCAAGAATTTGAGTATTAGTTTACTGTATTGCATGGTTGCTTGTAGGGTTGTATATTGGGGAAACCATCTGAGAGAGGCAAGATCTATGGTCAAGTAGTTGTAGATAGCTGGTGCTTCTACAATTTGCCCCTTTCCAGCATGCTATCATAAAAGTCAAGACTCTAGTAGAATGTGCCTTGACACTGCCTAGAATAAAATTGCCATGTTGAGAACAAAATGCAATAGCAGAGGACAACCATGTCAGAATATTTGTTTTGAAATTGTTTGCCCTTTCTTTGTCCCATCATAAGAAATAAACAACTAATCTGCTTTTCTAAAGGACTTCTATTCCTGTTAAACAGTACTTGAGTGGCTTATGCATGTCCAGAGTATGTAGAATCCTTTCTCCCTGTTTTTGAAGATCTGGACAGAACACAATGCGACTGGTGGCTTGTTTCAAAGTAAACTCACAACAACTCTGGGCATAAATGAGGGATTTGTTTTTAATGTGACCCTGTCTTTAGGGAAGAACAGACAGGGCTCATTCACCTTGACAGCTTGCAACTCAGATACTCTTTGTGCAGATGTCAGAGCAAAAAGTAGTACTGTTTTCTATATGATGAACCTTAAAACAGCCTTATGAGCCAGTTCAAAGGGAGATGCAGTTAACTTTTCCATCACAAAGTTAAGATCCTGAGATGAAAGGGGAGGATCCAAGGGTAGACATGCTGAAATGGTTGCTAGATTAATCTTAATAGAGATATGAGAAAGGCCAGAGAAGAGTAACTCACACAAATAAAGAACCAGTGGTACAGAATCCCTGATGGGGTCCTGGTTATTGGCTAGGAACTAACAAGAAATATTTTCTACTTCCCAATACAAGACTTCCTAGTAGCAGGAGTTCTTGCCTCCTTTAGTACCTGTGCACATCCCATGAAACGGGTGCTTAAAAAGCATCACAATTTAATAATCCAGGCAGTTAGCTGAAGTTGCTCAAGAGTGGGGTTTATCAAACTGCCTTTGTCTTGTGTGAGTAGGTCTAGTCTTCCCAGGAACCTTGTGGTAATTACCTTTGGCCAGTTCTATAAGGAGGGAGAACCAATGGTGCCTGGGCCAAAAGAGAGTCACCAAAATGATTTTGGAAGTGTTGTCTAAATCCTCAGAATTACCTTGGAAATTAAAAGAAATGGTGGAAATGTGTAAAGAAACATCTCCAGCCATGAGAATGCAAATACATCTGTTTTCCAGATCTGTTGGCAAGTCCTGCTACATAAAGTACAGTTGTGTACACTTACCATAAATTGCAGATGTTTGAGTGTATTCACTGTTGCAGTCATTACATTTGGGTTTTCCTGCTGGCAGGTTGCCCTCAGTCGGCCTGAATTCCAAAGTCTTGGGTCCTGCGTCGGTTGCTGTCACCTCTTCCCTGATGTCAGGTTGTCAGGGGTATAAAAGATGTAGCCGACGCCATTTTATTTAGTTTTTCTTGCCCCAGATGTCAGGTGCCCCCAAAAGGGTATGCTAAAATTAGGTAAATAAAACATACATGCACCAAAATAATTTTTTACCTTCCTCTATAAGCAAATACACCATCTAGGTTGTATAGATTAGAGAAGTAAAGATAAGTTCCAGCAAAAATAACGGAGATGGTGGGTGGGTAACCTGGACTGCAACAGTGAATACACTCGAACATCTACATTTATGGTAAGTGTACACAACTGTACTACGTTCTTCGTGTTTCACTGTTGCAGTCGTTACATTTGGGTTGAGTCCCAAAGCTATGGTTTGGGGGCTGGAACTAACCAGCATTAGGAGCAGCTATGAGGCCCTGCAGAACTGCAGTGGCAAAGCCTGCTATGGATTTAGAGTAAAGAGGCAGATTGTAATGTTTTGTAAAGGTATGCACAGAACTCCAAGTAGCAGCCTCCAAAATGTCTTTGGTTGGTACTCCCCTGAGAAAGGCTGCAGAAGTGGCTGCAGCTCTGGTTGAATGTGGCCTAATGCCCTTAGGCACTGGTTTGCCATGTTGTGAGTAGCAGAAATGAATGCAGTGACCTATCCACTTTGAAATAGTCTGCTTGGAGACGGCCTTTCCTTGTGATGCTGTGGCATATGCCACTAGTAATTGCTCTGTCTTTCTGAAAACTTTAGTTTTGTCCAAGTAGAATCTAAGTTGTCTGTGTATGTCCAAAGAATGCAGAATTTTCTCCCCCTTGTTCTGTGGATTTGGATAAAAAGTTGGCAAATGAATTGTTTGGTTAAGGGCTACACTGGATACCACCTTAGGCATAAATGTAGGGTTTGTTCTCAGAGAGACCCTGTCTGGATAGAAAATGATAAAGGGTTCCACAGCCATGAGAGCCTGTAGCTCTGAAACTCGTCTTGCAAAAGTTATTGCTAGGAGCAGAGCTGTTTTCCAAGATAAAAACTTTATGTCCTCAGTAGCAGCTGGCTCAAAAGGCGGTAAGGTGAGTTTTTCCAAGACATAATTGAGGTCCCATGCAGGTGCTGGTGTTCTCCTTGGAGGCCTTAAGTTTTTGGCTCCTATGAGGTACTGCCTTAATAAAGGATGAGAAAAGAGTGGTGGCTCTGTATTGTAATGAGCCGAAATGGCAGAGGCATGGAATTTAATTGATGAAAAAGATAGGCCTTTGTCCAGCATCTCAGTTAAATATTGCAAAATTTGAGGAATATTTGGGACAGATGTATCAGTTCCTTGAGCTTGGTTCCAAGCGCAAATTCTCTTCCATTTCCCAACATAGGATTTTCTAGTACTAGGCCTTCTGGCTTCTAAAATGACATCCATCACAGCTTTACTGAGAAGTGTGGTTTGTATGGCTACATTATCCGCCATGCTGCCAGGTTTAGAGTCCTGAGTTGGCTGTGCAGAATCTGATTGTTTTGTTGGGACAGTTGATGAGGTATTTGAGGTAAGGTCCAGGCTGGCCATTGGGACAAGTTCCTTAGGATCAGATACCAGTACCGGCACGGCCAGTCTGGGGCAATCAGAATCATTTTTGGTCTCTCCTGCCTGACCTTTAGGAGTACTTTGGGGAGGAGAGGCAGTGGAGGAAAGGCATATACTGATAGGTTTGTCCAGTTGAAAGATAAGGCGTCCACTTTCCAAGCTTGTCTGTGATGAGCCCTTGTGCAGAATCTTCTTAGTTAATTGCTTTGAGGGGAGGCAAATAGATCTATGTCCGGGCATCCCCATTCCTTTGCTGCTATGTTGAAGACTTGTGGATCCAGGTGCCACTCATGGGGATCCATGAGGTTTCTGCTTAGTTCGTCTGCCAGAGTATTTTCCTTTCCTGGCAGGAATTGTGCCTGCAGATGAACCTGGTAAGTTAATGCTGTGTCCCATAAAGTCATGGCTAGTCTGCATAGGGGGTAAGAATGAGTTCCCCCCTGGTTGTTTATGTACCACATGACCGTGGTGGTGTCTGTCTTTATCAGTAGTTGTCCCGGATGAAGAAGGTCCTTGAAGACTGTCAGGGCATTTTGAACAGCTAGCATCTGTTTTTGATCAATATGTAGATGCTTTTGGTTTGTGGATCAGGTGCCCTGAATGCTTCTTCCTGCCATGTGTGCCCCCCAGCCATAATCTGATGCATCCGACGTTAGGCTCTGCTTGGCTGGGGGTAGTGTGAATGGCTGTCCCTTGTTTTGGTGACAAGCCTTTGCCCACCACTGAAATTCCTGTTGCAGGCAGGGTATTAGCATAATCATTGTTTCCAGACTGTGGCAATGTTGTGTCCAGACACTTTTTAGGTACCACCGAATTTTCCTCATATTCAGTCTTGCATATGGAATTAGTAAGACACAGGATGCCATGAAGCCCAAAGCCTGCAGAATTTTTCTTGCAGATAACTGGGTCTTTGTTGCCATTTCCTTGAAATAGGTAGTCAGTTGCCTTTGTTTGTCTGGAGTGAGATAAGCCATCTGGGCAGTTGTATTTAAGCTTGCACCCAGGAATATTATCTCTTGAGAGGGTACTAGTTTTGATTGATTTTTGCTGACTGTGTACCCTAGGCATGTTAAGAATCTTGTCACAAAAGTCAGATGCTGTAGTAGAATGTCCTTGTTCTCTGCTTGTGTGAGGCAGTCGTCCAAATAAGGATATATTTGTATTCCTCTGTCTGCAGTAAGCAATCACTGGTGCCAGGCACTTTGTGAAGACCCTGGGTGCAGTAGATAAGCCAAAGGGCAGTGCAGAGAATTGGTAATGCTTTGAGCCAGCCTTGAATCTGAGGTATCTTCTGCATGATTGTCTGATTGGGACATGCAGGTATGCCTCTTTTAGGTCTAAAGTCACGAGCCAAGCATTGCTGCTGTAAGGTCAACATCTTGAATTTTGGTATATCCAGGAAAGTGTTTAGAGTAGATAGGTCCAGTACTGGTCTCCATGCTTTGTCCTTTCTGGGTACCAAGAACAGTCTTGAGTAAAATCCTTGTCCCTGCTCTTGCTGTGGCACTTGCTGAATTGCCCTCATGTCCATGAGAGCAGCGACTTGTTTCTGAGCCTCTGCCCATTGATTTTTTGGCAGGTCTGGCCAACCGTTTGCTCTTGGCAGGGTATGGAAATGAAACTTGTAGCCTTGTGACACTATGTCTAGAACCCATTTGTCCTGGGTTATAATGTGCCAATTTTGACAAAAAAGTGCTAGTTTTCCCCCTAAGGGTGCTGCCAGAAGTTAAGTGCTTGGTGCAGGCAGGGGGAAGTCATTGGGGCTGTTTCCTGTATGGTTGTGATTTGTCTTCTCCACCTTTGGAGGTAGAGGCACTTCACTGCTTAGACCTGTAGGAACCTTGCGGCTGTGATCTGCCTCTAGGGCGTCTGGATCAGCCCCTTTGAAGTCTGTCTAGAGACTGGAAAGAACCAATTCTTTGTAGGCCAGTGTCTGCTAAATCTAGGTGGCTGTACCTGTAAGAAATCCTTGACTGTTTGCATAGATTTAGCTTTGTCCTCCATTTTCTTTAACACCTCTTCTGCCTTAACACCAAACAAGGTATCATGCTGTAAAGGAGCATCTAATAATTTTGCTTTAACATGGTCAGGCAGATTTTGTTCCTTTAACCAAGCTTGCCTCCTAATGACAGAACCAGTAACAGCGGCCCTGCAGGAGGCCTCCAGAGAATCGAACCCACATTGAAAGTACGTTTTCCAACTTGTTCAGCTGCATGCAATAAATCCTGCATTTCTTTGTTTTCTGCACATTCAGAATTAGCCATCATTTTCTGTTTAAGCAGTGTCATGATATATTGCTGATATTTAAGCAAATGAAACTGGCAATTTAAAGCCCTTATAGCCAAAGTAGCAGATGTGTATAACTTTTTTCCCCATCTATCCAGTGCCCTAGAATCCCTGTCACAGGGGGTAGGGTTTTTTGCAGTAGAAGCCTTGACCTCTTTTGGACCCTGTGAAATAGTTTCTGGGTCAGCAGAAGGGTTTTTGAAAATGAATTTATGAGAGTCAGGGACCCTTGTAGTATCTGTCCAGTTTAGCAAGAGCTGGAGGTAAAGAGTCAGGGGTCAGACTAGACTCTGAGAACACATCATCTACAATGTCTAACACAGGTGGAATAGCTAGAAGCCTGTGTTGAGGTAGTAAAAGGAAGTCTCTGAGCCTTTCCTTAAATTCTGAAAAATCTTGGCTCCCCCAGTGGAAGCGCTCCCTCATGGTATTTAAAGTTTCCCCAAAAGAGTAGTCCTCAGGAGGAGAAGCTGAAGGAATTGGCTCTTCAGCATCAGAATCCTTTATAGGGGGGAAGAGAATATTCCTGATCAAAAGAGGAATCAGAAGAAATGGAAACCTGATCTGAAGATTCATATTCTGTCTCTTGCCTACACCTCTTATCAGGAGGGGGATGGGAACAACTGATCAAGGTTATTAAGTCTTCAGCCATTTTGAGCATCTGTTTTTTGGGCATGGAGGCCTGTCCTTGTGGCTGGTGAACTTGTTTCTTTGCCTTTAAAGGTGTTTTAGCCTTTGTCTTTGATGTCGGTTTAATATACAATTGTTTGGGTCTGAATACACCCTCAGAAGCAGATGCCTGCTCAGCGGCTCTGGACCCATCTGAGGGAATTATCTCCGAGGCTCCAATACCTTGAGTTTCCTGCGGCCTGGCCGACTCCATGTGGGAGTCAGTAGCAGCCTGCGACTCTAAAGTAGCGGGCGTCAGGGGCTGCAAAAGCGCCTCACTGAGGACCAGCGAACCAGTGACTTGCTTAGGAGAAGCTTCGTCGTCGGTTTTGGACTTTGGTTGCCTGTCCTTTTTCTTTTCGTTTTTTGTGAACTCCGGTAGTCGGATGGCTATCCGACGACATTGTATAATTAAATCTTCACCCAAAATTGCTTAATGCAAAATCGTACCGGCGCTTAATAGTGCGTTGGCTAAATCTAGCACAAAACCGACAACTAGCAACGTCGTGGTCAGGGCCTAGGCAAGGAATACAATAAGAATTAAAGTCCTTATGAGGTATTTGCTTCCCACAAGAAATACAATTAACTTTGTCTGACATCGGTCTGGAGCAAGAAAAAAGTATCCCCAACGGGGTACTTAGCTTTTAATGAAGACTTCGGATCTGAAACTCGAACACGTAAATCTCAGGAGTCGGCCGACCGGCACTTGCTAACTGCTTCGGGCACTGCGCAGCAAGAAAGACTGAATAAAATGGCGTCGGCTGCATCTTTTATACCCCCGACGACCTGACGTCAGGGAAGAGGCGACAGCAACCGACGCAAGACTCAAGACTTTGGAATTCAGGCCGACTGAGGGCAACCTGCCAGCAGGATAGCCCAAATGTAATGACTGCAACAGTGAAACACGAAGAACATCTGCCTGTTTTGAAAGGATGCAAACAGATCTATTTGAGGTGTTCCCCAACAACTGCCTCAACTCCTGGAAGACCTTTATTTAATTTCCATTCATGAGGGTCTGTCCTGGTCCTGCTTTGCTTATCTGCCACTACATTTTGCTCTGATGGAATGTAAGACACTTGGAGGGTTAAATCACTCTGAAGTGCTACTTCCCAAGCCATTAGTCATCCTGCACAGTGGGGCTGCATACATATCTGCTGAGCTCACAACATCGAAACATAGTGAAAGTACTGAAACATGAGGAGAATAAGTCTAAGATGACTTCTCTGCTTAACTTAGCAGAAGCATACTGGCGTGAAGTGGGAATGGAAATCAAACTAAAAGTAGATAAAAATCAGGTACGAACTGAATGTACCAAACAAAAGAAAGAAGAGAAAAGAAAGAAATGTGAAGTATCAGATGAGAAGGCAAGGAATGTGAAAAATGCATAAACATAGTTGCAAGTGTAAAAAACTTTTGGAACAACCTCATGCTGATCAGGATCGAATGCAGGAATAGTCAAGGAGAGGTAAATTTAAACCAAAAGATGAAAGGTTAATACTGGTGGCCCAAGACAGTAGGCTGCGTACACGTTGGTTTATAGTTCACTGAACATGTGGGAGAAACAGACAAATGCAGGTTTTGTAAAACAGAACTGGAAACAACTGCACATCTTGTTGCTGGCTACGATATACTAATGGCAGGAGGACTGTATACTGAAATGCATAACAATGTGGCAAGACTGTTGCATTGGGGATTGCACAAACATTATAATGTTGAAGTGCCTGAGAAGCACTGGAAAAAATGAGCCAGAAAACATCACAGAAAATGACTACGTTTATATCACATGGGATCATCCATTACCAAAAGTTCATAAAACAGATGCTAGAAAAACAGATACAGTAGTCCATGAAAAGAAGACAAAAGTAGCAAGGATTACTGAAATTGCTAAACCTAGTGAGTACAGTGTCTTACATACAGAGAGAGACAAAGTAATAAAATAGGGGGAGTGGCATTTGCAGGCAGAAATGAGGACAATGTGCAAGAAAGATACCCACACAGTTTCAGTAGTAGTAGTAGTAGGAGCAACGGGTCTTTTATTAAAGAATTTAAAATCGTTCTTAGATATGTTACCGATACATGTAACACCATATGAACTGCAGGAGTCATCATTACGGGGCACATTGCGGGTGCTGTGAAGAGCACTTCTGGCTAACATCAAAGATTGAAACAATACTAAATTTCAAGAAGTTTAATCATACTTTGACTTAGGAATGGGGTCCATTCCTATCATGTTATTAGAAACCTAAAAGACTAGGAGAAATTAAAAAAAGAGGGAGAAACCTGGTGCCACCCCCCCCCCCCACGGGGAATACTGAGAACCAAGTTTTGGGCTAAATTTAGAGAGACAGGGACAGGTTGGAAAGGAAGATGGGAAGACTGCTGGCATACTCATTCTGAATGATGTGACGATCCCTTTTTCTGAAAGAATCCTTGCTTTTTGTTGCTCCCCTCCTGGTATCTCCTTCTTGTTCCCTGTTTGCCAGGAGACATGGATTGCTTATTTCGCCTTTTAAATGGGAGTACAGAATTTGAGATATTTGTAATGGGAGACCTGAAAAATTTTACAAACTCCCTGAATTAATTTCCCTCTTTCATCAAATTGTTTGAGGAAGGGCCAAACAAAACCTTATCTATACAGAGTTTTAAAACATCAGACTTTACTTCATCAGCAAACGTTTGGTTACATACCCAGGTATACGTCCTGAAATCCACAGCAGTAACGGTGGCCTTAGACATAGTATCTGCACAATTATTCACACTCTTCAAAGCATTTTTAGATACTGGAGGCATATTAGAAACAAAAGGATTCAGACAGGCACTACCTTCTGAAGGAAGTGTGGCACAGTATTATCTCAGTCTACATAATGTCAGAATCCTCTAGCAAACATTTCTCAGGAATTTGAGACTGCACTCTGATAAGGACTTCTGAGTTCCAGGATTAACTGCCAGTAATAACTTCCCAGCTATGGTAGGGAAATGATCTTTGTGAACAGACACAATGCCCTTAGATGAGCAATGTCTAACCTTTTGTTCTTTTTCTTTGCAGTAATCTTCCTAGAGGACCATCAAAAAGGGAACAGCACTTCGCTCTTGGCACGAGGTCTCTCTAGTTGGCCAACCTGAGAAGAACATCCCAAATCTTCCAGACCCAGAGATGATGGTTCTCCCATGCTCAGATCAGACAACAGAACAGCTGCAGAGGACATGGTTGAGTGGAGTTTATGGTAGCTAAAGAGACTATACCAGAGGAACACAGACTAATATGCCAGTGGTCTAAGAAACAATGGTCAGCCACTATAGAGTCACCCACTAATTGCTGAGACACCATCCGAGTTTCATAGTGGCATCAAGTGCTCATTAATGTACTGTGTTTTCTTTTTAGCTACAGCGGGAGAAAAACTAGCAGGACCACAGTAACTATCCATGCTGTAGCGTGGGGGGGGGGGGGGCTTGTTGGTAAGCATTGCTGGAATGAGTCAGTCAAAAGGTAAGTTGTCAGACAAGTGTTCACAAGCAGAATACATACTCTTGCACTTCTCCATACAGTCCCTTTAAAAAGCACATGTAGTACACACAAAATCCTGTCAGAACTCAAAACTAGTTTTCTAAAGTGCTCTGACAGAAACAACTAAAGGTAAACTGTCACAATGAGTACACAACAGTTCAAGTTAAAGTATTTTTCCTGCCCTCTAAAGTACTTCTCGGTTGATAAAATTAGTACCCAAAAACTTTAAAATGAGCCCTGTACTAAAACTAGTAGTGTCTGACAGAAAACTTCCAATATTGTAAGAATACTAGTTTTCTAAAACTGGAAATACTGCTTTTAGTTAGCAAATTAAACATATAAATACTTTATTAGAAGGGCAATGATTTCTATGGAAAAGTTCCCTATGGGCACATATCTGTCAGAAATGAAGCAGGAAGCCAACTGCTGCTCCTTTGAAGCCTTACAGCTATTTCTAACCAAGGTGGCAAGAAACATAAGTTGTCTAAACTCTGCCTGCCAATTTCCTTCCAAGAGGGTAGCAGATCAGCTGTCTGAGTATAGGTGTGGGGGGCAGCCACAGCTTTGTGAAACTTGTCCAGTTGTTATGCCCTGGGCAAGATATAACCCAATACAGTGGTTACAGTCAAGGTGTCCCACAGGGCTCTGTCCTTGGCTCTTACTTGTTTAGATTGTATCTTTCAGACCTTACTTTTTCATCTGAGGTGTTCAACAGTCTATATGCTGATGACCTGAAATTGGGTAAACTGATTACAAGTGTTACATTTAAGGCATGTCTACAAAATAATTTGACTAAATTGACCATTTGGGCACAGGAGAAGAATATGTTGATAATTACATCAAAAACTAAGCATATGAGATTTGGGAGACAAACTGAAAGGTGAATATTTAATACGGCACATAGTGATTAAAACTGTAGACTCATTTAAGGACCTGGGTATATGGGTAGATTCAGCTATGAGTTTTTCTAATCATATCAACCAATTGGCTAATGATAGTTATAAAACTATAGGTTGTATAAAAAGATTTATAAAGTCTAGGAAATCAAACATAACGAAGTCATTGTTTGTTAGTTACATTAGACCCAAATTTGAGTATGGAATAAAAATATGGAAACCCTACAGGAAATCAAGCATGAATAAACTGGAAAGAGTACAGCGGAAATATACCAAGGGCATCCACGGATGTGAAAAAAGAAGTTATGTACTCACCATAAAGCTCCATCTTAGTAGTTATACTTCATTTTTCTGCAAACTGTAAATTGGATCCGAGCCGGCAACTTTTTCAAGCATCTGCTCCAAGCTCCTCCCCCTTACCCATAACCCATCACCATCTCCTACCTTCCCTCAAATCGAGTTTGCCACTACTCAAACCAATCAGCAACTCAACTTGCAATAAACCATGAGAAGGTTCAGGGGAAGGAGGGTGGGAAGGTTGCAGAAAAATGAAGTGTAATTACTCAGATGCAGCATTATGGTGAGTACATAACTTCTTTATCTGAAATAGTTAACTTCATTTTATCTGCAACCTGTGGGACAGAGTCCCCAGTTACTCAAACTCTTGGGAGGCCCTCATGGAAGGATATTCCTGAGCACCACAGAGCCGAAGGATGCTCTCCCTCTGGAGATCAAATCCAACTTGTAATGAGAAATGAAGGTATGTGACCTTGCCCAAGTTACTGCTGCACAAATGTCATCCAATGATGAAAACCTAGACCAAAAGGAAGCAGACGTCGCCATAGATCTGGTAGAATGAGCTTTAATAGGACCAGGTGGGGAGAGACCTTTAAATTTGCAAAATACATAGTGTAATCCATCTAGCTAAGAAAACCTTGGAGATGGCTTTACCCAGAAAGGGTTTAGTAAAGGACAAATAACTGGTCAGACTTACGGAAGGGCTTTGTTCTGTGTAAATAAAAATGAAGTTGTCTATGAACATCTAGCAAATGCAGTTTATATTCACCCTTGTTCTGAAAATTTGTAAAGAAAACAGGCAGGTTAACTGTTTGATTAATGTTTGATTCAGAAGCCACTTTTGGTAAGAAAGAAAGGTTTGTGTGGAGAGAAACTCTGTCCCTATGGAAGATCAAGTAAGGGAGCATGTCAGACAAAGCCTGAATCTCAGAAACCCTCCTAGTTGACGCCCCCTAGGAAGGCTGTCTTCCAGGATAAGAACTTCAAATCTACTGATGCTGCAGATTCAAAGGGGGGAGCAACTAAAGCCTGGAGAACAAAGGTAAGGTCCCAAGGAGGAACAGAGTCCTTAACTGGAGGATACAAAAGAAAGGTGCCTTTAAGGAAAGCCTTAAACAGTATAGAAGAGGCCAGGGTATTCATGTTCTCGCCGACGTGGAAATTCGAAATAGCTGCCAGTTGCACTTTCACAGTGGAGGAACTAGCCCCTTGCTGAAAAATGTTGGCTAAGAAATCCAACACTGCAGGAAAAGGGGCTGTAAAAGGATCCAGGTTTCTCTGAGAAGCCCAAATAGAGAATCGTTTCCATTTACTGCGGTAAATCTTCCTAGTGGAAGCTTTATGAGACGACACCAGAATAGTTTTTACTGACGATGAAAGACTGGGAGTGCTGGCAATCAAGGGAACTGGAGCAACCAAGCCGTCAGCTTGAGGCTGTCCAAGTTGGGCGGACAAGTGCCCGAGGGATGTGAAATGAGATTAGGGCAGGGATCCAGAACCCAAGGAGGGTCCAGAACATGAGTCCAGAGGAAGGGAAACCACACCTGATGAGGCCAGAACGGGGAAATGAGGATCACTTTGCACCCCAGTTGGCAAGCTTTCTGAAGAAACTTCAACTGCAATCAGTCACCGACTGATGGAGATCGCCTACTCCCACACACTCATGGCCTCGCGACACAGAGAGTAAGATCTGGTTCCTCCGTTTGTAGATGTACCAGACAACCGACATGTCTGACTGAATTGCAATAGACCCCGGAGGAAGAACAGTGTGGAAGGCTTGCAACGCTAAAAGCACTGCTCTCATCTCCAGAACACTGATGTGCAATCTGGTCTCGATCTGGGACCACGTGCCTTGGACCATCCTCCCCAGATAATGCCCCCCCACCCGAGCTGGGAGGCGTCCATGGTCACTGAGGCTTGGGCTGTGGGTGAAACAAATGGGCGTCCCGCTGCGATCTCTGGGGACTGGAGCCATCAGAGGAGTGATGCCCTGCAGGCTTTGCTGATTTGAATTGGATATTCCATGGGGAAATCAAGCCAAGACCACTGTACGGCTAGAGTCCATTGAAGAACACGCATGTGAAGACGTGCACAAGGGAGGATCGAGATTGCTGCAGCCATAGAGCCCAGAGAACATTGCCCGCCTTTGGTAACATGGGGCCAAGAACTACTGATATATGAGCCTGTAGACTCTGGACCCTGTCTGAAGTTAGAGAGACTTTCAGTCGAAGGGTGTCCAGCTGTGCCCCGATAAAGTCCAAGATCTGCACTGGGTCCAAGAGGGACTTGGAAACATTGATAGTGATCCCTAGCTGGTCTGCAAGATGAAGGAAGGAGTCTCTGGCTTGGCAAAGAAGACGGTTGGTGGAAGCAGCGAGGAGCCAGTCGTCTAGGTAAGGGAATACCTGAATTCCCTAAAGCTTCAAGTGAGCCGCTACGACTTGCATTACCTTGGTAAACACCCTGGGGGCTGTGGTGAGACCGAAGGGTAGGGCTCTGAATTGGAAATGATTGGCTCCCAGCCGGAAGCGAAGGAATCTCCTGGAGCTTCTGCGAATCTTGATATGGTAGTAATTGCCCTGGAGGTCTATCGATTACATCCAGTCGCATTCTTGAAGATAAGGTAGAATGGACTGCAGAGTGACCATCAGGAATTTCTGTTTGGCGACAGCCAGGTTTAAGGTTGACAAGTTCAAAATGGGCCTGAGGTCTCCCATCGTTTTTGGCACTAAAAAAAACCTGGAGTAAATGCCTGATCCGGACTAATCGGGGGGGGGGGGGGACTGTTTCGATGGCTCATTTGTGAATCAGCTTAGAAATCTCTAGTGCTGCAGTCTACCTTTGAGCAGATGGGAAATCTGGGAGGTGCTTTGGTTGGACGGGAGGGGCAACCAACAGGATGGTGTAGCCTCTGGATATTATTTTAAGCACACAATGATCTGAAGTTATGGACTCCCAAGCAATTGGGTGCAATGATAATCTTTCCCAGACTGCCTCCAGAGTAAAACAGTCAGGCAACCCCTCAGGGCTGCTGCGTGGGCCTGTCCGAAAAGGGCTCCCTAGACCCAAAGTTCCTCGGACCCCTTCTGCCTCTGGGACGGCATCTTTCATGTCCCCCTCTGCCTCTAGGGGACGAGTTGTCCTTAGAGTCCCGGGAAAACTGTGATTTCCGGAACCACATCTTCTGTTGCTCTCTCTGATTCCTAGAAAAGCATCTTTGAGGACTAGAGAAGTGGATTCAGATGGCAGACAAAGTCTTCCCGTCTTTTTCACTCTGGACAAGGGTGTCACATACAGTCTTCCCAAAAAGAGAAGAACTATCGAAGGGAGCATTCGTGAAAGACACCTTGAAGGGGTCTGCAAATTGACACAGTCTTGGCCAAGCGTGTCGCCTCATAGCCACACCAGTCCCAGACGCCCTAGTTGCTCCTTTCGTAGCATGAGAAAGGAGTTGCATAGACATGTTAGAATAGACATGTTAGATACTGACTACAGAGTTGACACTTTCGCGGAGAACAGATGCGTGTCCTCTGGTGACAAAGACTCTAGAGGTGACTCAGCTAACTCCATGACTAGGTCTCGTTGCAGTCGTATAACGTATGCCAAATAGTTCAGCGCTCGGATGGAAAATGTCGCTGAAGAATACACTCGCTTCCCAAATCGCTCTACCGTCCTGGACTCATTGTTCGGAGGGTGGACCGAGGAACTTTCCTGAGACAGTTCCCTCTTGGTGGCTGCTGCATCCACCATAGCATCCACGGGGGATCCTTTATACCAGGCCTGTCTGTCTGAGGGTGGAGAAAGGATCTTGTCTGGGCATTTAGGTATCGGCTCTATGGTGTCAGGCTCTTTCCATGCTCACGTGGTGATAAGATCCACCAAGGGATCTGTCGGCGGGGACATCCAGGACATAGATGGGCCCGTGCCAAAAGCCTCCAGCAACACTGATTCATCCGTAGAAGGTTTTGGGGATGACCAACCTCCCCTCTGGCGGAGGATCTCCATGATATCTCCAAAGGAGACATCCTCGGGAGGTGACCTGGGGGAACCTTCTCCTTTTAAATCAGTTTCTTCTGTCAAGGGCTCGGGGGAGTCCACGTGCCTCCTTTTACATGTGTGCTTACAAGGACCCTCTTTGGTGGGACTCTCTCCTGGGGAACCGACTGGGGCTCCTCTAGTACGGGCTGTCCCTGGGACAAACTGAAGGGAGTCGTAACTGAATCCGAGGGAGTCTGTGCAGAATCCAGGGAAATAGGCTGGGGTCTCAATCCTTGGGAGAGAACCCTCTCCACCACGTCAAACGCTGATGGAGAGCGCACCTCCTTAGCACCCAACAAGGAGGAAGCTCTCCCCGGGTCTGCCGAGAGGATCAGGGCCGAGGCTAGGGTAGCCGGAGCTCTGAAGGAATGGCTCAGATCCGACAAAGTCTGAGCCGAAGACACCTCCATTCCCTCGGGTCTGACTCCTCGTCGTTTGCCCCGAGAGCTGCTCTGATCCGACGAACTCAAGGTAATCGCTGGAGTCGAGGTTGGAGGAACCATCGGCACCGAATCCCCAGCTCCGAAGATCCTCGGATCCATAAACCCCGAAACAGCAGGCTGGATCGGGGAAGGAGAAATAGGATGAAAGAAGGGCATGGAGGTCCCCTCTCCAGAGGGAGAGGGGCCTGGCAAGACTCCCATCTGAATTTGGGTCCGAATAAATCTCATCATCCTATCCATATCCATTTCAGAGAGACTCCGAGTTGAGTACGAGGAAGTGACCGACTTGGATCTGGCTGGACACTGCGAAGATCTGGATGAAAGCCTCGGTTCCGAAGGTTCCACTGGCTCCGGGGAGAATCTAGGGGAGTGGAGCTGAGGGGACACAGATCTCGACACCTTGGAAGGCAGGCTAGGGAAGGGACTCCCAATCTGGAGACCGCTTACGGGGCCTATCCCCCTTCTTTTCTCTGTCTCTATCCTTTTTCTTGTCTCTTCCTTTGGCATCCCCTTCAACAGGTCTAGCGGGGGGGGGGGTGTTTGGGCGGTAGCTACGGAAGCCGAGGCTGATGAGTCCAGCATAGAAGCAGGCAGAAGGCTTTTAGCCACCAGTTTGGCCTTCCTCTCCTTCAAGGCCCTAGGGTTAAAACTGGCACACACACTGCACTGGACTGATAAATGGGGAACACCCAGGCAAACACACAGAGTGTGACCATCCACCGATGAAAGCTTATGGCCACACACTGTGCATTTCTTGAATGTAGGTTTAGGCTGATCAGCCATTCTACACACACACAGCCACACCTACCAAACTCCAACACACTAAGAACACACACACACCTATGGGGAAGGGAGGGCCTACACTAAACTACTTCACCATGGGGGAGGAAAGGGAACTAACAGAAAAAAACTCTCACTACACACCAAAAATTAGACCAAAATGCAATTACTACAACCCTAATGCTCAGAGCTACGGAGACCACAATGCTGATGCACGAAGCAGCAAACGAGATCTGGGGGAAGGTAGGAGATGGTGATGGGTTATGGGTAAGGGGAGGAGCTTGGAGCTCAGAGCAGATGCTTAAAAAGTTGCCGGCTCGGATCCGATATGGATCCGAACACCCACAGGTTGCAGATAAAATTAAGTTAACTACTTCAGATTCAAAGTTATTATGAAATACTAAAATATCTGAACTTATACAGTGTCTCTTACAGATATTTAAGAGGAGATCTTATTCGGGTATATAGGGCATTTAGGGACAACTACCTCTGGGAATGTTTGAGGTTAACAAAAAGTACTAGAGAATCATCAGATAACCAATGTAGAAAATTCTATTGGAATGAGAAGTGTACTAATTGGTTCTCTGACAGAGTAGCTGATGCTTGGAACAGACTACCAAGTTTAGATATTTTTAAGAACAGCCTGGACATGTATTATGGGAACAAGTGTTTTGGTATATTGGCAAGCTAGAAGGATATTAATGCCCATGCTTGAAACATATGTATGTATTTATGTATACAGTCAGAGGCTACTCTAGCAGTGAGAATACTGAACATGACAAAATTACTAACCTTAAAACCAAAAAGGTCCAATGTATGGGAAGTTAAAGGTACTGAAAGCCAAAGCACTTCAGTATAACCATAAACACCTCCTATAATAAAACAACCCAGAACAGCTAGTAGATCTAAATTCACTTGCGTACGGCAAAGAAAACCTAGAAAGGGGTCCTTCCATGCACACAATTGTGGGAAAGGGAGAGGAACCAGGTGGTCTGAGAAAGTTCTATATGACAAGTTGCCTAAATTCTGCCAGCTTTGAGTCCCATATGTAAAGGGAGATGGACTGATCTTATTACATCATTGCATAATGTCTTGCCAGGCCCTTTCGAAGATGAAAAAGGAAGGAGGGTGGGCATTAAGGATGGATTTGCTCATCCACATCAAATGTTATAGTGGCCATGTAACTTTTGCATCTAAGATAAGGAGGTCCACACCTGTCAACCATTAGGAGAGAGACAAGTTGATTCTCCTGTGTGCATGGCCGGCCTTAGGCATAGGCCAACTAGGCGGCCGCCTAGGACGCCGCTGTAGCAGGGGCACTTTTCCAGTATTTATTTGATGTAGGTAGACCAGGTTGGGGGCAACTGTATGGTGTGGGGGGGGGGTGCTGTGGAGCCCTTTTGCCTAGGGCACTAGCTGACCTAAGGCTGCTGCTGCCTGTGTGATCCCTATTATGGGGGAACACACTTAACAGGTTTTGCTCTGAAGAAACACCTACACCGAAAGATAACATCCAGCTTGTATTACCTTGTAAAATTAGTGAAACCTATGCATCTGCTGCCCAGATACCAACAGAAAAAAGGCTAGACAGGTAGCTTCTGGTCTGGATGAATATGCTCTCGTCCAAGAGGCCAAAACTTAACTGTATCTCTGGTAGCAGAACTTGATGTAATCAGATAACCACCGCGACAAAGTGATTTTAAACACTTTGGAGTCCAATTTCTTTCTGAAGAATGAAATAACGGAAATATTTTCTGACATGTTTAGTTCTGGATTGTTTAAATCTGAACTGCTCGTGAACATCCATACAATGCAGTGAGCATTCACTTCTGTTAAAGTAACTTGGAAAGGAAACAGGCATATTTATCAACTGATTCAGACTTGTTTCAGCAGGTACCTTGGGCATGAAAGACAGAATAATTTATAAGGACACTATCCTTTGCTAAAGGCCAAGAAAGGAGGACTGACACACACACAGTCTGCAATAAAGATATCCTTCTGGTGGAACTGATCCACACTACAAAGCAAGTCTTCTGGTACACATTTTAAGTCCGATTTATCAGCAGGTTCAAATAGAGGAAAATTACATTTTTCTCATACAAACATAAATCTCAAGAAGGAACCATATCTTTTGATTTGAGGGCATTTAACAGGGATGCCATTACAAAAGCCTTATGGACCTTTAAGATTTCACAGATGAACAGGTAGCATCCTGATAAAAATTTGAAATTGTTGCAAGATTAACTTTAATGGAGGTACAGCTCAGGCTAGTGTCATATATTTAGAAAAAGTAGTCCAAAATGGCTGGTACAGTAGCAGTTAAAGGATGTAACTTGTTTGAAGTAGCTCATATGAAAAAAGTATCCACCGACTTTTACGCTTACCTGGTATTCAGTTTTTGAGTAGAGGTTCGGTTCTGGACAAACCTGTCTGGATTAGAAGGGTCTCTAGCCTACTAACTGTAGTAGCCATATGGCTACATAAATGGAGGGACGATCCAGGTAAGGTGTGTCAACAGGGTTCTCAATGACCTCAGATGCAGAGACTGCTCCAGAAGACAAATCAATAACAGAAGAAAAAAAGTTGGCAAAACCAACAGGGTCCTATGAAAAATGACCTTGGACTTGCTCAGTTAGGCTTTCTGAATTATCTTCTGGAACAGGGAAATGAGGGAAAAGGGTAAAGGAGCCCCAAGGGCCATTTCTATAAGAGTGCAACTCTGTGGCACCCTCCCTAGGAAATAAATGAACAAGTTGCTGCATTTGGGATGCAAAATAGGCTGCAGCAAGGACTCCATCAGTTTGAAATACAAAAAAGTGTCTGTGCTACAGACAAGCTCAAGTGGTATCAGTAAACAGTTAGTAAGCCCATCTTCTAAACAACTGGCTTATGCAGGGATGTGTCTGACTGCCAGAAAACAGTCTATCTGATACTCGCATTGCCTTTTGACATAAAAGTTACAAGTGAGTTCTTCTGTACTTGCGTATTGAACTACTGCTATGTTGTTAGTATGGATGACTGCTGCACCCTGGGTAAGGGAGACCTTAATTATAAGGTTAAATGCCCCGATTAGTAGAATACTGATATGCAGCCTAGTCTGTGTGTGACCATAATCCCTTGGACCATCTGCCTTTCAAAATACACCCACCCCTAAAGAAGCACGCATTCCTGGTGACAGCCACAACTTGTGTGGAGACTAAACAGTCTGGGTAGAGTTAAGTCTGTCATGTGTCTGCCAACTCAAGTGAATTTTGCAAGTCAAAGATTTCTTTTTACATAGAGGCATGTCAGCTGTCACTACTATATGTTTAGAGTCTGCTGTGAATACCCTCATATAGTATCTGGTACTAACAATCATGTAAATTGTTGCTGCCAAAAGGGTCAAGGCCTTCAGGCAAATCGAAGCAGGTACATTCTGCATGCATATTACTTGGTTCAGTGTTCTGAAGGGTAACAATCCTGTCTGAACTGGACTGAGGTGGCCTGCAGGACTGAAAGTCCAGCATGAATATTGTGAATATGATCCTATGAGTGGACTCCATCTGGGATTTTATTTCAGTCTTTGATAACTACAGTGAATATCACAGAATTGAAAGAGACTAACTGGCCAAGATTAGACTATATTTTGATCAAGCAGCTAATAGCCAGACATTCAGGTACATTAACAGCTTGACTTCTTGCAGCCTCTGGTTCACTTTAACTGCAAATATATCCTCAAGGCTTAGAGAAGTCCAAATAGGTGTGTGGCTGGATCCCACCCCAAATTGTAACCCCTTCCCCTCAAGGACTTCTTGGTGATCCTGATGTATTGGTATGTATTCTGATAGTCTAAACAGAAACGCCCATTCACTTTCCAACAGACAGGGAAGAATAGCCTGGACCATGAATGTGTGAAATTATTTTGGAATAAACTGGTTTAGGCTACTTAGATCAAGTATAGGTTTGATATTCTTTGAATTTTTTGGAACTAATAAAAATATGGAAAATGGACCCTTTCTTATCAGGTAGGACCTTTCAGATTGCTCACTTTTTTTTGAAAATTAACACCTCTTTTCTTGCCACACTCTTCTGCAGGGGTGGGACCAGAACCCATCTGGAAAGATGGGAACAGAGGCTGACAAGGGTGGTGAAGGTAACTGTGAATCCTTTGAATATTACTTTCTTTATCCACTTGTCCCACATGATGTCCTGGTATGTACACAAATGAAAGGGCAGGAAACCCTCCAACTTCCTCCATAGTGAGTCTGCTAGGCAAGGTCTTGAGAATTAGCCCATTGCCTTCACAAAGGGCACAGGGTATCCTTGGTTCTGCCAAAAGTTAATGTCTTTCGGTTGGTGATGATTTTGAAAGTTGCCACAGCAACAGTGGTTCCCCCTAGAACCTGTATTACTTCTCTGCTGCTGACCAAGCTGAAACCACAGCAAATGTGTAGTCTGTTGTGTTTTGCAGAAGGGGTTCTGGGGAGTTTTAGACTTGACACCAACAGGTGTCAATGTCTTATCTTCTTGTTCTAATCTTTCCAGTTCACCTTTATCTGTTGGTCCAAAACACAATGAACAATCAAATTTGGCACTAAAATAAGTTTGCTTTAGTATCCCATGCAAAATCCATGATGATCCAAGATGCAGCCAGGCAGAGTGACATTTCATGTTCTTGCAGTACCATATACAGAAATTAGGGCTAAGTACATCGTAATGCTGGCAAATGAGGACACAGCTATAGCAGAGTTAAACTTAGAAATCAGTAAGCAATTGGCTTGTGCCATCAGCTAGTTTTTGCTGGAAATAGAGCATATGAAATAGTTTACTGTCTTCTGGGTACAGAGTGAAGACACACAAACTCACTTCCTGAATCTGTCCAATCTAGCCATTGCCTGGGACCTTCTGTCTGGGGATAGAAAGCAGGACTCCGCTGACCTGTAAACGTTTTCAGTCCTCAGACTGGTACCCCTCTCAACCCAAAGCTAAGAGGTAAAAAATGTTTTTAAAGGTCTTCCTGAATGAGGGCCAAACAAAAATAAACTTGCATGTTTCTTGCTACAGTTACTAATAAACTGTATCAAACAGCTGAAGGAGGGATGACGAATAAAGTACTGACAGACACAAAAAGGTAACACATGCATTGGATAAAGAGAGGGGAAAAAAAACTTTTTTAGTTAGAACAAGAGAAAAATGCTGAAAGTGGGCTACGACCACTTCTTCAACACTAGTAGATAAAGTGACAGCAGTGATCTGGAGAAGTAGCTTGATTGCATAGTGTTATGAGTAAGGGCCAGTAGCATGTTTTCAGATGCCTGGCTGCCTAAGTCATGCTGGGCTTAGTCCTAATGGCTGACTACAACAAATCTCCTTATTTCACATCACAGAATAATCACATAACAGTGATTCAGAACACCTGTGTCTCTTGTAAACAGCAAAATAAAAATACAAAGGATGAACGCTCACTCACCTTTTGTTTACAAATTGTATACAATTTGTATTTAAAATGACGGAGTGAATGATACTTGGTATACAAGTGTGATTTTTCTGTCTCCACTGTAAACTCCTGTGAAAGACACAAACAAAATACAATATAAATCTACTGCCACTAACAAGATATTTAGAAACAAAGTGCAAAGAAGCATTACCTTAGTAACAGATAGTGTGTATACAGTAGAATGTCAGCTCACTTCATAAAACCACCATAAGAAACAAAATAATACAGTGTCCCTAATGTGGGAAGTGCTTACATTTCCCCAAAGTACCAACAATGAGACACTGTTTTGCAAAAGAAGTGGGGAAGTGAAAGGGCATGGCCTTTTCACCTCTTGTGGGTGAGAGTGGGAGGTTTGTGTGCACTCAAAAGACCCAGAGGGTGGTTTAATTTCCCCTCATGGAGCTGGAAAGATCATCACTTGGGCTGCAGGGGTATGGCTGAGGTTACTTACAGGGAAACCCCCTTCGAGAAATGAAGGGACATCTGTCATTGCCCGCCCACTGCAAATCCCCTACCCAGCACCTCTCTAAGTGTGTGCACAGTGGTATGGTTGGGGAAAAAGATGAAAACACCTCAAATATCCCTGGAGGCAAAAAGAGCAAAATAAATTTTACAGGACTGTGCCATTTTCATGCTTCTTCTGTAGTACATAAATATTACCACAAACTAGCATGCAAAAAGAGGAAGAGGTGGTAACCCTAGTTTCAAATGAAATCAAAGTACAGTTGGTTACGGGCAAGTAAAGCTATGCAACGTACTTTCCACTGCAGTATCTTTGAAGATAAGTCAGTGTAAGACTAAATCATAACATTGGGTTTACCCACCACCTGTAGTCAGCGACCAGGTCAGATTTTCCAGTAGTCTCTACATTCCTGTGAGGACCAGTGCTTGCTTCACACCTATGTAAGTAATGACCGGTGAAGAGACAGTCCCATATGTATCCAAGTATTTATTGTCATGTACTCTCCTCTGAAGTTTAAACCTGAAAGCCCTGCATGCAAGTCTGCTTGTGATAGATAAGTAGTAAGTATAAAATGAAAGTTATATTTTTACCATAATGACAGATCTACACTGTCTGTATTTCAGTCTCAACCTGTGGTTTATCAGATTCAACACTGGTCATTCTCAGAATCTTAAAATTAAGACCTCTGTCTCCTCTATCCATACACCCCTACTGTAGAATGCTCTCTTCAGAATGAGTTCACACCCTGAAGAGAATTCCTGAAACAATACGACTACTAATCATGATGAAGGTGGAGGAGGGCCACGGAGAAAGGACCACAAAAAGGATTTTCATGAAGAGGCTTCAATGTTGGACCATGAAGGTCAGCTGGGAGCACTCATTATAGAAGTGATAAATTTGGAGGGGGCATGGAGGGAGAGATGCCCCTGGCAGAAGCCCAAAGAGAGAAACACTTCCATTTACTAGCATAAACCTTCCAGGTGGATGGTTTCTGGGAAGAAAAAATTATGTGAATAACTCACTGGGAGAGACTGGGATTCCTGGCTATCATCAGAAATGGATAAAGCATGTTGTCAACTTGAGGGATCAAATGTTTAGGAGGGGTTATCTCACCTGATCTGGCACATAAAATGGATGCAGAAGATGAGGACAAAGAAAGGGGAACCGAAGAGTATGACAGTCGCTCTGCACAGAGCTGCCGCCTGAAGAAATTTGATCATCAGGTGAATTGGGGGATAGGCATAGAGGAGATCTGGGGGCCAAGCATTTGGAAGAGCATCCCCTTGGTGACTGTCCCTCCGGGGGGGAGGGGGGTTAGGGCATTAAAAACCATTGCACTTTCTATTGGACAGGGAAGCAAAAAGATCACAGCAGAGGGTTCCCCAGTAGCTGAAAATATAATCTGCCACCTTGGAATTCAGGGACCACTCGTGAACCAGAGGAATATTCCTGCTCAAGCTGTTCACCAGGATGTTGGATCTCCCAGGATATGTGATATGATTAGAAACCATTAAGAGGACATTGCCCATTGCCAAATCGTCATGGCGACTTGACAAAGAGGGTAGGATTGAGTTTCCCCTTGTTTGTTCATATACCACACCACTGTGTTGTCAGTCAATCTGTATGGTAAACACACCCCTGGGGTGAAAGCCCTGAAATGCCTGCAATGCTAGGCACTCACTCTAGACCACTCTCATTTCCAAGACAATGATGTGAAGACTGGTCTCATTTCTCGACCAGGTACCCCAGACAGTCTTCCTTTTAAAACTCCTCCACTCCAGAAGAGAAGTGTCCTGTAGTTACGGTGGCCTGGGGATGGGGAAGAACAAAGGTCCACCCACTGCCACCAGTGGGGACTCCAACCAATGATAAATGTGGCAGTGACAAACATCTATCAGAGGTACTGGAAAGTCCACGGGGTGAGTCAGACAGGACTAGTGAATTGCAAGAGTCCACTGTAAAACTTTCATATGCAATCTGGGAAAGGTACAAGACAAATATAAACTGCAATGTGCCCAAGATGATGAAGTACTGAAGTGGCAGAGGGCCTAGATACCAGCAGAATGTGAGAAGCATGTAGAAGCAGAGAACTGTTTCTTGATAATGGGAGCTTGGATGCCTGACTGTATCCAAATGGCACCGAATAAAATTCTAGAAATTTAACTGGTTTCCAGGCTGGACTTCTCATGACTCACTCTAATACCCAAGGACAGGCACAGCTGGAGTAAGGCATCTCAGACTTTGATGAGGGATGCCTTTGTGGGAGTGGTCAGCAGTCAATCATCCAAGTAAGGGAAAATCTGGAACCCCTGCAACCCGAGCTAGGCTGCCACTACAACCATGTATTTAGTGAACAACCAGAGAAGCTCTTGTGACAACAAAAGGCAGAGCCCAAAAAAAGAAGTTATGTACTCACCATAACACGTTCTATGTGAGTTGTTCATCTCGCCTTCATTCTTACAAATGGGTTTGAACCGATCCCTCGGCTCAGAGTCGGCCGCTTTCACAAGCTTGAGGCCAAGTCCCTATCCCATGATGCTCTCTGTCTCACCTCAGATCTAGTTTGCTGCTCCCAATATATACAACATAAATAACATGAGTTTAACTCCAGCCGGAGTATGAAATCCTATACAAAGACCCACCAGACCTGAAATCTCTTACTAGTTCTTCGAGAAGCCTGGAGGGGGTAGGCGGGAGGGAATGTAGGAATGAAGGCGAGATGAACAACTCACATGGAACGTTACAGTGAGTACATAATTCTTTATGTGAAGTTGTTCAATCTAGCTGTTCATTCTAACAAATGGGTAGCGTCCCAAGCACCATTTATCCTGGGTGGTTCACGGGAGTATACTCTTGAGGACAGTAGAACATAAGGAAGCCCTGTCCCTGGAGGCCTTATCTACTTTGTAATGCGTAATGAAGGTATGTGGTTTTGACCAAGTGGCAGCTGTACATATTGTGTCTAACGGCAGTCTAGCCATGTAAGCTGAAGAAGTAGAAACAGCCCTTGTGGAGTGCGACTTCACTTTATGTTCTAGCAGTTGATTCACAGAAGAATCTGTGAATTTTATACAATCTGTTAACCATTTGGAAATAGTGACTTTTGACACAGGTTGCCCTTTCTTGGTATCTGAATGAGAGACAAAAAGTTGTTCTGATTTTCTAAATAGAATCTAAGTTGTCTGTGTTCATCAAGTTTATGCAACATATACTCCAACTTGATGGAGTGGTTACTGAAGAAAGTTGGTAGTTCAATTGTTTGATTTAAATTAGCCTCTGAACATACCTTTGGAAGGAAGGATTGATTAGTCCGGAGTGACACACTGTCAGGGTGAAAATCAAGTATGGGGGTTTAATAGATAAAGCCTGTAGTTCAGACACCCCGCATGCTGACGTAATCGCCACCAAGAAAATGGTTATGTTACTTACACCATATATCATATACTGTGGTTCTAATTAGAACCACAATATATGGTGTAAGTCTTCTTAAAGTATTGGGTTTGGGCTCTAACAACGCTCATAAACTTCTAACTCAATTTATTTAAACATAAGCATAGTGGATTAGCACCAGATATATGGTTTTGGTGTCAGTTCGCATCAAAGTTTTGGACGAAGAATTTTAGGACACAAATAGGCATACAGAGAAGGGACAAAAACTCTGACTAGATAATACTGTTGTCATACTGGTCGACTGATTTTAACCATGTATTTTTCTGTTTTTAACCATATATATATATACTTTTTTTCTATTTATGATAAAGACTTTGCAATGTTCTGCTAATGTAAAGAACTCATTCATATTTAACTATGTTACAGGACTAGTAATGTAGTTTTTATTCCCACTTTGGCGTTCTGTGTTGCAAAATGTTTTTTTTTCTGGGAATATCTCTATTTTTTTTAAAAAAATGGTTTTAATTGTGTAATTGCTATGGCAGTTTGAAAGTATTTAAACTGCAACTATATGTTATGTCATTTGTCTGATGAATTTGGTGAAGTACACCGACGAAAGCGCTTACTTTACCTACAATAAAAACAATGTTGCTGTGGTTTCGCTGCTGCCGTTTTTCTAGGTAAAAATATTAAGCTAGGAACATCCCAAAAGTATACAGTCTGGCAGAGTTCTTGTCAATGATCCGGTCACGAAGGTGGCAATCAAGATTAGAGAAGAGAGAGTGGCAGTAGGGGCAAGACTGGGAATGGCCAGTGTCAGATCTCTGTTGGGTCTGATAACACATATGTTGACACTGGACAGACACATCGGACCTACAAATGAATAAATCTGCAGAACTGTTTTTCCAAGTATAACGTTAACATAGATAAACCCCAAAACAGGGTAAAGGAAAGTTTGACTTGGTGTCCTCTCTTCGAAGATCTGTGATGTTAACAAGTATCTTTGTCTGAGGTCATACAAAGTTATTACAGCTATTTACTTTCTGCATTTTTGTCATGTACTGCTACTCAAGGCGCCTAGTAATCCATTGATTTACTTGTAAAAGATAGCAATCCTCCAAAATTAGAAACTGCTGTTAATTAAAAACAAACATATAGGTTCATATTGCAGTAAAAAAATAAATACAAGCATTCCAAAGTCTAGCTGTCTGTTGTGATTTTTTTTTCCTTTTGTATGCCTTCATCTTCAGCTTAAATGGTTTACAAGCTGAAACATTTCGCTTGCCGATTAAAACTGCTTTGTGAACAAAGTGGAAATAAGAGAGTAATCCAATGCAAAATAAACATTCTTGGATATAAAACTGTTAGCCACCAAACTGGCAGTGGAAATGACAAAACATACGGAAATTCATTAACATTTTAGATATGCAAAAAAAGGTGGAACCTGCCCAGGCAGAATAGGACAGCAAATCTAAAAAAATTAGATTCCAACTGTAATAAATCAATGATGTCTTCTGTGGCTCTTCTAACAGCAAAGTCTAACTGCCTCCTAAAAAAATTTGCATTTTTTTTATTCCCTTTCAAAGACATACTGGTTAAGTGTGAACATGTAGACATACACACACATGCCCCTTATACAGACTACTGCTGTTTAAGAGAAACTACTAACTACACGCTTCGAAACAGCCAAGCTTTTGCAAATTAAAGAATTTCAAAATTCAATGCTACAAGTTGCTGTACTTGTACTGTCAATTCGCAGTGGGCTGGGATACCTTACGGCTCACTTGATTGGTACACTTGAAGGTTGAGGGGATGGTCTTACTGGTAATGATAGGCCAGATGTGACACGAGAGAGTGAAAGGACAACGGCCAATCATCCAAGTTACCATGAATATTACTGGCTGAGTGGTATCACCTTAATATGAATGTTTTCTTGGACTGATCCTACTACTGTTCATAGTATGAGGAATGCAGTATATTTTTTTTCAAGCAGAACCTCAATTTTCTCATCTATTAATTTATAAAGATGTACAAGCATTCTATCCATTCTATTATATACTTGTCCAGGACTATTGCAAACATTTAAATTAAGGTGACAGCATCCAACCAATAATGTACTTCGCAAGTCTGGCAGATGATTGGTCCTTTGTCCTTCATATCACCCTCCCCCCACACATTCCCAGCCCAATCATCACATCTGGTCTGCTGCTACCAATGAAACCAGCTCCTTGACCCTCAAAAAGCACACCAATCATCAAACCTTAAAGTATCATTCACCCAATGTGAATTTACAATACAACTAAAGCTCACAGCTTGCACCATAATTTAGGCTGGAGGAAGCCCATTTAAATAGTATGAAAGTATTTATTTTACTTCAGTAAATAAAGCCACTTAATTTTATTTAAATAAAACTACGGATGAAACAAGACAAAATGAGACCTTGACCATTTCCTTAAGAGGATATGACAAAGTGACAAAGAAGATAAGAAAATTCTAAAGAACTGAAATGCATTAACTACCATAGCTAACAGTTCTCCTTTGTAAATGGTAATGTTTGTCCCTAAATGCACTCTTCTACCACACAGGTTAATTAAGGTTATAAATCTAAATGCCATACTAAGGCTGTTCAAGATATACTGAGCAAATTCTGTCACCATGGAGTGGATTCCACAGTCAAAAATAAAAGCCTGGTCAACCTACAAGGAGTCTTGCACCAAAATGGACACCACATTCTTAAGACTGCATTAATTCCCTACTCTAAATACAAGGAATAGGAAATATCTGGAATGCTTCCAGTGGAAAAGATTTAGGTGCAATAAAACACAGGTTTGAATTCAGCTTGTGGCACTAACTCCATGTAAAAGACCGTTTTAATGATCAATTTCATTATGCCTGAAGAACTGCACTGATACAGTTTACGTAAATAATAATTTAGGTGCAGCAAATTGTGTTTTCATAGAAAACATGATGCATACAAGCTGTTTTTAATGCTTTCTTATTACTGCACTTAACAACAATACAACTCTGAAGCAAACAAGAAATAGTAGGGAGCCACATTTCTTATTGCCTTGTCTTTAAAACTTTTAGTAGTGTCCTATAGTACACAAAGGGCATAATCGCTGTTAATAAAATGCATCAGTGTACTCCTACCTACCATTAGAACAGAAACGGAAGTTACATCTCAGCTAAACTATTTAAAGCAACTCAAAACTGGAAGCTACTGTCTAAGGCAGGTGTACATGCACCATGGAAACATACATACTGGGTTTCTGATTGTTAAAAAAAAAAAAAAAAAAAAAAAAAAAAAAAAAAAAAAAAAAAGGTTATGCACTCACTAGAACGTTCCATCTGAGCTGTTCATTTGTCTTCAACTTGTGGGTTCCCGGATCTGACTTGGCCGCATAGCCAGCATCTGATCTGAGCTCTAAGCTCTTCCCCTACCCATCATGCCCCTCTCCTTCCTCCCATCAGATCGAGTTTGCTGCCCACTCTAGTACGACCCAACACACCTTGTCCCATACCAAAACGTCCAGGAGCAAGGAGGAGAGAATATGATGCACCCTGATGGTGACCACCTCCTCTAGTCGTCAGACCACCACACAGTTTATACAAGGCAGGGGGAAGGAAGGAGGGAAGGCTGAAGACAAATGAACAACTCAAATGGAACGTTATGGTTAGCACATAACTTCTTTATCTGAAGATGTTTGTTTTCATTTGGTCTTCAACCTGTGGGAGAGTCCCCAGGATAGGCCAGATCATGGCGGAGCCAAAGGATGCCCTGTTCCTGGATTTGATGTCCAACTTATAATGCAAGATGAAGGTATAATATGAGGCCCAAGTAGCCGCAGATATCATCTAACAAAACTCTGGACCAAAAGAGCGCTGAAGTAACCATAGATCTGGTGGAATGTGCCTTCACATGACCTGGTGGGGATACACCCCTAGCATCATATGCCCGAATAATACACTGGGAAATCCAACGGACAAAAGTGACCTTAGATGCTGGTTTCCCTAAAAAGGGTTTAGAGTAGTAAATGAAGAGTTGGTCAGACTTACGAAAAGCTTTAGTCCTGTGCAGGTAGAAACGTAACTGTCCGTGCACATCCAATAAATGGAATTTGTTTTCTCCCTTGTTTTGAAAATTTGGGAAGATCATGAGATTAATCACCTGATTAATGTTGGACTCCAAAGTTACCTTAGGAAGAAAGGATGGATAAGCATGCAAGGACACCCTGTCCTTACGAAAAGTCATATAAGGGGCGTTGACCGACAATGCTTTAAGTTCCAAAACTCTCCAGGCAGAAGTAATAGTAACCAAGAAAGACGTCTTCCAGGACAAAAATTGTAGATCCATAGATGCTGCAGATTCAAAGGAGGTCAAAACTAAAGCCTGCAGATCTAATGTAAGATCCAGTCGGTGGCGTTGGGTCCTTCACTGGGGGCCGAAGAAAAGTGCCTTTGAGGAAGGCCTTGCAAAGCTTTGAAGATATTAAGGAAACCATATTATCACCCACATCAAAATTAGAAATCACAGCAAGTTGGACCTTGACCGTAGCAAAACTGGCCTCTTCCTGAAAGATTCCAGCTAAAAATTTCAAAACTATGGAAACCGGGACAGTGAAGGGATCTAGGGCATGCTGCAAAGCCCAGATTGAAAAATGTCTCCATTTGCTGGAGTACACCTTTCTGGTGGAAGACTAATTCAGCCGCCACCAGGATCCTTCTGACAGGGGAAAATAGGCTGGGAGTCCCAATTATCAGGGTAACTGGAGCAGTCAAGCAATGAGCTTCAGACTGTCCAGGTCTGGATGGGTAATCCTTGAAGGATCAGAGATGAGATCCGGAACTGGATCCAATGTCCATGGTGAAGCCACCAGATGAGATCATACAGAGGGAAACCAGACTTGGCGAGGCCAGAGTGGGGCAATGAGGATAAATAGGCTCCCCAGCCTCTGAGCTTTCTGAAGGAATTTTGGTATTACGGGAAGAGGAGGATAAGCATACAGAAGACCACGGGACCAAGCAGGAATCAGAGCATCTCTGGGGGCTTCAGAGCGAAAAACTCGCTGCATTTCATGCTAGGAGAGGTGAAGAGATCAGAGCAAGGCTGATCCCCCACTTGTGAAAGATCTGTTCCGCTACTGAAGGACTCAGAGACCACTCATAAAGCATCAGAATAGACCTGCTGAGCCTGTCCACTAGAATTTGGACCTCCCCAGTATGTGCATTGCCACCAGAAAATGGCCGGTGAAAATCACCCACACTCTCATGGCTTTGCGACATAAGGGATAAGACCTGGTTCACCCCTGACTGCTGATGTACCAGACCCACAGATATATTGTCTGTCTGGATGGCAATCTTTCCTGGGGAAGACGGGCATGGAGAGCCTGCAATGCTTGCAGCACCGCCCTCATCTCCAGGACACTGATATGCAATCTGGTCTCGTAAGGGGACCACATGCTTTGGACTTTCATTCCCGAGCAGTGCTCTCCCATCCTAGCAGGGAGGCATCCGTAGTCACTGTGGCCGTGGGAAAGGTGAAAGAAAGGGAAGACCCCAAACAAGATCCAAGGAATTAACTCACCACAGAAGAGTCCCTGCACATTCGAGAGATTCGAACAGGGTGAGTCAACGGGAGATCTAACATGGATCATTGGACAGCGAGGGTTCACTGAAGAACTCACATGTGAAAACGAGCCATAGGTAAGAGACCGATTGTGGCCGCGATGGACCCCAATGCCTGTAATACTACTTACGCTGTAGGTAAAGGAGTTTGAAGAATGCAAACATGTAAGCTTCAGAGACTGTATCCTGTCTGGAGTAAGAAAAACTTTGGTTTGAACTGTCTAGCCAAGCCCCAGTGAAGTCTAATGTTTGACCTGGGGCCAGTGACTACTTGCTGAGGCTGATGGCAATGCCAACCACAAGGCTAGGAGGAGAAAGGAATCCCTCACTTAGAGTTGATGCCTGGAAGTGGCAGCGAGGAGCCAGTCGTCCAGGTAGGGAAAAACATGTATGCCCTGGAATCTCAGGTGAGCTGCTACTACGGACATCACTTTGGTGAACACCCTGGGGGCTGTGGTGAGACCAAATGGAAGCTTTCTGAACTGGTAATGATTGGCTCCCAGCCGGAAGTGAAGAAACCTCAGGAAGCGCCTGTCCATCTTGATGTGATAGTATGCATCCTGGAGGTCAATCGAGCACATCCAATCATTCTCCTGCAGGAAGGGCAGGATAAATTCAAGGGTGACCAACCGGAACTTTGTCTTGGCCACTGACAGGTTCAAGATGGAGAGATCCTGAATGGGTCTTAGGTCCCCGTCTTCTTTGGCACCAAAAAAACCTGGAATAAATGTCTAATCTGGAGTGGTCTGGGGGAATGGGTTGGATGACTCGCTTTCTTTGCAGCTTTGCAATTTCCAGTGCTGCATCCTTCCCTGTGTGCGGGTGGAACGTCCAGGAGGTGTTTGGGTGATGGAAGTGACACGAGAAAGGTGACTGAATAGCCTCTGGATATAATTTGCAACACTCAACGATCTTCCATGATGGACTCCCATGCCATTAGGTGTAGCAAGAGATGACCCTCGACTGCCTCCATTGACGAGCAGCCGGGCAACCCTTTAGGGTTGCTGTGCAGGTCTTTCCGAGAAAAGCCCTCGAGACCCGTGATTTCTCAGACCCCCTCTGCCACTAGGGCAGCAACTATCAAATCACCCTCTGCCCCTGGGGGAAGGTGAGTCCTGAGTGTCCTGGGGAAGACTGAGATTTCCGGATCATCATCATCTTGTTCCCTCCATGATTCCTACAAAAGGATCGTTGACAGGTCGAAAAGCAGATCTTGATGGCAGACAGAGTCTTCCCGACCTTCTCACTCTGAACTAAGGTGTCATGTACCAACTTCCCAAAAAGAGAGGAACCATCATACGTGGCATTCGTAAAAGACCCCTTAAAGAGTTCGGAAAACGCACTGAGCTGCAGCCAGGCATCTCGCTTGATGACAATGCCAGTACTGGCAGCTCTAGTGGCACCCTCGGTCGCATGGGAGAGGAGACACAGAGGTGTTAGCAACTGAATTCAGGGTGGCCATATGAGCGGAAAACACCTTGTCCTCCGCTGACATGGACCCAGGGGGTCGACTCAGCAATCTCTTTTACCAGGTCTTGCTGCAGCAAAATTACATGTGCCATGTAATTCAGCGCCCGTACAGAGAAGGTCGCTGAAGCATACACTCGCTTCTCGAAACAGTCCATCGTCCTTGACTCTCGGTCAGGAGGGTGGACCGTAGAGCTGTCCTGAGCGAGCTTCTTCTTAGTGGCAGCTGCCACCATCATGGCATCAACCAGGGATCCCTTATTCCAATGGGACCTGTCTGAAGGGGGGGCTCAAAACCTTGTCCAGGCATTTGGAAATGGGCTCCACTGTGTCCAGTTCCTTACATGCTCGAGATGTAATAAGATCCACTAAGGGATCTGTGGGAGGGGAAACCCAGGAAATGGAGGGTCCTGCGCCAAATGCCTCCAGAAACACAGATTCTTCTAGAGTAGGTTTTTGGGCAGACCACCCCTACGCTAGGCAAAGGAGTTCCATGATGTCTCCAAAGGAGACATCCTTAGGGGGGGAGGTATTCCCCTTCCTCCAAATCGGGGTCTTTGGTGAGGGACTCTGGTGGGGAGTCTAAGTGCCTCCTTTTGCATGTATGTTTGCGAGGGGCCTCCTCAGTGGGGGTCACTGAGGAGGAATTGCCAACGTCTCCCAGTTCCGAAGAAGGAGCACCCTGGGGCAAAGAGGTGGCAGGCTGTCCACAAGATGGCAGAATGGCCAGATCCGAGCCAGAAACAGAGGGAGCCAGGGCAGAATCTAAAGATGAGATTGTCAAGGGTCTTGATGGAATTGAGAGGACTCTCTCCACCATGTCGAAAGCTGAAGGGGAACGGACATCCTGAGGAAAGACAACAGAAGGAGCCATAACCCTCTGACCAGACAGAGGAGTCAGAGCCAGACCTCCAGGCACCGAGATCCCAAGGGGAAGGCTCTGCTTTGACAAACTCAGAGCAGACACTGAGGCTACGTTTCTGAAAATGGCTGGATCTGACAGGGTACCACTGAAGTTGGCCCCTCGATGCAGTGCGTTTTTGGATCCAAGGGCTCTGAAACTGGAGGTTGGATAGGAGACGGAATAATAGGGATGAATACAGATTGCATGCTCACTGCTTCAGAGGGAGAGGGGGCGGGGAAGACTCCCATCTGTATCTGGGTGCGGATAAACTTCCGCATCATCCAATCCATCTCTGCTTCGGTAAGACTGCGGGTGGAGTGGGAAGAGGAGGCCACCGACACTGGACTAGAGGGGTGGTGAGGGGAGGTCTGAGCTGGCAACTGGGTCTGGAGCTCCTCCGACTCTGCTTCAACATAGTGTGTTCTTTTTCCTTGTGATTTAATTATTCCACTATGCATGCTGTTAAAGAATATGATGGATTTGGACAAAGTGAGATTTTGTTTGTCTTGAGCTACTGGAAGATATCAGTTTTAGCAGTATATATTATATATTTTATCTGCCTTTTGATCCAGTGGGTACAAAAGGTAAAATGCTAGAAATGTTGCTGTGCCACTGCATGCTCAAAAATGTTATGTACTCACCACAATGTTCCATCTGTGGTGTCCATTTTCATTCTTCGTCAACCGTTGGGTTCGGATCCAACCCTTGGATCTGACTCGGCCACTTCTTTCAGCTTGTGGAACACACACTCATGCTGCTCCCTTACACATAATGCCCTAGTGACCTAACATACCTCAAATCTTGTTAGCTGTCCCTTAAATCTGTAAGCATTAGGAAATAACTCAACAGAATTTGGAACTCAAAGAAACAGCAGTTCCTCTAAGCAGCTTTCGATCCTTCCAAAAGTCAAACAATGAGGGGGGGTTGGAGGGAAGGAAGTTTAGGAAGAATGAAAATGGAAAACACAGATGGAACTTTATGGTGAGTACATAACTTTTTTATCTGATGTTGTCATTTTCATTCATTCCTCAACTGATGGGACAGAGTCCCCAGTTACCTAAAACCCATAAGGCCTCTAAGAAAGGATGTTCCTGAGCACAGCTGAGCCAAAGGCTGCTCTTACCCTACAGACCAGATCCAATTTGCAATGAGCAAAGAAGGTATGACTTAGTCCAAGTTGAAGCTGCACAAAACATCCAACGAAGATATAAATAAAAATGCTGAAGAAGTTGCCACAGACCTGGTGGAATGTGCTTTAGGTGGTTTTAGTAAGGACAAGCCCAATTTATCGTAAACAAAGATAATACAATCAGTTAACCATTTGGCCAAAGTCACCTTAGAAACTGGTTTGCTTAATTTTGATTCTTTAAACGAGTCAAATAATTGTCATTTCCTCAAACTGTTGGTTTTATGTAGATAAAACCGTAATTGTCTGTGAATGCCCAAAAAGTGTAAAATATACTATTCTTTATTTGAGAAATTTGGAAAGAAGACTGGAAGGTTGATAACCTGATTAGTATTGTATTCTGACACCACCTCCGTAAGAAAGGAAGGACTGGTCCGCAAGGACACTGAATCCTTATGAAAAATCAAATACAGAGGTTTGGATTACAAGGTCTAAAATTCTGAAACTCTTCTAGCAGATGTAATGGCCACTAAAAAGACAGTTTTCCAGGTCAAGAATTTTTGTTCACACTTAGTAGATGGTTCAAACAGGGATTGTGTTAAAGTTTGTAAAACAATGTTCAAATCACAAGGAGCAGGATCTCTTAATGGGGGTCTAAGTAGAAAAATTCCACTAAGAAAGGCTTTGCAAAGTTTGGAAGATGCTAAAGATGGGTTATTTACTTCTACACGAAAACTGGAAATGGCAGCTAGTTGTACTTTTACAGCAGAACAGCTAGCACCTTCATTGAAAATTGCAGCTAAAAATTCAAGAACTTTTATGAACTGGTGCTGAAAAGGGATCTAGAGCCTTCTGCTGCACCCAAATGACAAATCTTTTCCATTTACTTCTATAAAGTTTTCCAGTGGAAGCTTTGTGAGATGATAGGAGAGTGTGACAGGGGAAGAGAGCCTGGGCTGTCTAGCAATCAACGAATGTGGAGAAACCATGTGGTCAGTTTTAGGCCTGGAATGTCTAGATGAGTCAAGTCTGTTGGGTGAGACAGATCAGGAGTTGGATCCAGAATCTATGGAGGATAAAGCAGATGAGGCCAAAGAAAGCGGAAAGCGAAACCAAATCTGAAGAGGCCAATAAGGGGCAAGGAGGACAACTGCTCTTCAATCGAGATGCCTTCTGAAGACATTTGGGGATTAGAGGTAACTGAGATAGGCATAAAGGAGACTGGGGGGCCCAATCATAAAGGAGACTGGGGGGCCCAATCATGAAGGAGACCGTTCCTTGGTGTCTTCCCCCAGTGGCGGGATCAGGGCAAACAATCTGCTGTGCTTGCTGAGATGGAATGCAGAGAGATTGCAGCATGGCTGTCCCCAATGACAGAAAATCTGTTCCACAACCTTCATATTGAAGGACCACTTCTGAGGCATTAAAATGGACCTGCTTAACTTGTCTGCAATTACACTGGATTTCCCTGGAATGTGTGTTGCTCTTATAACTCGATTGGATGAGACCACCCATTGCTACACTCACAGCTTCTCGACACAGGAGGTAAGATTTGGTTTCCCCTTGTTTGTTGATTCAACAGACCACTGACTTTGTCCATCTGTATTCACAACAGTCCCAGTGGGGTGTGTCTCTTGGAAGGCCTGCAACAGCAGGAGAACAGCTCTCATTTCCAGAACACTGATGTGCATATTGGTCTTTTCAGAGGACCATGCGTCTTGGGACTGTCTTTCCAAAAAAGTGCCATCCCACCTGATCTGGGAGACGTCTGTGCTCACTATGGCCTTGGGTTGGGGAAGAACAAAAGGATGACCTTCTTGGACTTGACTGGAGGGTATCCACTATCAAAGATAATTTTTGCAAGCCTGTGTTATTTTGATCTGACTGGATAAAGGTTGGTAGAAAATGGACCACTGATTTGCCAATGCCCACTGAAGAATTCTCGTGTGGTACCTTGACAATGGTACCAAGATGATTGCTGCTGACATGGATCCCAAAGCTTGAAGGATCAGATGAGCTGAAAGAGATGAGCTTTGAATGACTGACCCAGAATTGAACAGTCTGAACTGTTGAGTGAGGGAGACAGGCTGTTTGACTGACCATATTTAGCAAGGCACCGATGAAATATATCATCTGTGTTGGCTTGAGGTGAGATTTGTTGTGATTTGATTGAAATCCCCAGATAAGAGCAAAAAAGTATATAATCTTGAGCTAGATTCAGATGACGCCTAGTCGAAACAGTTATGAGACAGTCGTGTTCACCGGGAATCCCTGCAGTCTCAAGTGAGTTGCCACTACTGCCATAAACACCCTAGGGTCTGTGGTGAGGCCAAAGGGCACAGCTCTGAATTGGTAATGACTGCCTCTCAGACAGAAGCATACATATCTCCTGGATTGTCAGTTCATTTTGATAAGATAGTACGCATCCTGAAGATGCATCGAGCACATCCAGTCATCCATCCTTATGTAAAAAAAGGCAGAATGAACGGAACAGTGACCATCTGGAACTGTGTGCACACAACTGACTGAAACTGATGAAATCCAAAATTGGACTCCAGTTACCTGATTTGTTTGGCATCAAAAAGAATCAAGTTCTGGACTCTTTCTGGTCTGGGGGGACTTCTTGGATGACTTTTTCTAGCAGCTTGTCTATTTCTAATGGTGCTGCTTCCCTCTGATTGGGTGGAACACTGGGGATTTGTTTTACTACTAGTGGGGGTGGATTGGGAAAATGGTATTACATAACTTCTGGATATTATCCCTCCGCACCCTAAAAGTTTTTGTAATTTCTAGCTAGGCTCTCTGGTGCAGGGATAAATGACCCCCCCCCAGACTCCTTCCAGACACGGACAGTTGAGTCTCCTTTCAAGAGCAATGAAAGGATCTGTCAAAGAAAGTATCTCTAGATCCCTGGTTATGCGGATCACCTCTGCCTCAGGGACAATGTCTTCCATTAGAGTTCCTCCCTCTGCCTCTGGGGGACACAGTCTCTACATAAATCTTGGAAAAGACACTAGGATTTTTTGAACCACATTTTTCATCCGCCTCATTGGTTCCTAGAAAAGGTCCTTTGAGGGGTAGAAAAACATATGCCCACAGCAAATAGGGTTTTCTCTTCCAGCTCACACCACAGTGTCTCTAACTCTGCAGCCAAATAAGGAATCTCCGTCAAAGAAACCACTGTCAAAAGAAGATCTGAAAGTTTCTGCAACGTCACACAAGCACATCTAGGCATGCCTCCTGATGGAAATGCCTGAATTGGCTGCTTTGAGGTACTGTCAGCTGAATGGGAGATAAGCCTCATGGATTAAAGGGTAAGCAAAGTACAGTTGTGTACACTTACCATAAATGTAGATGTTAGTGTGTATTCATTGTTGCAGTCATCACATTTGTGTTATCTGCCTGCAGGTAGCCCTCAGAGTCTTCGGATTTCTGCGTCGGATGTGGTCGCTTCTTCCATGAAGTCAGGTCGTCAGGGGTAAAAAACATGCAGCCGCCCACAATAGGAAGCAATTATATGGAATGGAACACCCCCAACAAAAAGCAAATACACAAGATATAATATATGCCAAATAAGAAGGAAAGGTAAAAGTCAAGAGAACTCAGGAAGCTGGAGGGAGGGTAACCAGGACTGCAACAGTGAATACACTTGAACATCTACATTTATGGTAAGTGTACACAACTGTACTATGTTCTTCGTGTTTCACTGTTGCAGTCATCACATTTGGGGTTGATTCCTAAAGCTAAGGAAGGGTGGTGGTGGTTAAAGAGCATTAGGGCTAGCAATCAGGCCCTGTAAGACTGCTCTGGCAAATCCAGCTCTGGATTTAGAAAAGATAGGCAGGTGGTAATGCTTGGTGAAACTATGTACAGAGCTCCAGGTTACAGCTTTCAGGATGTCCCTGGTAGGGACTCCTCTGAGAAATGCAGTAGAGGTAGATGCAGCCCTGGTGGAATGTGTCGTTATCCCGTGGGGTAGGCTTTCCATGGTGTTTGTAGTACAAATTGATGCAATGTGCTACCTATTTGGAAATGGTTTGCTTTGAAATGGCCTTCCCCTCTGCCCCTGCAGCAAAGCTAACTAGCAGCTGGTCAGATTTTCTGAGAGGCTTAGTCCTTGTCCAAACAGAATCTAAGCTGTCTGTGTACGTCCAGAGAATGCAGTATCCTTTCCCCTTTATTCTGAGGATTAGGGAAGAAAGTAGGCAAATGAATTGACTGGTTTAGAGGCACACTAGACACCACCTTGGGCATAAAGGATGGATTAGGCCTGAGGAAAACCCTGTCAGCATGTAAGATAATGAAGGGTTCCCACTGCCATGAGGGCATGCAGTTCAGACACACTTCTTGCTGCAGTGATGGCCAGAAGTAAAGTTGTTTTCCATGAAAGGAATTTCAACTCAGCTGTAGCAGCTGGTTCAAAGGAGGGGAGAGTGAGTTTTTCCAATACAAAGTTAAGGTCCTAGGGCTGGAGTGGGAGCTCTCCTGTGGGGTCTTAAATTCTTGGCCCCTCTAACGAGTTGTTTTAGCAGGGGATGAGAGAAGAGGGGTGGCTCAGCATTATAAAGTGCTGATATGGCAGAGGCATGAATCTTAATTGAAGAGAAAGATAGCCCCTTGTAGAGCATTTCTGTTAAATAATCTAGAATATGAGGTAAGCTGGGTACCACTGTGCCCATCCCCTGAGCTTGACTCCAGGAACAGTATCTTTTCCTCTTTTCTGAATAATATTTTCTAGTACTAGGCCTCCTTGCCTCAAGAATGACATCCAGCACTTGCTTACTGAGGGTTGCTAGAGGTGAGCTCAGGGAATTAGCCAGGCTGCAAGGTTCAGGGTTTGAAGCTGAGGGTGCAGAATCTGGCCCGCCTGCTGAGACAGCAGAGCAGGGATCTGAGGCAGCTGCCATGGTTGTAGCACTGTCAGACTGCGCAAAACCGGGTACCAGTGCTGGCATGGCCAGTCTGGTGCAATCAGTATTGTCCTTGGCTTGTTCTGTTTGACCTTTAGTATAACCTACGAGAGGAGAGGCAGAGGGGGAAAGGCATAAACTGAGAGGCTTTCCCAAGTAAAGGACAGGCATCTACTTTCCAAGCTTGACTGTGGGGAGTTATGGTGCAGAATTTGTTCAGTTGGTAGTTCAGAGGGGAGACAAACAGGTCTACCTCTGGTGTCCCCCATTTGTTCCTCAAGAGCTTGAATATTTTGGGTTCCAGTTTCTATTCGTGTGGGTCCATGAGATTTCTGCTCAAGTCATCTGCCAGTGAATTTAGTTTGCCTGGCAGGAATTGCACTTGTAGGTTTACTTGGTAGCTCAAGGCTGTGTTCCACAGAGTCATGGCTAGTCTGCAGAGTGGGTAGGAATGGGTTCCCCCTGCTTGTTTATGTAGCACATCACTGTGGTGTTGTCTGTCTTTACCAGTAGTTGTCATGGACGAATAAGGTCTTTGAAGGCTGTCAGAGCATTCTTTACAGCTAACATTTCTTTTTGATCAATATGCAAGAGCATCTGTTTTGGGTTCCATTTGCCCTGAATGCAGTGCCCTGCCATGTGAGCCCCCCATGCATAGTCTGATGCGTCTGTTGTTAGGATTTGGGCGGCAGGGGGAAGAGTGAAAGGGAGTCCCTTGCTGTGGCAGCAGGCCTCTGCCCACCAAAAGAATTATGGCTTTAGACAAGGAATGATAGGAATCACTGTTTCCAGGTCCTGAGAATGTTGGCACCATAGACTTTTTAGATACCACTGACGTTTCCTCATATGCAGTCTTACATATGGAATTAACAGAATGCAAGAGGCCATGAACCCCAGGGCTTGCAAGATTTTTCTTGCAGATAGCTGTTTTTTGTGGCCAGTAGTTTGAATTAGGATGTCAAATAAACTTGTTTCTCTGGAGTGAGGAATGTCATCTGGGAAGTTGTGTTCAAGCTTGCTCCCAGGAATACAATTTGTTGGCAGAGTAATAGGTGTGATTTCTTCTCATTGATGGTGTACCCCAGTGAAGTTAGAAGTCTCTTTACAAATGCCAGGTGTTCTAATAGTAAGTCCTGACTCTCTGGCTGAATCAGATAATCATCCAAGTATGGGTAAATCTGAATATTTCTCTGCCTGCAAAATGCAATGGCTGGAGCTAGGCACTTTGTGAATACCCTGGGCACAGTAGATAAACCAAAGGGAAGTGCAGAGCCTGCCCTGAAGCGTAGGTATTTTTAGCAGGATTCCCTTATTGGGATGTGTAGGTAAGCTTCTTTTATGTCTAGGGTTGCCAGCCAGGCACCCTGGCTAGCATAGGACGAAGCTGTTGAAGAGTTAGCATTTTGTATTTTGGAACCACCAGAAAGGTGTTGAGAATAGACAGGTCCAGGATAGGATGCCAGGAGTTTTCTTTTCTGGGAACCAGGAACAATCTTGAAAAAAACCTTGTCCTCTTTGTTCTGCTGGGATAGGTTGAAAAGCCCTGATACTGAGGAGAGAGAGCACTTGTTTTTGGGCCTCCTCCCACTGGTTTGGGGGGGGGGGTCTGGCCATTCACTTGGGGTTGGGAGTGAGTGGAAGTGGAATTTGTATCCTAGGGAAACTATATTTAAAACCCATTTGTCTTGGGTAATGAGTTCCCAGTTTTTTGCATGCAAGGCAAGCTTTCCTCCTAAGGGAGCAAGTAGTTGTGCAAGGCTTGGAAGAGTTAAGGATAAGTCATTGTGCCATTTTTCCATAGGGGGTTGGCATACTACTCCCTGCTTTGGAAGTGGGAGCTCCCCACTGCTTAGATCTGTGCAAAGCCTGCGACTGAAGTCTTGGTGGTCTGCTTCTCCTGGGTTTGGACTGAGAAGGCCTGGAAGGGACTGGAAAGGACCAGTTCTTTGATGTCCAATGCCTACAGAATCTAGGTGGATGTACTTGTAAGAAATCTTTAAAGGTTTCCATAGATTTAGCTTTTTCCACCAACTTTTTGAGGACTTCTGCTTTGTTGCCAAAAAGGCGCTCTTGGTTTAAGGGTGCATCCAGTAATTTGGCTTTAACATGATCTGGCAAGTTTTGTTCCTTAAGCCAAGCATGCCTTCTAAGTACAGACCCAGTTACAGCAGCCCTGCGAGATGCCTCTAAAGCATCAAAACCACATTGTAAAGTATGTTTACCAACTTGGTCAGCAGACTGCATTAACTCTTGTAAATCTTTGTGTTCAGCGCAGTCAGGAATAAACATAATTTTCTGTTAAATTAATCCCATAATATGCTGCTGATACTTTAACATATGAAACTGGCAATTTAAAACCCTAATGGCCAAAGTAGCAGAAGTATATACCTTCTTATCACATCTGTCTAAAGCTCTAGAGTCCCTATCAGAAGGGGTAGGATTTTTGGCAGTAGTAGCCTTAATGCCTTTTGGTCCTGGGAAATGGTCTCTGGATCCGCAGTAGGATCCTTGAAGAGGAATTTGTGAGAGTCACATACTCTGTAGTACCTGTCAGGTTTCCTGGGAGCTGGAGGCAAAGTGTTAGGGGTAAGGCTGGACTCCAAGAAAACATCATCTACAATCGCCAGAAAGTACAGTTGTGTACACTTACCATAAATGTAGATGTTCGAGTGTATTCACTGTTGCAGTCATTACACTTGGGTTATCCTGCTGGCAGGCTACCCTCAGTCGGCCTGAATTCCAAAGTCTAGGTCCGGCGTCGGTTGCTGTTGCCTCTTCCCTGACATCAGTGCGCCAGGGGTATAAAAGATGCAGCCGACGCCATTTTCTTCAGTTTTTCTTGCCCCAGATGTCAGGTGCCTCCAAAAGGGTAGGCTAAAAATACGCCAATAAAACATGCATGCAGCAAAATATATTATACCTTCATCTACAAGCAAATACACCACATAGGTTGTATATATTAGAGAAGTGCAGATGAGTTCCAGCAAAGATATGGGGGATGGTGGGTGGGTAACATGGACTGCAACAGTGAATACACTCGAACATCTACATTTATGGTAAGTGTACACAACTGTACTATGTTCTTCGTGTTTCACTGTTGCAGTCATTACACTTGGGTTGAATCCCAAAGCTATGGTTGGGAGGCTGGAGCTAAATAGCATTAGGAGCGGCTATGAGGCCCTGCAGAACTGCAGTGGCAAAGCCTGCCCTGGATTTAGAGTAGAGTGGTAAATGATAGTGATTTGTAAAGGTGTGCACTGAACTCCAGGTAGCAGCCTCTAAAATGTCTTAGGTTGGTACTCCCCTGAGGAAGGCTGCTGAAGTGGCTGCTGCTCTGGTTGAATGTGGCCTAATGCCCTTGGGCACTGGCTTGCCATGTTGTGAACAGCAGAAACAAATGCAGTGGCCTATCCACTTTGAAATAGTCTGTTTTGAGATGGCCTTTCCTTGTGACCCTGCAGCATATGCCACCAGTAGTTGCTCTGTCTTTCTGAAAGCTTTGGTTCTGTTCAAGTAGAAGCATAGCTGTCTGTGTATGTCTAAAGAATGCAGAATTCTCTCCCTCTTATTCTGTGGGTTTGGATAAAAAGTAGGCAGATGAACAGTTTGGGTAAGGGCCACACTGGACACTACACCTTAGGCATAAATGTCGGGTTTGTCCTCACAGAAACCCTGTCTGGATAAAAAATGATAAAAAGGTTCCACAGCCATGAGTGCCTGTAGCTCTGAGACTGGTCTTGCAGAGGTTATTGCTAGGAGCAGAGCTGTTTTCCAAGATAAAAACTTTACATCAGCTGTAGTGGCGGACTCAAAAGGAAGCAGGGTGAGTTTTTCCAAGACATAATTGAGGTCCCATGCAGGTATTGGTGATCTCCTTGGAGGCCTTAAGTTTTTGGCTCCTCTGAGGTACTGCCTTAACAAGGGATGAGAAAAGATTGGTGGTTCTGTATTGTAATGAGCCGAAATGGCAGAGGCATGAATTTTAATTGATGAAAAGGATAGGCCTTTGTCCAGCATCTCAGTTAAGTATTGCAGAATCGGAGGAATATTTGGTACAGCTGTGTCAATTCCTTGTGCCTGGTTCCAAGCACAGAATCTCTTCCATTTTCCAGCCTAAGATTTTCTGGTACTAGGCCTTCTGGCCTCCAAAATGACATCCATCACAGCTTTAGTGAGAGGCGTATTTTGTAAGACTACATTATCCGCCATGCTGCCAGATTTAAGGTCTTTAGTTGGCTGTGCAGGATCTGATTGTTTTGTTGGGATAGTAGGTGAGGTATTTGAGGCAAGGTCCAAGCCGGGCGTTGAGACAAGTTCCTTTGGATGGAATACCAGTACTGGCGGGGCCAGTCTGGGGCAATCAGTATCATCTTTGGCTTCTCTTGTCTGACCTTTAGGAGTACCTTGGGGAGGAGAGGCAGTGGAGGAAAGGCATATACTGCTAAGCTTTTCCAGCTGAAAGATAGGGCGTCCACTTTCCATGCTTGACTGTGATAAGTCCTTGTGCAGAATGTTTTTAGTTGGTCGTTGTGAGGAGAGGCAAATAGATCTATATCCGGGCATCCCCATTTCCTTGTTATCATGCTGAAGATTTGTGGATCCAATTTCCACTTGTGGGGATCCATGAGGTTTCTGCTTAGTTCGTCTGCCAGAGTATTTATCTTTCCTGGCAGGAATTGTGCCTGCAGATGTACTTGGTAAGTCAGTGCTGTGTCCCACAAAGTCATGGCTAGACTGCAAAGGGGGTAAGAATGAGCGACTCCCTGCTTGTTTATATACCACATGACCGTGGTGTTGTCTGTCTTTATCAGTAGTTGTCCTGGATGAAGTAGGTCCTTGAAGGCTGCCAGGGCATTCTGAACAGCTAGCATCTCTTTTTGATTGATATGTAGATGCATTTGGTTTGCGGACCATGTGACTTGAATACATCTTCTTGCCATGTGGGCCCCCCCAGGCATAACCTGATGCATCCGTTGTTAATGTCTGCCTGGCTGGGGGTAAAGTGAATGGCTGTCCCTTGTTCTGGTGACAAGCCTTCACCCACCAACGAAACTCCTATTGCAGGCAGGGAATGAGGGTAATTATTGTTTCCAGGCTGTGGCAATGTTGAGTCCAAACACTTTTTAGGTACCACTGAAGTTTCCTCATATGCAGTCTCGCATATGGAATTAGTAGAAGGCAGGATGCCATGAAGTCCAAAGCCTGCTGAATTTTTCTTGCAGTTAACTGGGCCTTTGTTGCCAACAGGTTGAAATAGGTAGTCAGTTGCCTTTGTCTGGCATGAGATAAGCCATCTGGGCAGTTGTATTTAAACTTGCACCCAAGAATATTATCTCTTGAGAGGGTACTAGTTTTAATTTCTTTTCGTTGACTGTGTACCCTAGGCCTGTTAGAAATCTCTTTACAAACGTCAGATGCTGTAGTAGAATGTCCTAGTTCTCTGCTTGAATGAGGCAGTCATCCAAATAAGGATATATTTGTATTCCTCTTTGTCTGCAGAATGCAATTACTGGTACCAGGCACTTTGTGAAGACCCTGGGCGCAGTAGAAAAGCCAAAGGGCAGTGCAGAGAATTGGTAGTGCATTGAGCCAGCTTTGAATGTGAGGTATCTTCTGCATGTTTGTCTGACTGGGACATGCAGGTATGCCTCTTTTAGGTCTAAAGTCACAAGCCAAGCCTTCTTTCCCAGCATATCCAGATATGTGTTTAGAACAGATAGGTCCAGTATTGGTCTCCAGGTCTTGTCCTTTCTTGGTACCAAGAACAGTCTTGAATAAAATCCTTTTCCCTGCTCTTGTTCTGGTACTTGTTGAATGGTCCTCATGTCCATGAGGGATGAGACTTGCTTTTGTGCCTCTGCCCATTGATGTTTTGGCAGGTCTGGCCAACCGTTTGTCCTTGGCAGGGTATGGAAGTGAAACTTGTGGCCTTGTGACACTATGTCTAGGACCCATTTGTCCTGGGTTATGTGCCAATTTTGAGAAAAAAGTGCTAGCTTTCCCCCTAAAGGTGCTGCCAAAAGATAAGTGCTTGGTGCAGGCAGGGGGAAGTCATTGGGACTGTTTCCTGTATGGCTGTGATTTGTCTTCTCCACTTTTGGAGATAGAAGCACCCCATTGTTTAGACCTGTACGAACCTTGGGGCTGGGATCTGCCTCTTGGGCGTCTGTATCTGCCTCTTTGTGGTCTGTCTGACATTGGAAAGGACCAATTCGTTGTAGGCCAGTGTCTGCTAAATCTTGGAGGCTATACCTGTAAGAAATCCTTAACCGTTTGCATAGATTTAGCTTTGTCCTCCATTTTCTTTAACACCTGTTCTGCTTTAACACCAAACAAGGTATCATGCTGTAATGGAGCATCTAATAATTTTGCTTTGACATGATCAATTAACCAAGCATGCCTCCTGATGACAAAACCCGTAACAGCAGCCCTGCAGGAGGCCTCCAAAGAATCAAAACCACATTGCAAAGTATGCTTTCCAACTTGTTCAGCTGCATGCAATAAATACTGCATGTCTTTGTTTTCTGCACATTCAGAATTTATCAACATTTTCTGTTTACGCAATGACATAATATATTGCTGATATTTGAGCATATGAAACTGGCAATTTAAAGCCCTTATTATAGCTAAGGTAGCAGAAGTGTAAATCTTTTTTTCCCATCGTCTAATGCCCTAGAATCCCTGTCAGAGGGGGTAGGGTTTTTAGCAACGGAAGCCTTGACCCCTTTGGGACCCTGAAAGATAGTTTCTGGGTCAGCAGCAGGGTTTTTGAAAAGGAATTTGAGAGTGTCAGGAACCCTGTAGTACCTGTCCGGCTTAACAGGAGCTGGAGGTAAGGAGTCAGGGGTCAGACTGGACTCTGAAAATACATCATCTACAATGTCCAACACAGGTGGAATAGCTAGGGGCCTGGTAGTAACAGGAAGTCTCTGAGCCTTTTCTTAGATTCTGAAAAATCTTGGCTCTCCCAGTGGAAATGCTCCCTCATGGTATGCAAGGATTCTCCAAAAGAGTAATCCTCAGGAGGAGAGGCTGAAGGGATAGCTTCTTCAGCATCAGAATCCTCACAGGGAGGAAGAGAATATTCCTGATCAGAAGAGGAATCAGATGAAATGGAAACCTGATCTGAAGATTCATATTCTGTCTCTTGCCTAGGCCTTTTATCAGGTGGGGGATGGGAACCCCTCTGATCAAAGTAATTACGTCTTCGGCCATTTTGAGCATCTGTTTTTTGGGCATGGAGGCCTGTCCATGAGGCTGTTGTACTTCTTTCTTTGTCTTTAAAGGTGTTTTAGTCTTTGCCTTTGAAGCTGAAGTCGTTTTAATGTATAACTGAGTACGTCTGAAAACACCTTCAGAAGCCGATGCCTACGCAGCGGCTCTGGACCCATCTGAGGGAATAGTCTCCGAAGGTCCAATACCTTGAGCTTCCAGCGGCCTAGGCGACTCCACGTGGGAGTTGGTAGCGGCCTGCGGGTCTGAAGTAGCAGGCGTCATGGGCTGCGAAGGCGCCTCACTGAGAACCGGCAACTGGCTTAGAAGAAGCCTCGTTGTCAGTTTTGGAACTTGGATGCCTGTCCTTTTCTTTGCGTTTCTTGTGAATTCCAGTAGTCAGATGGCTATCCCACGAAAATCTCAGGAGTCGGCCGACCGGCACTTGCGAACTGCTTATGCTTCGGGCACCGCGCTGCAAGAAAGACTGAAGAAAATGGTGTCGGCTGCATCTTTTATAACTCTGGCGCACTGACGTCAGGGAAGAGGCGACAGCAACTGACGCCGGACCTAGACTTTGGAATTCAAGCCGACTGAGGGTAGCCTGCCAGCAGGATAACCCAAGTGTAATGACTGCAAAGTACAGTTTTGTACCTACCATAAATGTAGATGTTCGAGGATCCACATTGCTGCAGTCCTAACACTTGGGTAGTCCGCTGTCCCTCGGTCGGCCCGAATATCAGAGTATAAGGCTGACGTCGGTCAGGGCGCATTTGACTGACATCAGAACGTCAGGGTACAAATGCGCATGACCGACGTCATATCCTCAGTCTTTTCTTGCCCCAGATGTCAGAAGACCCTAAAGAAAAAGGTCAAAACCCCTAGGCAACAGCTAAACAACCAACCAGCCTAACACCAAAAATATGTACAATATATACAATATATACAATAAACACCATATACCTCAGATGGATAACCCAACCCACACAACCACCTCAAACAGCAGAGGGGAAGGCGGGAGGGTAAATTGGACTGCAGCAATGTGGATCCTCGAACATCTACATTTATGGTAGGTACAAAACTGTACTATGTTCTTCATCCCACATTGCTGCAGTCCTAACACTTGGGTAGAATCCCAAAGCAGAGGTAAGGGAGGATGGCTAAATTATAATGAAGCAGGAGCTGCCAAAATGCCCTGCAACACAGCAGTGGCAAAACCAGCCCTGGATTTAGAGTACAAAGGAAGGTGGTAATGCCTAGAGAAGGTATGCACTGAACTCCAAGTGGCTGCCTCCAAAATATCCTTAGTAGCCACCCCCCTCAAAAAAGCTGTTGAAGTGGCAGTAGCCCTAGTGGAATGAGGTCTAATCCCAGCTGGAAACTCTTTGCCATGATGGGAATAACAGAAAGCAATGCAAAATCCAATCCACTTAGAAATAGTTTGTTTTGACACGGGCTTGCCCTGAGAGCACAAAGCAAAAGAAACTAATAACTGCTGAGATTGTCTGAACCCTTTAGTTCTGTCCAAATAATATCGCAACTGCCTGTGTACATCTAAAGTGTGCAAAATCTTTTCCCCTTTAGTTTGGGGATTTGCATAAAAAGTAGGCAAATGAATAGTTTGGTTTAAAGCCACACTAGAAACCACTTTAGGCATAAAGGAAGGATTTGTACGTAAAGATACCCTATCCTTGTGGAAAATTAAGAAAGGCTCAACTGCCATAAGGGCCTGCAATTCAGAAACCCTTCTTGCAGAGGTAATGGCCAACAAAAAAGCAGTTTTCCATGACAAATATTTCAACTCAGCAGTAGCTGCAGGCTCAAAAGGTTGTAGAGTGAGTTTCTCCAACACAAAATTGAGATCCCAAGCAGGAGTAGGAGCTCTTCGTGGGGTCTTATATTCTTTGCCCCTCTAAGAAATTGCTTGAATAAAGGATGAGAAAACAAAGGAGGGTCACAATCATAGTGAGCTGAAATTGCTGCAGCATGAATCTTAATAGAAGAGAAGGACAAACCTTTGTCCAATAACTCAGTAAGGTATTGCAGAGCCACACTTAAATCAGGCTCAGAAACATCCAAATCCTTAGCTGCACTCCAAAATAAAAATCTCTTCCATTTATCTGCGTACACTTTCCTTGTACTAGGCCTTCTGGCTTCCAAAATCACATTCAAAACTTGTTGTGGAAGTTGAGACCCTTTATGTTTTAAAACAGAATATGCCATGCTGTTAGGTGAAGAGAGTGAAGTTTGACACTGATCAAATGACTGTCCTCCTGGGACAATAGATGTGGAATCAAAGGCAAAGGCCATGGAGGCTTCCGTACTAGACTTCTCAGAAGTGGGTACCAGTGCTGTCGAGGCCAATCTGGAGCTATCAAAATCATCTAGATCAAGGGAGGTCATAGTCTCCCTTTACTCATCACTCATCAGACAAACCCAGATTTGGCCCACAGGGAGGAGACTTAAACCTCCGAACGGGCTATTAATAGACGTTGGAGGGATAGATTCATTTTACCAAAGACTCCTATGCTGTGGAACAAAATCCGGTACATGTGAGGCAGAGCACCTTGCTGGCCTTGTTCAAGAGAAATCTTGACCAATGGATGGGGGGATCGCAGATATACCCAGGGGATTACCTCAGTGTCCCCCATACAAAGGGGTGGCGGCGTAAAACAAAACGAGGGGCTAGGCTTAAATGCCCTCGGGCAGATAGCCATGAACCTATCCTTGGCTTGTCCTGTCTGACCTTCAGAAGTACCTTTGGGAGGAGAGGCAGAGGTGGAAAGGCATACACATGAAGATTTTTCCAACTGAAAGAAAGAGCATCCACTTTCCAAGCTGTGGGATGAAACCGCTTTGTGCAAAACCTTGGCAGCTGGTGGTTTAGAGGAGAAGCGAACAGATCTATGTCTGGAGTTCCCGAGGACACTGTCAATTTCTGAAATACATGAAGATCCAGTTTCCACTCGTGGGGATCCATGATTTGTCTGCTTAACACGTCTGCTAAGGAGTTCTGTGCTCCCGGCAGAAACCTTGCCTGAAGAGTTGGTTGTAAACTGAGAGCAGTCTCCCACAAAATCATTGCTTGCCTGCATAGAGGATAAGAATGTGTTCCCCCTTGCTTGTTGATGTACCACATGACAGTTGTGTTGTCTGTTAGAATCAACACCTGCCCTGGAAGAAGTAAATCCTTGAAAGCTATTAATGCAAACTGGACTGCTAACATCTCCTTCATGTTGATATGTAGATGTTGTAGTCTGGCAGGCCACTTGTCTTGTATCCACTTTCCATTTAGATGAGCTTCCCAAGCTATGTCTGAGGCATCTGTTGTTAAAATCTGACTCGCCTCTGGCCGGGTCACAGAGAGTCCCTTGTTTAGGTGACATTCCTGAGCCCACCATAAAAATTCCTTTTGAATGCAAGGAATTATTTGAATGACAGTGTCCAGATCCTGGCAGTGCTGTGTCCATACATTTTTGAGATACCATTGTAGCTTCCTCATATGCAGTTTGGCATTGGGAAGCACCAGAATACAAGATGCCATGAACCCTAAGGCTTGAAGGACTGTCCTTGCAGTCAGCCCGGACTGATGAGATAGCTGAAGAAAGTAAAGGGATAGACTCTTTTGTTTGTCCGGGGTTAAAAAGGCCATCTGGGATGCTGTATTCAGTCTCACACCCAGAAAGCACATGTCTTGAGAGGGTACTAGACTGGACTTTATTTCGTTCACAGAATACCCCAGGCATCTTAGCACTGCTATCACATATTCCAAATGATGAAGAAGCTCTTCCCTTCCTTGAGCCAGAATCAGGCAGTCGTCCAAATAAGGATAGATCTGTATCCCTTTTAGCCTGAAGAAAGCTATCACTGGAGCCAGAACTTTCGTGAACACTCTGGGCGCAGTAGATAAGCCAAAGGGCAATGCAGAGAACTGATAGTGAGAAGTCCCAGCTCGAAAACACAGATACTTCCTGCACTTTAGTCTGATAGGAACATGAAGGTAAGCCTCCTTGAGATCCAAAGTTACCATCCAATGATTTTTGCCCAGCAGAGGTAAAAGCTGCTGCAACGTCAACATTTTGAACTTGGGAATGTCCAGATAAGTATTGAGGACAGATAAATCCAAAATTGGTCTCCACGTGTTCCCCTTCTTTGGGACTAGGAACAGGCGAGAATAAAATCCTAGGCCCCTTTCTGGCATTGGAACCGCTGTATGGCCCCTATTTGGAGTAACAGTGAAATTTGCTTGTGAGCCTCTATTCTTTGTTGAGGAGGAATGTCTGGCATGCCTTTGAAAGGAGGCAAGGTATGGAAATAAAACCTGTAACCGTGATGTATGATATCCAGTACCCATTTGTCTTGGGTAATCAAACTCCAATTTTCTTTGAAAAGTGCCAACCTTCCTCCCAAAGGTGCTGCCAGTCGAGAAGCATCTGGCAGCTGAAAAGGTAGGTCATTGGGTCTGTTTACGAAAGGACTGACCCCTGCCCTCACTTGCAGACTGTGCAGGAGCACTCCCTGTTCTAGGCCTGAAAGAGCCCTGACCTCTGCCCCTGCCACGTCTAGATCTACCCCTAGACTGGGAATCATAAGAAGGATACGTCCACCCTTTAGTAGGCCAATTTCTACTAAACTTTGGAGGCTGAACCTGCAAAAAATCTTTAACAGTCTGCATAGACTTAGCCTTGTCTTCCATTTTCTTTAAAACTGCCTCAACAGGAGAACCAAATAGGACATCAGATTGCAAAGGGGCATCCAAAATTCTAGTTTTCACATGGTCAGATAAATTTTGATCCCTCAGCCAGGCATGCCTGCGAAGAACTGACCCAGTGGCAGCCACCCTAGACGAGGCCTGTACAGCATCAAAACCACATTGCAAAGAATGCTTACCCACCTGTTCAGAAACATGCACTAAATCTTGTAACTCTTTACAGTCAATACCTTCCGCCAGAGCATCAACCTTAGATTTCAACTGAGAAAGGAGATAATTTTGAAATTTCAACATGTGAAACTGGCAATTCAAAGCTCTCATGGCTAAAGTGGAAGAAGTATAAACTTTCTTTCCCCATCTATCCAAGGCCCTGGCCTCTTTATCTGCAGGAACCGGATTCTTGACAACAGAAGCCTTAACACCCTTAGGCCCCTGGCTAACAGTTTCTGGGTCTGCTCTAGGACTCTTAAAAAGATACTTATTAGCTTCAGGCACCCTGTAATACCTATCTGGCTTAACAGGAGCAGGAGGCAAAGAGTCAGGATTAAGAGAAGCCTCTGCAAACACATCTTCCACCACATTCAAAACAGGAGGTATAGCTAAAGGCCTATGCTGGGGTAAAAACAAAAATTCCCTAAGCCTTTTCCTGGAATCAGAGAAATCCTGACCTTCCCATTTAAAATGCTCTCTCATGGAGTGAAGGGTCTCTGAAAAAGAAAAATCCTCAGGAGGAGAAGCAGAAGGAGTAGAATCATCCACATCAGAATCAGAATAATGAGAATACTCCTGCAAGTCTTCAGCCGAAGACTCAGACACATCCGAAGCCTGCTCATAATCCCCCAACACAGGTTCCATCCTAGGCCTCTTGTCAGGAGGGGGCATAGAGCCTCTAATTAAAGTAATTAAATCCTCTGCCATTTTGAGCATGTGCTTCTTGGGCACAGCACCTGAAGAACTGGGAGCGACACCCACAGAAGCTAAACTAGACCCGCCTTTAGGAGAAGCCTTGGAAGCAGAAAGAGAAGGCCTAGACCCCTTAGGAAGGGAGGGGAGTACAGTTACTTGAGAAGCCCCTACAGCCTGCCCTGCCTCCTGGGAGGCCACATCCTGTAAAATCAAAGGTTCTCCCTGGGACTCCAGAGAGGCCTCCGTCGGAACCACCGGTTCCACTGATGCCTCTAAAGAACTGACGTCCGGATCGGACGACTCCTCTAACCTAGGTTTACCTGCCTTGTCCTTGCGCTTCTTAGAGGAAGCCGGCGTCGGAGCATCCGACGGCATTTTGTAATTACACCGCTTCCCAAAGACCAACCTAGCACAATCCAACCTCCGCTTTATAGTGCGTTTATTAAACCTAGCACAAAAGCGGCATCCAACAACGTCGTGCTCAGGTCCTAAACAAGGTATACACAAATTATGGTAATCCCTATGCGGTATCTGTTTCCCACAAGAAATACAGTTATTCACTTTTTCTGACATCCGGTAAACCACTGAGGCAAGAAAAAAACAAAATATTCCCCAACGGGGTACTTAACCAACTCTGACTTCGGTCTGAAACTCCGAATTCGAAAAATTTCAGAACGCCGAACGGCACTTGCAACACTGCTTCTGCATCGGACCATGCAGCAAAAAAGACTGAGGATATGACGTCGGTCATGCGCATTTGTACCCTGACGTTCTGATGTCAGTCAAATGCGCCCTGACCGACGTCAGCCTTATACTCTGATATTCGGGCCGACCGAGGGACAGCGGACTACCCAAGTGTTAGGACTGCAGCAATGTGGGATGAAGAACATCAGTGAAACACAAAGAACATCAGGAGGGACAGCTAGAGGCCTGTGTTGAGGCAGGTTTAAAAATTCCCCAAGTCTCTTTTTGGACTGAGAATAGTCCTGGCTTTCCCAGCGGAAATGCTCCCTAAGGGTATGCAAGGTTTCACCAAAAGAAAAATCTTCTGTAGGGGAAGCAGAGGGAATGGAATCCTCTACATCAGAATCCTCATAGCTAGATAAGGGTAAATCCTAGTAGTCAGAAGGAATAGAGATATCAGATTCCTGATCAGAAGAATCAGAAATAAAATCAGTTCTAGGTCTCTTAGAGGGGGAAGGCTGGCCTCCCCTAATTAAGATAATAAGGTCTACAGCCATTCTAATAATTTGTTTTTGAGGCAAATGGGCCTGAGAATGCGATTTGGTCGTCAGTTTTCTAGGCGTAGTGCAAGCTTTAGGCCTGGAGAATTCAGTATTCTTAGCTTGAAACAAAGTCATTGGTTTAATATGAAAATTGGTAGGCCTGAATACACCCTCAGAAGCCAGTGCTTGCTCAGCGGCTCCGGACCCATCCAAGGTAGAGACATCCGCAGGTTCCATAGTCGAAGCAGCATCTCGTGGCATACCGGACTCCGAATGGGTCTCAGTAGAGGCCTGCGAATCTGTAGTAGCTGGTATCAGGGGCTGCGAAAGCGCCTCACTGAGTACCGGCGGACTAGCAACTAGCTTAAAGGAAGTGTTGTAGCAGTTTTGGACCTATGTGGTCTGTCTTTATCCTTACGTTTTTTTGGAAGATCGGTAGTCGTACGGCTTAAAGCCATTTCTGAGTATGGAGATAGAGAACGAAAGTATTTAGCTACAAAAATAGCCCGACGAATAGTTCGGGTGTTGAACAACGCACAAAACTGACAGCGAGGGGACTTTGTGGTCTGGGGTCAAACAGGTGATGCAGTAAGAATGAAAATTTCTATGAGGAATTTGCTTTCTACAGGCAAGACAATTGTTAATTTTTTCTGACATCGGTTAGAGCAAGAAAAAAGGATCCTCAATGGGGTACTTATCTTTTTAAAGACTTCAGGTCTGAAACTCAAAAATGAAAATTTCAGGAGTCGGTCGACCAGCACTCGTGAACTGCTTCTGCTTCGGGCACCGCACGGCAAGAAAGACTGATGTAATGGCATCGGCTGCATGTTTTATACCCCGGACGACCTGATGACATGGAATAAGCGACAGCATCCGAAGCAGAAATCTAAAGATTCTGGTATTCAGGCCGGCTGAGGGCAACCTGCAGGCAGATAACCCAAATGTGATGACTGCAACAGTGAAACACTAAGAACATCTGCAAGGCAATAGTACTCTGCCTCAGAGGATATGGTTCAAATGAGGGATTTAATAAGTTTTTTTAAATCCCTCTGGAGTCTTGTAAACGGTGTTAAATAATTCTGACTGAAGGGCAGAGGTCACTGAAGCAGAGACACTTCCCAAATCTGTCCAGTGCCCTAGACTCGCTGTTAGGGCGGTGGGCAGAGGAACTTTGCTCTGCTAGTTCCTTCTTCATGGCTGCTGATATTACCAAGACATCAATTGGTACTTCCTTGCTCCAACACTCTCTGCCCTTTGGTAGTGCCAGGATCCTTCCACACCATTCAAGAGAGCAAATCAATGAGCTCAACAGTGGGCTGAATCACCAGCAGGTAGACAGGGCAGCTCCAAAAGCCTCCAAGAATACGGACTCCTCTTGGGAAAGGTTTTTGGGAGACCAATCACCCCTCTGCTTTAGGAGTGTTCTAGGATGTCTCCAGATGAGACCTCGTCAGGTGGAGATCTTGGGGACCCTTCCCCTCCTCATCAAAGTCAGTATCTTCTGTGACAGACTATTGTGGAGAGTCCAAGTGCCGCCTCCTACACTTTTTCTTCCTGAGAACTGCTTTGATGGGATGCACAGAGGAACTGTCAGAAGAAACTAGTATACCCTGCTGGGTTATCCTTGTGACTAACTTGAGCTGGCTGTACCAGTGGCACCGCTGCTTGCATAGATGAATGGAGTTGGATAGTCAGAGCCTAGGAGGGAAGAGAAGCCTGAACTCTAGGAACACAGAAAGCTCTCTCCACAACCATGAATCCAGAAAGCCTCAGAGAGAGGGGAAAACTAATGGCTTCGAGAAGACATGCTTACAAGACCTTAGGTTCCCCTCTGCCTTAAAGGCAAACTACTGAAGGAGACAGTCGGAGCTTAGCTATCCAGCTCCGAAGCTCCGAGGGGCAGAGAGACGGCTCAGCCAGCTTCAAATTTGACTCCCAACACCCCAGATCCAGTGCTGATGCTACAGCTGCAAGAGTCATCCAGCTCCAAAGTGCTCAGTGCTGGTCCACTCGGAGATGCCATCAGAGTCGAAGATACCAGTATCTTTGGATCAAATGCAAATGACTCCAGAATCTTCAGAGCTGATGGTGCCAAAATCAATGGCCGGATTGGAGAAGGAGTCAATAATGGGGGAGTAGTACTAATAATGGGTCTCCAGACCAGATTGGGTAGCAGATGGAAGAACCGCCATTTGAATCTTAGTTGAGGGGGAACTTCATTATCATTCTGTCCACACTGGCTTTAGTCAGACTTCTGGAAGAATGCATAGAAGATGCTGTCAAAGAAGATCTGGAATGGTAATGCCTCAGAAACTGCTCCAAAAAAGGGGAAGGTAGCTCAGAAAAGATTGGCTCCAGAACTAACTGGTGACTGGATCTGACCCTTTAGATATTTTGCTTGGAGGCTAGGAACCCGGAGCCAAAGAAATGATTGGATCTGGGGAACGCTTTCTCGAATATTTTTTGTCAGATTCTTGTGGGTTTGAGCCCCAGATGATGATGCAGATTTGGCAGGGAGCAAATCTCTTGGGATTAATTTATTTTTCCTGTCAATCAAGACTCTAGGGTTAAAGGCCTTGCAAATGTCACAGAATCAAGATGCACTGGGCCTTCACAATACATCTTTAGAATGCATATATGACAAGAGTATTTTATGGCCACAGGCCATACATTTTTTTAAACCTGAAGGCTTCCTGGAAATTTTTAACACTATCCAGTAGTATAAGAAAGAAAATATGTATTTCTTTAAATAGAAAAGGGAAAAGGAAAAAAATACCAATAATGGTAATTGAGAATGTACTAAAATGTACAAAGAGGAGGGGATATCAAGAATAGTAATCAAGAATTACACAAGTATAGGTAAAAAGGGAGGAATCACCATAAAAACATAAATATTAAAAGGAAAATCAATTTATAAAAATTTTAAGTTAAATAGTTCTAATAAAATATTCCAACTGACAAGAAAATATGTCACTATACTTGAGAGTATGCAATGACAATGTCCATACACTAAGGTGGCAAACAAGATCTGGGGTATGTTAGGTCACTAGGGCATTATGGGTTTGGGAGGAGCTTAAGAGTTTAAGTGCTCCACGAGCTGGGAGAAGCATCAGAGATGGATCAGAGGGTCAGATCAGAACTCAAGAGCTGAGAAGAATGAAAATGACAACATCAGATACAGTTTTTCAGGTCAGTCAGATGAAGGGATGACTGACAGCCCCAAAGGAGAAGGTGATCCTCTACCATTTCAGGAAAAAAGGTGTCATGTCCTTTAAATACCCAAGTGTAAGGCTAAATTAATTTTAGATAGTAGTTACCTGGCATTCTTATGCCTCTGGCATATTTCAGATGAGGATTCAGAATTCTGTAGTGCTTGAACACTGCTCCCTTCTGGGTAGAGCCTACTAAAACAAACAGAAAACAAAGCTGTTTTCCACTGTAAGGTTGTCTGATAAAGCAGCTGCTAATCTTATTACCAAAGAGGCTGTTGCACATTACCCCACTCCCTTTTCTGGCTTGTGGAATTCTTGTTCTGTTGTAAAACCTATTCCTTTTGGAGCCCTTCTGTAATGAGGAATCATCCAAAACACCAATGAAGAAAGAAAGAAATGGTCAGGAAGCAAAGATGGGTATTGAATTCCTGCAAAGATTCGGTTGTCTGCCTCTTCTGAGACTGAGCACAAATCTTTTATTTTTTCAGCTACCTAGTTTTCCTAAGACAACACATTTTGGTTGTCTGCTATTAGGCTTACATGCAAGAATAAATGTGCATCCAAGGAAAAAACATCTACAGTGACAGGAGATTTTACTCTTGACTGCAAAGTCACTGACCTAGGTCCAGCTAATGACCTGGACAGTGAGGTGCCACAGCAGGGGAGATGAGTTGATACACATGCCAGTATCTACCCTCATCCTGGTGGTGGGGAGAATCAGAGCTTTCCTTCACTTAACTACTGGCCATGGGAAGACTCCAGGTGATTGGCAATGTGCATGGACAGAACGGTAATGCACACAACTCCTGATTTAGCAGTCTGAACAAGATGTAGAAGTGTGCACACCGATAGGTCACCAGGTGGCATTTAGCAGGTTGTGGTGATGGCTGGTTGGCCCCAGGATTACAAAAACAAAAAATCTTTATAGTTCTAAACCATATGAAGGAGCTTCTGTATCTAATCCATGGCAGTGTCAACAAGAGCACCAGTCTCCACAGTACTGAAGAACTCGGTAGACACAGTCATACCCATAAAACATTTTAAGTACAGGAGAAAACATCCTTTAACACTTTTATTAAATTATCAGTTAAGGCATGGACACAAATCATAGCTCTCAAAAACTTAGCACAAAAATCTGCACAAAGCCAAAAGTAATGGGTGGACAAAGCCCCAAAAATAGGGTCAATATTTAAATACTTCTCTTATAAACTTAGAAAGTTGCTAGAATAAAAGGTCCTGTGTTACCAAGCATTTTCTGAAGAATATGAAGTTAAACTCAAATGCCGGTCATTATTTAGTAAATTCAGTCCTCATGTATTTGACACAAAAATCCAGAAATTTCACAAAATTTTATGAGGAAAAGATCAAAAATGTGAGGGGAAAATTGGGACAGTTGAGAGGTATCCCCTCAATAGTCCAGATATTTGCCTCATATTTTTGGTCCGTTTCTCAGAAAATTGTGGTTTTCTGAGAAATGTTTGGCAAATCATTGAGGATAGAAGTCAGACAATAATGGCAGATATTTGAGTTACTGACTTCATACCCTTCAGAAAATTCATGCTAATGCAAAATATGTAATTCTATCAAGTTTACAAATTTATAAGAGCAATATTTAAAAACTGTCCATATTTATGCCCCCCGCCCATTACTTATGGCTTTGCCCAGATCTTTTGCTCTAAAAGGTTGACAGATATGACACACACACCACAGAAAAAAATGAAACCATATTAACATTAGTCATATTATGCTTTCATTCTTTTCAACATGTACTGACTCTAGCAATACATACATTGCTCAATTCCTGCGCTTCCTTAAACCTCAGTTCTCCTCCTCAACATTTACATGCATTGTTCCCAAAACCTCCATTTATTTCTAAGTAATTTGCTCTTTCCTTTTTTCTAAAGATCCTAATTCTATTTCTTTTAATGGGTTTAAGATATTCACTACTTCAATTACAGCTGGTTTAGGCTTTGATTTCTGTTTTCTAGAAAGTGCTACTTTAACAACCAACAGCATTAACTTTGGTAAGGCTTTACTATGTATATACAATTCAGATCATGTGTCCCATCTCAAAAGAATAATTCCCTTAGTTAAAGCCATTTGGTCTCCTAATATTCCAGGTAAAGTACTCTATATAGTGAATTTTCAAATCTGCCAACTTAAACTCCCAAAAAAATGTTCCCAGTTACCTCTCCTTTTTTTCCACTGCACATCCAGCACTTGATATCTACCCAAGGAAAAATTCACTGAAGTCTACTTGGGGTATAAAATACCTATGTAAACACTTTAAGCAAAAATCCTAAACCTTCTGGACTTGGACACATACTTACAAGCCATACAGACATCCTACCCATTGGTCCTTTGAAAATTGCCTTTCCAGTCTCTTTCCAATCTCTTCTAACCTCTTCTGATTGATTCTTATAATTATGCAATATTTAATATTCCCTACTAATTATCCCATTTTTAAAAGCAGCTTCTGTTCTAGACTTGACAAAAAAAACTCTACCAAGAGCTGGTCTTTCACTTAGCACTCCCCTACCCCATTCTATGTGCCTATACTCTGATATCAGCTCCTGGTAAAAAAAGCAGTTTTTAACCTGCAGTCTGAATTTCTGCTTGACCTAATCCCACTCTATTATCTTTCCCTCCCTAGTTATTTGCTCCTAATACCAAGGTTCCTTTGCCAGTTTTCTCCTCTAAATTCCAACCCCTCTTGCCAATTTTCTATACCCCTACTTGTAGTCATCTCTATTGGTAAATTTCCTTTCTCTGTTCCTGTGTTGGCTTAGTTCTTAGAATACTTTTACAACTTAATAAATAATATGGACAATGTTGGGTACTCTCCATAAGGATCTACATCCAAAATTCTACTCTCTTCTCATTTCTTGAGCTTCCGCCATTTCATCATTATCCCTTTCCACTTGGATTTATAACATTCTCCTGAAATAATGTACAGGACTCTTAACTAATTAGCTCTATAACATCCATTCATATCAAATAATCCTGAACCACCTTATTACAGTGGGAGGATCAACTTATCCCATGTAATTCTTGCCCTCTTCCCCTCCCAAACACATTCCTTTAATTTTTATTAATGCCCATAACTTCTCTATTGCTTGATTAAAAAATATGCCTGACCTTATTTAAAACTAAAGGAACTAAAACATATTCACTAATTGCATCTTATTATCTACATCAAGATCTTCCAGTTTTCTGTTTTTTGTATTATTTTTGTCTAGTCTCTTCCCATATACATCCATACCATTGTCTGGATTTATCAAGTACAAAATAATATTTGCAAATAAAGCTAACATTTCTTGACTACATATCAGGTATATCCTTGAATTTGAGAGTCCCTTTTTTGACAAAGTCTCTAAATATAAAGCAAACAACAAAGGGGAAACAGGACGCACCTGTCTGGTTCCTCTATTCAAACACAGCTTCTATAATTTTTGTCTCAAGCCCTTCATGTATCCACCTGACACTTTTATTCTATCAGGGAACCCAAATGCTTCAACTGCTCTACTCATAAAATCCCAAGCAACTGTAGTGCATGTTTTCTCTCTGGACCCACCAACAAACAATAGTATCTTTCAACATTCTGCTTCCCTCTGGATTATCACTATTCCATTGCTGTTGTCAAATGTTTGCCTTCCCTCTACAAAACCACACTAATCTATATCTATCAATTGTGGCAACACATTTGCCAATCTTTTATCCAGCAGATATTAACATTTCAAAATCATGGTTTAAACTGTAATGGGTCTATATGAAGTTGGGTCTTAAGGGTCTTCATCATCTTTTAGAGTAATACAGCCAATCACAGTGTTTTCCAAAATGCCAGTACCCCCCCTTTTTTAAATACTGTCAAACAAAAACTTCCAGGTTATCACTTTTTTAGGAATACTGTCAGATATGGAGACTTTCCTGCTTATTGACTACACATAAGTGTTTTTCTCATCTCATCTTAGCTATTAAATGTAGAGCCTCATCTTCCTCTAAGTCTTCAATAGATGTACTGGTTTCCTCATACCAGTTTGTACAAATCTTTCATAAAACTTCTGAACTACTGTTAATACCTCTATAGAATCATTGACTATTTTTCTTATTGTAGGCTAAGTTTGGTGATAACTCTATTTACTGCACACGTCTTTGCCCTAAATATTTTTGTGCTCTGGAGTTGACAAAAAAATAGTTTAACAACAACCTTTCTAAACGCATTTTATCCGAATACTCCCTTACTTCCCCCTTTAGCATTCTGCAGTTGCTCATCTTCTTATTCTATGAGATTCCCCTTATTCTGCAATACTTTAACCTTTGTCAACCCCTCTAAACAATTCCCATTACTTCTTTCCCCTATCTCAGTGTTTTTATTTCTTCACTATTTTTAAACTCCATTTTCATTTTATCCAACTTGCTAGCTATTCCTTCTGAAGAAATTTCTATCTTTCTTAACTGATTCACTCCAATGGAGCTGAGGAAGTTTGCACTTCAACTTCCAATGGGCGGGAGCCTAAGCCTTTTGATAGAATCAAATTATGCCCTCACATTTCAAACAATGTTCATATCTCTGGAACCATAAGGTTTATGAAAGAAGTATGAATGGCAAACCCTTCACCACAAACTGTTTTTATAGTGTAGCACTCTTAAGGTTCTAGATCTTAAACTGAATTTTCTAAGTTACAGTAAACACAGTAACTATTACATTTGTAATATTTTGTAAACAACTTACAATATCTTGGCAACCACTCAAATTATACACATACCATCAGCAGCATTTTAGGCATCTAGCTGAGAGCTTTAATATGAAGCTAAGGAGTTCTGCCTATGTTACTTGGTTGTTGTGATATTTAGAAACAAGTGAGAATTATATCTATATAAATTAATATCATAAAAACAGTTAACTCATTACATCTGTGTGACACCTCCAGGTGCATCTGCAGTTAACTCCTACTGATGCCCCTAGGCATCAAATATTGCGTGTTCATATTTGCATCAATAATTCCAAAACTATGCTATGTACAAGGTTTTAAAATATGTCATCTTAAAGCTTACACAATGGCAAACTCAACTTCATTAATTCTTAAGCTCTGTCTAGTGCAGGTAAAGAGATATTAACTCATTCACTCCGGAGCAGCTCAGAAAATGCTACCTGCTTAATTCCACCACAGGAACAACAGTGCAGCCTGAGCTCATTTTCAGAAAATCCATTTGTAATACCATACTGAAAACAAATGTTCATAACTCTCTAACCATAACAGCTAGACTAAAAATGTAAATGCGAAAGTTGTTCAGCAGACAATGACCTTTCCAACAGTGTAAATGTTGATAGTGCGTATCCAAGTCATTACTAAATATTTGGCAAGGAATGCTGATATTCATATTTTTACCTTTTTGGAAAAGCAAAGCACAATATCTTGGTGAATGTACCATGTAGATACATACAATTTGTATTTAATTTGTTTGTATGACTGTCCGCTTTAAAAATTATACCTTAACCATTAGTGTGCGATGCTCATATGCGGAGATTTTCACAGAAATATGATTAATATATTTCTCATAATTGATAAATAAAGCATAATAAGAAGTTATGTACCTACCATAACGTTCCATGTTAGTTGTCTTCTTCTCGCCTTCTTTCTTGCTGGATGGGTTCGGAGCCGATCCTCGGCTCCGACTTGGCCAATACTAAAAGCTCGAGAGCTAATTCCACCGGATCGAGGCTCCCCTATATCCCGCAATGCTAGGAGGTAACTACTCAGATCTCGTTTGATAGCTATACCAAGCAATCCTAGTCTCCATAGAATGGAGTAGGGTAACCCACCTCTGCGTAAGAAAAGGCAGACATCAGTAAAGATAGAAGAGGTGGGAGAAATGTGGGAGTAACAAATTTCAGAAGAAACACAAAAGAATTCCGGTCGGTCTGTCCAGGCTTGGGGGAAGGAGGGAGGGACGCAAGAAAGAAGGCGAGAAGAAGACAACTAACATGGAACTTTATGGTAGGTACATAACTTCTTAATGTTAAGTTGTCAATCTCGCCTTCATTCTTGCTGGATGGGACCGCATCCCTAGCACCTTATCCCGGGTGGCCTATCAGAACAGACTCTTGAGAACAGTGGAACCAAAATTGGCACGGCTTCTGGAAACCATGTCCAATTTGTAATGTGAAATGAATGTATGAGGAGAAGCCCAGGTGGCTGCTGCACAAATTGAATCTATTGGCAACCTGTCCTGAAAGGCTATGGATGTAGCTAATGCCCTAGTTGAATGAGCTCTAGGTCTTGAGGGTAGTTTTTGATGTCTGATCTCATAGATGAAAGTAATTGTAAACGTGAGCTATCTAGAAAGAGATACTTTAGTGACTGGAAGGCCCAATCTACCTTCTGCATATGACAGAAACAACTGATCAGATTTCCTGAGTTGTTTAGTCCTGTCTAAGTAATATCTCAGTTGGCGATGAACATCCAAAAAATGCAGCTTTTGCTCTGACCTATTTGAATAGTTAGGGAAAAAAACGGGGAGATCAATAATTTGGTTTAGGTTAATTTGAGAAGAAATTTTAGGTAAAAAGGATGGATTAGTCCGGAGGGATACCCTGTCTTTGTGAAAAACTAAGTAAGGAGGACGACTGCACAGAGCATGGAGTTCAGATACTCTTTCGCTGAAGTTATAGCTACCAGAAAAAGTGTCTTCCAAGAAAGCAATTTCAGAGAACATGAAGCCGCTGGTTCGAAGGGGGGAAGAATTAAAGATGCCAGAACCAAGTTCAAATCCCACTGAGGCGGAGGGTCTTTGATTGGAGGTTTGAGAAGAAATACACCCCTTAAGAAGGCTTTACAGAGTTTGTGAGCCATGATGCTGGATTCTGAGACACCAACATGAAAATCTGATATGGCAGCCAATTGAACTCTAATGGTTGATGCAGAAGATCCTAAATGAAAGAGTTCTGCTAGAAAGTCTAAAATAGACTGGATAGGTGCAGTAAAGGGATCTATGTTTTTCGATGATGCCCAAAGGGAAAAACGTTTCCATTTGCTAGTATAAATCTTCCAGGTAGAGGATTTATGACAGGCTATCAAGATATCTCGGACAGAGCGAGATATTGAGGGAAGCCTGGCTAAGGTTGGAATTGGAGAAACCACGCTGTGAGGTTTAGAGAAGACAGAGATTGGTGCAGCTGACCCGACTGATGGGTAATCAGATCTGATACTGGGTCCAGATGCCAAGGCTGCTCCAAAAGGTAACGATGAAGAAAGGGGAACCATATCTGTCGAGACCAGTAAGGGGCAATGAGGATCATTGTCACTCTCAAGGCGAAAGCTTTCTGAATTAGTTGAGGTATCAGTGGAAAGGGGGGAAAGGCATACAGAAGTCCCCGGGGCCAATCGTGGACTAGAGCGTCTCTGGTGGGATGGCCTGGTAACAGGAAGAGAGTGAAGAAGTCGTGACACTTGCTGTTTTGGGGAGTAGCAAAAAGATCGCAGCAAGGTTGGCCCCATCTTAGGAATACTTCTTCTAGAACTGATTTCTTTAGAGACCACTCGTGTGGCATGAGAATTGCTCTGCTCAATTTGTCTGCAATAACGTTGGATTTCCCGGGAATGTGCGTTGCTATCAGAAAACGCTGAGAAGAGATCGCCCATTGCCAAAGTCTGAGTGCTTCTCGACATAAAGGGTATGATCTGGTTCCGCCTTGTTTGTTGATGTACCACACCACGGACATGTTGTCCGTTTGAATTGCAATAGTCCCTTTGGGAAGAGAGTCGTGAAAGGCTTGCAACGCTAAAAGCACTGCTCTCATCTCCAAGACATTTATGTGCAAGTGGCACTCGAAGGGTTGCCACGTGCCCTGGACTGTCCTGCCCTGATAATGCCCCCCCCACCCGATCAGGAAGGCATCTGTTGTCAACATGGCAACTGGGGGGGGGGGAGTGAAGGGTCTTCCTTGGAGAAGTTGAGGTGACGTGATCCACCAAGACAGTTGATTCTTGCATACTTGAGTTATCAGTATGGTATGGGACATCAGGAGTCATTGAAAGGACCACTGGGTAAAGAGCATCCATTGGAGGATCCTCATGTAAAGGCGAGCTAAGGGGAGAAGGGGAATAGCTGCTGCCATGAGTCCTAGTACCTTCAATACCAGTCTGGCTTTGACTTTGACACATTGTAAGAGAAGGGATACTTGGTTCCGGATGTCTAACACCCTCTGCTCTGAGAGTCTGGCTGAAAGGGTCTGTGTATCCAATGTGGCGCCTATAAAAGTAATAGACTGACAAGGCGACAAGGCAGATTTTTCGAAATTTATTGAAATGCCTAGAGCTTGACAGGTTTGAATGGTGAAATCCCTGGATAGGAGAAGCTGATGTCTGGTGGTGGCAGTAAGGAGCCAATCGTCCAGATATGGAAACACCTGGAATCCCTGGCGCAAGTGAGCCGTGACCACTGCCATGCATTTGGTGAACACCGGGGCTGTAGTGAGACCAAAGGGCAGGGCCCTGAATTGGTAGTGACTGGCTCCCAGCCTGAAGCGGAGATATCTCCTGGAGCGTCGGTTCATTTTGATGTGGTAGTACGCATCCTGAAGATCTATCGAGCACATCCAATTGTCCTGACCCAAGAAGGGTAGAATGGACTGTAGCGTGACCATCCGGAATTTTGTTTTCTTGACAAACTTGTTTAAGTAGCTGAGATCCAGTATGGGTCTCCAGTCCCCTGTTTTTTTTTTGGTACCAAAAAGAATTTGGAGTAGATTCCGGATCCTTGCTGGTCTGCCGGGACTGATTGGATGACTCTTTTTGATAGCAGCTTTGAAATTTCTAATGCTGCTTTTTCCCTTAGACCGGGTGGAACGTCTGGAAGGGATCTTTTGGTTGGGTTGGAATATGAATAAAGGGAATTTTGTAACCCTCGGATATGATCGACTGTACCCATTTGTCTTGAGTTAGGGAAAGCCAGGCTTTTGGGTACAGTGATAATCTTCCCCCGACTGCCTCCGAAGGCGGACAGCCGGGCAGCCCCTCAGGGGTGCTGAAAGGGTTTGTCAGAGAACATCTCTCTGCTACCCTGGTTTTGCAGACCTCCTCTGCCTCTGGGGCGGCGTCTATTATTATTCCCCCCTCTGCCTCTAGAGGGGAATCGGCCTTGTGTGTCAGATGAGACTCCCTGGGATTGTTTTCGGAACCACATCTTTCCTCCCCTTTGACCTTTGGGATAGGGTCTAGAAGGGGTAGAAAAACGGACTCCTACGGCAGAGAGAGTCTTACCTTCCACCTCACACCTGGTCAATGTATCCTTCACCTGGGGACCAAACAATGATGATCCATCAAAGGGAGAATTGGTGAAGGACGCCTTGAAAGGGTCCGCAAAGTTGCATAGCCGCATCCAGGCGTGCCTTCGTAAGGCAACCCCTGTGCCTGCGGCTCTACTCACCCCATCTGCTGCATATGAGACCAGCCGCATGGAGGAGTTAACAATAGAATTTAGGGTTGCCAACTGGGAGTTCATTGTGTCTTTGAACCCCTCAGCTGTAGGATCCTTCATCAGTTCACCCATATCCTTGAGTAAATCTCTTTGGAGATGGGTGAAGTGGCATAAGTAGTTCAGCGACCGCATTGAAAAGGTCGCTGACGAGAACATCCGCTTGCCGTACCTGTCCATGGTCCTAGATTCTTTATTAGGAGGATGGACAGGAACCAAGGATCAGCTAACTCCTTCTTTGTGGCCGCAGCCACCACCATGGCATCAACAGGGACACCTTTGGATAAAAACTGTTTGTCTTTAGGGGCAGTAATAAATTTGGATGGTCTCCTCGGGGTGGGTTCCACTGAGTCAGGAGCCGTCCAAGCCTTCCTTGCCACCACTTCCATAAGGGGGTCAAAGGGAGGGGACACCCAGGAGGTAGAAGGGCGAGAACCAAACGCCTCAAGATACACTGACTCATCCTCCGAAGGATTAAGGGCTGGCCAATTCCCCCTCTGTTTGAGGATTTCAAGGATGTCCGCAAAGGAGACATCCTCAGAGGGGGATTGAGGGGACCCTTCGGATTCCTCTAAGTCAGTGTCAGAGGTGATAGACTCAGGGGAGTCAATGTGCTTCCTCTTGCACTGCCTCTTCCTAGGGGGATCTCCTGCAGGGTCAGGAGAGACCTCGGAAGAGGAGGAAATTTCCAATGGGGAATCTTGAGGAGTTGGTTCTCTGCGGTGTGAGACAAGGGGGTGAGTAGAAATCACCGCAGGCACTGTAGATGGAGGGGCTGAAGGAGCTGACTGTGGGGCAGAACCTGGTTCTAGCACGCTCCGCATGACCTCGAAGGCACCTCTCTGTCAGGCAAGGCCCGAGGCCCTCGCTCCGAAGAGACAAGGACCTCTCCCGGCACCGACAGAGACGGCTCCGAAGCCAATGTCGGAGCCGAACTCACCAGCGCCGAAGCCCCGAGAGGGAGAGCGGGGTCGGACAAGGGTCCGATGCCACTCGCCCCCTCGGAGCCGACGAGGGAAGCTCGGCGCCGAGATCCCTCCAAAGAGGAGATCGGGGCAGACGACGGAGCCGAAATGGAAGGTATCGGATCCGACGCGCCGACAGTCATGGCTCCAACAAGCCTTGGCTCCGAACTCAAAGGAGTCAGAGGAGGAATGTAATCTGGAACGGGAATAGCCACTGACTGGTGAGTTGGGCTATGCAGCATTTGGGCCAGTGCCTCGGACTTAAGAAGTCTACTCACCACCCCCTGCAAATCATGGTCTGACAACCTGGAAGACCGAGAGGAATGGGTTTTGTGACTCCGCTCCGAAAGGAGAGGGGATCCTGGCACCGAGTGCACAGATCCGATGGAGGGGGACCTGGACCTCTTTCTGGAATGTGGCTTCGATAATGGTATCGGAGCCGATAAAGACTTATCAGCCTCGGCTCCAGCCGGAGCCGAGGTAACGGTATGAGGCTTAAGAACATCAGCTCCAGCCGGAGCCGATGTCGAAGCCTGCTTCGACTTCTCAGCAGTCGACTCAAGAGCAGGAGCCGACTGCTTTGAAGTTTTTGAAGGCTTCTCCGACCCAGACTGAGTCGGGGGGCCTTCAGGCTTTAACAAGCCCCGCAAGATGAGTTTGTTCTTGCGTTCCTGCAGGACTCGAGGGCTGAAACCATGACAAACAGCACATGAGTCCTGCAGGTGAACAGGTCCCAGGCAATACACACAAGAAGTGTGACCGTCTGTCAGAGACATTTTCTGACAGCACGAGTCACACTTCCTGAAGCCTGAGACCTTATCCTTAGACATTAAGGTAAGAGAGGCTGTACACAAACACACAAACCAGACACTCTTTACAGAAAAAAAAATTATAGTTATGTAGAAAAACACATACACACAAGCCCCTACAACACTAATTTTAAAAGGGACTGGGGTGAGGGAAGGGCCGAAGGCCTAGAACAACAAGTAAGAGGGGTAGGGAATCGAAAATTAGGGTCGATAAAACTAAATATTAGAATTAAACTATAGAAATATTTCTAACTAAAAGAAAAGGGGTAATTAGTAATACCTAAAGGTAAATAATTCACTAACCTGCCTGAGTCGGTAGAAAACGCACCTAGTCAGCTATAGCGGCAAACGAGATCTGAGTAGTTACCGCCTAGCATTGTGGGATATAGGGGAGCCTCGAGCCGGTGGAATTAGCTCTCGAGCTTTTAGTATTGGCCGAGTCGGAGCCGAGGATCGGCTCCGAACCCATCCAGCAAGAATGAAGGCGAGATTGACAACTTAACATTATCTCATTACCTGTAACAGACAGAGGCTGCATATCAGGGTACAAGTTGTGTGGCTCAATGTCAGCTTCAAAATGATGCATCATTTGTGTCATCACCATGCTCCATTGCAAAGATATGGGCATAATAATGAGAAATATTGGAAATGTATAATTTTCAAAATCCTGCAAGACTAAAACTGATAACTGTACATATGTAGAGCACACAGACACAGTTCTTTTACTATGTTGTAAGGAGTAACACTGTCTTCAAAATGAGGTATTACTTGGCATATTGACATGTTCCCTTGCAAAGTTACTTACCAAAATATGAAAACAAAATCATAATTTCCATAACCCAAGTCCTCTTTGATATCTGTATATGCATACAACATACAAACAGTTATTTTACCACATTGGAACTACGAATACTGTCTTCAAAATAAGGTATTACTTGGCATATTGACATGTTCCCTTGTAAAGTTATTTACCAAAATATGAAAAAATATAATTTCCATAACCTAAGTCCTACACAAACTTTGATATCTGTACATGTGTACATACAGACCCAGTTCTTTTACCATGTTGGAACTATTAATACCGTCTTCAAAATGAGAAAGGACATAATACTTTTTTTCAGCTATGGCAGACGGGTTAATGATGTCTAAATAACGATACTGTTTTAAGGGGGGGGTAATAAACCAAAGACAAAATTATATAAGATTTTTTTTGGGGGGGGGATTATGCTGAGGTGATGGAGATGCTCAAGATTTGTTTGACACTGTTGGACAAAGCCCCTTTTCAGTGGAGGTTCAGGGATAAAATAATGAATACAATTATGCAGAACAAAAATTACATCAGTCCCAGATTAACAAACTTACTGCATGATACAAGTTGCAAAACAATACAAGATATGTTAAAGGACATATTTTCATATTCTATGAACAGTATCCAGCTAGAGCGCAAACAACTGGGGCAACACTGACAAGAGTGCCATGGCACACCATGTTGTGGACATTCACTCTATCATAAGCTACTAACACACACTGCATGCTATAGCTTCTGCTAATGCAAACATTGGAGTATCCTATACACTGGCAATCCCTTGCATTCAGTGCAGATGGACACCATGGCATGACACATTTGTTTTATACATCCCCGAATGGCATTATTTTTATAACTATTGTTTCTATGTGCATCATGAATCTCATTTCTATACAATTCTGTGGTCAATTGTATACCACATTATTTTTCTCCTAACAAGGTCGCACTACTCGTGTCTTTGAATAACCACTTCCCTCCAACACAACTCTACTTTCTCCCCTACTTTGTAAATCAATGCTCACTGTCTACGAATGATGGCCTATGACTAGCAGAATATCAAACTTTTGACTTCTGCTTGGTTATCTAAATAGCCAACAACTACTCGGGGCTAAAAAATTATTATACTTTATTGACTATAAGCTAGCAAGAGCAGAAAACATTACAGCTTCATCCATAAGCTGCCATGGTGTGTCTATGTTCAGCTGGAAGTCTCCAGGATTTAATAGCAAATCTCTAATTTTCTTTGTATTCTCTTACCAAAGAAAGTAAAGCCACTTTGCAAATAATTAATGAGTAAAAAGAAATTAAGAAAAAAACTGCTGGCAATTCTGCCCTGTTGACCTCTCCTATATAAAATCACTTACAAAAAAAAATCATGTAGATGACCATTAAAACACCAACCCCAAACACAAAGCCAACAATTTTTTTTTTGTTTGCACTTTTAACTCCTCATAAGCTATATGTTAAGCCTGCTACACTTTAGAGTTGAGTTATGAAGCTGTTAGTGTTAGGATCGAAGGAACTTCCATCATGTTTCCTAGAAGGCAACTAACACCGAAACACATAGCCTTCCCTTCCACATTACAGATAATTCGCACAAACAGCTGTAACTTGTCTAACACATTTGGAAATAGAAACACTGTCAAAGGAAAAATATACTTTAAAAATGATCAAAACACGGTAGGTTCAGGTTAAGGCACTTTAATCTTGCAGCAAGGAGACAAAAACGTGCTATTACAGAGTTTGTCTAACTAGAAACAGGAAATACTTTCATTTTTATACATTCTCTAACTAGACATGGCCTACCAAACTGAACAGATTACCACCTTTTTCATCATCATCTGTTGACCATCATTCCCATGAATTTCTGCTGATTTATCAATTTTTATGTGAAACTTCCTGAGGAAAACAACATGGCCTTGATTACTCCCAGTTAGATACATGTTATGTTACCATTCAAGGTACTATGGCTAATTCAAGCACAATGCTAACAGTTCATTTCTCTAATAATCCTTTGTCTACTTTATCTCTAAGTTACTGCAGCTGCACATGTTCTCATGCTTCGAACAGAGCTGATTGTTTGAAATCATTACATTTACAGAATATAGTATTGTTCATTCATTCGTTCCTGACCTAGCAGATAAGCACCTGCTTCTCAAGTACATTTCCAAAAGGCATAAACATGAATATTGCTGTGCTAGCAGTTACTAGGTCAGAGGGCATCTTGCAAGTTTCAGAAAGCATACTGCAGTTTTCAAAAGGCGTCTTTTTCAGTCTCATATGAAACTCAATTTATATATAACACAGTGCATGAAAAATAGAATGAAAAGCGTATTAATTCATTTGATTATTAATTGGCATTAAGCATACACACATTAATACATATTTTTCTAACATTTCCCTCCTGTTAATACTTTTTAATTCTATTTTCAAAAAAAGAATAAACAGTTTGCTTCTTTTCCTAACCTCTTCCAATCAGGATTTGCAGTTAAGAAAGTCATTCAGTTTAAACTTTTATGAAAGTGTTTCGCATTCTAGCAGCTCTTCAAATTCAGTACTTTGATACATAGTCTCAGATACTGATATATCTATGTATTCTTTGATTAATTTCTTCATGCAGGGGATTCCACAACAAACACAAACTCCTATTAGGAGTAATCCTACCCCAATGGCAATCAATATGTTCATTAGGATGGAACCCCACCCCCCAAATACATTCTGGAAAAAGTCTGTCAGAGGGTTTGGTCATGGCCGACACTTGCTGAATCTCCTCGAGATGATCGTTAATCTCATGCTGATGATCAGGAATAAACGCACAGCATTCTTCTTTGATTAAAGCGCACGTCCCACCCCTCGCCGCTAGGGTGAAGTCAAGAGCCATTCAGTTTTGGAGTACTACAGTTCTCATGGCATTCAGTTCATCAGTTATCAGTTCAAGAGCAGAAAAAGTCGCATTACTCATTACTTCGAGAAGTTTTGACAGTTTTCGCAGCTTCCATATCGATTTAACTGCACCATATGCAGGTAATATACCTGCCCAGGATATGACAGCATCACTCAAGTCCATGTGCGCAAGTTTGGTTCCCACATTACGATGGTCTTTCCAGCCCGCTTCGATCTGTCCCACTGGATTCTCAGGTTTCTTAACAGTCTTTTTGGTCACATCTCGGGTATTTCGAATATTTCCCTGAGGCAAAACTGCAGTGTGTCGTATGGCCGGGACCAGGTACCCCAAAAAACAACTGCCAGACCAATTCTCAGGTAACCATTTATATGCTTTTTTACCACACACAAAATAACAGTCCTCTACTTTAGTTGTTACTTTGTTACGAAATGACTGCCCTGCATGAAACATTTTCCTATCTATTACAGATAACTGTTTGAAAAGTACAGGATTATGTTGTACCTGATCAAGAGTCTTATGCATAGATTTCAAAAATGAGTCATAATCTGTACTACAAGATCCACCTAAATCATTTGTTTTTTTATAAATTTATACTCTACGGTGACATTACACTTATTCCATCCCACTTGGATGGTATCATTTTTGTAAAAACATACAATTTATTTTTGTGTTACAGGCATATACAGTGCTACCTTATCATGTGCTTCAATAGCAACTGTGTCAAAAAACAGATTTTCCCAAGTCTCATTGACCCCTAGGGAGATAGCAGCCATCAATAAACCCCCGTATGCTGTTGGTATGGCCGTGCAGACCCAGCAGTTCGAAACATTAAAAGTCTCAGCATACACACATGTAATTGCCTGATAAGTGAGATGCCAGTCTAGGTTTGGTTCATTACGTTTAATCAGTTCAACTTTCGTTTCAGGAAAAAAGGAGTGGCCACAACAAAAAGAAGTGTGATTAGCATAGTTATTAAAATGATTATACAAGTAACAAAGTTTTTGTCCAATTCAAAGTTCTTAACCAGTTTACAGTGCGTCAAATGAATCCAGGAAGCTCGCTCCGCGATCTTGACTGCAGTGGGTGTCGACAGTAGTACCTGGTACGGTCCTTCCCACTTCGGAGAACTCCAGTTCTTTCGCTTCACAATCTTTACCCAGACCCAGGTGCCTGGGGCTACTGGTGCTTCCGATTTCGGTTGCTCTTTATCTGAAACAGAATTTAACTGCAAAAGTTTGTTATTCAAAAATCGTCTCATATACCCTGCAAGTGAACTGTCAGCCTCTTGCTCTGCAGACATGAGAGGTTTCCACTGAGGTGTATAATATGCCCTCCCAAACAAAGTTTCAAAAGGAGTTAATCCCTTTACATTTGGAACAGTTCTCATGCTCAACAGTGCTAAAGGCAAACAGTGCACCCAGTTCTTTTGTGTCTCGCTCATCAACTTCCTAAGCTTACTCTTCAACACCCCATTATGCCTCTCTACTAACCCTGCAGATTGGGGGTGGTAAGCGCAGTGATTTTTTAACGATATTCCAAAATAACGACTAAGTTGCTGCACTGTTTGGTTCACGAAATGTGTACCGTTATCACTATAAATCTTTTCCGGTATGCTAAATCTGGGTATAATTTCTTTAACAAGGACCTTTGCAACAGTAGCTGCATCTGGATTTTTAGTTGGAAAAGCTTCCACCCATTTGGAAAACGTATCTATAATGATAAGGTAATACTTTTTATTCTTGCATTTATTCAGTTCTATGAAATCCATACAAATAGTATGAAATGGATACGGTGGTGTAGGGAAACTCCCTTGCTTAGGCTTCAATGCCCCTTGTGCGTGATGCTTGTTACAAACATGGCATGCTGCACAAAAATTTTTCATGTAATTTGTAAATCCATACGTTGTATACACTCGATTCACTAACTGTACCATCCCCCCTGTTGAGACATGGCTCTGCCCATGGCTCAACAAAGCTGCATATCTAAACAAGTTAGATGGCAAAATTGGTTTCTTTTCCTTGGAGATGTACAATCCCTTTTCAAGGATTGCTCCTCGTTTTATCCACTTCTGATTTTCTACATTTGTAGTAAGTGTCTGCATTGTTTTTAACATTTCTAAATCTAAAATCTCAGAGGGTTGTAATTCCTCACTCAAAAGAAAAGCTTCTGAGGCTGAAGCTGCCTGTTTCGCAGCTGTATCAGCCCGCGCATTACCTTTTGAAATCCTATCCTGTTGCTTGGTATGAGCTACGCATTTGCAAATAGCTACTTTTTGAGGTAACTGAATAGAGTCTAATAGCTCTAAAATGAATTGCGCATGATTAATTGGTTTACCAGTAGATGTTATCACTACTCTATTTTTCCACTGTTACTCAAAAACATGTACAGTAGAAAAAGCATACTGACTGTCAGTATAAATATTCACTTTCTCACCTTTCGCTAAGGTACATGCCCTTGTCAAGGCAATCAACTCTGCTGCTTGTGCAGATAAATTGTGTGGTAAAGATTTTGCTTCTAAAGTTTCAGTATCGGAAACGACTGCATACCCCACTAGGATCTGTCCTGTAGGACCCCTCCTGCACGAGCCGTCCACATAGTATGTCACCTCGGCATCATCCAAGGGAACATCCGTAAGGTCTTGTCTAGGTAATGTCTTTTGCTCAATCTCCTGCAGGCAGCAGTGAGGTTTGCCATCTGCAGGGGTTGGGAGCAAGGTTGATGGATTCAAAGTTGTGCATCGTTCAACTGTCATATGAGGTTGGCTCAACAGTATAGTCATACAGGAAAGATGTCTAGCAGGAGAAAGATATGCTACTTTTTCTTGCAGTAAAATAATTGCGACTGCATGAGGCACTCTCAATGTGAGAGGGTGGAATAACACTACTGAGGCCGAAGCCTGCACTGCCATTGCAGCTGCAACTACTGCTTGTACACAGTGGGCAGGGACCGCGCCACTGGGTCTAACTGTGATGAACAGTAAGCTATGGGGCATTGCTTGTCCCCATGCTGCTGTGTCAATACTGATGTCATATAACCCTGCTTATAGTCTACAGTTTGAAAAAATTGCTTATGATAGTTTGGTAATCCTAAAACTAAGGATGATGCTATCAGTTGTTTCAGCTTGCAGAAAGCTGCTTCTGCTTCTGGTGTCCATTGTAATAAATCCTGTGTTGCCATCGGCTTTTTGAATATTAAATTGGCCAGTGGAGCAGATTCCAAAGCATAATTTGGTATCCAACTCCGACAAAGGTTAGTAGTTCCCAGAAAGGACATCATTTCCTTCTTGGCAGTTGGTCTAGGTGCTTGTAATATTGCTGTTTTTCTATCTTCGTCTAATATTCTACCTTCCTTGGATATTACATATCCCAAGTACTTAACTTGCTTTCTCCAAAGTTGTAGTTTGTTCTTATTTACTTTGTGTCCTTGAGTAGCTAAAAACTGTAATAATGCTATGGTGTCCTCTTTGCATTCTTGCTGGGTGGGGGCTGCCAGCAGAATGTCGTCTACATAAAGTAAAATCTGACTACCTTTCGGTGGGATAAATCCCGCCAGGTTGCTTGCCATTTCTTGTGCAAATATTGCTGGACTTTCACAATATCCCTGTGGTAATCTCGTATATGTATACAGTTTCCCCTGAAATGTAAATGCAAACCAATATTGGCTGTCAGGGTGTATCGGTATTGAGAAAAATGCATTACTAATATCTACCACAGAAAAATACTTTTGCTGAGGTTTTAAATCATTCAGTAAGGTGTGCGGATCTGGCACCGTTGGTGCCCTGGGTATAACTGCATTATTTACAGCTTGTAAATCTTGGACCATACGCCATTCCCGTTTGCTTTCCTGACAGGAAATAAGGGTGTATTACATGGTGAATCAGGAGATTCTATTAAGACTCCTTCCTTAAGTAAGGCTGCTATTATAGGTTTGATCCCTATCTCTGCATCCTTTCTCAAGGGATACTGTCTTTTCTGAGGTCTAAATGCTGACTTTGGCGTAATAGTAACTGGTCCTGCTGTTCGTATAAGTCCTATATCTGATTTCCCTGTTGACCAGAGAGTCTCTGGTATGTTTCGCAAGGCTTTTTCCTCTTCCTCCAATAAGAGTAATACTCAGCTATTCTCACTAGCCTGTGAGTGCACAGCTGGGTGTGTCTGTGTTATCCAATTCAATTTCGGTTTCTGTACTCCTTGTTCAGAGAATTCTAATTCTGTCTGCTTTTCCCACCTTGTCACTTTTTCTCCTAAGTCTGCCCATTTCAAATCTCTATTCTTAGTTAAGCTAACATGTGGCAATCGATTAGATTTGTAAAGTGCTAAAAATTCCTGGGGCAATGAACAGCTTACTACACTGTTTCCTTCTGTGTCCCAGTACAAGTTTCGTAACACTAGTCTGTTTGCGTGGTTCTGAAACAATTCCTGCTCATAATCTTTATCAGGTCCTGGTCTATTACAGTAATATAGAGTACAATGCAACAAATGCTGTTTGTCAATGTCGAGGGAGGGGGACTTACTGATGGCTACGTTCATCAGTTCTTCGGTTACTGCCCCTGGACCAGTCATAACAAAGTCCTGGCTGTACCAATAATATGTCTCACCCTCCGGTTGCACTACAAAAGTATCCATTTGTCGCTGTGCTTCCATACCCTGCATGGTTGGAACTACGGCTATGCCAAATATCTGCATTAAGTCTCTACCCAAAAGGTTTACTGGGCATTTTGCAGAAACTACAATTTTACTCCTCTGGCTCATTCCTGAAATGGGGTCTGTTATTGCTATGTCATGGGAGAGTGTCTCCCGATACAGCTGACCATTAGCTGCTTTCACTAGTATATAATCTAGTGATTCTGAATCTTCCGGTAATTTGGAAGGGTGTATCAGGGTCCGTGAAGCCCCTGAGTCACACAAAAATTTGACTTCCCTCCCCTCTACCAGAAGCATCACTTCTGGTTTCATATCTGCTAAGTAAAGCTCTAGGCTCAATAAGGCTAAGTCCAAAATTTCATTTTCTTCAATGTCTACAAATTCATGTACATTCTCTACCCCTTCTGTCACATCCTCTACCCTTGCTATCACATTTGCACTTGTCTTTTCCTGTTTATTTTCATTCAGTGATTCCTGACTATCATATAGTCATTCCTCATCCTCCTTATTTTCTGTAGTCACCTTCTTATTTAGCCTGCAATCCCTTGTTAAATGTCCTTTTTTCCCGCATTTAAAACATTCACCTCTTTTCTTTCTTTCTTCAAAGTCTTCTGATCGCTTGTCAGATTGTTTATTTCCCTGGGTATTTTTCTTACCCTTTCTCCCAGTTTGTACTACAAATACTTCTGACCCATCTTCTGCTGAAAATACTTGAGTTTTCTTTTTCTTTTTACTATTAAAATGTCTCTCTGCATGTCTAGCATATTCAAGTAATGGCTGCAATCTACTCGTACGATGATCTACCATGTGCTTTGTAATAAAGCTGCTAATGGGAGTTATACTACCCTTCAAGAATGCATTCTTTAGCTGTTGTTCATATGGGGAATCTTGTGTCTGGTTTTCTGGTATCTGCATTCCGCAGTGGTTATTAAAACAGTCTAATAATCTAACATAATATCTATCAACTGTTTCACCTTCTTGTTGAATGCACTGATTAATGCAAGTCCAATCAGCCCTAGGCTTCCACTTTTCAGAGATTCGGTCTGTCAGACCTTTCACTCTGCCATCCAATTCTGCATTAGTATGTGGGAGTGGTCTAACTACTTTTTCTACTTCTTCTCCATTCAAATGGTAACTTAATCTCATACCCTGTAAGTCTTCTAAAAATTTTCGAAAATTCACTTTCGGATGGGGAATTCCCTCCATGGCTTTCCGGATATCTTCCGGTGTCCACGGTCTATAAACTAAAAGAGTCGGATCCTGTCCTGCCTGAGGATTTGGTAATTCTATGAGTGGGCATATTTCTTCCTCACTCATAGCTTGTGATTTTCTATTTATTTCACATAGTTCAATCTCCCTTCTCAAGTCGCGTGTTCGAGACCTTGTCTCGATAGGATCCCTGATAAATGGTTTTGATGCTGTGGAAACAGCTGGATATAGCGGAGGTGGATCAGCTTGTCCACTCGCTTCATATTCTGGTAAGGGAAGCGGAGGGGGCGAAGGAGGGGCCGTTGCTATTACCAAGTTATTATCTTCTTTGTCTAAGAACATCGTTTTTGAATTCCTTATCTTTTGTTCCCTGCGATTTGCTTCCTCAAGCCACCTATGCGCTTGAAGGACTCCTAATTGTCGTTGCTTTTTTAATTGACCCTTTGCGTCTGTTTTTAGTTGCCTGACAAGTTTAATAAGTGCAAGTTTATCTAAATTACCATCGAATTTATACTTATCAACCCATTTTGTATAATACTTAACATTGTCGGCATGCTGTAATTGCATATATTTCGCGTCTTCAGTTAGGGCCGGGTCTCGGGAACTTTTCGTACACTGATTTCCCATTGTTGCCTTAGCTAAGCTGTAAATTGTTACGTAACCCTTTTTATCACGTGGTACCACGGTTCTATACCTTTTCACAGTTTATCTAGAATAACTGCCTACCTATTCTGTTTCCCTGATCTATGACAAAACAGTAACCCCTTTTTTGTCCCTGATCTGCACATGCAAATCTTCCTGACAAAAAAACGTTCTGTAACTAGTCCCTGATCTTAAAACAGAAATAAGGTAATTCCTCCTTACCTGACCCTCCGTGAGTTGATCCACCGGATCGTTGACTCGTCCTCCAATCCCAGATCAGAAACAGTGGCTGGCCTCTTTCGAACGACAATTCAGTCGGAGGTCTTTCAAAACAGGCCTCTTCTCCGTACGGATGCATGCCACTGGGCCCAATTCTGACCTAGGCCTAGAGCGAGAGGTACTTTCCGGTCTGAAGGACCAAACTGTCAAAGGAAAAATATACTTTAAAAATGATCAAAACACGGTAGGTTCAGGTTAAGGCACTTTAATCTTGCAGCAAGGAGACAAAAACGTGCTATTACAGAGTTTGTCTAACTAGAAACAGAAAATACTTTCATTTTTATACATTCTCTAACTAGACATGGCCTACCAAGCTGACGTAACAGATTACCACCTTTTTCATCATCATCTGTTGACTATCATTCCCATGAATTTCTGCTGATTTATCAATTTTTATGTGAAACTTCCTGAGGAAAACAACATGGCCTTGATTACTCCCAGTTAGATGCATGTTATGTTACCATTCAAGGTACTATGGCTAATTCAAGCACAATGCTAACAGTTCATTTCTCTAATAATCCTTTGTCTACTTTATCTCTAAGTTACTGCAGCTGCACATGTTCTCATGCTTCGAACAGAGCTGATTGTTTGAAATCATTACATTTACAGAATATAGTATTGTTCATTCATTCGTTCCTGACCTAGCAGATAAGCACCTGCTTCTCAAGTACATTTCCAAAAGGCATAAACATGAATATTGCTGTGCTAGCAGTTACTAGGTCAGAGGGCATCTTGCAAGTTTCAGAAAGCATACTGCAGTTTTCAAAAGGCATCTTTTTCAGTCTCATATGAAACTCAATTTATATATAACAGTGCATGAAAAATAGAATGAAAAGCGTATTAATTCATTTGATTATTAATTGGCATTAAGCATACACACATTAATACATATTTTTCTAACAAACATGCTCACAAATAATCAATGCCAAGTGTGCTGTAAAAAATGTAACAATTATATGAACAGTACCATATTTGAACACCTTTTCTGCAGGTGTAGCAAGCACCCTCGAATACAATACAACGAATGAAGCAAGATGCACATTACAGAACTTGGACATAATACCAGTTCAAGGCAATTATGTTTGCTTATATTTATTTTCCAGGGTCCTCTACTGATGTCCACAAACCTTATTTCAGTCCAAGAGCATAGTCTGGCTAAATGACTTGCTCAGAATCGCAGTTAGGCTACGTTAAGGGGAATTAAACCTTGCACCACTGGGTCACAATAAACAGTCCTGACACGAGGAAAAACAAATGCTATCACAACAGTTCTGTGTCTTCAAACTGAACTTGAAGCTTCTAAGTTTATAGTTCCTTTTAATAGTAGAGCTGCAATTAAAGAAATCAACCCTACATCATATGTAGGGTACATACCAGCAGTACTACCACTAAGTAACAGACAAGCGGGCTAAACAGTCCTATGAAAAAAAATCCTCATAAAACAAAAAGAACGTATGCAGCCATATACAGTAAAGTTTGGGTTGAGTAAACAGCGGCAAATCTTTACATTTCCTGCAGGCAGAGTAGAAGTTATGGGGGAGGAGAAATTACAGGGAAAATGGAGTGCACAGTATAGCCTGAGCGAAATGAATTTAGAGTGAAATGAGCACTTACCTTAGTATAAGGAAGATCTCCATTGCAGCTGTAAAGCACTTGGAACTTTCAGGGTTTCTCACAGCTGTAAGTCGCAGGATGAATTACCAGTGATATCCTGAAACGGCGCAGAGAAATGTTCTGTTACAGTAGATAGAAGGCTCAAGTAGCAATACAGCAAATAACAGAAAAAGAAAGGGAATTGCTACTGGAGGACCCTCTATTTATTGTAACAGAACAAAGAAAAGTTAGGTTAGGAGGTGGAGGTGTTAGGCAAGTGGCGGCTTGGATTGGAAGAATCCGATTGGCTGCCACCACTTGCTTCCTGCAACACAAACAGAATTGGCTTGCAAGCAGATACACAGTGCATGGCAAGCCGAATTTATCGTAAATTGTAAATATAAACATGATGTTAATCCACACTGAAAATTAAACTGAGAAGGTACCTGACAAAGTTCAGGTACTTTTTCAACTTAATTTGTAACACTGGAGCTAAAACTTTAATACAAAGTTAACAGCCCTTGTGGAAGGCACTAGAGTAGAACATAACTTTTCTGGCGTCTCAGGGAACACTCGGGTGTAGGCACAAAGTTGCCCTCAGAAGGTACTCTGGGTTAATGAGTTAAAAGCAAGTGCAGCAGAGGTATAAAGCTTCTTCCCTAATCTATCCATAGCCCGGGTCTATATTAAGTCAGCGAAACGGCATAACAGAGAATGCCATTTCGCTGACCCCTATAGAATGAAATCTCAACAGCTCAGGTCAGCGATTTTTTTTTTCAGGGAAAAAAATCACTTGGTCTGAGCTGTGACAGATCTAGGAGCTGGTATATTTAGTTGGGGGGGGGTGAAACTCCCCACTCTATGTTTTAAGTCATGTGTTGTGTTTTATGGTTTACTGATTTTTTTCCCTGGGGAAAACAATTGGTGACCTGGGGTTCCGCTTTTGTGGGATTTCATTGTTTGTGTGTTGGCGAAACGGCATTCGCTGTAATGCCATTTCACTGACTAAATATAGACCCCCCATAGCCCTACTATCTTTATCAGAAGGTAAGGCATTAGCACTGGGCAAAAGATTGGAGGCCTTATCGGAATAGGGAGATACTGCAGAACAGTCTGCCACTAGGTTCTTATATAGATATTTAAGGTCATCAGAGACCTTGTACAACCTGTCTGAGCTCTTAGAAGCTGGTAGTTGAGAACCAGGTACAGAAGAGGTGGAATGAAAGGAGTCCTGGACAGCCTCAAGGACAGATGAGACTGAAGAAGGGGCAGGGGTACCCATCTGCAAGAGGGTGTAATATGTCTTCTGAACATCAGTAATCTGTGTGGACTGCCAAAGTGTTTCATCAAAATAGAAACCTCTTTTACAGGGGGATCACGTGAGAGGGAGTCCCCTTCACTGGAAGTGATATGCCCTGGAGAATGCAGCTGAGAGGAACAGTCCAGAAAATGGTCAGCGTCACAGTCCTGCTCCTCATCACAGGAAGAGGAAACCAAAGTAGAATTAAGAGGAGATGCCTGTGGTTGTGGAGAACCAAAGGAGGGAGGCTTAGCCTTCAACAATCCTTCTGAGAAGTCCATCCACTTCTTCTTTCTAGGTGCTGAGTGGGGGGCCACATGCTTAGTCTTCTACTTTTTCCTTTTAGGTATGAAATCCAGCTGGATGAGACAAGAGGTTCAGAACCATGTCTGACCTCTATTAGACAGCCTGGGATTTCTCCTCTAACTGGAATTAGAGCAATGCTGTGTGGTCCTTCTGAGATGATGAGAAGTGGTTCCTTAGTTGTACTGGCACAGTCTGCAAGGACTCAGGAGCCATACCAGCCTCAGAAGGGGTCTCAATAGGGTGGGTTCTAAATCCTCACAGGTATGTTGGGAGTCAGAAACATTGGATTGTGGATCCATTTGAGGCTTCAGGTTTTTTCTTCAGTGGCAGAGCGATGGTCCAACGAAGAGTTGTCAGCCATCTCGGATTGGACCAAGCGTTTAAGACTCAGGGTCTCAAGAAAGATGCTGAGAGTAGAAAGCCTAGACCTAAGGCTTTTGGAATGAAAGACTGACAAAGCAAAATTAGTGATCATGTTCCAGGTATAGGAAAAAAAAGACACTTGGCATGCAAACTTGTTTGAAATTTTTAGTCCATGATTCAAATGAGTTCCAGGAAGTTAATCAAAGACTAGGACCCAAAATGCAGTCATCCTGGACATGGATCCAGAGTGAAGTGCTTGACCATCACCAATATAATGACAGCAACACAAGTTTTCAGCTGATCTACTGTCCATTTGGGCCCAGATAAACTTGGGTGAATACACTAAGAAATCAGTAGAAGGAAAAATATATACATCTGAGCTTATCTAATAATATACTCCAATGGCATTCATTGAATGCAGCCACTACCCATTACATGTTAACTATCATTAGATGTGCTACCATGGCTCAAAAGTCTGGTACCCAATAATTAATAATCTACATCGGTTTCTCCCAAAAATCCCAGAGAATATCACAAGAGTCAAATTATTAGCAAAGCAGTAGGTTTCCTGGGCATAAAACCACATTAAAAACAGAAAACTAGAAGTGCCTGACCATTGGTGCTACACTCCAGGAGAAAAATTTCTCAAATTTTACTTGCTGCTGTGATCACGGCTGCCCTCTTTCAGCACTGCCTACTTTCTGAATAAAGTAAATTACGTAAAGGATTGCATGAGTTTTGAAGTTACGCCTGCTGGTACTTGTTGCTCCTGCCATGCTTCAGGATCCCTTGTAATTGAGCAGACCTCACCAGATCACTGGCATGCAAGTACATCTGTGCAAGCTGCACTTACCTTAACAGTAGAAGTCTGAATTCCTCACTGCTGCAATGGGTTGCATCCTGCCTGGGATACCACAACCAGTCAGCTTCAGAAAGCTCTGGCACCCTTCCACACCTCGTCTGCTGACTGGACAGCCCAGAAGAGGGGAAATCAGCAGTTAGACTGAAGAATCTTCACAACCTTCTTGCCCATAGAGAGAAAAGCTCATCCTCATCCTGAACTTTTAAAAGCTATAAACAGTAAAAAAAAAAAAAATCTTTATATCCAAACAATTAACTTTATATAAAACAGGATAATGGGTGGGTACAGCTATTGCAGCAATGAAGAATTCAAACATCTACTGTTATAAGTGGAACTTGTATAACTACAGTATGTTCATCACTCTCACTGCTGCAGTAGCTTTTTGGGTACTTGGGTTGATTACCAAAGTTTATCCAACACTGGAGTAGGAAGGATAAGGACCCACAAGTCCCTGGAGAATGGCCCTAGCCAGTCCTGGACCTGGAAAAATAAATAATTTGGAAATGCTTTGTAAAAGTATGCACAGGGGACTCAGTTTTTGACTCCAGAATGCTTCTAAAGTCCACCACTTTTCAATCCATTGTAGATGCCAAGGCACTAGTAGAATGTGCTTTTACACGGCATCTAACTGATTTACCACAGAGTGTACAGCAAAATGCAACAGGTGAGGACAACCATTTCAAAACAGCCTGTTTTGGCAAGGGATGCACTTTTTAAGTCCCACCGCAAAAAAGCAAACTGACCTGCTTTTCTAAAGGACTTAGTTCTGTCAAGATAGTACCTCAGCTGCCAGTGCACATCCAGAATATGTGGAATCCTATATCCCTGGCTCTGAAGGTGTGGAGAGAATGGGACACTGATGGCTTGTTTCAAAGCCAACTCAAACAACTTTGGACATAACTAAGGGATATGTTTTTAATGAGACCTTATCTCTATGACAGGGTTCACCTACTACGACAGCATGCAACTCAGACACTCTTCCAGCAGATGTTAGTGCAACAAGTGCCTTCCAAGAAATGAAACTTAAATCAGCCCAATGAACAGTTGTTTCATAGGGAAATAACTAGTTAACTTTTCCAACACAAAGTTAAGATCCCTGGAAGGGGCCACCTGTTTTCTATGAAGCCTAACATGCTAATTCCCCCCAACACTCTAGTCACAGGTGACTCTATAGTCAGGCACAATGATGTTCCACACACCAGGCTAAACAAGGAGAAAGTTATTGTCAGCTGCCAGTCAGGTGCCAGGATCAGCTACATAATGCACGCACTCAGGTCACCCCACAACAAGTACAAATATGACTCTGTCATTGTCCATGTTGGTGTGAATGACCTGAGACATACCTCCCTGGACTACATGAAAAGAGACAAAGGAGTTCTCCGATCTTGTAGCCCAGACAAGTATGACCCTAGCCCGAGTAGCATCCTGCCATCACCCATAATGGTAACACAGTACAAGGACAAAATGATTGACTTCAACAATTGCCTAAGCTTCTGGTATCATTCTAAGGGGATCCAGTATCTGTCTGCCTGGGATGACATGATCGACAGACCACGATGCTTTACCAGAGATAGCCTGCACCTGTCGCCCTTGGGATTCCGGATACTGGCTAAGGCTCTTGCCACCCCTATAGTGCCTTTTTTAGGCAAGGTTCAAATGACAAATTCACCACCGTAACAGGTACAAGCAAGCAAAATCTGAGGGTAATGCTACTTAATGCTAGAAGTCTAAACCTCAAAATGCACTCACGCGAGGCACTCCTTAAAATGGAGAACATCAACATCAGTGCAGTGTCAGAGACCTGGTTCAAGGCTCCAGAGAGCACCCCCTGCATTACCACACTATACACCTTTCAGCCACCTAACCTGGACCAAAACACTAAAGGTGGGGACGTGTCCATATTTATTAAGGATATCCACACGTTCAGGCTAGTTGCTCAGCATAATGCATCCGAGATTATCCAAGTGCAACTAACTCTGGGCAAGATCGCAATCCAAATTGTAGCTTACTACAGATCCCCCACCATGCTCCAGGAGTCCCACTCCTCATTTCTAGAAACACTGGAAAATATTAGGGTACAACCCAACACCCTAATAAAGGGTGATTTCAACTACCCCATCATTAAATGGGAAAACTACTCCTGTACCAACTCTTTTGATCAAAGTTTTCTAGAAATCATAAATTCCAACGCCTTGGATCAACTTATCCACACCCCCACCAGGGGCAGCAATATCCTAGACCTGGTCATTACTAACATGGGTGACCGGTATTCCACACCAAAGGTCAATTCCTCATTGGTCAGATCCGACCACAAGTTAATCACCCCAAACACCCACATCCCGTCCCCACCCCCCATTAGGGAAACTACCGTAAAAAATTTCTCCAAAGCCAAATTCACGCTTAAGACAGACGTGGCAAACTTCACAACACCCACGCAGATGGACAATAGAGGTACGACTGATGAATCCTACACAATTGCACTTACACGAGTACATGGATCGTGCTATCCCTAAAAGAACTAAGATGCTATCCCTCCAAGAAAATGAAGCCAATCTGCTGGTCCTCTGCCATAAACAAACTCTACAACAGAAGAAAGAAACTGTTGCAAAAGAGAGTAAAATCCCATGATTGGAGGAAAGTGCAGTTGTGTACATTTACCATAAATGTAGATGTTCGAGTGTAGTCACTGTTGCAGTCATCATATTTGGGTTATCTGCCTGCAGATAGCCCTCAGCCGGCCTGAATACCAGAGTCTTCGGATTTCTGCGTCGGATATGCTGTCGTTTCTTTCTTGACATCAGGGGTATAAAACATGCAGCCGACACCATTACATCAGTTTTTCTTGCCCCAGATGTCAGGTGCCCCCACAATAGGAAGCAATTACATGGTATGGTAACCCCCCCATCAAAAAGAAAATACACAAAAAAAAATAAATATACCAACAAAAAGGAAAGGTAGAGCCAAGAGAAGTCAGGGGACTGGAAGGAGAGTAACCAGGACTGCAACAGTGCATACACTCGAACATCTACATTTATGGTAAGTGTACACAACTGTACAATGTTTTTTGTGTTTCACTGTTGCAGTCATCACATTTGGGTTGATTCCCAAAGCTAAGGAAGGGAGGAGGAAGTTAAAGAGCATTAGGGCCAGCTATTAAGCCCTGCAAGACTGCAGTGGCAAATCCAGCTCTGGATTCAGAAATGATAGGCAAGTGGTAATCCTTGGCGAAGGTATGTACAGAGCTCCAGGTAGTAGCTTCTAGGATGTCCCTGGTAGGGACTTCTCTGAAAAATGCCGCAGAGGTAGATGCAGCCCTGGTGGAATGTGATCTTATCCCCTGTGGGGTAGGGTATTCCATGGTGCTTGTAGCAGAAATTAATGCAATGGGCTATCCATTTGGAAATGGTTTGCTTTAAAATGGCCTTCCCCTCTGCCCCTGCAGCAAAGCTAACTAGCAGCTGTTCAGATTTTCTGATAGGCTTAGTCCTGTCCAAATAGAAAGTTGTCTGTGCACGTCCAGAGAGTGCAGCATTCGTTCCCCTTTACTTTGTGGATTAGGGAAAAAAGTTGGCAAATGAATGGACTGATTTAGGGCCACAGTAGACACCACTTTGGGCAAAAGGGAAGGATTAGTCCTGAGGGAAACCCTGTCTGCATGGAAGATAATGAAGGGTTCCACTGCCATGAGGGCCTGTAATTCACTCTTCTTTCTGAAGTGATGGCTAGAAGGAAGGCCGTTTTGCAAGAAAAGGATTTCAACTCTGCTGTAGCAGCTGGCTCAAAGGGGGGGGGGGTGTGTGAGCTTTTCCAATACAAAGTTAAGGTCCCAGCCTGGAGTGGGAGCTCTCCTGGGGGGTCGTAAAGTTTTGGCCCCTCTAGGGAATTGCTTTAGCAAGGGCTGAGAGAAGAGGGGTGGCTTAGTATTATAATGAGCTGAAATGGCAGAGGCATGAATTTTAATTGATGAGAAGGAGAGGCCCTTGTGGTGCATTTCTGTTAAGTACTGTAGAATATGAGGTAAGCTGGGCACCGTTGTGCCCATCCCCCGAACCTGTCTCCAGGAACAGTATCTTTTCCACTTTTCAGCATAGGATTTTCTAGTACTAGGCCTCCTTGCCTCCAGAATGACATCCAGCACCTGCTTACTGAGGGATGCTACAGGAGAGCTCAAGGATTAGCCAGGCTGCAAGGTTCAGGGTTTGAAGCTGAAGGTGGAGAACCTGGCCCGCCTGCTGGGACAGCAGGGAAGGGGGTCTGAGGCAGCAGCCATGGTTGTAGCAGTGTCATACTGCGCAAGAGGGGGTACCAGTGCTGGTGTGGCCAGTCTGGTGCAATCAGTATTGTCCTTGGCTTGTCCTGTTTGATCTTTAGTAGAACCTTTGAGAGGAGAGACAAGGAGGGAAAGGCATAAATCGAGAGGCTTTCCCAGGTAAAGGACAGTGCATCCACTTTCCAAGGTTGACTGTGGGGAGTTCTTGTGCAGAATTTGTTCAATTGGTAGTTCTGAGGGGAGGCAAACAGGTCTACCTCTGGAGTCCCCCATTTGTTCCTCAAGAGGTTGAATATTTTGGGTTCCAGTTTCCATTTGTGGGGGTCCATGAGATTTCTGCTTAAGTCATCTGCCAGTGAATTTAGTTTGCCTGGCAGTAGTTGTGCTTGTAGGTGTACTTCGTAGTTCAAGGCGGTGTCCCACAGAGCCATGGCTAGTCTGCAGAGAGGGTACGAGTGGGTCCCCCCCCCCCTGCTTGTTTATGTACCACATAACTGTGGTGTTGTCCGTCTTTACCAATAGTTGTCCTGGAAGAATATGGTCTTTGAAGGCTATCAGAGCATTCTGCACAGCTAACATTTCCTTTTGATTGATATGCAGGTGCATCTGTTTTGGGTTCCATTTGCCCTGAATGCACTGCCTTGCCATGTGAGCCCCACATGTATAGTCTGATGCGTCTGTTGTTAGGGTTTGGGCGGCAGGGGGTAGAGTGAAAGGGAGTCCCTTGTTGTGGTAGCAGGCCTCTGCCCACAAGAGGAACTCTGTCTTTATACAAGGAATGATAGAAATCATTGTTTCCAGGTCCAGACAATGTTGACACCATAGGCTTTTTAGATACCATTGGAGTTACCTCATATGCAGTCTTGCATATGGAATTAGTAGAATGCAAGTGGCCATGAACCCCAGAGCTTGCAGTATTTTCCTTACAGATAGCTGGGGTTTTGTGGCCAATAGCCTGAAGTAGGTTTGCAAATAAACTTGTTTCTCCAAAGTGAGAAATGCCATCTGGGAAGTTGTGTTCAAGCTTGCTCCCAGGAATACAATCTGTTGGCAAGGTACTAGGTGAGATTTCTTTTCGTTGATGGTGTAACCCAGTGAGGTTAGACGTTTCTTTATGAATGCCAGGTGTTGTAATAGCAAGTCCTGGCTTTCTGCCTGAATCAGACAATCGTCCAAGTATGGGTAAATTTGAATATTTCTCTGCCTGCAAAATGCAATGGCTGGAGCTGACACTTTGGCTTATCTACTGCGCCCAGGGTGTTCACAAAGGGAAGTGCAGAGAACTGAAAGTGCATAGAGCCCGCCCTGAAACGTTGGTATTGTCTGCAGGATCCTCTTAATGGGATGTGCAGGTAAGCTTCCTTTAAGTATAATGTAGCCAGCCAGGCATCCTTGGCTAGCATAGGAAGAAGCTGTTGAAGAGTTAGCATTTTGAATTTTGGAACCACCAGAAAGGTGTTGAGAATAGAGAGATCCAGGATAGGACGCCAGGAGTGGTCTTTTCTGGGTACCAGAAAAAGTCTTGAATAAAAACCTTGTCCCCTTTGTTCTGCTGGGACAGGTTGAATAGCCCTGATACTGAGAAGATAGAGAACCTGCTGTTGGGCCTCCACCCACTGATTTGGGGGGAGGGCTGGCGAACCATTTGGGGTTGGTAGTGTGTGGAAATGGAATCTGTATCCTTAGGAAACTAGGTTCAAAACCCATTTGTCCTGGGTAATGAGTTCCCATTTTTTGCATGCAGGGCGAGCTTTCCTCCTAAGGGAGCAGGTAGATGAGCAAGTCTTGGGAGGTTTACGGTTAAGTCATTGTGCCATGTTTTCCGTAGGGGGGGTGGCTTACTACTCCCTGCTTTGGAAGTGGGAGCCCCCCCACTGCTTAGGTCTGTGCATAGTCTGAGACTGTAGCCTAGGTGGTCTGCTGTTCCTGGGTTTGGACTGAGAAGGCCTGGAAGGGACTGGAAAGGATTAGTTCTTTGAAGGCCAATGCCTACTGAATCTGGGAGGCAGGAAATCTTTAACAGTTTGCATAGATTTAGCTTTCTCCTCCATCCTTTTGAGGATGACTTCTGCTTTGTTGCCAAAAAGGCAGTCTTGGTTTAAGGGAGCATCCAATAATTTAGCTTTAACATGATCTGACAAGTTTTGTTCCTTAAGCCAAGCATGCCTTCTAAGTACAGACCCCGTGACAGCAGCCCTGCAAGATGCTTCTAAAGCATCAAAACCACATTGCAAAGTATGTTTACCAACTTGTTCTGCAGAATGCATTAAATCTTGCAATTCTTTGTGTTCAGCAGAGTCAGGAATCAATATCATTTTCTGTCTAAGTAGTCCCATAATATGCTGCTGATACTTTAACATATGAAACTGGCAATTTAAAGCCCTAATGGCCAGAGTAGCAGAAGTGTATACCTTCATACCCCATCTGTCCAAGGCTGTAGAATCTCTATCAGGAAGAGTAGGATTTTTGGCAGCAGTAGCCTTAATGCCTTTTGGTCCTTGGGAACTGGTCTCTGGATCCACAGAAGGATTCTTGAAGAGGAACTTGTGAGAGTCAGGTACTCTGTAGTACCGGTCAGGTTTTCTGGGAGCTGGAGGTAAAGTGTCTGTGGTAAGGCTAAATTCCAAGAAAGCATCGTCTACAATGTCCAGAACAGGAGGGATAGCTAAAGGCTTGTGTTGAGGTATGAGTAAGAATTCCCCAAGTCTCTTTTTGGACTCAGTAATCCTGGCTTTCCCAGCGGAAATGCCCCCTAAGAGTATGCAAGGTTTCACCGAAGGAAAAATCTTCTGGAAGGGAAGCAGAGGGAATGGAATCCTCTGCATCAGAATCCTCATAAGTAGATAAGGGCAAATCCTGGTAATCAGAAGGAGAAGAAACATCAGATTCTTGATCAGAAGAATCAGAAATAAAATCAGTTCTAGGTCTCTTAGAGGGGGAAGGCTGGCTTCCCCTAATTAAGGTAATAAGGTCTTCAGCCATTCTAGACATCTGTTTTTGAGGCATATGGGCCTGAGCCTGCAGTTTGGTCGTCGGTTTTCTAGGCGTAGTGCGAGTTTTTTGCCTGGATAAAAACAATAGCATCAGTTTAATATGAATGCCTGTAGGCCTGACTACACCCTCAGAAGCCAGTGCCTGCACAGCGGCTCCAGAACCATCCAAGGTAGAGACATCCGCAGGTTCCATAGTCGAAGAAAAATCTTGCGGCATACCGGACTCCGAATGGGTCTCAGTAGAGGCCTGCGAATCTGAATAAGCGTGCATCAGGGGCTGTGAAAGCGCCTCACTGAGTACCGGCGGACTGGCGACTAGCTTAACGGAAGCGTCATAGGCAGTTTTGAACCTATGCAGTCTGTCTCTGCCTTTATCCTTATGTTTTTTCAGAAGATCGGTAGTCGGATGGCTTAACTAAGCCATTTCGGAGTACACACATCGAGTACAAAAGTAATTGGCTGCTAAAATAGCCCGACGACGAATAGTTTGGGTGTTGAACAAGGCACAAAACCGACAGTGAGGGACGTCGTGGTCTGGGCCTAAACAGGGGATGCAGCAAGAATGAAAATCTCTGTGAGGTATTTGCTTTCCACAGGTAAGAGAATTGTTAACTTTTACTGACATCGGGTAGAGGAAGATAAAGGATCCCCAATGGGGTACTTATCTTTTTTGAAGACTTCGGGTCTGAAACTTGAAAACGAAAACTTCAGGAGTTGGCCGACCGGCACTTGCGAACTGCTTCGGGCACCACACGGCAAGAAAGACTGATGTAATGGCATCAGCTACATGTTTTACACCCCTGAAGACCTGACGCCAAGGTAGAAGCGACAGCATCTGACGCAGAAATCTGAAGACTCTGGTATTCAGGCTGGCTGAGGGCTACCAGCAGGCAGATAACCCAAATATGATGACTGCAACAGTGAAACATGAAGAACATCTCCCTGGTCAGCCTCAGTAAGAAGCGGAGATCCCTCATAAAATTCTCCAAAGGTAGTTACGAAAACAAAACTGTCACCAATTCTAAAGACAGCCACAAAGCATTCTATAGCTATGTCAAGAATCTCAATGGCAACACTCAGATCTGCTCTGAGTTACAGCAGAATGGCACTAAATATACAGAACCAACTGATATGGCCAACATCCTGGCAGACAGGTTCAGTGCTAACTTTACCCCCCCCCAAAGGGCCCATCTGTATACCAGAAGAATGCAAAGTTCCTGTAATCACGGTGGCACAGGTAAAAACCACACTCTCCAAAGCCAAGAACACAGCATCCATGGGACCTGACAACATCCCAGGCTGCATTCTACATGAACTACAGAGCGAACTGGCTCCCCATCTAAGTACCATGTTCAATCATAGCCTCACCTCAGGCTTTGTGCTCACTGAATGGTGTATAGCAACGATTATCCCCACTCCACAATGGAGGAGCCACCACGGACCCCGGGAACTACCGCTCCATTAGCCTGACGAGCCTGGTCTGCAAGGCCATGGAATGTATCATCATGGAACTTATAAACAAAGACATTGGTAATCTCCAAACTCTGGACCCAACCCAGTTCGGGTTTGTAAAAGGCAGATCATGTCTCCTAAACCTGATAGACTTCTTTGAAGTAGTCACCAACGTCGTAGACGAGGGTAAGGTGGTTCATACAGGTTCCTATTAGATTGTCGAAACTCCGTTTACCTGAATATGAAATCATCGACACGTACTGCACGAAATACGTAATCGAACGTGCAAACCTGCGAAATTCGAAATGCCGAAGTATTTTGGTTGGCCAGTCTGGGGTGTAGCTCCGTAAGGTAAGTGTGCGATAGTTATGGACCTTAGGGTTAGGGTGCGGGTTAAGGTAAGTGCATAGATAGGTAATGTGTGTAAGATTTAGTGTAGTGTTAGAAGTAGGGTTTTGTTAAATGTATTTATGTGTATTATTGATTTTCTTTGGAAATATCTCCATAGGGGAAGTGTGCGGTAGTTACGGACGTTAGGGAGGGGTTAAGGATAGTGCATAGATAGTTGTGTATGTGGGGTTTAGTGTAGGTTTAGAAGTTGAGTTTTGGTGCTTTACTTTAGGGTTAGGAGTAGGGTTTGGTTAGTGTATGTATGTAGTTTATTTTGTTTGGGTAGGTAGTATGTAGCGGGTGGTGGGGTTGGCCGACTATGAACGTTCGATATTTTAAATTTCGCAGTTTAGTGAGTTCGGTATTTTCGCGGTTCAAGTAATACGTGTTGCTGTTTTGGCATTCAATGTAATGGATTTTCGTTGATTTAATATAGACCCTGTTCATACAGCCTATCTAGATCTTGCCAAGGCTTTCAACACCATCCCCCACTCTGGAATTATAGATAAACTCACTAAACTAAGTATAAATCCCTATGTCACAAGATGGGTTGCCAACTGGCTCACTGACTGAACCCACACTGTAAAAGTAGCAGACTCCAAATCTGACTTCAGACCAGTGACAAGTGGAGTACCACAGGGTTCAAGTAGCAAACAAAAGTACAGCGGTGTACCTACCATAAATGTAGATGTTCGAGTGTATTCACTGTTGCAGTCATTACACTTAGGGTTATCCTGCTGGCAGGCTACCCGCAGTCGGCCTGAATTCCAAAGACCTGGTCTGGCGTCGGTTGCTGTCGTCTCTTCCCTGATGTCAGAGCGCCAGGGGTATAAAAGATGCAGCCGACACCATTTTCTTCAGTTTTTCTTGCCCCAGATGTCAGGTGTCCCCAAAAGGGTAGGCTAAAAAACATTGCTTATAAAAGCATGCACTAACATAAACCTTCATCTACAAGCAAATACACCACATAGGTTGTATAGGATAGAGAAGTACAGATAAACCCCAGCAAAGAAGGGGGTATGGTGGGTGGGTAACCTGGACTGCAACAGTGAATACACTAGAACATCTACATTTATGGTAGGTACACAACTTTACTATGTTCATCGTGTTTCAATGTTGCAGTCATTACACTTGGGTTGAATCCCAAAGCTGAGATAGGGCGGCTGGGTCTAAATAGAATTAGGAGTGGCTATAAGGCCCTGCAGAACTGCAGTGGCAAAGCCTGCTCTGGATTTAGAGTAAAGAGGTAAGTGGTAGTGCTTAGTAAAACTGTGCACTGAAGTCCAAGTTGCAGCCTCCAAAATATCCTTGGTTGGTACTCCTCTGAGAGAGGCTGCTGAGGTGGCTGCTGCCCTGGTAGAATGTGGTCTAATGCCCTTAGGCACTGATTTGCCATGTTGTGAATAGCAGAAATGAATGGAGTGTCCTATCCATTTTGAAACATTTGTGATCCTGCAGAATATGCCACTAAAAGTAGCTCAGTCTTTCTGAAAGCTTTAGTTTTGTTCAAGTAGAAGCGTAGCTGTCTGTGTATGTCCAAAGAATGCAGAAGTCTCTCCCCTTTATTCTGTGGGTTTGGATAAAAAGTAGGCAAATGAATGTTTTTTATGAACTCCGGTCGTCGGCTGTTCAGACGGCATTATGTAGTTAAACCTTCGGCCAAAGTAATGAAAAGCAAAATCGTACCGACGCTTAATAGTGCATTGGTTAAATCTAGCATAAAACCGACAACTAGCAACGTCGTGGTCAGGGCCTAGGCAAGGAATACAATAAGAATGAAAATCCTTATGAGGTATTTGCTTCCCACAAGAAATACAATTGTTAACTTTTTCTGACATCAGTCTGGAGTAAGAAAAAAGTTTCCCCAATGGGGTACTTAGCTTTATAGAAGACTTCGGATCTGAAATTCAATTTCGAAAATGTCAGGAGTCGGCCGACCGGCACTTGCAAACTGCTTTTGCTTCAGGCACCGCACTGCAAGAAAGACTGAAGAAAATGGCGTCAACTGCATCTTTTATACCCCTGGCACTCTGACGTCAGGGTAGAGGCGACAGCAACCGACGCTGGACCAGGACTTTAGAATTCAGGCCGACTGCGGGTAGCCTGCCAGCAGGATAACCCCAAGTGTAATGACTGCAACAGTGAAACACGATGAACATCACCAACTGTACCACAGCTAGGAAGTTTATTATAAAACAGGTAAGCGCTTTCAGGGACGTGCCCCTTCATCAGACAACTCACAAAAACAATTCATTCCTTATATAGCAGAAGCACCTGCTATCAATTAAGTCTTAAAGATACAATGTTAAATACAAATGCTTTAACCTGGTCCACTCAAGTATATCTTGAATATGCATATATCTGGTTCAAAAATTCATAAATATTAAAACACTAAGTATATGAGTCATGGTTAATAACAACATATTCAAATTGCTAAAACCATGTCCTACTATGCAAAAATTCTTTAAAACAAACTATAACATGCAACATAAATATAAATATATACAGTGCAGCAACACCATGTAAAATATAATATGTGTATGAAAAAGCATGTTGAAATATAACAGTATCTATGTAAGTATAAATATGTATGCATATGTGTGTGTATACAAATATATAGAAAAGAAAAAATTATGTATATAAATATCTAGAAAATATATATAAAAAAATATAAAAAATATACATGTACATATATAGATAAAAATGTTGTTTGACTTTCGGTTTTCCCGGTTAGGGGTTGCCACAGCGGAACTCCGGTCTGCTAATGATTGGCAGTTGGTTTTTATGGTGGCCAGTTGCCAGCCCAACCTTTAACGAAGGCACGCCCATTCAACGCATGTCTTTCGAACGCCCACTCGACTGCGGGGAGGACATGTAGACTCCACACAGAAGGCACTCCCAAACCCAAGCCGAGAATCGAACGGGAGAACCTCTTGCTGTGAGGCAACAACGCTACCGCTGCACCACTGCGGTATATGTAGATAAAAATGTATATACATAAAAATGTACATACATAAAAAATTATGACTGCAAACTAAGAGCCATAATCGAAACTCCTAACGATGTGTACATCCTACAAAAGGGCCTCTCTGAGACAGATGCCTGGTGTCAAAACCATGGCCTCAAGCTCAATGTCAAAAAAGTGCATTGTCACCCCCCTTGGTAAAAACTCTGTACCCATGAACTATCACATAGGCGGTAGTAAACTTAATACCGAAAGTGTGATAAGAGATCTTGAGACACAGGTGGACAGTAGTCTCTCCTTTGATAATCACATCGCCACAGTAGTCAGGAAATCCTTCTACGTGGCATACCTCATCACAAAAGGTTTCTCATCCAGGAAAAAAGAGGTCATTGTTCCTTCTACTTGTCACTCCTTAGACCCCATTACAGAGTACAATGCCCCCTTTGGTATGTACCTTACAAGACATCTACAACAACTGGAAAGACCGCAGAAATACCTCACAAAGAGGATTACCAGCCTCAAACAGATGCCCTATGCAGACCGTCTCAGAAATCTCCAGCTTTAGTCCGTCGCATATCGCCTACTCAGAGGCAATCTCTGCCTAACATACAAAGCTATGTCAAACCCAGAGCTGTTGGACATGCTCCACATAAACAAAACCAATCCCTCTGAGCTACATGCTCTAGGGTCCTAAACCTTGTCACCACAATAAACAGAACACGCTGGAGGGATAAATTCCTGTCCCAGACACTTCCCATACTCTGGAACAAACTACCTATCTATATCAAACAAAGCTCCTCATTAGCACTCAAGAAAAATTTTGATGATTGGATGGGAAATGGGAAATTCTCCCCGGGATCACTTCTGCGGCTCTGCTCGACAGTGGCACAGGAAATAATTTTGTTGGGTGGCGAAAGCCAGGGTACCTTTTTGGCTAGGCTTATATAGGCCCTAGGGCCAACAGCCTAGTAACTACCTATGAACTAAGAAAAGTACAGTTTTGTACACTTACCATAAATGCAGATATTCGAGTGTATTCACTGTTGCAGTCATTACACTTGGGTTATCCTGCTGGCAGGCTACCCTTAGTTGGCCTGAATTCCAAAGTCTAGGTCCGGCGTCGGTTGCTGTCACCTCTTCCCTGACGTCAGTGCGGCAGGGGTATAAAAGATGCAGCAGATGCCATTTTCTTCAGTTTTTCTTGCCCCAGATATCAGGTGCCCCCAAAAGGGTAGGCTAAAAAATATGCCAATAAAACATGCATGCACCAAAATATATTATACCTTCATCTACAAACACATGCACCACATAGGTTGTATAGATTAGAGAAGTGCAGATAAGTTCCAGCAAATAAATGGGGGATGGATGGTGGGTAACCTGGACTGCAACAGTGAATACACGCGAACATCTACATTTATGTTAAGTGTACACAACTGGACTATGTTCTTCGTGTTTCACTGTTGCAGTCATTACACTTGGGTTGAATCCCAAAGCTATGGTTGGGAGGCTGGAGCTAAATAGCATTAGGAGCGGCTATGAGGCCCTGCAGAACTGCAGTGGCAAAGCCTGCCCTGGATTTAGAGTAGAGTGGTAAATTATAGTGTTTTGTAAAGATGTGCACTGAACTCCAGGTAGCAGCCTCTAAAATGTCTTTGGTTGGTGCTCCCCTGAGGAAGGCTGCTGAAGTGGCTGCTGCTCTGGTTGAATGTGGCATAATGCCCTTAGGCACTGGCTTGCCATGTTGTGAATAGCAGAAATGAATGCAGTGGCCTATCCACTTTGAAACAGTCTGCTTTGAGATAGCCTTTCCTTGTGATCCTGCAGCATATGCCACTAGCAGTTGCTCTGTCTTTCTGAAAGCTTTAGTTCTGTCCAAGTAGAAGTGTAGCGGTCTGTGCATGTCCAAAGAATGCAGAATTCTCTCCCCCTTATTCTGTGGGTTTGGATAAAAAGTAGGCAGATGAATAGTTTGGTTAAGGGCCAACACTGGACACTACCCTTAGGCATAAATGTCGGGTTTGTCCTCAGAGAAACCCTATCTGGATAAAAAATGATAAAAGGTTCCACAGCCATGAGTGCCTGTAGCTCTGAGACTCGTCTTGCAGAGGTTATTGATAGGAGCAGAGCTGTTTTCCAAGATAAAAACTTTATATCAGCTGTAGCGGCTGGCTCAAAATGATGCAGGGTGAGTTTTTCCAAAACATAATTGTGGTCCCATGCTGGTATTGGTGATCTCCTTGGAGGCTTTAAGTTTTTGGCTCCTCTGAGGTACTGCCTTAACAAAGGATGAGAAAAGATTGGTGGCTCTGTATTGTAATGAGCCGAAATGGCAGAGGCATGAATTTTAATTGATGAAAAGGATAGGCCTTTGTCAAGCATCTCAGTTAAGTATTGCAAAATCTGAGGAATATTTGGTACAGCTGTGTCAATTCCTTGTGCCTGGTTCCAAGCACAGAATCTCTTCCATTTTCCAGCGTAAGATTTTCTGGTACTAGGCCTTCTGGCCTCCACAATGACATCCATTACAGCTTTAGTGAGGGGTGCGTTTTGTATCACTACATTATCCGCCATGCTGCCAGATTTAAGGTCTTTAGTTGGCTGTGCAGGATCTGATTGTTTTGTTGGGATAGTAGATGAGGTATTTCAGGCAAGGTCCTTAGGATTGGATACCAGTGCTGGCGGGGCCAGTCTGGGGAAATCAGCATCATCTGTGGCTTCTCTTGTCTGACCTTTAGGAGCACCTTGGGGAGGAGAGGCAGTGGAGGAAAGGCATATACTGCTAAGCTTTTCCAGCTGAAAGATAGGGCGTCCACTTTCCATGCTTGTCTGTGATAAGTCCTTGTGCAGAATCTTTTTAGTTGGTAGTTGTGAGGAGAGGCAACTAGATCTATATCCGGGCATCCCCATTTCCTTGTTATCATGCTGAAGACTTGTGGATCCAATTTCCACTCGTGGGGATCCATGAGCTTTCTGCTTAGTTTCGTCTGCCAGAGTATTTATCTTTCCTGGCAGGAATTGTGCCTGCAGATGTACTTGGTAAGTCAATGCTGTGTCCCACAAAGTCATGGCTAGTGTGCAATGGGGGTAAGAATGAGTGCCTCCCTGCTTGTTTATATACCACGTGACCGTGGTGTTGTCTGTCTTTATCAGTAGTTGTCCCGGATGAATTAGGTCCTTGAAGGCTATCAGGGCATTCTTAACAGCTAGCATCTCTTTTTGATTGATATGTAGACGCATTTGGTTTGCAGGCCATGTGCCTTGAATACATCTTCCTGCCATGTGGGCCCCCCAGGCATAATCTGATGCAGCTGTTGTTAATGTCTGCCTGGCTGGGGGTAAAGTGAATGGCTGTCCCTTGTTTTGGTGACCAGCCTTCGCCCACCAACGAAACTCCTGTTGCAGGCAGGGGAATGAGGGTAATTATTGTTTCCAGGCTGTGGAAATGTTGAGTCCAAACACTTTTTAGGTACCATTGAAGTTTCTTCATATGCAGTCTCGCATATGGAATTAGTAGAATGCAGGATGCCATGAAGCCCAAAGCCTGCAGAATTTTTCTTGCAGATAACTGGGTCTTTGTTGCCAACAGGTTGAAATAGGTAGTCAGTTGCCTTTGTCTTGCGTGAGATAAGCCATCTAGGCAATTGTATTTAAGCTTGCTCCCAGGAATATTATCTCTTGAGAGGGTACTAGTTTTGATTTCTTTTTGTTGACTGTGTACCCTAGGCCTGTTAGAAATCTCTACAAACCCCAGATGCTGTAGTAAAATGTCCTTGTTCTCTGCTTGAATGAGGCAGTCGTCCAAGTAAGGATATATTTGTATTCCTCTGTCTGCAGATTACTGGTGCCAGGCATTTTGTGAAGACCCTGGGCGCAGTAGATAAGCCAAAGGGCAGTGCAGAGAATTGGTAATGCGTTGAGCCAGCTTTGAATCTGAGGTATCTTCTGCATGTTTGTCTGATTGGGACATGCAGGTATGCCTCTTTTAGGTCTAAAGTCACAAGCCAAACGTTCTTGCCCAGCATGGGCAGAAGTTGCTGTAGAGTCAATATTTTGAATTTTGGTATATCCAGAAATGTATTTAGAATAGATAGGTCCAGTATTGGTCTCTAGGTGTTGCCCTTTCTTGGTACCAAGAACAGTCTTGAATAAAATCCTTGTCCCTGCTCTTGCTCTGGTACTTGTTGAATGGGGGATGAGACTTGCTTTTGTGCCTCTGCCCCATTGATGTTTTGGCAGGTTTGGCCAACCGTTTGTTCTTGGCAGGGTATGGAAGTGAAACCTGTAGCCCTGTGACACTATGTCTAGGACCCATTTGTCCTGGGTTATTATGTGCCAGTTTTGAGAAAAAAAGTGCTAGTTTTCCCCCTAAAGGTGCTGCCAGAAGATAAGTGCTTGGTGCAGGCAGGGGGAAGTCATTAGGACGGTTTCCTGTCTGGCTGTGATTTGTCTCTTCCGCTTTTGGAGGTAGAAGCACCCCATTGTTTAGTCCTGTATGAACCCTGGGGCTGGGATTTGCCTCTTGGGTGTATCTGCCCCTTTGTGGTCTGTCTGACACTGGAAAGGACCAATTCTTTGTAGGCCAGTGTCTGCTAAATCTTGGAAGTTGAACCTGTAAGAAATCCTTAACCGTTTGCATAGATTTAGCTTTGTCTTCCATTTAATTTAACACCTCCTCTGCTTTAACACCAAACAAAGTATCATGCTGTAATGGGGCATCTAATAATTTTGCTTTGACATGATCAGGCAGACTTTGTTCCTTTAACCAAGCATGCCTCCTGATAACAGAACCCATAACAGCGGCTCTGCAGGAGGCCCCCAAAGAATCAAAACCACATTGCAAAGTATGCTTTCCAACTTGTTCAGCTGCATGCAATAAATCCTGCATTTCTTTGTTTTCTGCACATTCAGAATTTGTCAACATTTTCTGTTTAAGCAGGGACATAATATATTGCTGATATTTGAGCATATGAAACTGACAATTTAAAGCCCTTATAGCCAAGGTAGCAGAAGTGTAAATCTTTTTTCCCCCATCGTCTAATGGCCTAGAATCCCTGTCAGAGGGGGTAGGGTTTTTTGCAGCGGAAGCCTTGACCCCTTTGGGACCCTGAGAGATAGTTTCTGGGTCAGCAGCAGGGTTTTTGAAAAGGAATTTATGAGAGTCAGGAACCCTGTAGTACCTGTCTGGCTTAACTGGAGCTGGAGTTAAGGAGTCAGGGGTCAGACTGGACTCTGAAAATACATAATCAACAATGTCTAACACAGGTGGAATAGCTAGGGGCCTGTGTTGTGGTAGTAAAAGGAAGTCTCTGAGCCTTTTCTTAGATTCAGAAAAATCTTGGCTCTCCCAGTGGAAATGCTCCCTCATGGTATGCAAGGTTTCCTCAAAAAAGTAATCCTCAGGAGGAGAGGCTGAAGGGATAGATTCTTCAGCATCAGCATCAGAATCCTCATAGGGAGGAAGAGAGTATTCCTGATCAGAAGAGGAATCAGATGAAATGGAAACCTGATCTGAAGATTCATATTCTGTCTCTTGCCTAGGCCTTTTATCAGGTGGGGGATGGGAACCCCTGATCAAAGTAATCTTCACCCATTTTGAGCATCTGTTTTTTGGGCATGGATGCCTGTCCATGAGGCTGTTGTACTTGTTTCTTTGTCTTTAAGGGTGCTTTAGTCTTTGCCTTTGAAGCTGAAGTAGTTTTAATGTATAATTGAGTTGGTCTGAAAACACCCTCAGAAGCAGATGCCTGCTCAGCGGTTCTGGACCCATCTGAGGGAATAGTCTCTGAAGGTCCAACACCTTGAGGATCCAGCGGCCTAGGCGACTCCACGTGGGAGTCGGTAGCAGCCTGCGGGTCTAAAGTAGTGGGCGTCAAGGGCTGCGACGGCGCCTCACTGAGAACTGGCGAACCAGCGACTGGCTTAGAAGAAGCCTCGTCGTTTGTTTTGGACCTTGGATGCCTGCCCTTTTCTTTTTCTTTGCATTTCTTGTGAATTCCAGTAGTCGGATGGCTGTCCGACTACATCGTATAATTAAATTTTCTGCCAAAATAGTGTAATGCAAAATCATACCGACGCTTAATAGTGCGTTGGTTAAATCTAGCACAAAACCGACAACTAGCAACTTCGTGGTCAGGGCCTAAGCAAGGAATACAGTAAGAATGAAAGTCCTTATGAGGTATTTGCTTCTCACAAGAAATACAATTATTAACATTTTCTGACATTGGTCTGGAGCAAGAAAAAAGTTTCCCCAACAGGGTACTTAGCTTTTAATGAGGACTTCAGATCTGAAATTCGAACACGAAAATCTCAGGAGTCGGCCGACCGGTACTTACGAACTGCTTATGCTTCGGGCACTACGCGGCAAGAAAGACTGAAGAAAATGGCGTAGGCTGCATCTTTTATAACCCTGGCGCACTGATGTCAGGAAAGAGGCGAAAGCAACCGACGCCGGACCTAGACTTTGGAATTCAGGCCGACTGAGGGTAGCCTGCCAGCAGGATAACCCAAGTGTAATGACTGCAACAGTGAAACACGAAGAACATCTGCTTTATCAAAAATGGAAGAGAAAGGGGGGGAGAGCAGAAATGCTGAAATGGCTGCAAGATTTACTTTGACAGAAGAGTAAGACAGACCAGAGAAAAGTAAACCATGCACACTTTTCAGAACCAGAGGCACACAATCCCTGATGGTGCCTAACTAGTAATCAGGTTCCCAAGTAGAAAATCTTTTCCACTTGCCAATAAAAGATTTCCTAGTAGCAGGTTTTCTTGCCTCCTTTAGTACCTGAGGCATATCCTTATGAAAGAGTTGCCTAAAAGGAATCAAAACTGGATCACCCAGGCAGACAGTACAAGTTGTTTGAGAGTGGGATGCATCACACTCTCCCGTCCTGTAGGAGTACATACAGTCTGTGAGGAAGTTTGTAGTAACTGCCCACAACCAATTCCATAAGAGGGGAGAACCAATGTGGCTTGGACAAAAGGAAGTCTCTATAATGATTTTGGAAGAGTCTTTATGAATCTTCAGAATTACCCTGGATATCAGTGGAAAGGAGGAAATGGATAAAGGAACATTCCCCACCACAAGAATGAAAATGCTACTGTTTGCCTGCAGGGAGCCCTAGGGTAGAATTTCTGAGGTAAAAAAGAGCTATTTAGTATGTTCCCCACAACTGAAACAACTCCTGAAAGACTCCCCTTATCCAGCTTCTATTCGTTACTGTTTGTCCTGGTCCTGCTCAGATTGTCTGCGACTATACTTTGCTCTGACAGAATGTAATATGTTTGGAGGGTTAATGAGCTACTTTCGCAAACCATCATAACCAGCCTGCACAGAAGATACGAACCGGTGCCCTCCCGTGTATGTATATCACTGTGGTGTTGTCTGTAATCACTTGAAGAGGTACAGGAGACCACAGACGATGAAGTGATTTCACAGCATGGACCACACCCAACAGCTCTCTGACATTTGTGTGTTTTGGTCTGTCTGACGCAATACAAAGATCTTGCACTTTTATATCCATATAAAGTGCACCCCAAGCAAAAGCTGAGGTGTCTGTTGTAACAGACTGAGTTTTAGTCTGAGGAGAGAAGGGAAGACCTGGATTTAGTGTCATTTGCTGTCTCCACTAATGCAGTTCCTTTCTGACAGCCCAAAATTGGAACCTGAAATTCTAGAGGACAAAAATGGCTGGGTACATGCATTTTTTAAACAAACCACTGAATTTTCATCATATGCAATCTGGTGACAGGTATCATGACAATCAAAGAAACCATGAACCTAGAAAATTGAGATATTCTCCTGTAAAAGTCTGAGTCTAACTGAAAAAGCTCAGGAAAGTTTCCAGATAAAAATCTACCTTCTCTTGTGTAAGGAAAGCCTTTGCCGAGAGGTGTGTAGAGGGCAGCCCAAAAACACAATCGTGTGATGGGAGTCGGGGAGGATTTTTGTACATTTATCTGGAATGCCACATTGGCAAGAAGAGATGAAATACTAGTTAAGGACTCTTGACAAATGGGAAAAGAATGCAAAGATAAGCAAGTCACCTAAATAAGAAAATATGTGAATGCCATTTGGTCTGCAATGATCTATGATGGGAGCAAGACATTTTGTAAACACCCTTGGAGCTCTAGATAACCCAAAGGGCAGTGCAGAGAAATGATAATGTGACTCGGGCACAGGGAATCTGTGAAAAATCTTAAAGCCTGTGGCTACTGGAATGTGATTAGCATCCTTTAGAATTAATGTTACTACAACACTTAAGTGAGGTATTAGGGGAGCAGTGTCAACATTTTGAAATTTGGTATTTTCACATACAGACTAAGAAAGGAAAAATCCAGAACTGTTCTCCAAGTAACATCTTTCTTTGGCACCACAAATCTTCTGTAATAGCGGCCTTTGCCTCTTTAACCTAAAGGGTTGGCTTACGACTGAGTTGAATAAATGAACAACCTGAAAAAAAACTCTGTTTGGTTCCTAAGATGGAAAGGAATGCTCTGTTTATCCGTAAAGGAGGTAATTGTATCTAGTGCTAACTGCACTCCTCCTGAACTACTCTTAGCACCCAAGAGTGAGAATTTGCTGTCAAAGAGGAATGTAAAGAGCCAGTTTCTGAGACAGATTTTGGGAAACAGGGGAGGTTAGAATACTGGAACAGTCTTTCTGAAGTATCAGGCTGTCCTTTTTTTGGAAAAGATCCTTGTTTCTAGTTGTTACCACTTGCCACCATTTTTTGTTCCCTTTTTGCATTGCGGTGGCAGGGACTGTTTTGTTTCTTAAAAGGAAAAGAGGACTTTGGAAAGTTGTAAAGGTGGGCTTGAAAAATCTTTGACACTCATTGAATTAGCTTTCCTCTTTCATCAAACTGTTTGATAACATGAAGTACAGAATACAAACCTTCAGACTACTTTATTAACAAATTTCTGGTTACATAACTCAGGCATACCTCCGTAAAACTGTAGTAGTAGTAGCAGTGTCCCTAATATCTACACAGTCATGCGCACTTTTCAAAGCATGCTTAGAAACTAAGAAAATCTAAAAACAGTAGAATTCAGGAAGAAGCTATCCTTGGAAGGAAGAGAGGCACAGTACTCCCTCAACATCTGTACAAAACTGAATAAATTTCCACATATATGCCTGGTAGTTGACAGTTATATAAACTATTGTGGAAGAAGAGAAAATTATCTTACCAAAATCTGTCCTGCACCTTGCCAACTTTGTCTACTGGGGAGGGGTTGGTAGTAACTAAATTTGTTGCCAGCTGGCAAAAAAGATAGATACTACACCTGGATCTGATGTAAAATAGGAAAACAAGAAGTTATGTACTCACCATAAAGTTCAATGTATGTAGTCCATCTCGCCTCACATTCTTACCCGTGGGTTCGGAGCCAAATGTCGGCTCCGACTCGGCCAACTTTTCTAGCTCGAAGTCTTTCTATTGGCTGGGCTAAGATGGTATCCCATGCTGCACTGCTCTCTAGCCCCAGACCTAGTTTGCTGTGAGCCCCAGTGCTCATTCTCCATGCATAACAACACCTAAGGAAAGGAAGAACAAACCAACAATGAAGGAAGCTCTGAAACCAGACCTAACCTCCAGATCCTCAAGGACGGGGGATCGTAAGTAAGAATGTGAGGCGAGATGGACGACATACATCGAACGTTATGGTGAGTACATAACTTCTTGATGTTATGTAGTCCAATCTCGCCTACATTCTTACCCGTGGGACGGCGTCCCTAGCACCTAAATCCTGGGAGGCTCAGTGGAAAATACTTCTGAGCACTGTGGAACCAAAGGAAGACCTAGATACCACATCCAACTTGTAATGATTAACAAAGGTGTGAGGAGATGCCCAAGTAGCCGCAGCACAAATATCATCCATAGACAATCTGGCCTGATAGGCTGTAGATGTAGATACAGACAGAGTAGAGTGAGCCTTCACCCGGAACGGTAAATCTTTACCCCTGTGGAATAAATGAAAGAAATACAACTGCAGTTCCACCTGGACAGCGTGACTTTGGAGACAGGAGACCCAATTCTGTTTTCAGAAAAGGAAACAAACAACTGATCAGATTTTCTGAGGTCTTTTGCTCTGTGCAGACAAAAACTTAATTGTCTGTGTACATCCAACTTATGAAACTTGAATTCTGCCTTGTTTGAGAACTGGGGAAAAAACACTGGCAACTCAATAGATTGATTAAAGTTACTGACTGATGCCACTTTGAGAAGAAAGGAGGGATTCAAGTCTGAGAGAAACCCTGTCCTTATGAAAAATCAAATAAGGGAGGTTTGATTGATGAAGCTTGAAGCTCCAAAATGCGTCTGGCTGACGTGATAGCTACTAAAAAGACAGTCTTCCAAGTTAAGAATTTTAAATCACAAGTGGTTGCAGGCTCAAAGGGGGGGGGGTGAAGTAAGAGCCTGTAGAACAAAGTTTAAATCCCAAGGCATGACAGGTTCCGATACCGTAGAACGAAGTAACAGAGTGCCCTTCAGAAAAGCCTTACAGAGTCTATGTGCCATCAGGCTAGGCTCGTCTGCGACATGAAAGGTAGAAATCGCCGCCAATTGGACTTTAATGGCTGCGGCCGCTGAACCCTGGTTAAAGAGCATAGACAAGAACTCCAATATAGACTAAATTGGAGCTGTGTAAGGGTCAATCTTTTTGGTATGTGCCCAGATTGACAACTTCTTCCATTTACTGTAATAAATCTTCCTGGTCGAGGGCTTATGAGAGGAAGATAAAATACGAACCACCTCCGGTGAGAAATGATGAAGCCTAACTAATGACGGAAGTGAATAGCCAGGCAGTCAACCGGAGGGTCCGAAGAGAGGGATGGAGCTGCCCTGACATGTGTCAGTAAGTCTGGTTGTGGGTCCAGAATCCAAGGAGTGTCCAATGAGAAAGGGATGGAGAAAGGGAAACCAAATTTGATGAGGCCAGTGTGGGGCAATCAGAATCATTCTGCTTCCCAAGGATTGTGCTTTCTGAATTACCTTTGACAGCAAGGGGACCGGAGGGAAGGCATATAGTAGACCGGAGGGGCCAATCGTGGACTAGAGCATCCCTGGATGACTCCCCTTGAAGGGGTATCAACGTGAAGTAGCTGATGCATTTGGCATTGAGGGGGCTGACAAAAAGGTCGCAGCATGGCTGACCCCACCTGCGGAAGATCTGTTCCGCAACTTGACAGTTCAGGGACCACTCGTAAAGCATCAGAATAGCTCAGCTTAGCCTGTCTGCGATTCACACTGGACTTCCCCGGAATGTGCGTTGCCACCAGAAAACGTTGGGAAGACACTGCCCACTGCCACACTCGCATGGTCTCTCTGCAAAGGATAAGACTTGGTTCCTCCATGCTTGTTCAGATACCACACCAGACATATTGTCTGAGTGGATTGCAATAGTCCCGAGAGGAAGAAAACTCTGAAGTGCTTGCAACGCTAGTAGCACAGCTCTCATCCCCAGGACATTGATATGCATATGTATCTCGTGGCATTGCCACATGCCTTGGACTGTCCTGCCTAGATAATGCCCCCCCTCCCATCTGGGAGGCATCCGTGGTCACCGTGGCAATTGGGGGCACAGGAACAAAGGGCTTTCCTGCATTCAGGTTGTCGGTGCAAAGCCACCAACTGAGATCCTGTTTGCACCTGTCTGTGAGTAAAACAGGATGAGAAAGTGGAAGACTTTGAAGAGACCACTGGACAAAGAGAAGCCAGTGAAGGAGTCTCATATGTAGCCTTGCCAGAGGGACTAACAATCGTTGCAGCCATTGTCCCCAATAGTAGGAGGACCCATCTTGCCTTCGCTCTTCTCAGAGAGAGCAAGGCGTGAACTTGTTGTTGTAGGACTCTGATTCTTTCCTGTGGTAGAAGTGCTCACATGAGGATGGTGTCTAGTTCTGCGCCTATAAAAGTGACACGCTGTGAGGGCAACAAGGCAGATTTTTCCCAGTTCAGTGTGATGCCCAACTGTTGACATAGGTTGATAGTAGCGTCCCTGGTCTGAATTAGTAGATGCCTGGTGGTAACAGTAAGGAGCCAATCGTCCAGATATGGAAACACTTGGAATGCCTGACATCTCAAGTGAGCAGTCACCACTGCCATGCATTTGGTAAACATCCTGGGGGGCTGTGGTGAGACCAAAGGGCAGGGCTCGAAACTGAAAATGAATGGCTCCCAGCCGGAAGCGTAGGTGACTTCTGGATGCCCTATCCATCTTTATGTGGTAGTAAGCATCCTTGAGGTCGATGGAGCACATCCACACTTCTTTTCCCAACAATGGGAGAACAGACTGCAATGTGACCATTCGGAACTTGGACTTCTGCATGTGGGTGTTCAATTGGCTGAGATCCAATATGGGTCTCAGGTCCCCTGTCCTTTTTGGCACCAAAAAGAATCTGGAGTAAGTCCCTAATCCGATCTGGTCTGAGGGGACATGTTGAATGGCTCCTTTTTGTAGCAGCTTTGAAACGTCTGAAGCTGCGTAATCCCTTTGACTGGGTGGAACATCCGGGATTTTCTTGATTGGAGGGGGATCTGATGAGAAGGGGATGACATATCCTCCGGAAATTATCCTTAGAACCCACTGGTCCTGGGTGATGTCTTTCCAGGCCTCCGGGTACAACGAGATTCGACCCCTGACTGGCTCCGGAAAAGCACGGTCGGGCCTCCCATCAGGAGTGGCGGTGAGGAGAACCACGAAAGGAATCGCAGTCTCCCGAGTTGCGAGGGCCTCCTCTGCCCCTAAGGTGGCATCTCCCTGAATAACCACCCCCTCCCCTGCCTCTGGAGGGGGGCTCACCTTGTGCACTGGGAAAAAACCTCTGTGATTTCTTGAACCACATTTTGCCACTTCTCTGGGCCTTGGGATAAGGCCTAGAGGGAAGGGAAAAATGGACTCCTACAGCAGACAGAGTTTTTCACTCCTGCTCACACCTGGCGAGGGTGTCTTTCACCTTGGTTCCGAACAAAGAAGAACCATCGAAAGGGGCGTCTGTGAATGAAGACTTGAAGGCCTCCGCGAAATGACAAAGGCGCATCCAGGCCTGTCGCCTAAGAGCAACTCCTGAACTTGCTGCCCTACTTGCTCCTTCGGCTGCATATTAAATCAGCCTCATGGAAGAGTTTACAATGGAATTGAGGGTAGACATCTGAGCATTAACCGTCTGGGCCACTGTCTCAGGAACGTTACCCGTGAGAGTATCTCCAAGCTCCTTGAGGAGATCTCTCTGGAGCCATGTAAAGTGAGATAAATAATTCAGTGACCGTAAGGTAAACGTCGCTGAAGAAAAAGTACACTTCCTGTATCGGTCCATGGTCCTAGACTCCTTGTTAGGGGGATGGACGGTGGAATAAGTCTCGGCTAATTCCTTCTAAGTGGCAGCTGCCACCACCATGGCATCCACAGGGACTCTCTTGGACAGAAATTCCTTATCAGGAGGAGCAGACAAAAATTTATTGGGTCTCCTGGGGACTGGTTCCACAGAGTCAGGGGTTTCCCACACCCTTCGACAAACCAAACCCAGAAGCTCGTCGAAGGGTGGAGATACCCAGGAGGCAGAGGGCTGAGCACCAAAGGCCTTCAGGAAAACCGACTCCTCCTCGGAGGGGGCTTTGGATGGCCAGTCACCTCTTTGTTTCAAAATCTCTAGGATGTCAGAGAAAGAAACATCCTCAGGGGATGACTTGGGGGACCCCCTCAGATTCCTCGAGGTCGGTGTCTGATGTGAGAGACTCATCCTGGGAATCTGTGTGCTTCCTCTTGCACGTTTTCTTTCTGGGTGACTCCACAGGCAAGGGCTCTGAGGGGCCCTCAGAAATGTGGGGACCACTCATGGGGGTACCCTGACGCCTTGGGGCTCCGCTGTCTAGAGATAAATGGTGGTCAGAGACCTGCACTGGTGTAGTAGGGGACAGAGTGATTGACCCGCATAATGCCGCTGACGACCTGGCCAGCGCACTCTGCATGGCCTCGAAGGCTGGTCCCCACGAGTCCGAGGAGCGACCAGCCTCCGAAGCCACGACAGGAGTCAAACTTCACCAAGAGGAAGACTAGGAACCTCGGGTCCGACCGAAGAATCCTGAGTCGGCACCGACGGGGTCGGAGCTGACATCGGCATCAATAAGCCAGGAGTGGCCATCAGAACCTACCTAGGGACATCACATGGAGCAGAGCACTCCTGTTCCGAAAGCTGAGGTGCACTCAGAAGTATCGAAGCAGGTTGAAGGATGGGCTCCAGAGCCGACTGGGTCGGAGCAGAGAACAATTTTGCCAAAACCGGTGACTGAAGGAGTCTCTGCACCACTCTATCGACATCCACATCTGATAAGGTCCTGGAGGATTTAGAGGACAGAGGAGGAGATCGAGACCTGCGAGGAGGCAATACTGGCCTAATGCTAGGCGATCGGCTCCGAATAGGTTCCAAGATGAATGCAGCCGACGCAGGTTCCATAACTGACACTTCCTGCGGCGGAGGACGTCAATGCAGACTTTGCTGTCTTCTCCGTTGGCTCCGAGGAGACTGATGGAGCGGAGATCTCTCTTTAGATTTAGAAGATTTTGCCTTAGAGCTGGAAGCAGCTTCCAGACCCTCCTCGAAGGAGGGCTTGAGAAGTCCCTTCAAAATCAACTTATTCTTCCTTTCCTGAAGAACTCTCAGACTAAAAGCATGACAGAAACTGCACGACTCCTGGAGATGGATTGCTCCCAGACAATACACACAGACAATGTCCATCGGTAATGGGCATTTTATAACTGCACCTAGAGCATTTCTTGAAGCCCGAGAGCCTGTGCTCCTTAGTAGCTTTGGACACAGCTAACCAACAACCAAAAGCACCTAAGACAAGTAATCAGTGAATAAAGGACCAACGGTCAAACAGTCACAAGGCGGGAAAAAACTACCTCAAGATCTCTAATTTAAACGATTCTTAGACACAACACAAGGGGGGGGGGGAGGACTAAAACCACTAATTTAAATGGTTTTAGACCCGGTAAAGTTTATAACACAAGGAAAGCAAGGGGACAGACTAGGTCCTCTAACTGAAACGGGCCTAGACCGTTGGAAACAGCTAGTGGGATACCGCAGAAAAAAGACCAAACACACAACTTTACCACAATACAAGACCAGAACACACAATAGCTATTAAAACAGTTTTTTGTTTGCAACAAATTCTCTAATAATGAAGAAAAGGGGTACTTAGCCACAGCCAAGAGCGAGACCACGTCTGAGCTACACGAGCGGCAAATGAGATCTGGGGATAGAGAGCAGTGCAGCATGGGATACCATCTTAGCCCAGTCAATAGAAAGACTTCGAGCTAGAAAAGTTGGCAGAGTCGGAGCCAACATTCTGCTCCGATCCCACAGGTAAGAATGTAGGTGAGATTGGACTACATAATATCACAATTTTATTAGTCCGAGGTATTTTACAATGTCTATACTCCTTTTTTAGGGACCAAAGATTGAAAGTCAGGATTATTACAACATTAAACATATCCTCCAAGGTAGGAAAAATGAGATGAGTATGTGTTGAATGAGGTATATCATCTTGCAACATACATCTCTCCTCACTTCAACAATATTGGATTCATCCTGGAAACAGTCTGACAGAGAAAATTCCACCAAAAGAAGTGGAAAAGAGCAAATTTCCTTAAAATCAGAGTTATGGGCTTGTTAATCTCTAGAAGCAGCCCCATCTCTATGTCAGAACCCTCTGACCGATTTTCCTCATGGATTTCTTTTGTGACATTGCCCTCAGGTAAGGATTTCTGAGCAATGGGATTAACAACTTGTAGTAACTGTGTGCCTAAATTAAGAAAATCATTGTTTCTAACAGACACCATGTCTTCAGATGAACAACGTATAACTTTTGTTTTTTTTTCTTTGCAGACAAAATCCTGACCAAAGACTGACTAGGTGATGGTAGTACAGACCCATGAAGCAGTCTTTTTCCCTGGTTATCATGAGAAGCACCCCCCCAGTGTGTCTTCCTGACCCAAAGAAGATGTTTTTCCCATGCCCGTAACAGATACTGGAACAGCTGAAGAGGTTGTGGCTGACCTCGGGTCAATGGTGGCTGGAAGGTCTTCACTAAAGGAACCCAGAGAAGAAAGTGAGTGGATTGGGGAACAATGTATGGGCACTACAGTTCACTCACCAGTGGGTGAGGTAGTTACTGAGCCTCTGGTGGTGGCAAGGGCTCTTAATTGTGCTGATACTTTTTTGGTAAAGGAGGAAAAAAGCCAGCAGGGCCATTTTAAGTATCCATGCTGCAGATGAGGACAAGGACTGAAACAAGTCTGTCAGAAGGTTAGCTGTCATAGAAGTGATCGCAAACAGAATGCAGACACACTTGCACTTACCCCACAGTCCCCTTTTCTGTTAATTTCAGAAAAAATAGCAAAATCTCTGTTAAAAATAAAACATGTTTTACAATGCACACTGACAACAGTGTATACAAGCACTAAATACACTGAAATTGTTTTTTTCCCATTTTAAAACACTTCCTGACCCTTCACTTCTCAGAAAACTAAATGTTCACATCCACAGTATCTGTTTACTACAAAAATAGCCCATGACAAATTAAGCCCTTAGCCAGAAATAGTGGTCTCTGACAGGAAACATTTCGATATTGTGAAAAACACCAGGTTTCTTAAAAGGGAACTGCTGCCTTTCATCACAAAATATATATATTTTTTGAAAGAGTAACAATTTCTGTGCAAGAAGGGCTTCCCTGTTGGGACTTAATCTGCCACAAAAGTAGCTTCAAGGCTGATTACTGCTCCACTAGAATCTCATTCAACAGATGGAGTGAAGGTAATGGAGGAAGCCAGAAATTTGTGAAGATGACTGGTAGTGGAATTCTAGGTAGTATACAACCCATTTAAGCCAAAAGGCTATAAGTACTGTCTCAAAGTTCTTTCATCACTTTTTCAGGTGTGAGATGCTCCTTAAAAGAGCCATTAATTCTGACACTCAATACTGCTGGATAAACCAGTCTGAAGTACAGCCCCTTAGAACTGCTTATCCAAACTGCCAGTAAACTATTCTGCCTCATCTTTTTGGGAAGAGTCTTGTTCTATAAAGATCCTTACCTCTCCACACTTCAATTTTGTCTTGGCTTTCTAAATAAGGGAAATTAGGCTTTAAGTGCGTACACCAGTAAGGTGCACAATAACATGTTGTTGCACCAACAAGCCTCCTTATCTAGCCTTCTGGGGGGCACCCGTGTGCTCTAACTGGATCTGGTCTGGAAGTACATCTGTCCACTTACAAATCAAACCCTTAATAAATCCTTGATAACCTTTACCCTCTGCTTGCTCACATATTCAACAGAATCCCAGATTTTCTCTTCTTACATGATCTTCCAGTTCAAAATCTGCTGCTCTAAGTAATCCAAATGTTCTGGCAGCTTCCATCCATGCCTTCTCCTAGACAAAGTCAGCAATGAAGAGCTGAATGGTATTGGAAAGATTATTTAACATCACTTCCACTTCTAGGAACCTAGAGTTTTTACTTTCAACATGCTGTTAGAGAGATTCCTTCATACTGCTTATCTCCATTAAAATCGTAGTAAGAGCAGAGTTACTGCTGCTTGATGAGGCCCATTCAGAACTGTCCATATCTGTTGTGGCCATAAATGGAATCACAGTTAGCTGAGCATCCAACCAACCAGTCACCACTGTTGATCCCCCACACCTTCTTACCCAATATCCTGGACATGTAACATTAGAATATATAATTCCAACTATTCGGAAGATTGCTACATCAAAAAAATAACTGGAAATCCACTGGGGAATATGCTAAACTATAAGTTACAGAGGGTACAGAGAAAAAAGACCAATTAATTTAGTTCACTATAAATGCAAGAGGAGTGTCATATTATAAGTCTGTATCCACAGTTATCTTTATTGTGATCAGACATCTGAGGTGAACACATAATGGGACAATGACCGCTAAGTATGGGAGCTGTATGTGGATACAAATGGCTGACCATGCTGTCATGACTGAGTTAAACAATCATTAAGTCTGGATTTTTAGGTTTAGTGTGCATCGCTGTAAAGCACATTGTAGTACTTTACTGGGGCCATTTTTTTATCTCAGTTGGACATCTGAGGTGTGCACAGTCAAGTGGTTTTAACTGACAGGTATGGATACTTGTAAATTAAAATGACAGCAGTTTGAATTGTCACAAATTAGGAAGATGAAGTCAAGTGGCCACATGCATTTATACATGGCACTCAGAGGGCGGGGAGGGGGTAAAGCTTGAGAATCATCCAGGGCCCAAGGTACTCAATTTGCCACTGATGGCAATGTTAGAAGGTTAACAAAAACTGACACACCTAATGCTGATTAAGATTTAGAGAGACCCAAGCTATGTGCTGAGTCCTACTGCACTGGTCCTTTGGGTTTTGAAATATAACCTTAATGGATAATAATACCACGCCTTTCTTCTGGCTTTGTCAAAAGATTAGCTACAGCTTCAGTTTTAAAAAACTATCTCAGCAGAGATAAAAAAAAAAAAAAAAAAGTTCTCAATGGAATATGTCACCACTATAAGTATTTAGTAGACATAACTTATCAAAATGGCTAAGTTGTAATAACAAAGCTTAAATTTAAAAATCTAGGTGCCCACACTTTAGAATACCTATATATAACTTCCAACAAACTAGGAAGGAATATGCAAGTCCATGGAAAAGCTCAAGTGAATGATCAAAATGGTAAAGGTGGAATGCTTACATGAAAACATATACAACTGCCAAAAAAGAGCATTTGGAAGCTTTTATCTAAATGAATGTAAACTGAAGACTCTAGACATAAGTGTATAAGCTAAGTCACTAAAGGAAATAGACACCAGCATAAGCCAGTTGCACTGTAGTGCTTTTGTCCGACTTCTCCATACACCCTCCCATATCCACCACAACCTCAACCCTCATTATAATGCTTTAGGGTGATTATAAGCATACTGCAGACACATTTATAAGAATGTAAATGACCTACAGTCACAAACTGATTAAAAAATGTTTTCACTCCAACCCTGATCTGGCTCCCAGGACTACGGTAAGCTGCATCAACAATCATTAGCCAAATACGCATACATACAAAAAGTAATTCACAAGCATTCACTGCCTAATTAATTTGGTTCACTACAAATGCAAGTGAGCAAATAAAAATAAGTAGCAAGATGGGCAGTCTCTATCCCTAAAAGCTAGTAAACTGATTCTGACCTACTGGACCAAGTTGTGCAAACACAAACATATGAGGGCAGATTGCAGCAAGTTGGGGAAAAAGAGGTTAAGCAAAATTCCTGGTGGGTCTTTTTAGCAGCCCTTTCAGCAGCAGCAGGCATGCCAATTTTGACCAATACTATGTACTTCTGTAGCGACACATCCTAGACAAATTTAAACATATAGTACTCATGCACCTCTATGATATTCTTAAAAAATGCTATCAATCTGACTCATGCAGTACAATTTTTATAACTCTGGGAACACTCCTGTTATTACAGCAGAAAAGCAAAACTATGAAAATGTACTTGAAATATTTATACTTTCTACTTAATTACATCTTACTGGGCTGCATTTTTATGAATATAAATTAACTTTTTATTTCTTATCCCCTTGCTGGATGATACTCAAAACATAGTTGATCAATAAAATGAACAGTCAGGTTTCAGACAATATAGCTGACCCTGCCTAATGCATCAAAATTCAATTGCATAATTTACAAATTTTCAATCCAAGTTTGAATTTAATTACATAAATAGTTACTGAAAATAGCAGCAAAAACAGCAAACATTAAAAAAAAAAAAAAAAAAAAAAAGAGTCACAAAAATACCCACTCCATTAAGCTGCATGATGTGCCCGGCTCTGCGAAATCATAATACTTGCAGCTGACATGGTGAAAACAAGAAAAGAAAAGTCAAATGTGCACCAACCTGTGACAGTGTAGCTGTAGGCATCATTTCTTCCATTGTTTTCCTGTTGTATGCTTGACCACTCATTGAAATCTTGGAAAATATAGAATCCCCACACTTTCTTTTAGTGTTACAGGAAGTCACAGTGAGTTGAGGAAAAGTTTCAAGTGCATTCTATACAGACAAGGGGGGAAAAGCAAAAATAAATACATAGAATCAATAGAAAATTTCGACAGCATTAACAAGATACTAGTCATAGCCCTCTTTCACTGCATAATGTACTAATCACACTAATCTACTAATCACATGCTTGACCTTGAAATGTTCCTGTTTTGCTCAAAGCAACAATGTTGTTACAGACAAAAATGTTAAACTTGCCCACTGTTACAATCAAAACTTCATATTCAATTTCTCAGGTACCTCCCAATGCAAACTCTGCCTTTGAAGTCAACCAGTCCCCTTCCACCCTTCCTGAAATGCCCCCAGTATTTTACAGATGTCTTTCTGCTCTTTCAAGCCTCACAACCTTTCTTCTTCCTAATCCCCTTATCTGAATAGCCTACAAAAAGCAGAGTTTTGTTCTAATTGTTCAACTCCACTTGCTGCATTAAAGCAGGAAGCAACTCTGACAGTGCGTATATGTGCTTGTGTTGGGAGGTACTACTTTGGTTTAATACTTAACCTCCTGCTGATTTTGTTCTGAGGGAAAGACCACTACATTCCACATTGCTCCATAAATTATGAATAAATGAAAGCAAACCATGACATATTTTTACTTGCAAACATTACACATCATTTATTTATCCGGTTACTGTCAGTCAAACATTACCATAGCTCATTCAATTTCTGCATTCCCTTAAACATTATTCCTCCTCCAAAACATTATTCTGCATGTATTGTTCCCTCAATTAACATTTATTCTATGTAATTTGCTCTGACCCTTTTCTAAACATCCCACTTCCAGTTGTTTTATCTCTGTTACTATATTTGCTGCTTCTAGTACTGTAGGTTTATACTTTGATTTCAGTTTTTTAGTAAATGCTTTTTTTTTGGCAGTCGCCAGAATTAAACTCAGCAAGGCCTTTCTATGTCTAGGCAATTCCAATTTTGTATCACAGTTCAAAAAACAATTTCCTTATTTATACCAGTTGCTCACCTAGTATTTCTTCCAGAGTAGTCTGCAGGGAATTTTTAAACTCTGCCAACTCATTACACTCCCAAAAAAATTGTTCTCAGTTACCTCGTTCTGCTCTATCACATCTCCAATATTTGCAATCTACCCGAGGGAAAATTCTTTGGAGTCTGCTTGGGGTATAAAAATACCTACATAAACATTTCCAAGCAAATATCCTAAACCTTCCAAACTTTGTTGCATATTTTAGAGCTATACATATACTCTTCATTGTTTCTTTGTGAATTGCTTATCCAATCTCTCTGCCCAATTCTTTCCAACTTCCTCTGATCGATTCCTATATTTATCATGCAATATTTTACATGCCCTACTAATTATCCCTTTTTAACAGCAGCTTCTGTTCTAGATTTTTTTATGAACCCGTAACAGTGCTGGGCTTTCACTTAGGATCCCCCTATTTCTTTCTCTTTGCCTATACTCTGACATCAATCCTTGGGAGGGAAGGCAATCTCTAACCTGCACTCCAAATTAATTCCTGACCTCTTTCCATCCCATCACCTTTCCCTCTCTATTTGATCCCAATACCTTTGTTCCTTTGCCAGTTTTCAACAGTAAATTTCAGCCCCCCTCTTGCCTATTCTTTATACCCCTAACTGCAGTCATCTCTATTGGCAGAATCTTCTATCTCCATCCCAATACTGGCTTAGTTCTTAGAACACTTTCAGATACTTATGAATAAAATATCCCGTATGGTGATTATAATTCTCCTTAAGGATCTGCATCCCAAATCCCAGTCTCTCCTTGTTTCTTAAGCTTCCCCCAAATGTTTCATCAACATCATTGCCCCCTTCCACTTTGAATTACAGATTTCTGCCTGTGCTATGCATAAGAACCATATATGTGTAGCTCTGAAATACCCCTTTAAATCAGGTAATCCCAAACCACTTTGTTCTACTGGAAGGATCAAGGTATCCCACTGGACTCTTGCTCTCTTCCCTTCCCTGACAAAACCCTTCAACTCTCTATTAACTGCTATCCACAACGTCTCCACTGGTTGATAAAACTACATTTAACCTGTGTATAAAACTAAAGGAGCTAAAAACATTTTCATTGCTTCTGTCTTGCTATCCACATCCATAAAACACTTTCTCTTAGTACTTTTAGTCTCTTCCCACATATCCTTAGCTGCCATAACAGAATCCTTTTTAATCCATACTCATAAGTACTTTATAATGTCCCCATAAATATGGGCATTGATTAACTAATTAATGTGTGGGTACATTGTTTACAACTACTGCCTTTGTTTTATCTTCATTAATTTTGTTCCCCGAAAAAGACTTTAAACAGTCTCAGAACATTCCACAACACTGAAATGTCCTTTTCTGGTTTTATCAAGTACAACATATCATCTGCTACTAAAGCCAACTTTTCTTGACTACCACACAAATTATGTCCTTGAATTTCTAAGCCCCTTATTTTCTTTGCCAATGGTTCCAAATATAACACTAATAATAAAGGGGAAATAGAACACCCCTGTTTGATTCCTCTGCTCAACTTATCAGAGAGAACTCTCCCACTTCAATTTTCACCTCTGATTACTCATACATACTTCCTAGTCAACCTCATAATTTTATCAGGGAATGCAAAGGCTTCCATTGCCCTTCTCATAAAATCCCATCTTACTCTACTGAATGCTTTTTCTGCATCCAGATACACTAACAGTGTTATTTTCTTACATTCCGCTTCCCCTCTGGATCATAATTGTCCTATCAATGTTATCAAATGTTTGCCTACCCTCCACAAAATTTCACTGATCCAAATTTATTAGTTTTGACATCACCAATGCCATTCTTTTAGCCATTACAGACATAAAGCACTTCATAATCATGGGTTAGAATCAAAATGGGCCTATATGAAGCTGGATCTGACTTTTTTTACCATCCTTGTGTATTAGCCACCAATGCTTTCTTCCAGGATGCTGGTGCTTCTCCTACTTTTAAAATACTGTTAAATCAAATCTTCCAGATCTTTATCACTTTCTTTCCTCCTAACTTTGCAACTTCCACAGAAATAACATCTATTCCTGGGGTCTTTCATGTAGATTGTTTATACATCACCATTTTTATCTCAACTCCTCCTACCCTAACTGTTACCAAGAGTTTCATTTGTTCTTTCTAAACTTACGCATATTACCAAGGCAGTCCCTTAGTTTTTCTTTAGCATTCTGCAACTGCACCTCCTCTTCTATGAGATTTCCCCATTCTGCAATACTTAAACCTTTATCAGTCCCTCTAAATAATTCTTATTACTTAACCATATCTCTTTTACTTTTACCTTATGTTTAAACTGCACTTTAATTTTATCCTATTCCCTAGCTATTTTTTCTGAATACACTTCTATTTTCCATAACTCCTGAATAAAGTTACCAGATGCCTGCGAACACAAAGGAGGACACCGAAGGTCATAAAGGAGGACAAAGGAGAATGCGTCCTTTTCTGCTCACGAAAGACAGTGTAGTACTACTACAAATAATTCATAATGACAGCAGAACTTCATTAAACCCAAGAAGAAATGCATCAGCCAGAATAAGAACCACTTCCCTTCTTTTTCATGTAACAGCTGACGACATAGTAACATTTTATGGGATTTTGAAATACTGTACAGCTTTCATGCTTACATTTATTACCACTAATATGAAGTCACATACTTTATTTTCACATGTGGGGGAAGTTAGCCGCACATAAAAGGTCCCACATATATTTATCTCAGGAGCAAGTTTGTTTTCATCTGCCAACATCCTACATACATATGAAATCAGATCCTTCATTACATGTAATATGGACTGAACCATTTATTGGGGGTTTGTGTATGTGATCTTACTTTAAAATTTCTATTGGTATATTTTATAAGCCAAATTTGAATTTAACGGTTTAGAGACACTGAGAAATTGTGGGCAGTGTCATATAATTCATTTAATTTAATTTCACAGTAAAAACACTACTGAAACTGTATTCAAACAACATGTGTCTATTTGCTCAAGAGAGACAAATTTCTACTTTCACTTCAGGAATTCTGCAAAGGACTTTTTTTTTTTTTTTTTACTTTAAAAGTAGTTTGGGATGCGTTGGTAATGCCTGCACTGACATTGAGATTCTAAGCTGTAGCAGTGTGTTTTGTTGAAAGTGGCATTTGCCATTTCTCTGTGGGTCTTCAATGGTGGAATTTTTGTACTTGTGTAAGAGGCTATGAGGACTGGAGGGGAGTATGCCAATTGCCAAAAAATAAAAGGCTTTCTATATTTTACAATTTTTGGTGAAACTACATTCCTCCACAAAGTAAAGCGGCTCTAGCTGTTTTGCTTCATTCACAATTCTCAATTTTTTTTATTACTTTATTCAACAAAGTGAGAGATACCTTAATGTGGAGACTTCACTCAAAAAACTAACAGTCTGTGATACGGAGATCTAATTCTGAAAATAACATTTCTTAACATCATGATAATGGAACAACTTGTGTTACAGCTAATCAGAGATAGTTAGGTTCTGCATACTGCTGTCTGTAACACCAGTAAAAAACACACACAAGCTGTTTCAAGGGAACCACAACACAGAATTATTGTTAAAGGAGCAAATAACCAACAAAGTGATACCATGAAGAAAACAGTTTTATTGCTTAAACAAGCAAAAAAAAAAAAAAATAGTTTAGTGTTCAAAACTTTCCATATATGCTTTTGCCCCATACAAACATGTAAGGGACTTCATCAGAACTGAATTAGACTCCTCTTATAAGTGCTTTTATACCCTAGGTCACATATTACAATTAGTTCATTCAATAAAGTTTAAAAATGATTTAAAAAATTAACGTAATGACAAAACTACATTTAATAAAACAACCTTGCACGGGAATAAAACCGGTTGTTTAAAACAATTATCTAACCACTGTTAAAATGTGACAGGAATGAATGCATTCATTAGAAAATAAGAAATAGGTCTGCACAACTGATGTACAAAATGGCAAACCACCGGAACCATTCAAATCAAATACGAATTATAAAAATTACAAAGTTTATACATCCAACAAACATATTAAGAACATCAAAACTATTGATGTTAAAAATAATGTACTAAATAGATACATAAATATTCATTTTGAGACAGACAATACATCATGCTGTAATAATTTGGCAGCTATTAACTTTAGGATAGATGTAATAACTTTCTCATTAATACCAGCAAACAAAGTTGCATTAAGACACAACTGCCAGTATAACTGCTTGTATTCTGTGTTGGTCTCCCATGCTCGTTACTGACGCAGGGGGCACCTGTACTGCTGCACAATAACATTAAGTTGGTGGTAGTTTGCTAATAAGTAAAACACATTTAAAATCTGTATTAATTTAGATGCTTGACTGCAAGTACCTTACAGTAGAATAGCAGAAAAGAACCTCCACTTACATACATACATAATTCAGAGAAGCATTACCAGTACCCTTCTAATCTTTGATGCATATTTTTTTTTATTTACCTTCTTGCTTTGCTTCTGCTACTTAATTTACTTTGCTTGTGACCGGTATCTTATTTCCTAACTGCACCTGGCCCGTATGAAAGTAAGTCATCATCAACAGCCCCAAAATACACAGATTACAGGAATCATCTGATTCCGTTGACCCTGCCAGCGTATTAAAAAAAGAAAATCAACAGTCCCCAAAACACACTGCCTCCCTAATATCTGGTTAAACCTCGTCGGTTACAATACATATTACAAAAAAAAAAGTCAGCAGCCCTTAAAGGTTTCACACATAGTATATTAGTATCTGGTTGACCCTGCCAGAAAAAATTTTTTTAAAAAGTATCTGGTTGGCCTTGCCAGGAAAAAAAAAAAAGTACTTACCTAGAACCAACACCAATACGACGGACGACCCCTGTTTCTCCACTCTCTCACTCTCGCAACTAAAGAGCAGGAAGAGAACGTGAGAGTAACAGGACCAATCAGCAGCCATGTCTGCAGGACGGAGGACACAAAGCTGAAAAGGAGTACATGTTGTCCTTTTGCAGGACGTCTGGTAACCCTACTCCTGAATAATTTCTACTACCCATTCCTTAAATTCCTCTTTTTAACAGGTGGAGAAGCACCAGGGTCTTATTTTTATTTCCTTACCCTGCATTTTTATTGTATTTATTTTTGGTGCATGATCTGAAATAGTTATTGGATGCATACTGAAACTTTCACTTATCCTGTGAAATAAAATCACTGTCTAGCTTGGCCCAGTTTTTGTACCTTGTGGAATAATATGTAAATTGTCTGAGCTTCTACTACTGAATTCATATCTTCCATAAAAAATATTTTCATAAATTTCATCAGTAATCTACCCTCTTTTATTATATTTCCCTTCTAGCCCCCCCCCATCCTTTCTGTTGCAAATAAAAATACAGTCCCTACCTATAAGTAACATTCCCTGCTGAAAGCTCATTATTTCTTCCAGAATCTTCATAAGCTCCATTTGCAGCGGTATTAGGTGTACTATAAAAAAAACACTAGCATAATCCTCCACCTTTGCCAGTCACCCCTTAATACTATAAATCTATCATTATCTTTTTTCTCTTCCATCAGGAGTTCTTTTCACAACACAAGCACTTACCTTTTCCTTTGTCCCAGACAGTCTGTTGAATAACCATCCTAAAATACTTTTAACAAATTCAAACACTCAGGTCTTTCCAAATGCGTCTCCTGTAACACAGCTATTTGCACTCTGTATTTTTAATACTGCTTATGCCTCTTTTTTGAATATATCTGTGAGACCATTCACATTTAAAGATAATATGGCAAGTGTTGTCATTTTGATAAGAAGTTATTCCTACCTGTTATATATAACAACTTCTTTTTAAAGAATCTAGTTTCAGCTTTTGTTTTACATGCATACACTTGCATTAGGCAGGCTGATCTTTTATACAAATGTTTCTTGTCATATCCATTTGAACCTATGTTGCATTTTGCAAAACTTTTTGTTTTAATGAAGACCCTCAAATAAAACACACACACACGAAACACCCACAAAACCTATTAACTTAATACTAACACACACATACAACTATGTACATCCTGAAATAATGAAGTTTAACTCTCCTAATAGGAGCAATTGCCACAGATTGAAAGCCACACTCAGACTATAACAAAGGTTATTCATGTGAAGGATAAATGGTACAGCATGTACTTTTAGTCCCACTGAGTGCTGTCCATTATTGATTCATCTTTATTCCTCTCCCAGATGTACAAAACAACTTGAATTCCTGCAGACAGCATTACCTCCTAGTCACTGAAAAAACAGCATTTCATTTTTATTGCCCTCTTAACAGAATGTCTACATAGAAACATGAGAACCAGATACAAAGTTGCCTTCCACTACACATATTACAGTGTGAACACGTGTGTTAGAGGGAAACTTCTCATTATATTCTGTGCTCTTTTATTTATCTGCTGTCCCTTAAAAATTAAGTCAAGACAATAGCCTTAATCCAGTCATTCCCCTATCCAGAAGTAAGAAAAACAAATTGTTCTTACATGCCCCTTTTGTCCAGGATCTCTCATATTTTTACACTGCAGTGCCTACATTTCTTAAAACTGAACAAAAAGACAAGACAGAGGGAGACCTCAGCTCAGACGTGAGCCACTTCTAAAGACTTGATCCGACTTTAGTGAATGGATGTGGTCTCCATAGCTTGGGTTTTTGCAGTGTTTATGGTTAAGTAAATTTTACATTTTATAACTTCATAGCAGCATTCTCTTCTGGTTCTTCCTCATCACTTTAACCTTCTACATATAAAGAAAGCATCAGATATAAAAGTTATGTACTCACCATAACTACACACGCATGTGTTGTCTGTTTTTGTCCTTTAACCTTCCGCCCTCCATCACCCTTCCAATTTCACAAATTTTCTAGTTCCCAAGCCTCCTAGTTCGACCTGAGGAATGATGCATTGCTTGACTGATTGATGAGTTTCAGTCCCTTTCCCTTTTTGTTTTTCCTAGTTTATGTAGTTATTCCCGAGGATGTTATTTATAATTCTATACTGTTTCCATATGACAGCTGTTTTTACACACACCGTAGATTAAAGGAAGGGCAAAACTCAATCTGAAGTAATTCTACTAGAGATGAGGATTATGGGTAAGGGAGGAGCTCAAGATACAGATCAAAGTCTTTAGAAATGGCCGAAGCTGGATCAGAGACCCATCGATTGAGGAAGGACAAAATCAGACAGATAACACATCTTCATCCAATTCTAATGGATCCATAGCTTGAGCACACCCCCTTACCCATAATCCTCTTCTCTAGTAGAATTACTTCAGATTGAGTTTGCCGTCACTTTAGTTAACTGTGTGTGTAAAAACAGCTACTGAATGGAAACAATACAGAATGATAACATCCTAAGGAATAACTACATAAAGTACTAAAAACAAGAAAGAAAGGAACTAGAGTTCATCAATCAGCCAAGGAAAGCATTATTCCACAGGTCAAATTTGGGAATTAGAAAAACTGTGAAAATGGAAGGGGGATGGAGGGCAGAAGGATGAAGAAATACAAAAACAGACAATGCAGATACATAGCTATGGTGAGTACATAACTTTTACATCTGATCTTGTCTTTTTCAGCCATCCCTCAACCAATGGGGCAGAGTTTCCCAGCTACAGAAACAGAGGTTGGTCCTCAAGGAAGTAGAGTCCTGAATACAGTGTTGCCAAATGCTGCCCTAATTCCTAGATAAGATGTCCAATTTGTAGAAAGCAATACCAAAATGCAAGCTGCAAGTCTGACCAAGTGCTAGCTCTGCAAATGTTATCTACAGACACTTTACACGAAAAAGCAGGGAATGTGGTGGAATGAGCCTTAGGTGGTCTAGGAACTGCAAATCTATTACTGTTGTAGACAAAGTAAATGGGAATCAGTGAGCCACTTGGTTAAAGGCACCTTTGAAAAAAGATTTAGCCAGTTCAGCTTTGGACAGGGAAATAAACAGCTGGTCTGATTTTCTGAAATCTTTTGTTCTGTGGATATAGAATCAAAATTGCCCCTGCACATCTAAACAAGCAGCACGTACTCTCCTTTATTGGGAGAAATTTGCAAAGGAAGCAGGAAGGTTAATTGATTGATTCATATATGTTTCTAAGGCCATCTTAGGATAAAAGAATAGTCAGTGTGGAGAAACACCCTGTTCTTATGAAAAGTTAGATATGGTGGCTTAGACGAAAGGGCATGGAGTTGTGATGCTTGTCTAGCTGATGTAACTGCAACCAGAAAAATAGTTTTCTGAGACAAAAATGTTTCTGCTTTGACAGCTGGTTCAAATGGGGGTTAAGTCAGGGTTTGTAGAAGAATATTTAGATCCCAGGTGGAGTAGGGTCCTTGGTTTGGTGGGAGAGGGATTGGAGTAAAAAGTACCTTTAAGAAAGGCTTTACACAAACTAGATGAGGCCAAAGAAGACTTATGTCCTACATGAAAAGTGGAAACAGCTGCAAGCTGAATAACTATTGTCATGGTTAAATACAGAAGCAAGAAAGACTAGAATAGCTGAAATGGATGCTGAAATGGGATCTGGTTGTCTCTGGAAAGTTTAAACAGCGGTTGTAGATTGAGTGCTTTATTAAATAGCAATTTGAAACTGATGTGATAACTGATTGTGAATTATGACTGGTTGAAGTGTGTTTTTAAGAGTCATTTTGTTTGTTTCACTAAAGCTCTGAAATCACTGATGTAGGACCAAAGTGCTTAACATGAGCGTTTAGTCATTTGTTAAAGTTTTTCAAACCACTGATTCTCCAGGTTGCCCTGACTGTCCTCTCTCTCTCCTGTACTGTTTTTGTGTTTGAGTTCGTCTCTGGACAGCCCAATGGAAGAACCTTTTCCATTTACTCATACACCTTTCTCATAGAATTCTTCTGAGAAGACATGAGAATGTGTCTGATTGGAAATGAAGAAGACCAACCACTTTTCTGTCTCAAAAGCTCGAGTATTTCACCACAGGAGACGTCCTCGAGGGGTAAAATCTTGGGAGAGACTTCCAACTCACTGAAGTCTGTGTCTTTTCTCAGGGATTCCTATTGGGAATCTAAGTGCCTCTTCTTGGACATACACTTCTGAGGGAGGACTCTGGTGGGATGCTCTGGACAGAACTTGGAACTTGAGTTGAGTGCTGAATGAATACTGTTTCAAGGCTTGTACAGGCTGGCTGTCCCCATGTGACAGGATGCATAAGCCTCGAAACCACAGAAGACAATTGTGAGAGGGGTGCACCCAAGGAGGGGCAAGCGTATCTTATCTGCAGAGCTGGAGAAAGCTCTCTCTACTATCTCAAAGATGAAAGAGAAAGGAGAAGCAAAAGCCACCCTGGCAGGAGTCGAACATAACTGTCCAGGATGGCTCAAAACATCACCATGACTCTGCCTTGAGGCAGGAGATGAGCTGTCTGGCTCGAGGGCATCTGAGTCGATGCTACCTCCCCACCCCTGATCCGGTGCAGATGCTTCGGCTCAGAAATCCCTCCTGGATCAGAGACATCACAGTCAAAGACCACCAAGCCTTCAGATCCACCATAGATAGACTTGGGATTCTCTGGTCCAGTGGCTCTAAAATCAAAGGTTAGATCAGAGTAAGAGTCAGCAACTAGATAGGGGCAAACAGCAGACTCATGGGTCTGATGGGAGCCACAGGAAGTATAACTCCCAACTGAATCTGGGCCCACAGAACCTTCCTCATCACCCTGTCCACATCAGCTTAGGTTAGGTTCTTAAAGGACCTGAGGCCTGATGAGATAGAAGGTGGTCTGTAAGTTCTTCTCTGAGCCTTCTGGAGGAAGGGTCAATGGATCAGAGAAGAAATCAGCTCCAGGGTAGAGGAGGAGGGAGAGGTGAGCTGAAGACTTGGACTTTGAGCTTGTCAGATCAGATGGACCTGATGGAACAGAAATTTTTTCAGGTGGAGTTGAACCTGAAATATCAGAGGAAGAATGATCAGGGGATCATTTCCTGCTCTCTTTGCTCTTGACTGATGAACCCCCTTTACACTTCTCAAGAGGCTTTTTGGAAGGGACAGCTCCAGCAGAAACAGAAGCAGACTCAGAAGTTGAACAAACTAAAGAAGTTGATGGCAAAAGACCTTTCAAAAGCAACTTATTGTGACTTCTGACCATGACATGGTGACCGAAACCCACATACATCTCACATTCAATATCTAGGTGAGCAGAACCCAAGCAATTTACACACTCTTGGTGGGCATCCAAGTTTGATATCTTGTGCCCACAGGAAATGTATTTTTTAAAACTGGCCACCTGATCCAATATCATCATCTACCTAAAAGATAGGAAAAAACAGATAATTTCCCTTTTACTATTGTTGTTAATTACCACCACAACTGTAATATGTACAGTACCTGCACATAGGTAGCAGGAGGAGGGAAAAAGTTTAAGTACAGAAGGCCTACATCAAACGAGGAGGATAAGACAGAATTTTTTTAATGTAAAAGTTAGAGAGAGGAGGAAGAATCAGAAAAGAATGCAACTATAAAGTTGTAAAAGTTATAAATGGATAAATGGTAAAATTAACTTATTCAAAAACCCTGCAAAACTTCAGCCATGGAGACCATGTCCATTCGCTTAAGTGGCAAATGAGATATAGAGTAATTTTATTAGACAGGAAGATTACAGGTAAGAGGAGAAGCCTGAGTAATGGATCCAAGTCTTTAGAAGTGCTGAAGTTGGATTTGAGGTTGGATCCGAGACCCACTGGTTGAGGAACAGATGAAAGAGACAACATCAAATTCTTTCATTACATTCAGTGTTCTTTAACTTGTATGCTTCCCCTTAAAACTTACTAGATCAAGCCAAAGGCCTTAAGCCAGTCATTCCCCTCTGAAAAAGTATAAAAAAGCATATCAATTCTTCTTCCATCATGCTCTCTTGAAAAGGTTTTCTTCTCTTTTTACATTGTAGTGCCTACATTTCTTAAATCTGAACAAGGAAGAAAATAGGGGCACCTGCTTACTTTAGTATCCCTGCCACATACAGAAATAGCTGAAAAAGCTTTACTTTATATCATACAGTATATGTCATGTATTATAAAAATATTAAGGATAAAAATTTAGCTTACAGTTAATCCTTACCTCCTTCATCCCCCCTCCTATATGATTTTTAAACATTAATGATATGAAGTCGGGCACATGCTTTAGAGTCCCCTACAAGATTTACAAAGTCAAAAAAGTCCAATATTTTCAGGTTTTCTTGTTCCTTCATACTTCACAAATGTAATTAATACTTTGCAATTCCATCAATGTCTGGGTTTTTTGGTTTTCTTCCTGTTGCTCTCCATCTCTCAAACCTAATCACTGGTTCCAATGTAGTCCTGCTTCTTCTAGTCAACTCTTGTGCGTTTTTTTGGTCAAACATTTTCTTTTGGAACACTGGGAAAGGTTTCACTGCCACAGTCTCTCTATGGACTTTATCATCAGAGGAAAAAGCAGCACAATTGCCTTCTGTTTGATAGTTCACTTTTTGTTGGATAAACTTTTGTATTTCCTCCTTAGCATGTTCTGCATCAAAAATTTATTTTGACCCTCCAGGAAAAAATATTCTGAAAATAGCTGAATACAGCTGCTTGAATCTCACACTTACTTCTCGACATTCTGATTAATGGGATAAATGTACTCCTATTCTGCCCGGTATACAGGAGTAATTTTCCACAAACACCCTGTTTCTCACTTTTAGTACTTAATCCATCTTCCACAAGTTTGCCAGAATCAACTCTTGCTGCTGGTAGGACTGCATCTTTACTGTTAAAGGTCGGGGTTGCTTTCTCATGGCCAGGTTTGGAGGAATAACACAATATAACCTTTCAGTTAACAACTCCTGCTGTGGAATACCAGTCCATTTGCTTATTTGTGCTTCCATAAAATTAACAGGGTCCGGTTCCTTACAGTTTTTTTTTTTTTTGCTTCAATAGAAAATCTCAGGTTTTCCATACATGCTTAGTCCTCTAATTCTACCATTTTTCAAATATCTCTACTTGAGCAGTCTCATACTCAGCCAGCCTTTTATTCACTTTGACCTCTGATTGTTGCACTTCTATCAGCTCATCTGAGTATCTGATTAAAGCTTCTTCCATTTTTTGAACCTTTTACTTGAGGCGATATACTCCTTCAGTTTTTGTTTATTTTAAACAGCTCTGAGCCTATCAGACTTATTTTTTCCTCTAGCTTACTGGATATCATGTCTTGCAAAAAAGCTGAACCTTGGACTGTTTTGGCTGAAGAGCTGCAGGATTCTTCTCAGCTAGTGTTTTCTCCTCACCTTTCATGACTGATTTTCTTTCAGATTCTCAGAATTTCTTTTTTGCTGGCATCGAGGCAGTGCACTTACTTCCCAGTTTTTGAAATTTACTCAATAAGACAAATTCACTGGCTCCCTTTTCCGAGATTCTGTTTTCACACTGGGATAGCTGAAGTTAAGCTGTTACTCAGTATGCAGCCATTCTGGAAGTCGTATTATTAACGGCTCCTTGGCATAAAGATCAAGACAGCAACCATGTGATGTGCAAATGTTGAACCATCCACTCCCTTTGCCCTCTCTAGTCCCTAGTCAGTGAACAGTGACAAAGGCTCACAAAAATACGGTGCAACTCATCACTAGTATTCTTTACCATATACAAGCTCTATATAAGCGGGGATGGAAAGAACAGAAAACTGCAGTATGACCCACTGACAAAGACAGCTCAGTTTCAGGAAGGTACTGATGAAATTACATGTTTGAAATGTAATATCACTGCTGTAGTTCATAAAAAAATGGGGTCTAGGTTATACCAATCTTCAGTCTTCCAGTAAAACTTGCAGAGCAGTCACACATCACCTTCTCAAGGTGTAAGATTATCTTGTCCACCACGGACATAAGCAGGAAACTCAGCTGCAGTGGAACAGGATAAACTCACACTATCTTAATTTTTTTTTTTTTTTTTTGAGAAGAGGGCCATCAAGTGTAAATGGCCACTTGACCCAGTTACCTTGTAATTCCCATCATCCTGTGACCTCTATACTCAGTCATCTGTCAAACTGGGACACCCAGTAATGCTTCGAAGAATAGACAGAAATAAACGCTGGTAAAACCCTGACCAACACACATGCAAACACCAATATCCTACATTAGAAGGAGGCACCTAAACCCCAAAAGAGGCTTTATAAGAAGGGGAAAATAGGCTGGATGAAAATCTATGTATATGGTGTCTACTCTCACAAAACTGTACTACATGCATCATAAGGATCAATGCTGCAGTACATTCGCATATAAATGGGAGGTTACTAGTTAGTGAAAAGGACTCGTACTTTAGATTTGCATGTTTTGTAACTCAGCAGAAGAAATGTTAGCTCCACTCCTTGAGCTGACTTGTACAGTATGTAATAGTTTGAAAAACTGTGAACTGAAGTGCAAGCAGTAACCCTGCATACATTTTGAGCAGATGGTGGACACACTGCTAGACAGTAGTTGTACTAACCAATAAATAAATAAATCCATAAATAAAAAGCCACGGTGGTAACAGATGTCCTTGTGGACTAGTCTCTGTTCTGGCTAGCAAAAACATCCCTATGGGAATTATAGCAGAAGATGATGCAAACTGAGAGCCATGCGAAAAGTGTGTCTGGATACTGGCCTATCTTGCTTCAGATGTATAAGTGAGAATGTTTATTTTCTGAGAATTTAGGTTCTGAAATTAGGTCAGCAAGCTGTTGGTATTTTGTGCTTTTACTACAGAAATTACCAAGTCCAGGCATGCATCTCTAATAGCCTCTGACAACCCCAGTCCAGCTCCTGGCCTTCATGTGTGGTTTAGTTTATAAGTTCGGCAAAACCATTTGTACTAACAGGAGAAGGGGTGAAGGCAGGTGACTGGCACTTTAAAACTAGTTGCTTCAGGCAAGTGAGGCTCGTCAGCCTGGGAAGGCGACTCACCTATGAGAAGGTAACCTCAGATTAAAACTCCTGCTGCCTTGTGGCAACAACTAGTCATGGTGAAAGCTTCAGGAGTAACCCTGAGGAAAAATCTGGAGATGGAGCCCCTAAGGCAGTTTCAGGTTGTACTCGACCTCACTCTTCCAGCTCCTGTGACGACAGTGATGCCAGGTTGTACTGGCCTTGCCTTTCCTCATGGATTACATCAATGGTGTGGAGAGGGGGAACATGCTGCTGGGCATCAGCAGTTTGCTCAAATTCACTTGCCCAAACCTGCCCCAAGGAGAGGACACTCCTGCTTTGCTCTGTGAGCAATGACACAACACGGGAAGTAGCAGTTACTGATAAGCCAAAGCACTCAGCTGGTGTAGAGTGAGGTGCCAGGGGCTGTTTCCGATGGTGGAAGCAATCCTTTGATCTCACTGGGCAGCTACCACCCACTTTAAGCTGGGCAGCCCTCAGCCATAAGTGCTGCCTTGCCACGGTCCACTTGCTCTACTGGGTGTATGGGGCTTAGGGAACCCTCAACACGTGGACTGTTAACCATACACCTGGAAAAGTAAAAAAGCAACAAAATAAACCAGCCTTTAGGCTAGGCACATTGAATGCAAGTACGATGACTCCAGGCCTTATGGAAGACCTACAGAACCATCAGTGATGCTCAGAAAACAGCAGTCAAAAATGAGATGAGTAGATTGCAGATGGACATTGTGGCGCTCTGCCTCAAGGAGAAAGACCTTACTTTTTTCTGACATGGGAAGCTTCCAGAAGAGACCAAGGAATGGTGTTGGTTTTGCAATCATAAACAACCTTGTTGGCTCAGTCATACAACTAAACATGGGAAATGAGAGGCTGCTGAAAATTCACCTACAAACACCAGTGGCCATGGTCAATCTTCAACATCTGTGCACGTGCTTTAGCTTCTACCCAGGAAGTCAAGGACAAATTCTATGAAGAACTTAGTGCTGCCATCAATGAGGTCCCTTCCCATGAACCATTATTCATTCTTGGCGATTTTAATGCCAGAGCTGGCAATGACCATCACAGCTGGCCATCTCGTCTGGGACAGTTCGGAACAGGAAAGATGAATGAAAATGGACAGCATCTCTCTGAACGTTGTTATCAATATGACCTCCATATAACCATTCAATGTCAAGCCCCTGCACAAAGTTTCATGGCAGCATCTAAGATCAAAACATTGACACCAACTTGACCTTGTCCTCACCAAACACAGTACTTTAGGAAGTGCCAGGGGCTACACGCATTTAACCACAGTGCAGACTGTGATACTACTGACCAGTTGCTCATGTGTAGTAAAGTGAGAATCCAGATGCAAAGGTCGTTTTGCTCTAAAAATAAAGAGAAACCATGCACTGATATAGACAAGACTCATGACCCTTCAAAGGTACAGAAGTTTGTTCAAGCACTCGAGAAGGCTTAGCCCTGACTGGACGACAATGACACCAACAAGAGATGGGAAAAACTATGGGATGCTATCTGTAACACTGCAATACCTATCTGTGGGAAGACAGTCATGTGTGCTGACTGGTTTAAGCCCACACTGAAGGACTTACACCCCTGATACACTGAAGGACCTACACCCCTGATTGAGAAGAAGAGAGGCACAGCTGCATACAGGTCCTCGCTCAATGAGGAGAGTTTGCAGACACACTGGTGTGTGTGCTCACAGTCAAGGTCAGCAGGCTGCTCAGCAGTGTGCAAATTATTAATGGTTCCAACTTTGCTTCAAAATTCAACAAGCTGTAGACAATGGCAACAAGCAAGGAATGTATGAAGGGATCAAGCAAGCCATAGGTCCATCACAAAGGAAGATCACCCCACTTAAGTCAGCCAATGGCAAGGTCTTGAAGGACATAAACCAAGCAGATGGAACATTACTCATAGCTGTACGCCACAGAGACCACAGTTATGGAGAGAGCCCCAAATGCCACTGAGACTCTGTCAGCTATGACTGAACTTAATACTAAGCACATCTTGGAGGAGCTCAGTGATGCACTAAAAGCACTCGCTTCAGGAAAAGCAGCCAGGAAAGATGGTATTCCCTCAGAAAATCCTTAAATGTGTCAGCATTATCCTAATCTCACATCTGCATGCAATATTTTGCCAGTGCTGGAGAAGGTAGTCTACTGCAAGATATGAGGGATGCTAACATAGTTACCTATAAGAATAAGGGTGACAAAACAGATAGCAATTATCGTGGCCTCTCTCTTTTCTATACTTTGGGGAAGCGGTTTGCATGTGTTGTCCTGAAGAGACTCCATGTTCTTGCAGAGTTTAGCCTGAGATTTGGTGTGAGTTCAGAACTGGATGGTCTACTACAGACATTGTTTTCACCGTTAGGCAAATATAAGAAAAGTGCAGGGGGCATAACAAGGCTCTGTATATTGCCTTCATTGATCTGACCAAGCTATTCGACTTTGTCTGCAGGAATGGTCCGTTTGTGATTCTGGCAAAGATGAACTGTCCTCCAATAATGCGTAGCATTATCAGAGTCTTCCATGAAGGAGACCATCATGTACAACAGATCCACATCCAAACCTTTTGAGATGCTCAGTGGAGTAAAGGAGTGTGCGTACTGGCTCCAAAACTGTTTGCTTTCTTTTCAGTTCTGTGAAATTTGCTTTTGGAACCTCTACAGAGGGCATCTTTCTCTGAACCACAATGGATGGCAACCACTTCAAAACTGTCAAGACTTAGATTGAAGACCAGGGTGCTGAGGAAGCATTTAAGAGAGCTCCTGTTCACTGATTAAGCAGCTATCCTGATTCAGCAAGACCTTCAGTCACTCATGACTCGCTTTGCAGATGCATGTATGGAATTTGGCCTCGAGTAGTTTAAAGAAGACCAGGTGATGGGCCAAAATGTGGGCAATGAGAAATCAATCATGGTGACTATGAGCTGGAGGTTGTCCATGAGTTCATGTACCTAGGCTCTACAATTTCTGACTTGTCGCTTGATAGCGAGATCAACAAGCGCACTAGAAAAGCTGTCACAATGTTTTCCAAGCTGACAAAGACAGTATGGGCTAATAATAAGCTCACTCTACACACAAAGGTGCAGGTTTATACAGCTTGTGTTTTGAGCACATTATAGTGAAACATGGGCTCTGCCTCAAAACAGGAGCAGCAGCTCAATGTATTCCATATGCATTGCCTTAGGCACATACTTGGTAATTCATAGCAGGACAAGATTCCCAAAAGCACACTTCTTGAGAGTACTGGCACCACCTCCAAGTTCACCCTCCTGAAACAGAGACATATGCACTAGTTGGGTTATGTCTCACGCATGAAAGATGGCCGAGTACTGAAAGATCTCCTTTTTGGAGAGATGGAGCCTGGAAAGAGACCGAAGGTGTGACCCATACTGTGCTACAAATACATATGCAAGCATGACCTCAGCACTCTCTCCATCAGCATGAACATCTGGTATTCTCTCGCCTCAGGCAAGACTGCCTGGAAACGGGAAAAGAAGGAAGCTCTCACTATGTATGAAACCATCTTGGCAAGGAGAACAGAGAATAACAGAGCCCTCAGGAAGATCCATGCCCATAATACCAGAACGACATCGGCCTATTGCTGCTCCCAGATTAGAATGCACAGGCACAAAAGACGCTGCTCGAATCAGTCCAATAGATGTGCAAACCCATGATCCTTTGGGATCGAAGAATACCTACAGTACAGAAATTATGTCTCTTTGGGATTGTTTTACTAAAGAAAAAAAAAAAAAAACATCTGTCGCTTGTCAACTCAGTGATGTCAGTGCATCACAGAAATTGCCTCTCTATATTAACTTTTCAATAACACAACTAGAAATCACATGGCGCTTAACTCGCTAATGGCAAGTGTAAATGTCAGCTTTGTTTCATATTAGCTGAAAAAAAGTTTTATATGTTACTTGTCTGGAACAAAACAGTTACTGTTTAATTACTGAATATATGCGATGGGTGGTGCAGTGGTAGCGTTGTTGCCTCACAGCAAGAGGTTATCCCATTCGATTCTCGGCTGGAGTGTGGGGAGTGCCTTCTGTGTGGAGTCTGCATGTCCTCCCCGCGGTTGAGTGGGCATTCAAAAGACACGCGTAAATGGGCGTGCTTTCACTGAAGGTTGGACATCGAGCTGGCACTTCGACGTTCGTGAAACTCTACTGCCAATCATTAGCGGACCGGAGTTCTGCTGTGGCGACCCCTAACCGGGAAAAGCTGTAAGACAACAACAACATATTAACTACGAATGTAGCTTTATGTTTTCAGACTTTATACCTCTCAACCTCTTACAGCAAGAAATCTGGACAAAGACATAAATAATGGGGGGACTAAGGCCAAAAAACAGGGACACTTTTTAAATATTGCTCTTACAAACTTAGAAGGTTGATAGAATAGCAGGGTTTGCATTAGCATAAATTTTCTAAAGGTTATGAAGGCTGAAACTGAAATGTATGTCATTATTTTGCGACTTTAACCCTCAATGACTTGCCAACGATATGCCAGAAAACCACAACTGAATGAGAAACAGACCAAAAACATGAGGTGAAAATCTGTACGGTTGACAGGTATGTTTCAGTAGATGGAGGTGCACTACATCACACAGTTCATTTTTCAGACAGTAAGCTCTTTCAAGAGCACTAACAACGAGAAATGTAGTAATCTCCAAATGAAACTTGTAGAAGTCACCAAATCAATCCAAGCAAATAAAAGCCAAGAACACTTTAATAAATTGAAGCGCTTTTCGTCTACTGAATCAGTAGACTTCTTCAGAACTTTAAAACAGAGACTAATCAGTCGACATAAATAACGCTTTATAACAAGCAACTACTGACATAATTACAATTAAGTTGTAACTAATCAGCTCTTAAAGTGAAATACTAAAAATCCAACTACAAATGCATATTAAAAATACAAGTAAACAAGTATTTAACAACGAACCCTTATAGAAATATATACTGTTAAACTAAAAATATTAAAACATTCTTTAAACATAAAACAAACAACTCACAATGACTAAATGGGCTATATTGCTTTCATACTCAGTTTCAAAAGCCTAAACTCGTTTAGGTACAAACTTCACCGTCTTAGACTTTTTAACTTTAATAAACAGCTAATTGAACACTGGTCATTAAGACCTGGGAATACATATGAATTCAGTTTTATCAGGACCGAATTTATGAACACCTTTACGCTATTCCAGGACCGAATTTACGAACACCTTTACGCTATAAAGAAAAATAAACTAGAGAATGCGCTAGCAAAACACATTTCTCTATTTAAAGACCACCATTTTAAGTTTATAATAATAGATCAAATTATTGATCGTCATCAAGGTGCCCCTCTCCATTTGTTACTTGAAGAGAGGGAATTGTTGTGGCAGATAAAACTGAATTCATATGTATTCCCAGGTCTTAATGACCAGTGTTCAATTAGCTGTTTATTAAAGTTAAAAAGTCTAAGATGGTGAAGTTTGTACCTAAACGAGTTTAGGCTTTTGAAACTAAGTGAGTATGAAAGCAATATAGCCCATTTAGTCATTGTGAGTTGTTTGTTTTATGTTTAAAGAATATTTTAATATTTTTAGTTTAACAGTATATATTTCTATAAGGGTTCGTTGTTAAATACTTGTTTACTTGTATTTTTAATATGCATTTGTAGTTGGATTTTTAGTATTTCACTTTAAGAGCTGATTAGTTACAACTTAATTGTAATTATGTCAGTAGTTGCTTGTTATAAAGCGTTATTTATGTCGACTGATTAGTCTCTGTTTTAAAGTTCTGAAGAAGTCTACTGATTCAGTAGTCGAAAAGCGCTTCAATTCATTAAAGTGTTCTTGGCTTTTATTTGCTTGGATTGATTTGGTGACTTCTACAAGTTTCATTTGGAGATTACTACATTTCTCGTTGTTAGTGCACTTTGTTTGTATTTTCTTAGTTACTTGTGGCACTTGATTGGAAGCTCTTTCAAGAGAACAGAACCAGGTGACAAAAAGTCATTGTACTCTTGCAAAAATAAATGAATTTACTCAATGTCTGGAGTCTAGCATACTTTTTGAAATACTGAAAAAAACAAAGTATTTATAAACTCAATTTGGTCTATTTACTTTACTTTATTATGAAAGAAGTTGGAAAACTGCCAAAACCTTAAGCAGGCACAGGTAATTTTTCATTATGGCTTCAACACTTTATGCATATGCTCACAAAACATTATATAACAATTCTATTGTTGGTTATTACCTTTCAGAATCCCTGCAGAAATTTACTGCATCGGTTCCTGTTAAGCAACTTTACAGTTAAAAGGTTAATTAGTTGGTACTGAGGTTCCTGGAAAACAACCTGCCTTATTTTTTACTATAGACTTATTTTGTCAAATTCTGAGATTTCTGGCAGAATACATTTCCCATGCTATTTTAAGAAAATAGGAAAACCCTATCATATACCAAGGCAGATAAGCATTTCCCAGTTAACATCACTGCATATCTGTACTTTACTTTAAAAAATTCTATCTGGGCAAGAAGAGATACAAAGCTAGCAAGACATATCCAAGGCATAGCTATCTTATTGTTAGTGATCCTTAATTCTTCCCCCAAGTCCTCTTCAGATACACTCATGAAAATGAAAAATTCCTTACTTGGCATAAATCACGTGAATCTCACATTTCTCGGTCTCTTGCTATTCTATGCTCTTCAGATTCTATATTCATACTGACTATGGACAGGTGCTGTTGTGTGGATTTCTCCTTTTTTTTCTTTCTGCCAGACTCTGTTGTGAAGCTCCTTTTAGCTTTAGTCAGCTTGCCATTTTCACCACAAACTTAACTTCAGCTATATCAGCAGGGCATCAGTGAAAATAAGATTCTGAGACATACTTGAAACTTCTAAATGACAGTCAAGATTTAAGACTTTTTTTACCATGCAAATACTTCAATACATTGGACAGGAGACAAGATAACACAATCTCAAATGAAAGCTAGAATGGACTAGGTTATACTGTAATACATGAGCCCAGACTACAATAAGATGTTCTTTCATTTATAAAGTTAAGACAAATTAAATTCTTGTTCATTCATTCACTGGAGTCTCCCAAAGTTATGTCTTCTCTTTCTACCAGGCAAGAAATTATGACCTTTCATCTGTTTCTTACAAGAAAACAGAATGTTCTGCTTCCTGCTCTTGTTCTTTACAAGTATTAGTAAAACTATCAGCAAGGGGGCGGCCACGGTGGTGCAGTGGTTAGCATTGCCGCCTCACAGCAAGAGGTTCTCCGGTTCGATCCTCGGCTGGGGTGCCTTCTGTGCGGAGTCTGCATGTCCTCCCTGTGGTCGCGTGGGTTTCCTCCGGGTGCTCCGGTTTCCTCCCACATCCCAAAGACATGCTGCAGGTGGATTGGACACTCTAAATTGGCCCTAGGTGTGCGTGTGAGTGTGCCTTCTGTGGAAGGTTGGGCGCCGGGCTGGCAACTCGACACCGTAAAACTCCACTGCCATTCAATGTGCGGACAGGTGATCCGCTGTGGCGACCCCTAACCGGGATAAAGCCGAAAGAAAAAAAAAAGTAAAACTATCAGCAAGGGCATTGTCTGCTAAAAAAAATGCAGTGTTGTCTTGTCCTTTAATGTATCAGAATTCATACTAAACATTTAATCTCATTCACAAGGATGTCTATGAATGCAATGCAAAATCTTCCTGTGTCAATCTGACTTGTAATGACAGGAAAAACATACAAAATCAATTTCTAAGAGAAGCTCATGTCACATCTCTCAAAATAATTGCATATTCATCTTTGTAACTATATAATCAACATGTTAAAGCTGCAACATGGGTATGCATACATTAACACAAAAGAAAAACAGTAGATTTCCATTATTAGGCAGTACACATGTTCTTAATTTTCCTTTACACCACCATTACACAAGTTGCTGAATTCTTACATTCTCTTAACACCCACTCCTCCTCCTGAACTTTATTCTGCATGCATTTTGTTCCCATGCATCCAATTTTCTATGAAATTTGCTTCTTCCCTTTTCTAAAGAACCCCATCTCCAGTTCCTTTATCTCCTTTACAATACTTAGAATGTCCTTTATTTATTTTACATTTGTTGACCGGGCTAGTCTAACTGGATATATGTCCATTTACATTAGAGGCCCAGGGAGAAAAGCTCCCAAGACAAATATAATTATTAAACAATGAGATAAGGTGACTAAAGGGACCATAAAGATGAACATAACAGATATTTCAACACATAAGCAGTCCTTAACAAAAAATAACAACAACTTTATACACAATATAGGACAAGTTCTTGACAAGAGGAATTCATAAATGTTTTCCTGGTTTACCTTTCTTACAAGGTAAGCAATTAGGAACATAAAAGTTAGTAGAGAATAGGGTATTGGAGATATTAGTATAAGAGTAGTAGCTTAGTCTGGGTTACTGCATGGGCATAGCAAGTGTATTCCAAGGAATATTTTAAGTTTTCGTTTGAAGAGGGGTAAGGAAGGAAGAGAAGTAAGTTCAGTAGGGAGCAAGTTCCAGCTTTTCCCAGTTGTGTTTGAGAACAGAGAGTTACCTGCCATATTGTTAGACTTACTTTTGTAAACAAGTAGTTTGTTTGATGAGCGCAAGGTAATTAGATTTTTGTAGGGGGTTATGAGGTTTGTGAGTACAGGGGTATTATTAGGCTGGTTGAGGATTTTATGGACAATAGTAAGTTGGCTAAACTGAATCTGATTTTGTAGTTCCAGCCATCCTAGCTGTTTTAGATTCTGGCAATGATGGGATCTGAAAGGATTACCAGTGGCAAATCTGGTAATGTTATTATAGGAGCTAGCTACTGTCAGAAGATTATTCTTTGTCAGGTTAGTGTATATAGGGGAGGCGTACAGAAGTGTGGAGATAAGATGGGTGTGGGCAACAGCAGTTCTTGCTATAGGAGAAAGGAAACGTATGATCCTATACAGGGATCCCATTTTTCTGTTAACTGTTTTTATTGTGTTATGAATGTGGGTGTCAAAGGTAAGATTATTGTCAATTGTAATGCCTAGGCATTTGGTAGTAGAGTCAGGGGGTATGAGAGTACCATTATTAGAAGTCTCAGAAAAATCTATTGGCAGGTTCTTACGGGTAAGAGTAAAGAGCAGGTGCTTCGTTTCTTTGGGATTCAGGAGGAGACAACGTTTTAAGAACCATGACTCTACTATATTACATACATTTTGAGTTAGGGATTGCAGTTCATGTGATGATTTAGCTGTGCAGATTAGTGTGGAATCATCTGCATATTGTATACAGGTAGCTAAAGGAATAGCTAAGTAAAGATCATTAATACAAATAAAGAATAAGAGAGGACCTAAAACAGAGCCTTGAGGGACACCCAGTGTCACTGGCAGGTGGGATGACAATTTTTTCTGCCAGAGAACAGCCTGCTGCCTATTGCTAAGGTAAGAGGTGAACCATTTTACGGCCAATGTGTCAAGAGAGAGGGATTTGAGGATATTTATAAGCAATGTATGGTTTACCATTTGGAAAGCTTTTGAAAGATCAATAAATAAGGCTGAGGAAATAAGATTGTTGTTGTGGTTTCTGTCAATGGTATCTGTGAAGGATAAAAGGGCAGTAGTGGTTCTATGGAATGGCCTAAAGCCATGTTGGCTCTTAGCTAATATTTTGTGTTGGAATAAGTGGTGTAAAAGCTGATGATGAATGCATGTTTCCATTATTTTAGCTAAGAGATAGTTAGAATATTCATTTGAATTACCACCTTTAAGTAGGGGGATAATGTGTGAGGTTTTCCAGATGGCAGGGATAGTTTCCTCACTAATGGTTCTGTTTATCAGGATGGATATAGGATAAGCTACAGCTTTAGCTGCTTTTTGCAGGTATTCAGCTGGGATTTGGTCAGCAGAAGGAGTAACAAGGCTTAAGTTTTTGAATGAGTTTGTAAATGAAATTAGTTGAGATGGGTTGCAGAAGGAATTTAGGAAGAGAGCTAGTTGTTGGGGTAGGAAGACTGAAGCTGTGTGGGGATAGCTGACTGGCTAGTGTTTGGATGGCTTCTGTAAAGAAGGTATTGAAGGCATTAGCAGTTTGGCTGGGAGTCTTATGATTTGCACCTGTTGGGGTTGGTGTACTGGAATGACCTGGGTGTAGGAGTCTATTGATACTAGCCCAGAGGTTTTGAGGGTTACTTTGGTGTGTTTGCTGCATTTTACAGTACAAGTTTCTTTTGTCTAACTCATATTTCTCATCTGCCTAAATACTAGCTGATCTGCTGAGGTTTTGGAAGTTAGCCATTAGGTCCAGGCTTTATTTCTGATCAGGGTTTTCTGTCTTGTTTCTTGGGAGAGCCAGGGGGCTGGTTTTGACCTTGTTCTGATAGTACGCTTGGGTGCATGCTGGTCAAGGATATCTAAGAACCTGGAGTTAAAGTATCTGACAGCCTCTTCAAGTGGTAGGGTTTTTAGGGGAGACCAACTGCAAGCGTTAAGTTCACTCTGGAATAGCCCTTGGTTGAAATGCTTGTTGGACCGTATAATTCTATATGATGCTGGGTGAGAGATGTCAATTTTTTGCCTGATTATGTAGGTCAAAGAGTGGTCACTATCATCATTAGGGAGAATACCAACTTTGTAGGTTTGGTGATAATTATTAATGAGAATCCAATCCAGGGTGCTTTCTTTACTGTTGGGTTTGTTAGTTCTTGTGGGGGAGGTGATGATCTGGGAGAATCCATGAAGGTTAATATGAGAAGTGGGGTGCTCAGTATTAATGCAGTTCTAGTCAATACTGAAGCCACCTAGGATAATAGTTTCTTGTGGGAAGGTTGATGAGATCCAGCAAAGAATATCCTCTAGTGAACTATTACTATTTCCAGGAGGCAAATAGACTCATATGATACATATGGACTTAGTAGAGTTCAGCTGAATTTTGGAAATTAGGACTTCAGCATTAGTGTCCTTAGGTGGGCTTGTAGGGTAAGGAGGTAACTTGGAGCCCATCCTTGAAGAGAATTTCTACTCCTCCTGCCTTTCTTTTATTATGATCTAATCTTATAATATTATATCCTGCTGGGATAATTTCATTATCTGGATTTCCAGGTTTTAACCAAGTTTCTGTTAAACATAGAATATCAAAAGAGTGTACGTCCAGGAGAGAATGGAGTTGGGGAATTTTGTTATTAACACTTTGAATATTGAGATGTGCTATTAGGAGGGAATTGAGATGTTCATTGGGGGCCCGTATGATGGAAGGATTGGTAGTAAGATGATCAGTAGGAATGACATTTGCAGGGCCTGGATTAGGATGGATATCTCCATTTTCTAAGGTTTGCTTTTTAGTATAAGGAATAATGTAGGTTACTAAATAGATGGAGTTTTTTTGGTTAGTGGATTATTATATTTAATATGAGCCAATCTATGGTACTTTGCAGTTAGGTAGCTAGGTGTTGATATTATATTTATGTTGTCATGGGAGGAAGTGAGGGTTTGTGTGGCTGTTTGTTTGGTTAGGAGGGGTAACAGAGAAATGTAGGTGTTCGAAGAAGGTTAATAGATAGGCTGAGGTTATAAAAGATAACAGTGAGGCAATGAGTAGTATTTTAGTTAGTGAAGAGGTGGTTTGTTTGGACTTGGTTATATAATTTGAAAAAGGTACTAAGGTAGGTGGTAGTAGTAGAGGATAGGATAGAGAGGTATGAGTGGGAGATAGATACTAAGAAATGGGAGCTAAGGTAGGTTAAGTGGAGACAAGGGTGTGGTGCTAATTATCTAGGGTAGTGTAATTAATTGGTGTTTCAGTTGAAGAGGTGTGAGTGGCTAGGAAGCCCCTGGGGGTGGGTGGGAATTGGGGGTAGGGGAGCGGAGTGAGCCTGAAGGGCGAACGGAGCGGGAAGAGACAAGTGAAGGCTGAAGGTTTAGAGAGACAGTCGGTGAAATGCAGGCTGCTGAAGGTGAGCAAGGAGGGGATAAGTGATGGGAGTAGAAGCTCAGTAATAGATGGTAATAAAACTTGGTAGCTATAGGGAAAGGTGGAGGTTAGAGTAGGTTGTAATGAAAAGCAGAATAGGGAAAAAAAGGCAGTTAGGTAGAAGCAAAAAATGAGGGGTAGACATGGGAGTGAAGAAAATGTAGATAGTGGCACCACCTAGTTGGCAAGGATAAGTTTGCAATAGATCCTTAAGGGGTAACTGGACAGTGATTACAATGGCAGAATGTATGATGTACAGAGGAGGGTACAGTAAGGGAAAAAGACAGTGGTAAGGTTACAAATTAGACAGAGGATATGGGTGCTGGCAGACCTGGCTAGGAAATGTGTATAAACCCTTAGTATATTATTATATACAAAATTAGGCTTTAGCATCAGCTGTAGAAGACCACATACTTTCTTGATCCTTGTAGTGGTAGGGGCGCAGAGTTTATATGGCCAAATTCCTTGGTTAAAGAATAACACAGCAAGAAAAACAGTGGGGTAGGTTCTTGGCTGTCAGAAGGTAGGTTCTTAAATTCTTAGAACAAGATAATCAGGTTGGAAAAGCTGGGTAGATTATAGAAGAGAGAGAGAAAAAATGCAGTAAAGACAATACAGTAAATTAGCAAATAAGGGTACAGGTAATATAAGAGAGACAGGATAAAACATGAATACCTTCACTTAGTAAGAATGCAAATAAGGCAGCAACATAACTAGTAAAATCTCAGGGTTAATATAGTAGCTATATACACTGTATCAGGCCGAGATTCTAAAGTTGCTAAAAAACTAACTTAAAAAACACATTATAGTTTCAAAAGGCAAGTCAGAGCTGCATAACACAATGCCATTAAAATAAGGAACAGGAAGAAATAGCACACTAATTGTGTAGGTCTTAACAAAAGACCCATTAGGTCTACCTCAGTTCAGGGAAAAACAAAACAGTGCTTAATGTAGTAAACTATTCCAGGTTATAATTTGGTCTGTATCAAATTCAGAGAATGAGCACAATGTAACATAATTAAAAAGCTTTATGTTGGCAACAGATTTTAATTTTCACTTTCCAGCAGCTACTCCTTTAGTAGTCATTAGCATTAAAGGCAACAAGGCCTTACTATGTCTAGGCACTTCAGATCTTGTATGCCAGCTCAAAAGAATAATTTCCTTAGTTACAGACATTTGTTCCCCCCAACATATCTGTCAAAGTACTCCATACAGAATTTTAAAAATCTGTCAACTTGTTACATTTCCAGAAAACATGCTCCCGACTAATATTACTCTTCCCAATCACACTTCCAGCATTTGCGATCTAATAAAGGAAACCTCCTCTGAAGTCTACTTGGAGTATAAAAATACCGATGCAAACACTATACAATACTCTATTCATCTCAATCTATCAAGGTCATGGCTAACGACAAGAGTTATCTTCCAGAGTAGCAGCTTGGTGGGATTGGAATCAGCTCTCTCAAAGGGTAGAAAAGATTAGCTTTTCAAATACAAAATTAAGGTTCTTAGGTATATCTCAGAAGAAAGATCTATTTCAGGAATGGTTTCATGGGCAGCTGTGAGAACACAGAAAGTTGTTAATGCCAGACAAGCAGATATGACTGAAGCATGTACCTTTATAGAAACATAAGATGCTCACTTTAAATAGGTCTTGACATGTTAAAGACGACCAGGGACAGCTGAGCCTTGCTTGGGTCCTGTCCACTGTTAAGGTATCAATGAAGAAATCTTTTCCACTTAGTTATAAAGGACATTCTAGTACTGGGTTTTCTTGCCTTCCTCAAGACGTCTAACATTGTCCTCTGTGAATGGTGGGGATAAGACCTAAACATTCACTCCTCAACCTCAAAGTTCAAGTTGGAATGACTGACTGATCCCCTGTTCAAAGACATGAGACTTACCAGCTGTGGCAGCAAGAGGGGCACTTTCATGACAAGATTAGAATATGGGAAAACCAATGTTGCTTTGGACAAAAGAGTGCTATTAGAATCATTTCAGCATCTTCACCCTTCATCTTCTGTAATTTAATGGGAAGGAGTAGAATGGGAGGAAAAGCATACAAGAACAAAGTCCCGGATATCCTGGACTTGGGTCTTCTGCATGGTCTTCTCAAATAGTATCCAAGGAATCTGTGGTCAGAATTGTGGCAAAAGTTTGAATGGAAGCAGGGGAATTTTGGTCTGGAATGAGTATAAATGTTGGCACCACCTGTTCCTAAGGTATCACTATAGTTTTCGTATGTGCACCCAATAATATGGAGAATGCCATGTATTCCACCAGTCTGAAGAATTCCCCAGCTAAAATGCCAGGGAGACTGACCACCCTACTGAACTACTAAGATAGGAACAAGAACAGGATATTGTCTCAAGGCAGAAAAAAAACTTCTGCTGGTCTAAATCCATCCACTAGGAACGTAGTGTGACTTGATAAGGTAAGCTGAGACTTCTGTATGTTTAAGAGACAGCACCAACAACTGTAAGCATTTCATTCAGGGTTTTACACTCAGATTCAAGAGACTCCAAAAATCACTGTGCATCTCCCCCATAGTGCCTTTTTTAGGCAAGGTTTCAAACAAAATTGCTGATGTGAAAAATGTCAACCACAACAAAATAAGGGCTATGCTGCTAAATGCTAGGAGCTTAAAACAAAAGCTGCACACCCTGAAAGCACTTCTATCACTGGAGGATGTAGATGCCTGTGCAGACACAGAAACCTGGTTCAAGGCCTCAGAGAGTACCCCCAGCCTTGCAAGGCTACAATGCCTTCCACATCTTCAGACCATAAAACGAATGTGTGAGAACCAAAGGAGGCAGCGTTTCTGTGTATATTGGGGATAAATTCACCTCCCAACCAGTTGGAATGGACAACTCCAGAGTTGCTCCAAGTTCAGATTACTGTGCGTAAGACCCTATTTAATTCATAAGTAGTTACAGATCCCCTACATTAAGCATGATGCGCATGAGGCCTACTTGACCAAATTGGAGTCAATCCAAATATTGCCAAACACTCTGGTCATGGGGGATTTCAATTATCCCATCATCAACTGGGAAACTTACTCTAGCCCTAACTCACTAGCGCAAAAGTTCCTTGACTTTGTTGACTCAAATGCCTTGGAGCAAACTGCTTAAACCCCAACAAGAAGAACAAACATAGTACATCTGGTCCTTACTAACATGACAAACAAATGCACCACCGCAACTGTTGGACCATCGTTAATCTGACCACAAATCAGTCGCCTTCGAACTGGCACTAACACCAGAACTCACAAAGGGCGAAGTCAGAGTAAAAAATTTCTCCAAAGCAAACTATACCCTCCTAGGGAAAGGTATAAATGCCTTCCAAGCCCCACCCCAGCAGGAAGTGGTAACTACAACAAAACATACAGTAAAGCCCTGTACAATTACTTGTATAAGTGTATAGGCCTGGCTGCTCCAGACAGAATCAAAGCCAGAGCCCAAAGTAAAAACAAACTGCCCTGGTGGACATCCAGCATCAACAAACTTTACAACAAATGCAAAAAGTTGCTGTCTAAGAAAACTAAGGCGAGGTTCCAACAATGGAAAAGCACCCTCATCAGTCTCAACAGGCAAATAAGAAAACACGTGAAATCCTCTAACGATAATTTGAGAAAAATTTAGCAATCACAGCCAAGGATAACCATAAGGCCTTTTACAGCAACATACATAGTTTAAAAGGTAGGACCCAAGCATGTGTCAAACTATGGCCAACAGTATCACACACAATGATCCCGCAGAGATAGTACACCTGGTAGTGGACAGATTTGGTGAAAATTTCACTCCCTTATCCCCTCCAAACTTATCACAAAACCTTGCCCTCAACCCCCCACTACGTATCTGAAGATTAGGTCATTAAAGACTTGTTGAAGGCAAAAAAAACAAATCCTCTAGGAGACCAGGCTGTCTTCTAAGCAAACTAAAACATGAATTAGCATTACCATTAAGTGCCCTATTCCAACACAGCTTAACTACAGGCTTTGCTCCTGTGGAATGGAGAACAGCAACAGTTATTCCCCTCTACAAAGGTGGCTTAGCAACAGACCCACGGAATTAAAGACCAATAAGTCTGACCAGCCTCATCTGTAATGCCATGGAACGTACCATGGACCTCATAAATAAAGACATATGCGACCCTCCAAACCCTGGATCTGACCCAATTCGGCTTCGTCAAGGGCAGATCCTGCCCATTAAACCTGCTGGATTTCTTCAAAAATGTGACCAGGGTCACTGACAAGGGCAAATCTGTGCACACAGCATACATTGACTTGGCAAAGGCCTTTGACACAATCCCACACTCCAGCATTACTGATAAACTTAGTAAACTGAATGTAAACCTGTTTGTTGTAAGATGGATTGTCAACTGGCTCACACATCGGTCACACACTATCAAAGTGGGGTGATTCCACATCAACCAGCAGACCTGACACCAGTGGGGTGTCACAAGGGTCAGTGCTGGACTCCCTACCATTTGATATATACTTCTGCGAAGTTCAGGCCAAAACAAAGCGACTGTGGCTGACCAAGTCTGCAGACTGCAAACTGGGCGCAATGATATCAGTCTACTCCAGGAAGGTCTCAAACTGAATGTTTTTACAAAAGGGAATGATGATGCATTTCTTTGCAATGTCCCTTCACACTACTAAATTAACAACAATACCTTATGTACTTACAAAGTGGTAAGAGACCTGGGATCACAAGTAGACTGCCACCTTAACTTTGACCATGTGTCTACTGTAGTAAGGAAGGCTTTCTACGTAGTACACTTGATTAGCAAAGGAGGTTATAACCCCTCTACACATCAGTAATCAGGCCCATAACTGATTATAACTCCCCTTTCGGCATGTACCCTACAAAGCACCTGCAGCCATTGGAGAGACTTCAAAGGTTTCTAAGATCATCAAGGGACTCCAGCATGTGCCTTACAAAGACTGACTAAAATCCCTGTCACTATACTCAGTGTCATATAGATTTCTTAGAGGAGACTTATGCCTTGTTTACAGAGCAATCTCCAACACGAGCCTAATGTACTTGCTGCATATCCATAAATCAAACAGGACTACTGTTATCTGTTCCAGAGACCTAAATATGGCCTGTGACTTGAACAGGATGTGCTAGAGGGACAGATTTGACTCCTAGCAACTGCCATGTCTTTGGAATAGGCTGCCAATATATGTGAAGCAGAGCACTTCTATGACACTGTTCAAAAAGAACCTAGATAAGTGGATGGTGCACCATAAATTCTTACCAGGGATAGTGCCCACAACCCTCCTGGACATGGGCAGTCATTACTAAATACAGTCCTGAGTACTGACTAGCATATCTATGGTATTACGTTGGGATGAAACTGCTAAGCTTGAAATGACGTCTGGGTCGATAGCCTAGTAACCCCCTATGATTTAATGTCCAATGCTCCAGGTACAGACAGAAGTCGACACCCTTTCTCATGCAAAGGGCAGTTACTAGAACCAAGCACTTAACAAAAAACAAACCCTGGGTGCAGTACACAAACAAAGGGATGTATAGGTGGGCATCCTTTAGATCTAGGGTTAGCATCAGGGGTCTGGGTAGAATCGGGGCCACATGTTTTTTTAGGGTCAACATTTTAATTCTAGGACTAGTAAATACCTGTTCAGCCTTGATAGGTCTAGTATGGGTCTCCAAGGTCCTCCCTTTTCATGAGATGAGGAAGGGTCCTCAGTAAAGTCTTTTTCCTGTCTATCTTTTTGGTATTGGTTCTATGATCCCTGTACAAGACCACTATCCACCTGTTGAGGCATCAGGTGCAACTATTCCCTGGGTTATGATGGAATGCCTAGCAATACTGCATCTTTAAAAACTGTAAACTGTATCCAGACTTTATAACCTGCAAGACCCGAGTAATGGTTTCTAACCATTCTGCAAAAAGGCCAGCCTGGATCCTATTTTGCCTGTGGGTGGTACAGGAAGGATGCGAGAAGTGGGAGTTGGGCTGGATTTTGGTGGTGGGGGCAGAGAGAGAGAGAGAAAAAAAGTGTAGTAGTGAATTAAAGACCAGCTCTGGTAAGGTTTTTAGTGGAACCAAGGAAAAATGACTAACAAGAAAGGAACAACTAAGAAAATAAAATACTGCATGACAACTGGAATTTCAAGATGGCTGCACACTGACTAACAGCTTTAACTTCAGCTCTCCCATTGTGAAAACAGGAACTCAGAAAACGGAGGCTGTGAATTTGTCTTTTGGGGTAAATTTCATTTACTGGCTAGTAAGTACACTGCCTGGATGCCAGAAAAGAAACTGCAAGGAAATCAACCACAAAAGGTGCTGTTCAGCAAAAAAACAAACAAAAAAAAAAAGCAGTTCAAGCTTCAGCTTTGGTGCAAGACATGAATTCTAGTAATCTAAAGGTAAAATAAGTCAAATATGCTCATCGCAGATAAAAATAAATGAAACACTGAACTCATACAAAAAAGACTGGAAAATGGAAGCTTTAACAGATATTCAGATGAGCTGATAAAATTGCAAAAAAGGGAGGGTGAAATGAAGAAAATGCTCTCTCAGCTATCAGACTGCTCAAGAAGAGAGGTTTCAAAAATAGTAAATTATAGGACAGAGCACGAAGAGAAAACCTGAGATTTTCTGTTGTACTAGAGAAACAGGAAGGAAAAGACTGCATTAGTTTTATGAAAGCCCAAATAAGCAACTGGACTGGTATCCTGCACTAGTTCTTGTTAAATGAAAGGGCAGATTGTGTGTACACTCCAAAACTAGACATGAGAAAGCAGTCAAGACCTCACATAGTAAAGATTCAATCCTGTCAGCAAAAAGAGTTGATTCTGACTAAACTGTGGCAGATGGATAAAGTACTAAAAGTTGGAGACAAGTACAGTGTCTGTAGAAAATTATTACTCAGTCTATACCAGGCAGAAGAGAAGTAAATTTATTCCAGCAATCAGGGAATGATGAAAAGCAGGTGTGACATTCAAGCAGCTGTATCCAGCTATCCTAAGATTATTTTTCCTGGAGGGTCAAGGTAATTTTTGATGTATAACATGCTAAGCAGGAAATACATTGATGTATACAGCTATCTTAAGAATAATTTCCTGGAGGGTCAAGGTAATTTTTAATGTACAACATGCTAAGCATGTTATACATCAACAATGACCTTGAGGATGTATAACATACTAAGCAGGAAATACAAAAGTTTTTCCAACAGAAAGTGACCTAACAAAAAAAAAAAAGAGGTTTCTGATTCTTATTCTTCTGATAATAAAGCTCAGACAGACTATGCCAGTGAAACCTTTTCCAATGTTTCAAAGGAAAATGCTTGAGACACAGAAAGGAGCACAGGAACTGACTAGAACCAGTAGCATGTTAGAAATTAACCAAGGACTGGATTTGGGAGATGGAGAGCAACAGGCAGAAACAAAGCAACTTGGAAATTAATGAATAAGTCCAGAGATTAATGAATAAGTCAGAGATTACAAAGTTATCAATCACATTTATGAAATATGTTAGAACAAGAAAACCTGGAAATATTGCACTTTTTTGGCTTTGTCAAACTTGTAGGGGACTTCAGAACACGTGCCTTACTTCATGTCAGTAATGTCTAAAACATTAAGGCAGGAAACAGGAAGGCAAGAGGTAACCGTAACTAAAACGTGTTTTTGTTTAACGGTATTTTTATAAAACAAGGCATACACTACATGCTACATAGTAAAACTTTTTCAGTTATTGTGTGTGTAAAGGGATACTAAAGTAAACATGTGCCCTTTTTTCCTGCTTTCTTCTTCTTCAGCTTTAAGAAATATGGGCACTGCAATGTAAAGGAAGAAGAAAGACTGGATAAATGATACAAGTAAAACAGATATGCGTTTTCTTACTTGTGCATACAGGAATGACTGGATAAATGCCCTTGGCTTGATCTAACAAGTTTGAAGTGAAATCAAGTAAAGAAGGCAACTGTGTATCTGGTTCTCATGTTTCAATTTAGACAAGCTGATAAGGGCAATAAAAAAAGAAGTTATGTACTCATCATAATGTTCCATGTTTGTTATCCATTTTGCCTTCATTCTTACTGGTTGGGTTTGGAACCGATCCTTGGTTCCAACTCAGCTGCTTACTAAAGCTCGAGGTCTTCCACTGGCTAGAAACAGAGTTACCAGTGTTTTTCCCAAACTATACCAAAAAGGCAGAATATAAGCTTCACCAACTGGATGTACATAGACAATTAAGTTTTTACTTGCATAGGACACAAGATTTCAGGATCTCAGGAAATCTGATCAGTTATTTGTGTCATTTTCAGAAACAAAGAAAGGTGCCCTCATTTTTAAGGTTACACTCTCAAAATGGCTCTCAGATTGTATAACATATATCTATACATCTAATGACAAAACTCTCCCCTTTAGAATTAAAGGCCATTCTACAACAGCCATGGCTACCTCTTCTGCTTTTTGAGCTAGGCTGCCACTTGAAAGCATTTGTGTGACAGCTACTTGGGCAATGCCTCGTACCTTTATCACTCATTACAAAGTTGATTTGGCCTCCAGGAACAGGGCCTTCTTTGGATCCACTGTCGTGAAGAACATACTCCCGTGAGCCACCCAGGAAATATGGTGCTAGGATGCTTTCCCAACCAGTAAGAAGGAAGGCGAGATAGGACAACCCAACAAAGAAGTTATGTACTCACCATAACGTTTCCATGTTTATTGTCCATCTCCCCTTCATTCTTACATCCCACCCTCCTTTTCCCTGCCTATGGCGCCTCAAGAACAAAAGAGGACTAAGATGTTCTTCCTTAGTAAGAGTGTCTCTGACCTTCTTCATTGTCTTCATATGATGATTGTATATTACCTTCGGTATTTATAGTTATCAGCAAACAAGATATCTGGAGTTGCAGTAGAGCATAATGGGATAGAGTTACAGCCACAAGCCAGTGGAAGACCTCGAGCTTTAGTAAGCATCCGAGTCAGAACAGAGGATCTTTTCTGAATCCAACTAGTAAGAAGGAAGGCGAGATAGGACAACATTTTCTGAAAGCATTCGTTTTCTACATGTGGGAGAGGAAAAAAGATAAGACAAAACAGACAGCACTTAGTGTAAGTAGAAGCACAGGATGTAACATGCATCTTAGTGGGATAACCATTATTAGGTTGATTCAAGCTTGTTAGTGCAGATGTCAATCTGGGACAACTGTCCCTATTAGGATGGTTAAACAACATTATTTGAAGATGTACATAATTTTGTGTGTTTCTATCACATTAATAGGTTATTAGGGTGTTCTGGTGTAAGTGTGTTTTGTTTGAGGGTTTTCATTAAAACAAACTCTTAAGATGCGACATAGGTTCAAATGCATACAAGAAACAATTGTATAAAAAATTAACCTACCAAACATTAATGCATGCAACATAGCAGCTGAAACTAGACATCTTTTTAAACTGTTCTCATCATAACAGCAACACTTTCCATATTCTCTCTGAATATGAATGGCCTCACAGATATACAAAAAGAAAGTTTTGAACTATATTAACAATGCAAAGTGCAAACAGATATGCTACAGGAAACACACTTGTAAAGAAATGAGTGAGTGAATTTAATAAAGAAAGGATATGAGGACGGTTATTCAGCAAAACATCTGAGACTAAGGAAAAAGGAAATACTTGTATTAATTTTTCAAGGAGCTCAAATACTGATAGAGGAGGAAAAAATATAATGGTAGATTTGTAGTAGTAAAAGGCAACTGGCAAGAGAGAAGGATTACGTTGGCCTGTGTTTATATTCCACCTAAAACTCCTACAATGGCACTTAAGAAAATTCTGGGAGAAAATCTCCTTTCGATAGGGAATATTACTTAAAGGTGATGACTGGTATTTGATTTGCAACAGTGAGGAAGCATCTGAGGGGCCTAGAATGGAAAATAAAACAAAAGACAGTACATTTTTCAAAGAAATTTATGAAAACATTTGCTATGGAAGATGTGAATTCAGTAGTAGGAGGTTGGAAAGAATTTACATATTCCCCAAGGTACACAAACTAGACTAGGCTATACAGAAATTATATTTCACAGGAATATGTGCATTTAATTGAATGTTTTGACATGCATCCAATAACCATTTCACATCAGACTCCAATAATAACTAAAATGAACATGCAGGGTAATGAAAAAAGTGACACATTGGCACTTTCCCACCTGTTTTTAAAAAGAGAGGAATTTAAAAAATGCATAGTGGAAATTATTTGGGAGTTACTCTGGAAGATGGAGATTTCTTCAGAAAAAATAGCTAGGGATTGGGATAAAATTAAAGTGCAGTTTAAAAATAAAGTAGAAATATATGTAAATGATATGATTAATAAATAAGAATTATTTGGGGAGAGACACAAACGCTAAAGTAATACAGAACAGGGAGAATCTCATAGAACAAGAAGAGGTGCAACTGCAGTGTCTTAAAGAGAAAAAAGGGACCAACTTTGATAATATGTATGAGTTTAGAAAGACTGCTCTTAAGCAACTGTTTCTGATAACTCCAGAGCACAAAAGCTTTTAGCGCATCTCAGGCAGGAGAAATTAGAAAGGGTTTTTGCCAAGCTTAGGGAACCTAAAACAAGGAAAATCACCAGAGATCCTGTAAAGGTAATAGAAATATTTCGGAAATTTTATGAAAATCTGTATAAGGCAGAGATATGCAGTGTACAGCCAATCTAAAGGAACATCCCCAGGAGTAGATGGTATTCTAGTAGAAGTTTGGAAGCTAGGAGGGAAAAACATAAAGATCCAGAAGGTTTCGCTTAACAGTATTTCAGAAGGGGGAGAAGCACCAACATCCAGGAAGAAAGCTGCAATGGCTGAAATGCTTAAAGATGGTAAAGACCCTTCAGATTCACATAGGCCCACTTTGATTCCAAACCATGATTAAGTGTTTATGTCTACAATGGCTATAAGAATGGCAAAGATGATGCCAAAACTGATAGGTGTGGATCAATGTGGTTTTGTAGAGGGGAGGCAAACATTAACAGAACAATGAAGATCCAGAGGGAAGCAGAATGTAAAAAAAAAAAAAACACTTATTGGAGGGTCTTGATGCAGAGAAAACATTCAACATGAGTAAGCTGAGATTTTATGAATAGGGCAATGGAAGTATTTGCATTCCCTGAAAAATAATACGATTAATTAGGAGGATGCATGAAGGATTAGAGGTGAAAATTATGGGGGGGGGGGTCTGGGTCCTCTCCGCTACGTTCTGGCAAAACATGGGAATTAGGCACAGGTGTCCATTTTCCCCCCTTTTAATTTGTGTTATATTTACAACTAATGGCAAATAAACTAAGGGACTCCGAAATTCAAGGTTATAACTGATATGGCAATAAAGAAAAGCTGACTTTACTTACAGATGATATTCTGCACCTGATAAAAAAACAGAAAAGGACATTTCAGTGTTGGAACTGTCTAAGAATGTTTCACAAGAACTTTCAGGATACAAAATTAAATAATAAAAACAAAGGCAATAGCTATAAACTACATACTATTGTGCACACTGCAGATGTTACTTTGTACCTAATAAAACCAGAAAAGGACTTTTCAGTGTTGTAGAACACAGACAGTTTCAAGTCTTTGTGGGATACAAAATTAATGCAGATAAAACAAAGGCAGTAGCTGTTAACTACGTGCCCACACACAAATTGGTTCAACAATGCCCATACTTATTGGGACATGATAATGAAGTACTTAAAGAGTATGGGTTAAAAAGGATTCTGTTATGGCAGCTAAGGATATGTGGGAAGAGACTAAACAAAAGACAATATAAAAGCTAAGAAACTGGAAGCTCTGTTTCATGGATGTGGATAGCAAGGTAAATCAATGAACATGTTTTTAAGCCCTTTAGTTTTATACACCGTTCAGCCATATTTTATCAACCAGAAAAGAAGCTGTGGATAACAAAGACATGAAGGATTTTATCTGGCAGCGAAGAGGGCAAGAGTCAAATGGGATAAGTTGATCCTTCCAATAAAACAAGGTGGTTTGGGATTACCTGATATTGGGGGGGGGGGGTGTATTTCAGAGGTACATAGATAAGGCTCCTATAAATAGCACAAGCTATAATTCAGTGTGGGAAAGGATGATGATGAAATAGTGGGGAAGCTAAAGAAATAAGGAAAGAATGGGATTTTGTATGTAGACCTTAAGGAGAAAGTACAGTTGTGTACACTTACCATAAATGTTGATGTTCGAGTGTATTCACTGTTGCAGCCATCATCTGTCAGTTATCCCTGCTGTGGTAGTGCTTGGCCAGCCCGAATGCCAGAGTCAATTTTTTTTGCATCGGCTGCTATTGCCTGCAGTCTGATGTCAGGTCGTCAGTGCTATAAATCAAGGCAGCCGACGTCATTACATCAGTTTTTCTTGTTCTTGCCCTAACCCATCAGAAGTACAAGGAAATAAAGAAAAGTGGTCCTGGCGGCTAAAAGCCACCATGGGAAGCTTATGTCCCCCTAGTAGAAGACGCTATATGGGGGATGGAGGGAGGGAAACCAGGACTGCAACAGTGAATACACTCAAACACCGATATTTATGCTAAGTGTACACAACTGTACTATGTTCTTTGTGTTTCACTGTTGCAGTCATCACCTGTGGGAGGATTCCCAAAGCTGAGGAGAGGGGTGGAAGGATAGATCAGAGTCCTAGGCATGGGTCAGCAGGCCCTGCAGAACTGCAGAGGCAAACCCTGCCCTAGAGTTAGAAAAAAGAGGTAGGTGGTAATGCTTTGTAAAGGTATGGACAGAGGTCCAGGTGACAAATTCCAAGATGTCCCTGGTGAGGGACTCCTTTGAGGAAGGCTGTGGAAGTGAAGGCTGTTCTAGTGGAATGGGTACGGATAGACTTGGCGGGGGCGTCCCATGTAGTCTGTAGCAGAAATAGATACAGTGGGACATCCATTTGGAAATGGTCTTCCCCTCTGCCCCAGGGGGAAAAGCTGACAAGTAGTTGGTCTGTTTTTCTGAATGGTTTAGCATGTTCCAGATAGTATCCGAGTTGTCCGTGCACATCTAGCAAGTGTAGAATTCTTTTCCCTTGTTTTGAGGGTTGGGAAAGAAGGTGGGTAAGTGTATAGCCTGTTTGAGGGTCACATCAGATACCACACCTTGGGCATAAAGGAGGGGTTAGTCCTCAGGGAGACCCTGTCTGCATGGAAAATGATGAAGGGCTCAACAGCCATGAGAGCCTGAAGTTCTGATAAACTTCTGGCTGAGGTGATGGCTAGTAGGAAGGCAGTCCTCCAGGAGAGGTATTACAATTCTGTAGAAGCACCAGGTTCGAAATGAGGTAAGGTTAGTTTTTCTAGAACATAATTCAAGTCCCAAGGTGGCATGGGAGGCCTTCTGGGAGGTCTGATAGTAGAAGCCCCTCTGAAGAATTGCTTAATCAAAGGATGAGAGAAGATGGGTGGGTCTGAATCGTAATGGGCAGAAATGGCTGAGGCATGGATTTTAATAGAGGAGAATGAGAGGCCACTATCGAGCAACTCGGCTAGGTAATTCAAGATAAGAGGGATGGAAGGTACTGGCCCCTTTGGACTAGTTCCAGGAGCAGAATCTTTTCCATTTCCCTGTGTTTGATTTTCTGGTGCTGGGCCTTCTGGCCTCTGTGATGATGTCTAGGACCTGTTTGCTTAACAGGGACTCCTTGTTAGCTTTTAAGGTATAAGCCATGCTGAAAGACAGAGTCTGTAAGTATGGGTGCAGTATCTTCCCCCTCATCAGGGTCAAGAAATCTGAGATCAGGGGAAGCTGCTTGGGGGGCTGTAAGATCAAGCTCTGCAATAAGGGATACCAATGTTGTCTGGGCCAATCTGGAGCAATGAGGATGGCCTTTGGTCTCTCCTCCCCTTATTTTGATCAGTACCTTGGGAATAAGGGGCAGAAGAGGGAATGCGTACACAAAGAGGGAGTTCCAGGGGAAGGGACAAGGCATCCACCTTCCAAGATAGGAGGTGATACTCCCTGGTACAGAACTTTTGCAGCTGGTGGTTGAGGTGTGATGCAAAGAGATCCACTTCCGGAGTCCCCCACGCCTGAGTGATTTGCATAAAGTTTCCCTGTGGAGCTGCCATTCGTGTTTCTGCTTAGGTGGTCTGCCAGGGTGTTGTTGACCCCTGGTAGGTACTGGGCGATTAGGTGTAGACCCATGAAGGTGGCTGTAAGCCAGAGGCTCATGGCTTACCTGCACAGAGAATAAGATTGCCCCCCCCCATTTGTAGATATACCACATTACTGTGATGGTGTCTGTTTTTATAAGGGGAACCCCTGGCCTGAGATGGGGTTTGAAAGATATCAGTGACTTTTCTACTGCCATCATTTCTTTCTGATTGATGTGCAAGTGCAGTTGCTGGGCATCCCAAAAACCTTGGGTGCACCTGCCTGCTAGGTGAACACCCCAAGCAATGTCTGGGCATTGGTGGTGATGGTCTGGCCGGAAGGGCAGAGGATGAAGGGAAGACTCTTGTTCCTGGCACAGGCCTCTGCCCACCAGAGAAATTCGGCCCTTATACATGGGATCAGAGGGAGACAGGTCTCTAGGGACTGAGAGTGCTGGCACCAAAGGTTCTTTAAATACCACTGAAGTTTTCTCATGTGAAGCCTGGCCAGAGGAATGAGAAAGATGCAAGATGCCATGTATCCCACGGCTTGTAGAACTTCCTCACAGAGAGGTGACTTCTGGAAGCCAGCTGGGTAAAGTAGAGAGGCAAGAAGCTCTGCTTTTCTGGGGATAGGAAGGCCATTTGGGATGCTGTGTTTAGCACAGCTCCCAAGAAAATGATCTCCCTGGTGGGGTTTTGCTTTGATTTCTTCTCGTTGATGGTGAACCCTAGGGAAGTTTGGAGTGATTTGACAAAGAGAATGTCCTGGAGCAGCTTTTCTTTGCACTCTGGCTGAATGAGGCAGTTGTCCAGGTGAGGGTAAATCTGTACACTTCTCTGTCTGTAGAATGCTATGGCCAGGGCCAAGCATTTGGTGAATACTCTGGGAGCAGTAGAAAAGCCAAAAAGCAGCGCAGAGAAGTGAAAGTGTTGTGAGGCTGCTCTGAAACACAGGAATTTCCTGAATGATTCCCGGATGGGGATGTGGAAGTAGGCATCTTTTAGGTCTAGGTTCACTAGCCAGGCATTTTTTGTTAGCATAGGCAGCAGCTGCTGCAAAGTTAGCATTTTGAATCTGGGGACCACCAGGGAGGTGTTCAAAATGGATAGATCCAGGATGGGGCGCCAAGTGCCCTCTTTTCTGGGAACAATGAGTAGTCTGGAATAAAAGTCTTTGCCTGTTTAATCTGAGGGGACAGGTTCTACTGTCCCCTGTGATATGAGAGATTGGACCTGTTTCAATGCCTCTACCCACTAATTTGGAGGCAAGTCTGGGTACCCCCTCTTGGAATTGGGAGTTTGCTAAAAGAGAATCTGTATCCCTGAAAAATGATCTTTAAGACCCACTGGTACTTGGTTACAGAAAGCCAACTGTCGTTGAAGAGGGAGAGCCTTCCTCCTAGTTTTTGATGAGTGAAGGGAGGGCAGAGGGGGGAGTTATTGTGTTCGTCATAGAAGGTTGGCTTAGAACTCCCTGCCTTAGAGACGGAAGTGGTCCATTGTTTACTTCTCTGCTGGCCCTGGATGGTCTGTCCCTGTGGGGCTTACCTTGGCCCTGTCTGCTAGGTGCAGGGAAGGCTCAAGTGCTTAGAGGAAAGTTCCTGCTGAATCTAGGAGGCTGAACCTGAAAGAAATGTTTTACTATTTGCATAGATTTTGCTTTGTTTTCCATATTAAGCACCTCTTCTGCTTTTTCCCCAAACAAGTGCTCCTTATCTAGGAGCGCATCAATAAGTTTAGACTTGACATGATCAGGGAGAGGTTGTTCCTGCAGCCATGCATGTCTCCTAATAGATCCTGATACTGCTGCCCTGCTAGAGGCTTCATATCCACATTGTAACGAGTGTCTGGCCACTTGACAAGCAGAGTGCAGTAAATCTGCTAACTCTTTTGAACTGGCACAGTCAGGAAAGGTAGCAATCTTATGTTTTAATAGTTTCAAAGTGTGTTGTTGATATTTTAACATATGGAACTGACAATTGAGTGGTCCGATAGACAAGGTTGCAGAGGTATATACCTTTTTACTCCATCTGTCCAGAGCTCTGGAGTTCTTGTCAGAAGGAAGAGGATTCTTGGCAGAACTAGTCTTAGCTCCTTCAGGTCCCTGTGTAATGACCTCTGGGTCTGCAGCAGGCATTTCTGCACAGGTATTTGTGAGAATCCGGTACTCTGTAGTACCTGTCAGGTTTACTGGGAACAGGAGGGAGGGCATCAGGGGCTAAGATAGATTCATGGAAAACATCATCCAACACTTCTAAAATATGGGGGATGGCTAGGGGCCTGTGCTGAGGCAGGTCTAGAAACTCTCCAAGTATTTTCTCAGACTGTGGGAAGTCCTGAGATTCCCACTGGAAATGTTCCCTGAGGGAGTGAAGGGTTTCCCCAAAGGAAAGGTCCTCTGGAAGGGAGGCAGAAGGGATGGATTCCTCTGCATCTGAATCCTCATAAGCAGTAAAGGGATGCTGTTCCTCTTCAAAAACTGAATAGTCAGATTCCTCAGAATCCTGGTTCTGTCAATTTCTGGAGAAGGGTGTCTTTTCCTTTCAGAAGTTGTGACCTGACCGCCCTGGATAAGGGAGAGGAGATCCTCCGCCCTTTTAAGCATTTGTGCTTTGGGTGGTAGAGCAGTAGCAAGATCGTGGCTAGAAGAAGATTTCCTAGGAGTGGCCTGGCTTCTAGGCCTGAGAGAATACGTCTGTCTGACAGAAACGTTAGTCAGATGCTAAGATGTCATTTTTCTGTCTAGATTTGGTAGTGGAAAGGCCTCCGCCTAAGCGGATGCCTGCGACTCTGCTCCGGTCCCAACCATGGCAGAGACAGCCAAAGGCTCGGAAGACTAAGAAGAATTCTGCTGCATACTGGACTCCGAAATGGTCTCAGTAGAGGCCTGCGTCGATATTGAATTGGGCATCAGGGGCTGCAAAAGCACCTCACTGAACTCCGGAGAACTGGTGACCCTGCTTAGTGGTAGCATCTTCAGAACGCTTAGCCTTGTGTGGTCTTGTCTCTATCTTTATCTCTATGTTTTTTTCGGAATGTCCACAGATTGCTGGTTGACAGACGTCATGGAATGTGAAGACGGAACACGAAAATAACTGTCTACAAAAAGAGCTCTATGGCGAACGGTTCTCGCATTAAAGAGGGCACAGAACCAGCAATGGGGGATGTCACGATCTGGGCGTAAATAAGTGACACAGTAAGAATGGAAGTCTCAGTGTGGGATCTGCTTTCCACAGGCGAGACAATTGTTAACTTTTTCAGACATTGGTTATTGCAAAGAAAAAGGATCCCCAATGGGGTACTTATCTTTAGACGTTTTCAGCTGAAATTCAACTTCTGGTAGCGACCACCCGGCACTCATGCGAACTGCTTCTGCTACGGGCTCCACGGCAAGAAAAACTGATATAATGACGTCTGCTGCCTTGCTTTATAGCACTGACGATCTGACGTCAGGCTACAGGCAACGACAGCCGATGCAAAAAAAACTGGCTATGGTATTCGGGCCGGCCGGGGGATACCACAGCAGGGATAAGCCACAGGTGATGACTGTAACAGCAAAACACGAAGAACATCTGCCTCATCAAGGTATGGAGTGCAGAGGGGGATCACTAGGGAGACAGGATGAACTAGAAGTAGCATACAGTTTTATAGAAATGTAAAGTAAAAAAGAAGTTATGTACTCACCATAACATTCCATGTGAGTTGTTCATCTCGCCTTCATTCTTAATGATGGGTTCTCAGCCGATCCTCGGCTCTGACTCGGCCAACTGCAAAAGCTCGAAGTCTTCACCCAGCTCGAGGCCAAACACCCTATCCCATGATGCACCCCGATCTTCCCTCAGATCTTGTTTGCTGCCAACTCACTACCTAGTAGTATTAATACGCCACTCAGAGAGCTGAATAAGAGACTATGCACCATATAAGAAAGGTGACGGACCTCAAGTAGACTGGATGGGGGTTGGAGAGTGGGATGTAAGAATGAAGGCGAGATGAACAACTCACAAGGAACGTTATGGTGAGTGCATAACTTCTTTTCGTCATTCACTCTTACTGATGGGTAGCGTCACAAGCACCATCTTTCTCGGGTGGCTCACGAAAGAATATTCCTCAGAACTGTGGAACCAAAGGAGGTCTTGTCTACTTTGTAATGAGTGATAAAGGTATGAGGTGATAAAGGTATGAGGTCTTCACCAGGTAGCTGCTGCACAAACAGAATCTAATGGCAACCTTGCAGAAAAAGCTAATGAGGTTGAAACAGCTCTAGTAGAGTGGGCCTTTATTTTCTATTGTAAGGGAGCATTCTCTGAACTATAAATGAAGGAAATGCAATCGGATAGCCATCTTGACAAGGTTACTTTTGTCATTGGGACACCCTTTTTTGACTCTGAAAAGAAACCAAAGAGCTGATCCATTGATCTGAATTGTTTCGTTCCATCTAGATAAAATTGGAATTGTCTATGAACATCAAGTTTGTGCTTGTGTTCCATCCTATTTGTGTATTGAGGAAAGAAAAGAGGCAACTCAATGGATTGATTAAGATTGGTCTCTGAACAAACTTTTGGTAAAAGGGATGGATTAGTTCTGAGCGAAACTCTGTCATTATGGAAGATCAGATAAGGTGGTTTAATGGTCAAGGCCTGCAACTCAGAAATCCTCTGAGCAGAAGTAAAGGCCATCAAAAATATAGTCTTCCATGAAAGGAATTTCAAAGGACAGGATGAGGCTGGCTCGAAAGGAGGTAATATGATTCTGGAGAGAACAAAATTTAGATTCCATGGCATGACTGGAGCTCTGATTGGTGGCCTCAAATGAATGGTACCTTTAAGAAAGGCTTTAGCGAGTTGATGTGACATGACATTGGAGCCTTGGAAGCCAAGATGAAAGTTTGAGATTGCTGCTAATTGAACTCTGATGGTAGCTGCACAGCTTCTTCGTTGAAAAGTTTAGTTAGAAATTCCAATACAGATGGGATCGGAGCTAGATAAGGATCAACATCATTCTGAGATGCCCATAAAGAAACTCTCTTCCATTTGCTACGATATAACTTTCTGGTGGATGACTTATGAGAGGATGTTATAATATGCTGGGCCCCAGCTGAGAGGTTGTAAATTCTGGCTATTGTGGGAAATGGAGCAGCAAAGCTGTCAGTTTGAGGGAATGAAGAGAAGGATGAAGAGCACCCGATGAATGGGTCAACAGATTCGGAACTGGGTCCAGGATCCAGGGTTCTTCCAAGAGATGAGGCTGGAGGAAGGGAAACCAAATTTGCCGAGGCCAATAAGGGGCTATTAAGATCATGGCCCTTCTCAGAAATTTTGCTTTCTGTAATACTTTGGGAATCATCAGGAAGGGAGGAAAGGCATAAAGGAGACCCAGGGGCCAATTGTACACCAGTTCATCCCTTGGGGCATCCTCCGGCGGGGGAATCAGGGCAAAGTAGCTGCTGCATTTCGTGTTTGTTGGAGTTGTAAAGAGATGGCAGCAAGGCTGGCCCCACCTGTGGAATATCCGTTCCGCTACTTGTTTCTTTAGGGACCACTTGTGAGGCAGTAGAATTGCCCTGCTTAGCTTGTCTATCACACTGGATTTCCCCGGGATGTCCGTTGCTATCAGAAAGCGCTGGGTGGAGATTGCCCACTGCCATACTCTCATGGCCTCTCGACACAGGGGGCAAGATTTGGTTCATCCTTGTTTATGTACTACACCACTGACATGTTGTCTGTATGAACTGCAATTGTTCCCAGAGGTAGAGAGTCTTGAAAGGACTGCAACGCTAGAAGTATCGCACTCATCTCCAGAACATATATATGCAGATGAACCTAGTGTTTCTTCCACGTGCCTTGGGCTTTTCTTCCCTGATAATGCCCCCCCCATCAAGGAAGCGTCCGTGTTCACCGTGGCTACGGAACTGGGTAAAACGAATGGACGACCCCGAGTTACATGTTGAGATGTCAGCCACCATTGAAGGTCCTTCTTGAACGTATTCGTTATGATAATTTGGTGTGACATTGGAAGTTCCTGAAAGGACCATTGAGAGAATAGGAGCCATTGTAGAACTCACATGTGCATTCAAGCGAGGGGAATGGCAATGGTTGCTGTCACCATCGATCCTAGCAATTTGAGTACCATTGAGACTGGGGCTTTTTTCCTTGGAAGCAAGTCTAATATTTGTTTTTGTGAGAGACAAATTCTTTCTGGAGGCAGACAACGTCACTGAAACTGCGTTTAGTTCTGCTCCTATAAAGACGGTCTGTTACAATCGTGATAAGGCAGACTTTTCTGAGTTGATGGTAATCCCCAACTGATTGCAGAGATTTAAGGTTGTGTTCCTTGCTTGAATAAGTTGATGCATGGTGGTGGCAGTGAGGAGCCAGTTGTCTAGATATGGAAACACCTGGAATCACAACCATCTCAGATGAGCGGTGACTACTGTAATACATTTGGAGAGCACTCTGGGGGCTGTAGTGAGACCAATGGGCAGAGCGCAAAATTGATAATGGCTGGCTCCCAGCCGGAAGTATAGATGATCCCTGGATGGTCTGTCCATCTTTATGTGGTAGTACGCATCCTCTATAGAGCACATCCAATTGTCTTTCCCCAAAAAGGGAAGTATTGACTGAGCGGGACCATCCAGAACTTCGTCTTTTTTTACTGACTTGTTTAGTATGCTTAGGAGCAGAATAGGTCTCCAGTCCCCTGTTTTCTTTGGAACTAAAAAGAACCTTGAGTAAGTTCCGGATCCTCTCTGGTCTGCTGGGACTGGCTGGATGACTCTCTTGTCCAGCAACCTTTGGACCTCCAAGGCTGCTTGGTCCCTGTGACTAGGTGGAACATCTGGGATTGTCTTTACTCGAGGGGGTGGAGTGGCAAAGAGATACGAGTATCCTCTGGATATTATGTTTTGTACCCAGCTGTCTTTTGTTATTTTTAGCCAGGCATCTAGGCACAAAGATACGCCCCCGCGACTGCCTCCAGAGATGAACAGTCGGGCCTCCTTTCACGGGTGCTAATAGGGCTTGCCAAAGAACTGATCTCTGTTGCCCTGGTTCTGCGGACCCCCTCTGCCGCTTGGGTGACATCTTCCACTATTACCCCCTCCTCTGCCTCTAGAGGGGGTTTCACCACGAGTGTTCTGGAAAGATCCTTGAGATTTACTGAACCATATCTTTCCACCTCCTCTCCCTTTGGGGTAAGGTCTATTCGGGATAGAAAAAATGTACTCAGATGGCAGACAAGGTCTTTCCATCTTTTTCACTCCTGGTAAGTGTTTCCTTTGGTCTGAAAAGAGATGAATGAAGGAAGACTTAAAGGGTTCCGCAAAGGAACATAAGTGCAGCCAGGAACGTCTCCAGAGAGCGAGCTGCATATGACAACAGATGCATGGACAAGTTCACTATCGAATTAAGATTGGAGAGCTGGGAAGTTACCTTGTCCAAAACACCCACAGCTACTGAACCCTGCAGGGCGTCTCCTAGCTCCTTCAGGAGATCCCATTGTAATCTAGTAAAATGTGTGAGGTAGTTCAGTGATCAGACAAAAGCCGCTGAACTAAGCATACTCTTCCCGTATCTGTCCATAATCCCAGATTCGCTATTAGGAGGATGAACAGATGAAGTACTGATAATTCCTTCTTGGTGGCTGCTGCCACCACCATAGCATCTACAGGTACTCCTTTAGTAAGGTAAGGTCTATCCTGAGGGCTAGTTATAAATTTGTTAGTACTCCTGGGTACAGGCTCCGTGGTGTCTGGGGACTCCCACGCCCTTTGGGTAAATAATTCAAGCAACGCATCAAAGGGTGGAGACACTCAAGAGGTGGAGGGTTGAAACCCACAAGCCTTCAGGAGGACTGACTCATCATCAGAAGGGTTAAGGGATTTCCAGCCACCCCTCTGTTTAAGAATTTCTAAGATATCTGCAAAGGAGGTATCTTCTAAGGGGGACCCTTCTAACTCATCCAAGTCAGCATCTGAAGTGACTGACTCCTGTGGGGAGTCCAGATGCTTCCTCTTGCAGAGTCTCTTCCTGAGCACTTCTTCAGTGGGAGCTTCTGGAGAGGTCTCGGAAGAACATGGCTCACCCAATGGGGCTTTCTGAAACTCAGGATCTCTACGCTTCAATGGAGAGTGTGATGAAGAAGCAGACAACTGTGCTTTTAGGGAGGAAGCTGCTCGAACTGATGGAGTGATTGTCGGGGTGGACAAAGTCCTCCTCATAGCCTTGAAGGCCCCTCGGTCCAGACGAGAGGAATCCCTCTGATCTGAATATTCGATGGAAGCCATCTGCGCTGGTACTGAGGGCTCCGAGCCAGAGGCTGGGGCCAAACACACTTGAGCAGAGGCCCCGGATAGGTAAAGTCGGCACCGACAAGTCAGTCCTACTACTGTCCCCGGACCAGACCATTGAATGTCGGCCCCAAGATCCTTCAGTTGGTGCCAAAGACATCAGAACAGTCGGGGCCAAAAAACCTAGAGTAGGTGTCGAACCAGAGGGGTCCACGATCATCAGTTCTGCGCTCTCCGGTTCTGAAACTTCCATGCAGACTGGAGGAGGAACAGAAGATGTTGGAGGAACCAAGGTTGGCTCCAAAGCCCCCGGGGTCGGTGCCGATAAAATTTTTGACAGCACTGGTATCTGTAGAAGCTTCTTCACAACACGGTCCACATTCAAATCAAACAATCTACTTGAGGCCCACGAAGAATGTGACGAAGCCACCGACTGTAATATGTGAGACTTTAAAGTAGGAGATACCGGCTCCAAGGTCAGGGACTGGCTCCTAATCAAAATAACAGTCAGTTTCAAAGGATGTGGAACAGATGTCGAAGCTTTACTAGAAGCTGACTTCGAAGCAGATGGACTTTTTGTCGGTTCCAAAGTCTTTTTGGAGTGCTTGTCTGACTTATCCAGCGACTCTTGGAAAGGATTTTGGCAGACCCTTATCCATGAGTTTTCTTTTGCTCTCATGCAACACTCTGGAGCTAAAGAAGTGGCATATAGCACAGCTTTCCTGCAGATGTACCTCACCCAAACAGTAGACGCATTCAGTATGTCCATCAGTTACAGACATTTTTTGCCCACATCTTGGGCATTTTTTGAAGCCAGACTTGGCTTTTTCCTTCTCCTGCTGAGACATATTTTCAAAGGTACAAAGGCAAATACTAACTATAGTAAATCACAGCAACAATGCCCTATAAAAAAGAGGACTAACAGTACCATGGACACAAACGAACTAGTAAAGCCTTGAGAAAAGGCTGTAATTTAACAAATACACACACACACACACACACACACACACACACACACACACACACACACACACACACACAATGTAATGCTACGGATAAGACAAAAAAGGTCTATAAACACTTCCACTAACATCTAATTATAATATTATCAAAGATAACTATGTGCCCTGTGAAAAGAAGGGCTATAATCTAATACAAACATCAATCTCAATTCGATATTCAAGACAGAGAAAAAAAAAGGCCTAAAAAACAGCTACTAATTTCACAGTAATTAAACTGTGACAGAGATAGGGAGAAAAGAAGGCCTAAAAAAACAGCCCTAACAACTAACTATATTATCTAAATATAGACTAAACACTATCTAAATGACTAAGTAAGCAACTAAGCGATTTTAACAGCTATTTTTTTTTTTTTGAGAAGAAATAAAGTTATTCACTGGCCAGAGCTGGTGACCATCCGATCAAGTTGCAGAGGCAAACGAGATCTGAGGGAAGATCATGGTGCATCATGGGATAGGGAGTTGGACTCAAGCTGGTTGAAGACCTCGAGCTTTTGCAGTTGGCCAAGTCGGAGCAGAGGACCGGCTCTGAACCAATCAGTAAGAATGAATGGCGAGATAGAACAACTTTACATCCTGATTTTAAAGGTCTGACAGATATTCAAGGACACCAGACACATTGGCTCTCTTTGGGTTATGGATCCTGGGCTGGCACCACAAGGAGAATCTTTTCCATTTAGCAGGGTATGCTTCCTTTATAACATTTAGCATGTTCTCAAAATACATGTACCTACTTAGAGTCAGGGATAAGATTATCCAGACTGTCAGCCCCTGAGTAACCAGGTTTGGGTGTAGGGGCAAACTCTTGCTTTGAGTGAGGAGGCCACACATACAGTGAAGCAACACTTTGCATTTTCCTGTTGCTATGTTTTTTTTTGAAGGAATCAGAGTTGTCTTGGTCTCAAGATTAGTAGCAGGATTACTTCTGATCTTTCCTCCTTGATTTTGACCAGTACCTTGAGAATCAAGGGAAATGGAGGAAAAGCAAAAAGGAAGTGACCTGTCCATTTCAGAGGGAAGGCATCTGTATTCCATGTTTCTGGAGTTGCTGTCCTGCCACAAAACTTTCTCAGTTGCTTGTTCAGACAGAAGGAAGACAGGTCAATCTCTTACACAACCTGGGAATATCCAGAAAAAACATTCCTTTTAAGCATAAGTTACTGGGAATCTGCTTTGGTTTCTGTTTTGCCTGTCTGCCAACACATTTTTTTTTTTAAATTCTCTTTATTAACTATTTTTAACGATACATATTAAAAAAAACATCAAGAAGATCATAAACATAAATACAAATTCTACACTGAAAAACAACTATATACAAGTCTCATCTACATCCTACCGAACAGAGTTCATATTTTTGTTAACCTCATGTCAGAATAACATCCACTAAAAATTTCCAAGAATCCTTCTGTAGGGGTTGCTGCTTCATGGAGTACCAAATATATTTGTGCGCTAATACTTGCTTTCTAGCTACTTGTTTAAAACCTTCCCATGACAGTGTACATCTGTTTTTCCAATTCAAAGTGATGTAATATTTTATTAACATAAATATTGTTATAAGAAGATGTATATGTTCCTTTCTAAGACCTGTTGGGGGAAAATGTAAAAGAGCAAATTTCCATGATAAGGTTGTTTTTTCATATCCCATTTTTTCTAATTTGACCCTTAAGGCACACCAGAGCTTGTACGAGCATTTACAGCTCCAAAATATGTATATATCATCTGCTTCTTGCAAGGGGCAGAATTGGCAGTAAATTGGCGTATCATAATACAACTTATTCAGAATCTGAGGTGTAAAGTAAGCATTGTTTAGAATCATAAGTTGTGTGTATCTGAACTTTTGAAGGGGAATAAATTTGGAGAATTTTTGAATAGCTTGGGCAATTTTGTTGGATGTAATGGTTGAGTCCTGTTTTGTCCAGTAGCTAGAATGCACAGCTTCTCTGTTGCATTTAATAGAAAGAATGATTTTATATACATTCGATATATTTTTTTTTATGTTTGAACACATCCCATAACGTTTTACAAGTAGCTATATCTGAGTCTGAAATATTAATACCGTCCCAATAATTGCAACATGCCTCTTTTAATTGTCTTAAAATAGTTGTATACTTGGGTGATAGTTTCAATGTGTTTCTCATGTTACTTACTGAGTCATATTTAAATGGAAAAAAATCCAATACCACTTTGTCCTTCAACATAGGGTAGGGATTCAAATTGATCAACTTGTTATTCAATTTAATGGTGGGGTTAAGATGTATTGGTTGAAGTGTCATGTATGCAGAAAGTAAGTTCAAGGAGTCAAAGAGTTTTTGTATGATTGTAATTTGTTCCTTTATATCGTTTTGTAGTCTATACGCCCTCCTAGAGTTTTTGTCTAAAAATGGGAGTGCTTTGGGATTAAAATGTAACGTTTTAATATAGTTGTAATATAATTTCACCCAGATCGGGTACCATTTAGTGGGATCCTTAGTATATTCTGCAATAATGATTATTCTACTACATTTGTTGATTTCATAACATAGTTTGAGATCTGGGAGTCCCATTCCACCTTTATCCTTGGGATAGATACGTTTTTGATAACTTATCCGGATGGGTTTCGGGAACCATAAAAATTTCAATAGTGTTGTTTGGGTATTCTTGAAGAATTTATTGTGTATCGTTATATTAGATGAGCTAAATATATAAAGTAGTCTTGGGAGTACATTCATTTTAATAATGGCCACTTTGGATAAAAAGGGGAGCTTAAGTTGTGCCCATCTATCTAAATCTTTTTGTATAGTTAACCAAACCTTACCTACATTTTCTTAATGATATTTATATGTGTCCTTATAAAATGAAATTCCAAGATAGTGTAGATGGTCTTTGATTTTGATATTTTGTGGGGTAAAAAGATTAGGGTATTGTGAATAGTAATTTAAGGGAAAGATTATTGATTTATCTATATTCATCTTATAATTCGAGAATCTTGAGAAAATCTCTATTGATTTTGTTATCTTATTAAAGTCTGAACTGGGGAGGGAGTAATAAATATTCAAATCATCTGCATATGCAGAAAGTGCAATTTCTGTATAATATAAAACAGGGATATTATGAAAAGTTTTTTTGTTTTATTAGTAAAAACAATGGTTCAATAAATATATTAAATAAAAGAGGTGATAACGGACATCCCTGTCTTATCCCATTATTAATTTCTAGTTTCTTTGAGCTATATTTATTTATTTGTAAAGTGGTATAAGCCCTCATATGAAGAGTATTAATGTAATGGATGAATTGTGTAGGAATATTAAATTTTGGTAAAATAGATGCCAGGAATTGCTTGTTAATTCGGTCAAATGCTTTAGATGCATCAATAGCTAATGTATATAAAGGAGTATGATTTACTAGAGATAGAGATATCATAGCATCAAGTAAGAGTTTGGTCTACGGTTTGTCTATTATTAATAAACCCTGATTGTTCTGGAAATATAATTTTTGTAATAACAGATTTAAGTCTAGTAACTAATATATTCGCCAGAATTCTCACCTCTAGATTAATAATAGAAATGGGCCTATAGTTGTGGGGATAAGTCGTATCAGTATTCGGTTTGGGTAAGAGGAAGGTTCTAGAAGCATTCAAATGCAAGTCAGTGATGCCAAAACGTATAATGTAAGCGAAAAGGTGGTATAAAATAATTGAGATTTTGGAAATAAAACATTTATAGAATTCAGGTGAGAAACCATCTGGACCCGGTGCTTTATTACATTTCAAACTGTTAATAGCTGTAAGAATTTCCGATTGTGTAAACTCAGCTGACAGAAGATCCTGTTGTTGTTCATTAATTTTAGGAAATATTAATTGTTTGAGGAATAAGTGCAATTCCTATTCATTATATGAGGCAGGAGTGGGGTTATACACATCTTCATATATTTTCTCAAAGACCTTAATTATGTCTTGTGTATTATTGTATTTATTGTTATGAAAATTAATTTCTGAGATATCTGGGATAGGCTTATGATGGTTAAGTATCTGGAAGGGAGTTGGGCCCATTGCGAGTAATTTGCTATGTTTTTGATCTCGTGATACGTCAGGTTCTCTGCCTGGAGGGATAATACATTTCCTTGTAATTGGGATATGGTATTCTCTAAGTCCGGTGAGTTCTATCTCAAGTTTAGAAATTTCTCCCTTAATACTATTTTCTTTTTTAATAGTGGTTTTCCTATGAAATGCAGATTTATTAATTAACATCCCTCTAATTAAGGCTTTAGTGGTAGCCCATATTATGTCAGTCGGCGTGTTGTCCTCTACAATGGATAGGATGCATTTGTCAAGTAAAATTTCAATTTCTTGTTTAATATAATTTTTATTAAGTAAATTAGGATTCAAGTGCCACCAAATTGTAGTATTTTTTGGAGAATTGTTATGTGCCCAATCTATAACTAGTGTAATTCTAGAATAGTCTGATAAATACCTAGGTTCTGTATGGAACGACAGAACATAGCGTAAAAAAATATCAGATATTAAGAAGAAATCCAGTCTGGACCAACTCTTATAACATTGAGAGAAGAATGTAAACCCTTTACTGCCTGTTTGTGAGAAGAGATTAGAATAGGGATCAGATAAACCAAAATCATTTTTAATTTCAAAAAGTGCTGTAGTGGCTTGTGTATTCTACTTAGATTTGGTGTTGGTTTTATCTGTTTTCGGATCCTGAATAGAATTCCAATCACCCCCTAAAATATAGTAGTGATTAGGGAAGGACCTAAGTAGATTATAAATAACCATCAAAAAATTTTGTTGTGAGGTACACGGTGCATAAATGTTTATTACTAAAATTGGCTTGTCTAGATTATTAACTTTAGTTACAAAGTAGCACCATCTACCTTCTGGGTCTGAGTCTTGGTTTATAATATCATGCTGGAAGAAATTTTTAATGATGATGGCAACTCCCGCTTTATTAGTTTTATTTCCTGCCGCTATGACAGTTTTAACCCATTTTTTTTTACCAGTGAAATTCCACTGCTCCTTTACTAAGTGGGTTTCCTGTATGAGAATAAAGTCCAGTTTAGTTTTAAAGAGTAGATGCATAAACAGTTTTCTCTTATTATCTTGTTTGTAACCCCTTAACATTCCATGAAGCTAGTGTCCACATATTGTGGTTAGGAAATGTAACCTTAATTTCTGGTTAATACGTCTGTTAATAAATAAATTCAATATAGAAGGATTCCATATAAAACATGCAATAGTCAGATATAGATGAGAAACTCTTCCAGACTTAACCCTGTGCCTAATCACTAACTCACCTACTCTGGAAGAGTGTGAGATACATTCATCCGTTTGACACGTAGTTGTTAAACTAAAATGATGACAAGTTTTTTTTTTAATTTAATAAGCTAAATGCACAGAATAAACAGTATCCCAATCCTAAACGTCTATCACTATAGAGCATCGAAAACTAAACTATCCTTACTCAATTCTGATCCACAGATCAAGCACAAAATGTGTTGTGAGAATTCTTAATGTACATATATAATATTGTTAACAGCTTTAAAAGGGATCTATGTATATTGCAACTCTACTACATAACAATAACATTTAAGTCAGCAATCTATAAACATAAATTATATATAGTCTACCACAACTTCACAGCTGGAGGTTATACAGTATTAATATAGTATTAACATATATAAAAAAAAAAAAAACACTCTAATGTTAATGATGCTTAGACTATTATCAAGAGCTCATCCTATGATTTATACCATACAATTATATAGTTAAATCCTTAAAATCCCAAGCAGCAGTACAAGTATTAATTTAAAATTTTTGCCTGTATTACTGTTAGTTTAGCATATTTTTTAATTATAACGCTGCAGCGTTATAATGACAGTACCTTGCAGCCAGTAATCTCACGAGATACATCCAGAGCAGTGTAACTAGTGCATCTTCATGGAATCAACGTAATTACATGGAAACTATCTTCCAATCAAGCTGCTAAAGGTGGAAAAGAAACAAAAGATAGGTGGAATAAGTCCTCCTGTTTATAGATTACTTGAATTTGCGCAAATGCCTTCTCATCCGACCTGATTAGGCATTCTCTAACCTCTATTCTCTTCAAGCATACTGTCGTTGATTTAGCTATCATTTCGTTCAAAGAGCAATTTCCTGCACTAGGAGCAGCTATGTGTTTAAGAAAGCAAAGCACCATGGGAATTCCAGTCACCACGCACGTAGAGGTTAGCTTGCAGCTCTGGAATTATGGAAAATGTAGTCCCCAAACGCAACAGTCGACCACGAGGGAATCAGGCCCTGAAATCTAGCTCCTGTGTCAGGTTAATGCTACCAAACCAGCCCAAAAACGGAAAAAAAAAAAAAAAAAAACCGAAAATATTGCAGGTAAGTAAACTCATCGCAAAGCAGGCATTTTGAGGTACATACCTCACGTTATTTATGCTGAGTTGTTGTAGGTGATTTGATACTGCTGTTCAAGCCTTTAAAATGATTTTCTCCGGATTTGTTTTAAATATTTTGAGGAATACTGATGCTACTTCATTATTATTATTGATTGAGAACTTGTTTCCCTGATATGTGAAATGAAGAGTATTGGGAAATTTCATGTGGAATTTGATTTGTTTGTTGATTAAGAAAGCGCAAAAGGGGGCTAGTGTCTTGAGAAATGCTTATTTTTAACCCATTCCAATCAACAGCTTTTTTGGATTTGGCAGCAAATAAGAGCTCATTCACATGTTGAAAGTTTAGTATTCTAGCATAGATGTTTCTTGGCTTATTTAACACAGGGGATGATCTAAGAGCCCTGTGTGCTCTTTCGATAGTGATTTGATTAGCTTCTATGTCGCTTCCTAAGAAGAGAGCAAATATTGTAGTTATAGTGTCCACAAGTTTGTTTTGTTCAATACTCTCCGGGATGCCCCTTATGACAATGTTGTTACGCCTGGATCTAGCTTCAAGATCTAGAATTTTACTTTGGAGATCCTGGATAGAGGCTGTGTTGGAATCAGATGATTTTTGTATGCTTTCTATTTTAATGTCCTGATCCATAATTTTAGATTCTATTTTGTCCATCCTTGTAAGGATTTTGTCTATTGATAATCCCACTGTGCTTATCTGGGTGGAAAGATTTTGTATAGCCTCATGAATAGGCTGCAGTGCTGTTTTTAGATCCTCTAAATTGGAGGCTTCTGATTTATTTTTGTTTGTGGTTGTGATCTTATTAACATCCTGAAGTTTATTTGTTCTGGCTCTTTTAGAAGTAGTATCTTTTTCAGGTGAAGTTAATGCAGAAAATTTTGTTTTGGTAACCTGACTTTCCATAGATTCCACGTCGTGTGGCATTTTATTTGTCATCTTGTGAAATTTCCCAATAAAACTTATTCTGTATTGTAATGCAGATCCAATCCAGCCTAGGAGCTGTCAGGACAGAGTCTGCACATGTGGCTTACTCTCCGCTTCCAATCTGCAGCAATCTCACAATTCTGCTGACGTTTTGATGGTTTTCTTCCCTCAGGTACGTGAAGTAGCAAATATACTATCGGATTTGGGTAAAATTAGTAGTAGGTTAATTTTTTCTCACATATATTTTGAAAAAAAACAATTGAGGTAGGATGCTCCTCTGTGCTTCAGCACTACCTACAGGACAGCAGCCATCTTGAACTCTTGCCAACACATTTTGCTGGGAGGGAATACAGGATGCAATTCTCACACGCACTTTCAATACTCTCTGCAGGCTTGAAAGGCCAGCCAGCAAGGCAGTCCTCCATGTTTGCCTATGTATCACATCACAGATGCATTAGTTGTCTTTACTTGAACCCCCTTCCACAGGAGGGGGATGAAGGTTTTCAGGTCAAGTATGAGAGCCACCATTTCTTTCATGCTTCCATATTTTCTTCATTTTTGTTCTCCCACTTAATCAGTACTTGAAGGACTCCCATATAACCCCCCCCCCCCAAAGACAGGTTTGATGAACCCATGACCAGTGTCTTTGTAAGTAGAGGTGTCTTGAAGTACATTCCTTGACAGTGAAAACACTGCTGACTCCACTATGAGATCTACCCCCCTTGATGCAGTGGAAAGGTATGCTGACACCATTAGCTTCTTATGTACTACTTTAGCTTTCTCATATGCAGGTGATAGTGTAGCCATGATGATGCAAAATGCCATGAAGCCTATCAACCAGAGAAACTCCCTGGCACATATTTCTATCTCCTGCAGAATGCTTTGGAAGGACAGGCAGCTTGGGGGTATCATCCTCCACCTTCCCAGGGAAGAAGCAAGTTAAGCAGGGCAGCTGAGGCCATGCTAAAGGTCGCTCACAGGAATCTTAACCTCCTTATGACCACTCCAGACAGTGCTGAACTTGCCAGGAAAAAAAAAAACAGAGAAAACATGTAGAACTACAGCTCACATTCTGCAGCTGAGCCTGTGTCAACGGTCTCTTAAGTGCCCCCATCCCCCAACCCCCCCAAGAACACTTTAGATATGGCTAAACTCAGCAGTAACAGAAAAAAAACAGAAAAAAAAAAATAGGTAAAACACTTGTAGATCTACTGCTCTCATTCTGCAGCTGGTCCCATGCTAAAGGTCTCTCACAAGAGTCCTAACCCCTGTGGTTACTTCAGATAGGGCTAAACTTGATGGTAACAGAAAAAGAACAGAAAACATGTGTAGACTTACAGAGGAGCATAATAAATTACTAGGCTATTGGCCCTTACAAGCCTAGCCAAGAATTTAGCCCATGTTCCAACAAGTCAGCACCCTAATGCCACTGTCCAGCAGGGACACAGGTGGAATCCCAGGGGTGTATTTTCTTTTCCCCATCCAGTTATCCAGGTTGCTCTTAAAAAGGTTTAATGTGGTACTCTGCTTTACATGGAGAGGGAGTCTATTCCACAAAAAGGGGAGCCTCTGGGACACAAATCTGTCCCACCAACAAGTCCTACTGATGTCACAGACCAGGCTGAGGTAGTGCGTGCGGGTTACTCGAGTGGAGCCTGACTTGTGGTATGCAGCAGTCCTATCAGGGCGGGGTCTGAGATGGCTTTGTATGCCAAACAGAGGTCACCTTTGAGGAGTCTGTAGGAGACTGAGTAGAGGGACAGGGCTTTTAGCCCATCTGTGTAGGGTAGATGTTTGAGGCCCTTTCTCTGGGTGAGGAACCTCGTGGTCTCTCCAGCTGCTGCTTGTGCTTTGTGAGGTACATGCCGAAAGGGGCATTGTACTCAATAATGGGTCTTATAAGGGAAGAACACAGGGAAGTTATGTCCCCGGAAGAGATACCCTTACTAATGAGGTCTGCCATGTAGAAAGCTTTCCATACAACGGAGGCAATATGGTGGTAAAAAGTCAGTTTGCTCTCAACCTGTGTGCCCAAGTCCCCTCACAAATGATTGCATGCTTAGTGCCTTACTATCAATGTGATAACTTGTGGGGATGTCACTCTCCCCAAAAGCGAGGATGATGCATTTTTTAGCATTCAGTTTGAGGCCATGTTTCTGGCACCAGTCATTTGTTTGGGTAAGACCCTCTTGGAGGATGTCCACATCACTAGGGGAATTGCTGACAGCACCCAGCTTGCAGTCATCTGCAAACTTGTTCAGCCATAGCCCACTACATATGGCCTGCACCTCTGAGAAGTATATCCCAAACAGAGGACCCAAGACCGATCCCTGGGGTACACCGCTTGTTATGGGTCTAGTACTTGAGGTGGCCTCCCCTATTTTGACTAGGTGGGTTCCATCAGTGAACCAGTTTACTACCCATCTGGTGACATATGGGTTGATGCCTAATTGAGAGAGTTTACTATTATAACAGCTGAGTGGGGAACGGTATTGAAGGCCTTGGCCAGGTCAATGTAGGAAGTGTGCGCCATCTTCCCCTCGTCTACAGCCTTGGTGACTGTCTCAAAGAAGTCAACCAAATTTAACAGGCATGACCTCCCCTTGAAAAAAAAAAAAAACTGTGTGGGATCAAGTGACTGGAGGTTGCCAATGTCCTTGTTAATGAGGTCCATGATAATCCACTCCATGGCCTTGCAGATCAGGCTAGTTAGGCTGATGGGTCTGTAATTTCCTGGATCGGTGGACGCTCCACCTTTGTGCAAAGGGATGACAGTAGCTATCCTCCATTCGGCTGGGATGAAGCCAGTACTCAGGCTTTGGTTGAATAGGGTGCCTAACGGTGCTGCAAGTCCCTGCTTGAGTTCATGTGGGATGCAGTCTGGGATACTATTCGGTCCCATGGAGGCTGTATTTTTTGCCTTTGAGAGGGCAGTGATGACTTGCTCCCTACAGATAACGGGAGGGGGGGCAGGTACTGGGGATGTCCTGTTTCAATGATGGGAGGGACAGAGGAGTGAAGTTTTCACTGAACCTACTTAATCTACAGCTTTCATTCTGCAGATAAGCCCATGCCAAGTTATCTCACAGCAGTTCCACCCCCCCATGACCACTCTAGCTAGGGGTAAACTCAACAGTAACAGAAAAAAACAAGGAAAACATATAGACCTACAGCACTCATTCTGTAAGAAATATCTTAATCATCTACACATTTCTCAAACACAGATTAGCAATGAAATAACAGCCAACAAACTGAGAAACCTTGAAGGAGGCAAGAAGCAGTCTCTCCACACTTTATAACAAAATGAGCGCTTTCATCCTTGGTATACTGGATTCCATTAGAATGAATACATGTAGTAATTCACTGTCTTTTATATAGCTCAAATGCACCACAAAACCATCAATTAGACAACTGAAAAATTAAAAACAGTTTTAACTCTTATTAAAATCCAAAGTTCGAATTTTAGACAGACAGTACCACTAAAACTAACTTTGAACATTTAAGAACAATAATAATGCCTAAACACTCCCTCTCTATTCTAAAAGTAAATTTAATCATATAATGACTACTGTTAAAAAATCTCCAGGACTTGACCCATGAAAAGAAACTTAAATAATATAAGCAGCTTTTAATTTAAGAATGCTACTGATAGAAACTTGTTCGTTAAGCCCAGGACCATTAAGGGCATTACATCCAATCTGCCATCTGAATTCTTTATACTCAAAATTTATCAGATGGTCCACCTCTAGGTCCAAGGTCAACATGTCAATAACAAAACATTCAAAACGGGGGTTTGGATGATTTTTTAAATGTCTGTATAAAGCATTTCTTTAATCCTTTTTCAGGATATCATATAAATGCTGATATATTCAGGACTTTAGGGTTCTCTTTGTTTTTCCTACACAGAACCCTTCACAGAGCTGACAATTGGCAACATATGCAACCCCTTTACTATAACATCGTCTGTACATAGGTTTAATAGTTCACCAAATGGAAACTCATCCCTTCCAAAATACGTTTACATTTAGGACACTGACCACATTTTGCCATAACTCCCTTACTACTGGAGTTGTGGGGTCTTTCCAATAACATTTTGAAACACCCATCCTTTTTATATACCACCCTAGGACTCTAGCTCACAACATTAATATATTCGTGGTCCATCTCAAACTCCAGTTTCTTTAGATGATATCTCGAATATCATAGAAATGGCAAAAGCAAGGCTTTCTGAAACACACCTGGACCTACATCTATATTATACTCAATATTAATGTTAAAGTGATAGTTGCCTTAGCTGTCCTTAACAAACGTGAAAAACATCCCAAGCCCCTTTTCCTAATTACTTCTTGAAAAATGTCATGTAAGAATAATTCAAGGTAACCCCTCCTAATTAACATCCCTTTAAGTTTGTTGCATTCTTCTAGAAAGACAATTTCACTGGAAACCATCCAAGCCAACCTCACAAATTGCCCCTTGAACAGGGACTATTTTTGGTAACTGGGGGTGACAACTATCAAAATGTAGCAGTAAGATGGAATAGGTGGGCTTTCTATACAGGGATGATTTAAACTGTTGGATATTCCTGTTCTTAAATAGTTAACCTTTTCAGAATGAACTTCCACAGTAAACTTCAAGAAGTGAGAGAATGTTTTAAAAAAAAAAAAAAAAAAAAAAAAAAAGAATCTGTTCAGTTTGGCCAGGCTATACTTCCAAAAAATAATGAAGTCATCCAGGTATCTGCCATATAAGGCCCAACCACTTCTGTACTCTGATGTAAAAATATAGGCACTTTTGCACTGAGCTAGTACTGTGTTAGCAAAAATGGGGGCATATGTTGCCCCCATAGCTACCCCCTTGGACTGCCTAAATAACTAATTTTTGAAAATAACATTATTTTCCATGACTACTTCCATCAGTGTCCTAATTCTTAATATTTTGTGATCCAAGCTGGTGTTAAAACAAAGTCTTAAAACCATTATAGTCCCTCCCTTGTGAGGGATCACTGACAATAAGTTACAAATGTCAATAGCGACAAATTAAATCAGTATATAGTTCATTAGTCACTTTAGATAGGAAGTCCCATGAATCTTTATAGAAATACGAGCACCCATCTAGCCCCTTTGATTTGATGGTCAATATATTTATTTAGCATATTGTTTGGCCTGTGGTAAATATTATGTTGGTAAGACCGAACGAAGGTTAAAACAACGGATATATGAACACATGAGGGATATCAATAGGGGTAATGATAATAATGCGTTATATAGGCACACCATGATATGTAAAAATGCAAACATAAAATTTTGGGTTTTAGAAGAAGTTACTTTTTCGGAGGATTATCCCTTTATGGTAAAGCCAGCGGTTATTTTTGTGTTCTTGAAGTGGTTTACGTGGTGGAGAATCGGAGGAGTGTGGTCAATATATTTAGCAATAGGAAAGGTTTTAGAAGCCTTTGCATCCACTACAGGACGTAAAGGGGGGATCCTCTAAACTTTTATGTATCTTCAAAATCCCAAAAATCGTCAGGGTACTAGCATGGAATACCTTTAAGAAACCATACTTGGTTGTGGTGATTTGGTCATTCATACGTAGCTAACAAAATACATGCCTATTGCTTGGGGGTGTACCTGGAATGTCCTGTAAATAGTGAACACTGCAAGCATTGCTACTGACTCATCTTGTAGATACAGCAGATACATGCTGTGTTAGTTCTTGAATAAGCAAAGTAAGACTGCTGATGGAGGCAGTAATCTCCACATAAAATACTCTTGGGGAGGCAACCACTCCCAAACCTCCTTACATCTCTAGAATACAGACTAGCAACAAAATAACAGCCAACAAGCTGGGAAACCTTGAAGAAAAAAGGCAACAAGCAGTTTCTCCACACTTTATAACAAATTGAGTGCTTTTGTCCTTGGTATTCTGGACTTCATCAGAATGTGAAAACTGTTTTAATTCTTATTAAAATCCAAAGTTCGAATTTTAGAGAGAGTATTTCTAAAACTACCTTTGAACATGAATATCATATAAATGCTGATATAGTCTGGATTTTAGAACTCTCTGTCTTTTCTATATAGAACCCTTCACAGAGTTGACATTTGGCAATGTATACAACCCCTTCACTATAACAGTAATATCTGTACACAGGTTTAACAGCTCCAAAGTTCACCAAAGGGAAACTCTTCCCTTCCAAAATATGGTCATACTGAAGGCGATGCCCACATTTCACCGTATCAGAACATCACTTCAGATAAACAGATTAGGGTGATGAAACTAGAAAAAGGTGGTGGTCTTGCTGTCATGAATACCAACGACTACATCAAGATGACGTTCATCATGCTATATACTGATATGTATAAAAGAAATATCTAAAAATGAAATTAATATAGCATACTGGAATATGTATTCATTGTCGGAAGACCTAATCCTGCTCAAAAAGCTAGCACTATTTTAGCCAAGTATGCAACAGCATACTGATGAATATGGAACCTTCTGTTTCATCGAATAGGAATGGGTCTATACTAAATACACGAAAGACATTCATGGAATACGTCTTCCTCAAACAACTGCCAAAATTCACTTCAATGAACAGCTGAAATTTTCCCACGGTTCACATACTTGCCCACCAACCATCCAGAACACACAACGGAATAAATCAAATCTACCCAAGATGGGGGCTTCATCCCCCACTGCCCTATCCCCCCTAACTATATATACCAACTTCGAGATCGCACTACAGTGGAGAAAGGGCAAAGTTTAGGTGATGGCCAAGTGTCTGCTAACTGTGGGAAAAATTCCACGGTTCGCTGAAGCGATTTTCGGAGGTTGTTCTCAGAAGATTATTTGATGAATGCATCTTTCGTGGAATTAATATAGACCCATGGGAACATCGAATTGGCTATTTCATCCAATGGTGAGGCAATACTGAGAGGTACAGCTCTTCCTGGTCTTTTTTCAGTTCATGACTGGCTAAGAAAAGGGAACAAGTAGAGACTTGAATCCCATGGTTGCAACGAGAATTCTGGAACACTGAAACAGTTAAAAGATTTTGCAGGACTACTTTTTTAAATACAGAAAATTGTAGCTTGAAAATTTTTATTTAAAAGAATGTTTGAGATGAGAGCAAATCCCGAAAGGGTTACAGCTACGGAAATACCCATGGGGTTAATCAAGGACTCAGAACTGCACTGTGAGTTACTAGTTTTACTTAAATAGGGTTTGTGAACTGCTGAATGTTTTAATAATAACAATGACAGAAAAATGTGCAATTTAATGACTGACATTTCAAAGTTAGATAATAACATTCAGTGAGATTTGCTGTTTGAAAATAAAACAGAGGAATATAGAATTTTGTGAACATGGATAAAACTATCACCAATCTGAAAGCTAAGAAGGTTAACAAATTGGTCAGAAACCAGCCTGAATATGAGACTGGATAGGATTACCCTGCCCCCCCCCCTTTAGTCAATAACAATCATGTCAACCAGTGGTTCTTATGTCAATTTGGCAATGAATGAATTAACCCAAAGCTAGGGTTCCCCCACAGCAAGATAATATGGATGAACTAGACCCTTTACAATTCCCCCACCTCTAAGGAGATCAGAGCAATTAATGAACCAGAGGGCAGCAAACTTTGGGGAAGGGAGGGGAAGCTACAGATACTATCAAATTCCCCAATCTAGTGAGAGAGGGAGGGAGGGAAGAGGGAGAAGCAATTACAGGCAGAACAACATGTACAGAACTGTACAGTGGTATTTAATACCACAGGTGATTTTAAAATATACAATTACACTGATGCTACGGTCTCTAAGGAATGGGCTCATTCATTTGAAAAAGGGCTGACCTTTGTGCCAGCAAGAGCTAAAATATATACCATTATTCAACAGAAATTGTTTGGAAAAAATTAAACGTTGCTTTCTATTTTAGAGAAGACCAAAGTAACAATATTATTCCAGAAGTTAGATGATCCAGCACATTTAATCCACCACTACATCCCATGGTTAATTTATATGAGAAAATGTGTGAACAAGATATAAGGAAGTTATTAGCTAGTTCTAAAAACAACACTGGAGTCACTACTTTAACACCTAGTGAGGAAGAACTGTTGAACATCACTTCTGATAAATGCATTAGGGTTATGAAACCAGATAAGGGTGTTAGTCTGGTCATGAATACCAGTAACTATATTAACAAGATGTTGGTGATGCTATATACTGACAATGTATGAAGAAATATCTAAAAATTAAATGAATATAGCATACCAGAATATTGATTTATTGTTAGATGACCTATTCATGAAGGACAAAATCACCACAACTGAGTATGCTTTCTTAAACGGTGTCCCATCCTAGGGCCATAATGATTTTCCAGATCCTGAAGATATGTAAAAGTTTACAGGATCCCCCCTTTGCATCCTACACTGGACAAAAAGGCTTTGAAAACCTTTCCGACTGCTAAATATACTTGACCATCAAATCAAAGGCGTTCTAGATGGGTGCTTATATTTGGCAACAGCTCTACATACAACACAACAGTGGAGAAAGAGGACATCCCTGCCTGGTTTCTCTGTTCAAACAAAGCATCTCAGAGATGAATCATCTCACCATAATTCTTACCTCTGACCTTTCGTTTATCCTCTTTATTAATTTACTCTCTCAAATCATATCTACCCCTCACTCCTTTAATTTCTTTTTAAAACAGAAGTACATGATTGCCAGTTTCTCATTTTTGCATCACTTCCCTGCATCTTTATCCTAGTTTTTACTGATGCATACTCTAACGAGTCTCAAAGCCTTCAATTAAATGCACACAATCTGTGAAATATAATTTCGATCCAATTTAGCCCAGTTATTGTATCCCAAGGAATAATATGTAAATTCTGTTGAATTCCTACTACTAAATTCACATATTCCATATTAGACATGCTCATATATTTCAGAAATTGATCCTCTTTTTTATAATTTCCTTTCTAGGCCCCCTTGATACATCCTCACTATTGCAAATCAGGTTCTAGTCTCCCACACAGTATTCCCTGCTGAAAGCTTATTCACTCTCCCCCAAATTCTCCTAAGCTCAATAATGGTAGTTTTAGGTATAATATAAGCACTCCAACATAATCTTCCTCCCCAGCAACTAACACCTTACTACAACTAGTCTACTGTTATTGTCCTTTTCTCCCTCTTCTACCACTGACAGAGCTCCTCTTGCAACCAGCATTACCTTCCCCTTCCTTTGTCCCTTATACTCTGCTGAACGTCCATCCTAAAACCCTTTCTTTGTCAAATTCACATTTATTTTTATTTTACATTTGTTGACTGGTAGAGTCCTACTGGATACATGTCCATTTGTAGCAGAGGCCTGGGAAGAAAAGCTCCATAGATTAACAACAATTATGAGATTTCTACATAACAAGCAAGTATTCATAGAAAAACACATGATTTAACAAGATTCTATAGTTTTAAAGTTACAAAGTACAATATTCATTGGTAGTCGCAAGTTTTAACAAAATTCCATAATTAAGTTAGAGTAAAGTAATACTTAGAATGTACTGGTTTCCAGTAATAACACTGATTGAGACAAACATAAGTAAAATGGGGTTGGGAGTGGATGTTAAGGTTAGTTTTGTGAGATGTGGTTTGGTTTAAAGTTGGAATGTGTATAATTGCTGACTGTTGGTGTGGTTGTTCACAGATGAGGCACTATAAGGAGGAGTCACGAGTCTTCTTGAAGAAATAGAAGTGAAAAGGCACAAGAGAGTGTGTCAGAGAGTGTGTATAATATTGGTCAACCTGTGGGGTAGCAAGGGCATAGCCATGCGAGTTTTAGGTGTTCTTTTAGTAGCTTTTTGAATGCAACCATTGAGTTGGCTGAGGGAATAGCAGAAGGTAATGAGTTCCAAATTTTCCGATGTAGTTAGGGAAGATGGAGTTACCTACTGTGTGATTGCTTTTGGTCACCTTGATTAGCCTTTTATCACTAGAGCGAAATTAACTGGTATGAGTTTGTTGTTTAAGTAGATTAGATAGTGCTGTTTTTTTCAGGTAGTAATAGGAGTTTCTGGGCGAAAGAAAGCTGATGGAATGAGAGGATATTTGGGAATTCAAGCCAGTTAAGTTGATTTAGTGAATGACAGTGGTGGGCATGGTAGGGGGCACCAGTAGCAAATTTGGCAATTTGATTGTAGCAGATGTTAAGCTGGCCATTTCAGTTTTGGGTAGGATGGTGAAGATGGGAGCGGCATAGAATAGTGTGGAGAGGAGGTGGGTTTGAGCTATGGTTATTCTAGCAGGTTGGGTTAGAAATGGTTCATTTTATAAACACTGCCCAGATTTTTGTGAATGTTTTTAATAGTTTGATTTATATGTAGATCAAACTTGAGGTTGTTGTCAATGGTAACTTCTAACAGTTTAGTATGAGTGTCTGGAGAGATGACAGTCCCATCTCTGGGCACAATATTGAATGTGTTGGGCATTGAGATGGATTTGTTTGGTTTAAATAGCAAGAGTTTGGTCTTTCTGGGATTAAGTAATAGGTTTTTGTTAAGAAACCGGGTTTCTGTAATTTGGAAGGCTTTTTAGGTAATGGAGAGGAGTTTGTATGGGCCGTTGGCTGAATAGACTAATGTTGAGTCATCAGCATATTGTATAACAGTTCCATCTTGGCATATGCTGTGGAGATCATTAATGAAGATGTAGAATAGAAAGGGTCCCAGAATGGACCCTTGTGGGACTCCTGTGGTAATAGGCAGCAGTAAGGATAGGTTGTCCCATCGAACTGCTTGTTTACCATGTAGATAGTTTTGGAACCAGGCTAGTGTGTAATCACTAAGGCCAAGATTAGCAAGGGAGTGGAGCAGTTTGGGATGATTGACCATATCGAAGGCTTTTGACAGATCCAAGAATATGGCAGATGTTAGTTACCCAAGTGCCTGTTTTGGTTGATGAGGTGTGTAAAGGAAAGGAGGGCTGTGGTTGTACTGTGGGCACGGCGGAATCCATGCTGGGTAGGAGAGAGAAGTTGGTTATTATGTAGGTATGGCATAAGTTGGTGATGTATACATTTTTCAAGAATTTTTGCTAGTGGGGACAGGATGGCAATAGGGCGATAGCTGGTGAGGTCAATGGATGTTCCACCTTTTTGTAAAGGGATGATGTAGGAGGTTTTCCAGATTGGTGGGATGGTGCTTTCTGATATAGATCTGTTAAGTAGAACAGAGATCAGGTAGGCAAGTTTATTAGCAGCCAGCTGGAGGTAATCTGCTGGGATGCCATCTGCTGCTAGGGTAGTAGGTTTAAGTTTGGATAGTAATTGTTTGACATAATTGGTAGGGATGGGTTGGAATTAGAAAGTAGTTTGGGGACTGACTGCAGGTTTGGAGACATTGGTAGTAGTAGTACTGGGTTGTTGTTGAACTAGTTTAGAGATGGTTTCCATGAAGTATTTGTTGAATGATTCAGGTAAGTCAGTGATTTTGCCTGTGGAGGTTGGCAATGGGGTGGAGGGTTTGCCGGGGTGAAGTAGTTTATTTAGTCATGACAGATTTTTTGGGTTGCTCCTATACAGCCAAATGCTATTACTGTAACACTAAAATTTCCATCTTACATTTCTTAATATAATTTCAATACTCTGCTTTTTTATTTATACCTGCAAGATCATTTACATTCCATGTTAATTCTGACAAAGCAGGCATTCTAATGAAAAGCTACTACTTCTGCATATTAAGCTTGACCTTTCTTTTGACTATACGTTTTACAATTTATAGTTTACAATCAAGCACAGTATTATCTGCTTTGATGATGTTTTACATAGTTGCATCTTCTAAAATCTATTTGAAACCAGGTCACATTTTCCCAAATTGTGCTTCAATAAAAACACTCATGAAGCAAGAGAATAAATATATATTAATCCCCAACCCAATTTAACTTGCAACAAACACATGAAATTATTTGCACTTCTACCCCAACTGACAGCTGAACACACAAGCCTCACCTACTCTAAAATTAGAGTTGACCATGGTAACTCACATGTAGCCTGTGTTTCCACTTACACATATATTCCTATACGTCCTTATCTTACCTCTATTCCCATCCATATTTGAAAAACAAATTGTATGCTTTCAGTAAATTTTAATATTGATCATTAAGAAAAAGTGCATGTCTACCCTTGAATAAACTAAGTTCAGCACTGTTATATTTAAGGCATTAAAGTACCAAGGCTGCTAGGGAGGCAACTATTTGTTCAACTATTCACTTCCCACAATTTTCAAACTTTTTTTCACTGAACTGCATACTAGTTTCCATTTAACAGTTAAAAATACGACTTCTTGCACATTTCACTGAGAAGACACTGTTCTGACCTTTCCTAATTAATTTCATAAACCTGTGGCACATTTTTTCCAACAGCATTTGCTAAAAAGAGAAAAAACAGCTAGTAACTTTGCAAATGTAAGAACTAACCCGTTCAGATTTTACTCCAAGCACACTGGTGTTTGCTCTTTGTCTTAAAAAAGGGTAGCAATGGAAAAAAAAAGGTTAATAACTTTGTAAATCAAAGAAATAACTGCATTTTGTCATACTTTTCATCATTCGCTGGTGTTTAAGAGTTTTTGCTTAAAAATCCTGTCTACAGCTTAAAATAAGGACCTTAGTCAAGACATCCAACTCTACAGAAATGGGAAATTACCATCTTTTAACTCTACTTATAATAAGATCAATGTACTTTTATATCCACCCTGAAACCAAGGATCACAGCATTCTTTTAGTTTTAGCTTGCTGCTGCTTCTCAGTCTTTCCTATCTTGCTACTTCATAAAGAACACCACATTACAATTAAGAAAATTACTTTAATATCACCATTACATACAACCATTGTGTACAACTCTCCAAATCTCACATGTAAAATACCTCTAACTGCATACCATACAAAATTGTTTTACATTATAACATGCAATTTACATTATGAAGTTTTTATACAAATATTAATACATTTTTTTACTTTGTTACCATACAAGTCCTTTCAGTGTACCTAAACATTGTCAAAGTGTGCTTTATGCTATAACCTTCAACCACCAGTTTAGCAAAGCTAAACTTTCAGTCTTCTTCAGAATCACAATTAACATGTCTAAATTACATTTAATTGGATTGATGTTTTACATTTCTCCTATTTACTAATTTAACCTTGTGCTGGTCTTCCTCCTGATCATTTCAACCTCCAAATTCCAGCCTCTGGTTCAAGTCAAAGATACTCCTGATCCTTTCAGTCAGCTCTTAGGCCTTTTTAATGTCACCCTAGCATTTTGCTTTGAAGCAATGGAAAATGTTTCATTGGCAAAACATCTCCATGGTACTTGCTATAGTCAGAAGAATGAGAAGCAGAGTTCCGTTTAACATACTGACTAAACTTTTTTTTTGGTACTTCCTCAGACTGTTCTGCATCCAAAATGTCTTTGATCCACCAGGAAAAGTTATTTGGAAGACAGCTGGATACAGAGACTCTAATATCACCCCTACCTCCTGACATCCTTTGAATGCCAGGTTAAGCTTGTTCAAGATACTCTAGGCAGAAAAGAAGCAATTGTCTCATGTTTAATACATTTTCCCCATTTGCCACATTTTTGTCAATGGCAGCTTTTTCTGTTGGTATACTGCATCATTAATTATACAGGTCTTTGTGGTTTTCTTGTGGCTAAATTTGAAGCATAGACATGATGTGACCCTCTCGATTAACAAATCATGAGGAACAGCAGCCTAGTTTAATGCTATCTACTCCTTCCAATTTCTCTGGTATAGCACAAAATTTCAGCTTTTCTCTGCATCTTTTGTCTTCTATCCCTACTATTTTTTCAACACTCTTCTTAAGAAGCTGTATGTTCAGCTATCAGCATAGGTTGAATAGCTAACTTGACAACTGTCTATAGCTTCTGGGCTTTACTTATTTACTTTTATTAACCATATAAGTCCAAATGGGCAGTGCCCATTTTACTGAAGGCCTGAGGAGAAAAGCTCAACGTTATATGAATACATAAGTAAATTTTACATTAGAATTTAAAAATGAATTTAGTGACAACACTTTACACAAGTATATTCAGTGACAATTATAAACTTCTATAATTTGAAGTAACAATATATTTACAAGACTGAGAAATGCTATGTTGAGAAATTATATGGATTAAGGATGTGGGGTAAAAACAAGGTAGGGAGAGAGCGAGAGAGAGGATGAACAGAGGAAAGAAAATGGGTACTGTTTTAATTAGTGGGTGGAGAAAGTTATAGCTAGGAGATGGGTGTTAAAAAGTAGAGACATGTATATAATGCTTACATAGGTAAAGGCAGAAAGAGGATGAAGAAATTGAGTTTGTGTGCTCTTTTTTTTGCTTTTTTTTCAATTTTTCACAGCTATCTTTCTATTTGCCAACAAAAGTTAAAGGATAATATCACTTACCATTCCAAACAGTATCTGTTGGTGTTCCACAGTTCTGAGGGTATTTGATTTAACATTTCTTCTAAGTTAATGGAAGCCATCTCCTGTATTAAAGCTGAAGCATGTTTTGCACAATAGCACCTTCTGTTCAACATTTTCACAAGTCATCTTCACACTGCCACCAAACCTGCCACTTGTGAACAATATCCTGATGACTCAACCCTTACTTGCTTTGCCCCTTCTCTAACTAAGCTTCATGACATCACCCAAGGCTTCTTCATTGCCACTGAATCTTAGTTTATAAACTTTCAACTGCTGCTTAAGCCTAACAAAACAAAATGTATGCTCTGCACCTGAAAAAAACAATTCCTTGACCAGAAGCATACATTTCACATCACTTCATGAAACAGAGCATTAACCTAAAAAGTACACCATACCAAAGTGCTAGGATTAATAACAGATAACAGCCTATTATATATTGGACGCCATTAATAAAACAACTTTATTTTACATTTGTTGACTGGGATAGTCCGACTGGACTCATGTCCATTTTCAGCGGAGGCCCGGCGAGAAAAGCTACAAGGTAAACAGATACAATAAAAACAATGAAACCATATTACAGATATGGTACTGACAAAGAATACATAAGCAAACATGAATAGACAAGTTCAAAAGGTTAGAGTTACTCCCTGGTGACAGTCAGAGGAAATTTCAACAGTGCTTTGATTAATAGATTTTACACATTCATAATGAGTCAGCCAGGCCTGTTGCAGTGGCAAAACCAGTTTAGTGCTAGATGTTGTTTGAGTTTAGTTTTAAATTGGCCTAGGGAGGAGAGCAAAGTACTATCAGCTGGAAGTGAGTTCCAGGCTCTGCCTGCAGAGTTTGCAAAGAGAGAATCACCAGCTGCATTGTTAATTTTGAATGTCTGAATTAGTAGTCTGTTCAAGTATCGAAGCAGTCTCGGATTGTTATTGGGGGGGGGGGGGGTAATAATATTTTTAAGTGCCGGTGTATTATCTGGAGTATAGAAGATTTTATTAGCCATAATCAGAAAGTTATATTTGATTAGACTGGGAAGTTCTAGCCACCCAAGCTGGTTAAGTATGATGCAGTGGTGTGTCCTAAAAGGCAGGCCAGTGGCAAACCTGGCAATGTGATTATAACAGGTTGGCAGTCTATTAAGTACAGTCTTGTTAAGATTAGAGAGAAGGGGGGAAGCATACAGAAGTGCTGAAAGTAGGTGAGAGCGAGCTATGGCAATCTTGGCAGGAGGGGTTAGGAAGGCTTTTATTCTATACAGTGACAAGTTTTTTGTTAATGGTTTTGATCGACTGGTTTACATGTAGGTCAACTTTTAGGTTATTATCAATAATGACACCTAATAGTTTTGTAGAGGGGTCTGGGGAGATTATTGTGCCATCATTTGCATTTATGGCAAAGGTAAAAGCAGCAGTCCTTTGTGTTGGTGAGTAACAGCATTTTATTTTTTTTTGGGATTTAGTAACAGTCGACGTTCAGACAGCCAGTTTTCTATAGTATTAAAGGTGGACTGGGTAGCATACCACAAAACTGTAGGAGATGTAGCTGAGCAAATTAGGGTTGAGTCATCAGCGTATTGGATACAGCTGACATTTGGGATGACAGTATGCAAGTTGTTAATAAAGATGGAAACAGTAGGGGCCCTAATATGGAGCCTTGTGGTACTCCAAGGGTGTTAGGTAATAGGTTAGACAGCTTGTCTGACAGAGAACAGCCTGCTGCCTCCCACAGAGGTAGGATTTAAACCATAGAAGGGCTTTAGAATCTAGACAGAAAGTTTGCATGGTGTGAATCAAAAGTTGGTGGTCCACCATGTCAAATGCCTTGGAAAGATGCAAGAAGAGGGCTGAGGATATGTGAATATTGTTACGGTTATTGTTTATGGTATTGGTAAAAGCTAGTAGGGCAGAAGTAGTGCTGTGGTGTGGAAGGAAGCCATGTTGGTTATCTGCCATGAGGTGATTCTGGATTAGGTGGTGCATGAGTTGTTTGTGTATACATTTTTCCATAATCTTTGCAAGTGGAGAATATATTGCTATTGGTCTATAATTGGGAGAACTCAGTGGAGGAGCCCCCTTTATGTAGTGGGATTACGTAGGATGTTTTTCCAAATTGTGGGAATTTTAGCCTCAGCTATGGTACGATTAATTAGTATTGATACTGGGTAGGCAACAACATCAGCTGATTTCTGAAGGTACTCGGCAGGGAGTTGGTCAGCAGTGTGTGTGGTGGGTTTTAATTTTTTGATCAAGGTATGGATAAGTGACGTGGACACTGGTTGGAAACTGAATCAGAGTAGGTTCATGGGGGTGGTACTATCAGGGCCAGGGGACCTAGGAGGCAATTGGCTAGCTAGGGCTTGAATTGTCTCAACAAAGAAATGGTTAAAACTGTCTGAAACATCCTCGGGGGGGTTTATCAATAGTAGCAGTGGGGATAGGGGTAGACGTTTTTCCAGGATGAAGTAGATTATTCAGACCTGCCCAGAACTTCTGAGGACTGTTCTGGTTTGCTGTCTGTAAATGACAGTAGTATTGTTTTTTGTCTTGTAAAATGGATTATTTAGTTTCATTCCTAGCTTGTCTGTATTTAACATGATCATGGGGGTCTTTAGTAGAGTGCCATACAGCCCAAAATTTATTTCTACTGGTAATTTTTAGTCTAGACTCTTCAGAAAGCCATGGTGCAGTTTTTGCTCTTGTTCTCCTTTGAGCGGGTGGGCGCATGGAAATCAAAGATTTCAAGAAATTTGTTGTTAAAATATGCAACTGCCTCCTCTATGGGGAGGTGTTTTAGCATAGACCAGTTACAGGAGTTAACTTCCTGTTTGAATTTGGCAGGGTCAAAGTCTTTTTTGTTTGTGACTTTTCTGAGTAAGGGTTGTTGGGGATTAAGAAGTTATGTACTCAACATAACACGTTCCATGTGAGTTGTTCCATCTTGCCTTCATTCATTACTGATGGGTTCGGAGCCAATCCATCGGCTCCGACACGGGCTTTTGCAAAGCTCAAGGTTTACCAGTAGCTCGAGTCCAAGCCCCTTATCCCATGATGCATTGCTGGAATTACCTCAGATCTTGTTTGCTGCGTATACTATATTCATGTAAGAGACCTGCCCTCCCATAGAGAGGAAGAAGGATTGAGTAACCAGGATGAGACCAGCCACTAGGTCAACTATCAGCCAGGTGGGGGATGGAGGGAGGGACTTAAGAATGAAGGTGAGATGGAACAACTCACATGGAACGTTATGGTGAGTACATAACTTCTTAATGTGAAGTTGTTCAATCTCGCCATTCATTCATTACTGATGGGAAGCATCCCTAGCACCCTCAAACTCGGGTGGCTCACAGGAGTACATTCTTCAGGACCGTAGACCCAAAGGAAACCCTGTCCCTGGAGGCCTTATCAACTTTGTAATGAGTGATAAAAGTACGAGGTTTAGACCAAGTGGCTGCAGTACAAATGTTATCAAGGGGCAATGTGGCTTGAAACGCAGAAGATGTAGAAACTGCCCTGGTAGAATGAGCTTTAATCTTGTGTAGCTAGGGCATATTAGCAGCTGAATAAACAAAGGTAATACAATCAGAGAGCCATTTTGAAAGTGTTGTTTTAGCCACTGGTCTACCTTTCCTGGCTTCAGAGAATGATACAAAGAGCTGGTCTGATTTTCTGACATCCTTTGTTCTGTCCAAATAATATCTGAGCTGTCTGTAAACGTCAAGTTTGTGCAGCATATACTCAAGGTTATTGGAATGGTTAGGGAAGAAGACAGGCAAACTCAATGACTTGGTTGATATTAGATTCTGAACAAACTTTGGGCAAAAAGGAGGGTTTTTTGTCCTAAGAGATGCTCTATCAGCATGAAAAATCAAATAAGGAGGGCTGATAGATAAGGCTTGCAGTTCTGACACTCTGCGGGCAGAAGTAATAGCCACCAGAAATATAGTTTTCCATGATAATAATTTGAGGTCACAATATGATGCTGGTTCAAACGGGGGGAGAATTATATGAGATAGCATAAAGTTTAGATTCCAAGGAGGATAAGGAGTCTTCAATGGAGGCCTCATGTGAAAGGTTCCTTTCAGAAAGGCCTTAGACAACTTGTGGGACATTATGTTTAGCCCGTCCACTCAGAGACGAAAGTTAGATATAGCAGCCAACTGGTCCCAAATTGTAGCAGCTGCAGCTCCTTTATTAAAGATCATAGTCAAGAATTCTAAAATGGACGTCAAGGGAGCTTGATAAGGATCAATGTTCTGTTTAGAGGCCCATATGGAAAATCTCTTCCACTTACCAAGATATAATGTTCTGGTGGATGGCTTATGGGAAGAGAAGAGGATCTGCCTTGTCTCATTAGAAAGGACATAAAGCCTGGCTATGAGGGAAATGGAGCAGCAAAGCTGCTAGCTTCAGTGACTGCAATGAAGGATGGAGATCCCCCGATGGATGTGTCAGGTGGTCCGGAACTGGGTCCAAAATCCATGGATCCTCCAATAGATGATGATGAAGAAATGGGAACCAAATCTGCCGAGGCCAATGAGGGGCTATAAGAATGAGTCCTTCCCAGTGACACTGCTTTCTGTAGGAGTCTGGGTATTAGAGGGATTGGGAGGAATGCATAGAGGAGACCCGGGGGCTAATCGTGTATGAGTGCGTCTCTCAGGGGGGTCTCCCAGAGGGGGAATCAGGGCAAAGCAGCTTCTACATTTCGTGTTGATGTGACTGGCAAAAAGATAGCAGCAAGGCTGGCCCCATTTGCGGAAAATCCTGTCCGCAATCTCTTGTTTGAAGGGCCACTTGTGCAGCAACAAAACTGCCCTGCTCAGTTTTTCTGCTATCATGTTGGATCTCCCCAGGATGTGCGTTGCCAACTGAAAGCGGTGGGAAGAGACCGCCCACTGCCAAACTCTGAGGGCTTCTCGGCAAAGGGGGTAAGACTTGGTCCCACCTTGCTTGTTCAAGTACCAGACTACTGACATACTGTCTGTCTGAACTGCAATCGTCCCTAGAGGAAGAGAGTCTTGGAAGTACTGCAATGCCAGAAGTACTGCTCTCACCTCCAGAACATTGATATGCAGATGTGACTCGATCCGTCCATGTGTCTTGGGCAGTCTTTCCCTGAAAATGCCCCCCCCCACCCTATCAGGGAAGCGTCCGTGGTCACAGTGGCTACTGGAGGGGGTAGTACAAATGGACGTCCTATGGTTACATGAAGAGACGTCAGCCATCACTGGAGATCTCTCTTGCAAGAGTTTGTGATTAAAATCATACGACTCATTGGAAGTTCCTGATAAGACCACTGAGTGAACAGCAGCCACTGAAGAATCCGCATATGCATCCTTGCTAATGGCCACCTTGCTAATGGTATGGCCAAGATCGCTGCAGCCATCAAACCTAATACTTTTAAGACTTCTGTGGCTGGTGCTCTGTCCTTTGACAATAATGAACTGACATGCTGGCGAAGAAGAAAGACCCTCTCGACTGGTAGTCTTAGAGTGGTGGTTGAAGTGTCTAACTCTGCCCCTATAAAGACGATATATGCTGCGATGGGGACAAGGCAGATTTTTCTGAGTTGACTGTAATGCCTAAGTGATGGCAGAGTGTATTCCCTTGCCTGAATCAGTTGATGCCTGGTGGTGGAGGTAAGGAGCGAATCGTCTAGGTACGGAAACACCTGGAATCCTAGATGCCTCAGATGAGCTGTGACCACTGCCATGCATTTGGTGAACACACTGGGGGGCTGTAGTGAGACCAAAAGGCAGGGCTTGAAATTGACAATGACTGGCTCCCAGCCAGAAACACAGATGGTCTCTGGATGGCCTGGCCATTATGTGGCAGTACGCATTCTTGAGATCTGTAGAGCACATCCAATTGTCTCTCCTTAAAAAGGGGAGGACAGATTGTAGCGTGACCATCCGAAACTTCTCTTTCTTCACAATATTGGTTGAGTCTGCTGAGGTCCAAAATAGGTCTCCAGTCCCCCGTTTTCTTTGGAACCAAGGAGAATCTTGAGTAAGTTCCGGATCCTATTTGGTCTGCTGGGACTGGCTGGATGACTTTTTTCTAGCAACTTGCAGACCTCTATAGTTGCTTATTCCCTGTAACTGGGTGGAACGTCCGGGATTTTCCTTGGGGGTGGAGTGGAGAACGGTATGAAATACCCTCTGGAAATAATAATTTGTACCCAACTGTTGTTTGTTATATCTTGCCAGGCATTTGGGTACAAAGATAAGTGACCCCCGACTGCCTCCAGAGCAGAATAGTCGGGCCTCCTTTCAGGAGCACTGACAGGGTTGACCAGAGAAGTGATCTGTGTCACCCTGGTGTTGCGGACCCCCCTCTGCCGCGAGGGCATAGTCTTCCAGTGTTACCCCCTCCTCTGCCCCTAGAGGGGGGTTCACCACGTGTGTCCTGAAAGACTCCTTGGGCTTTTCGGAACCACATTTTACCTCCCCGTTGGCCTTTGGGGTAAGGCCGAGTAGGGGTGGAAAAACAGACTCTGACGGCAGAGAGTCTTTCCCTCCTGCTCACACCTGGCGAGAGTTTCCTTCACTTTGGGCCCAAAGAGAGATGAGACATCAAAAGGGGTGTTGACAAATGAAGACTTAAAGGCCTCCTCGAAGGAACACAAGCGCATCCAAGAATGTCTTCATAGAGTAATTCCTGTACCCGCTGCCCTACTCGTCCCATCAGCTGTATACAATACAAGACGCATGGATGAGTTCACAATGGAATTTAGGGTAGCAAGCTGAGCGGCAACTTTGACAGAAGCCCCTGCAGCTACAGTACCCTGAAGAGCATCTCACAACTCCTTAAGGAGATCTCTTTGCAGTCTGGTGAAATGGGTCAAACAGTTCAGGGATCGGAGTGTAAAAGTCGCTGAACTAACCATGTGTTTTCCATATTGATCCATGGATCCTGGACTCTGTTAGGAGAATGGATTGATGAGGAAGTCTCAGACATCTCCTTTTTGGTGGCCGCCGCCACCACCATGGCATCAACAGGGACTCCTTGGGACAAAAAGGACTTGTCTACGGGGGGCAGAAAAGAACTTATTAGGCCTCCGAGGGACAGGTTCCATGTACTCCGGTGACTCCCACGCCCTCAGAGAGACCAGCTGCATGAGCTCATAGAAGGGCGGAGACACCCAAGAGGTGGAGGGTTGAGACCCGAAAGCCTTCAGGAGAACTGACTCGTCCTCAGTAGGGCTTTTGGACTGCCAATCACCCCTCTGCCTAAGGATCTTGAGTATCTCTGCAAAGACGATATCCTCAGAGGGGGATCGTGGGGACCCTTCTGACTCATCCAAGTCAGTGTCAGATGTCAAAGACTCCTGTGGGGAGTCCAAGTGTCTCCTCTTACACAATCTCTTCCTGGGACCATCTCAGTGGGAGCCTCTGCGGAGGTCTCGGAAGAGCAAGAGGTGCCCTGTGGGGCTACCTGAGGCTCAGGGTCTCTACGCTTGGCCTGAAAAATGGAGGCAGAAGCGGACACAGGCGCTTTGGGGGAAGAAGAGTGCAAACCTGGTATTGAGGATGTCTTTGGGGACAAGGTTCTCCTCATGGCTTCGAAGGCATCATGGCTCTGATGAGGAGTCGTCGACGGACCCAAAGTTGCCGCCAAGCCCCTCCTGCACCAAGACCGTGGGTTCCGAGCCCGAGGTAGGAGCCGAGCTCATCCGAGCCGAGGCCTTGAGAGGAAGAGTCGACACCGACAAGTCTGTGCGACTATCCTCCCAGGACCTGACAGGAGAGTGTCAGCTCCTAGAGTCCCTGGTCAGCACCGAGGATATCAGAGTAGATGGAACCGATGACACCGGAGCAGGTCTCTGCTCCAAAGGCTCCACGATCAGCAGGTCGGCCCTCTCCAGCTCCGTAGGTCCAGTACTGCTCGGAGGAGGAGTCAAATCCGGGGTGGTGGTCTTCGGTTCAGATGCTAGGGCCGGCGCCGACAACAATTTAGCAAGGCCTGGTGCCCGTAAGAGCTTCTGCACCAATCGGTCCATATCCAAATCCGAAAGGCTGACAGAAGACCTTGAGGAGTGAACCGAAGGTGCCGATTGGAGGTGCAGGTCTATCAGAGACCGGCTCCAGAACTGTGGGCCAGCTCCGAAACAAGACGACACTCTGCTCTGAAGGCTGTGGAGCCAATGTCCCAGGTTCCTTCAGTTTCTTAGACTTTTTAGACTCACTGGAAACCTTGGAGTCTCCTGAAGACTTGGAAGATTTGGAGGACTTGCTGGCCCCATCCTGGTCAGTCAAAGCTTCAGCAAAAGGATGCTTCAGCAAGCCTCGATCAACAAGCTTCCTTTTCCTCTCTAATAAAACCCTCAAAGAAAAGGAGTGGCAGATACTGCAGGACTCCTGCAAATGCACAGCACCTAAACAATAAACGCACTGAACGTGCCCATTGGTCAGAGACATCTTTTGCCCACAGTCTGGACATTTCTTGAATCCAGACTTTGGGTGTTTTTCCTTATCCTCAGACATTTTACAAGAAAAACCTTTAGGCTTAACACTAACAAACCACACAAGCCTAAATACAGCCAAAACATTATCACAAACTACACTTAGGCTCAAGTTAACATGCCTAAAATATAAAACACACTCTAAACAATGACACGGAGAAAAAAGGGGGACAACACTACCTAAATATATATAACCACACTCTAAATATCTACTATAAATGCAATAACTATGAAAATAGAGAAACACACACTCTAAGTAGGCCAAACACGAGGCCACTACAATTATACCAAATAGTAAAGGCACCAAGGTTAAGGGTCTAACAGAAACACTACACTACAGGAAGTATTACAATACTAATCTAAGTAGGAGATTGAAAAAGTTATGAAATAACTTGCGAAAAAGAGATTCTTTGTTCAAAAAAGGCTCGCGCGAACTGGAACCACTGAGATCCGTGCAGCGGCAAACTAGATCTGAAGTAATTCCAGCAGTGCATCATGGGATAAAGGGCTTGGTCTCGAGCTACTGGTAAACCTTGAGCTTTGCAAATGGCCATGTTGGAGCCGATGGATCGGCTCTGAACCCATCTGTAATGAATGAACGGCGAGTTTGAACAACTTCACATCGGCTTTTTGCTTAACTATACAAGTGAGAAGATGGTCACTTAGGTCATCGGGGAGGGTACCAGTGGTGTACAGGTGGGGGTTACTATTTACAAGCACCCAGTTGAGTATGCTTTATTTTTGGTTGGGTTTACCTACCTGGTAGGGGTGGTTATGATTTGTGTAAATGCATGCAGGTTAATGTGGGTAGAAGGGGATTCTGAGGAACAAGTGCCCAAGTCTATGTTAAAATCTCCAAGAAGTAGGGTTTCTTGGGGGTAATGACATGATAGCCAGTGTAGGGTGTCTTCAAGTGTGGCTATATTATTACCCAGGGGAATATACATGCAGATGAAGTTGATGCATTTACTTTTGTTAAGTTGCAATCTAGTGGCAAGAATTTCGGCATTATTAATGTAAGGTGGCTGAGTAACATCTATGGTCACATTCAACTCAGATTTGTCGGGTATACCCCACCCCCCTTCCTGGAAACACGATCCAGCCTGTGTATGTTATACCCAGATGGTAACACTTCATTGTCAGTAGTGTTACATTTTAACCAGGTCTCAGACAGAGAATCTCAGGGGAGTGGACAGCCAGGAGTGCATGCAGTTCATGTACGTTGTTATTTATGCTCCTAATAGTGAGATGACAGGCCAGGAGAGAGTTAGTTGGTCTACAGATTATAGTTTTGTGGCTTTGTTTAGAAGTAGCGGGGGTGTATATGTCAGAAGTAGATGGGCCTGGGTTGGGGTGAATACCACCACCGAGTATATTAGGCTAGGTCTATACTTAGTGATAAGCTTCAGGAGTTGTTTAAAAGTCTGTAGTATTGTCTAGCTCTAGGGCTAATGTGCCAGGGGTTGGTATACTGAAAGAGTGAACAAGATGCTGAGTTGGACCCATTATTATCAGCATGGCTGAAGGTGAAATGCTTTACAACTGGGATGATAGAATGGCCTTTTGAGTACTGAGAACCAGTGAGCAACTGCTTTTCATACAAGTTGAGTACATAAGTGGCCAGCAGAATGGGAAGTAAGGAGTAGTGTAGCATTATGAGAGAAGGAGTATAGTAGTTAGGATATGTAGTTTGTATGACACAACAGCAGAAGATCTGATGGTCAATTTAGAGGTAATAGAGTGGGTGGAGAAAATATGTTAGGTGAAAGCTGATAGGATATTATAACAGGGTGGTAAGAGTATGTAGGTGAAAACTGATAGGATGTTACAACAGGGGTGTGGTTAAGTACCTATAAATTTAGAGGTACTGGGGGCGAGTGGAAATTAGGGGCAGGAAAGGGTGTGGAGCGAACCCGAGCGGAGCGGGGCTAACACTGACTACAAGTGTTTTCTTAGGCTTCCTGGAACCGTATGGTATATATTTAGTGTTAACTTAATGGCTGTACTTTTAAACTGTATTTTACATTAAATTACAGACTGTGTTTTATACTCTTGCAGGGTATTTGCTAGCTGTAGGTTATGGGTTTAGAGTATAATTTTCAGGGCTATATGTGGGAGACCAGAGTGATAATACACTATTCAGGGTTTAATTTTACTAATGTGACTTCCTGTACAAGGTCACACAATATTTGACAGACACTGCAGGAATGCCTTAGCATCAACTTGCCTTCTTCCAACCATACTACATGCTTCCTCTATTCTGATAAGCATCTGTACTACTATGTCTAAACTGGCCTCATGCTACTATAAAGTATATAAATTCACAACCAGCCTTTCTTAGAAAGCACATCACTGTCTGCCCAGAACAGCTAAACTGACTCGAACTCCGAAACCAGTTTACTTGCAACTAATCATTGCTTACAACCTCCTGTAATGTCTTCAGAAATAGGATTAGAAAGCACTCTACTACCTTACTAACCTATTAAGAGATAATGTTGCAGTAAACTCCTACTAGCTATCAGTAACATGTATAACACTGCTGGAATTTCCTTCTACTCACAGCATATGTCAAAACTATCTAACATCATTCCTACTTGTATTAAACAGATACAAAAAGCTGAATTTGCTAATTTTGTTCTGCTGACTGCTATGCTATTGAGTTTAAATACACAGCACTACTTCATATTGTCCGCATGCTGTTCGTATACTTTTCTAACTAGTGGTATGAATTTTAAATATTGCATTTTCTTGCCTTGTACCTTTGGTACTACTGCTCAGTAGTGGAATACTGCAGTATTACATGGTACTGATACAAGGTATACTAAAAAAATCTCAGTTATTGACACACTTTTTGATCATTGGTGGTCTTGCATTTCTGCATGTTACTAATCACTGTAGTGTTACGACATTTAAAGCTACTACTCTACAGTACTGTACTAGAAATTACAGGGCTACCTATGTGGTATACTTTTATTACTTGTCTGAGTGTTATACTGATACTATTTGGTTTATAGTTAGTGCACTTGAAAGAAAACTCATTTTGATGATCTATTACTGTTACTGCACAACCCAAGCACTGGGGATGCACAAGCCAGTGCATTTCTTTGTGCCGGTCCCAAGCTCGGATAAATGGGGAGGGTCGCGTCAGGAAGGGCATCCGGCGTAAAATTTTGCCAAACCATACATGCAGAAAACAGTACAGAAATTCATACCGGATCGGTCGAGGCCCGGGTTAACAACGACTGCCACCAGTACTGTTGGCCAACAGGGTGCTGGCAGAAATTGGGCTACTGTTGGCCAAAGGAGAAGAGGTGGAAGGCATGCCCAAAGGCAGGTAAAGGCTAGGACTGTGACAGTGAGGGTCGGAACTTTGAATGTTGGCAGTATGACTGGTATAGGGAGAGAGCTAGCTGATATGATGGACCGAAGGACGGTTGGTATATTGTGTGTGCAAGAGACCAGATGGAAGGGGAGCAAGGCTAGGTGTATCGGAGGCAGTTTCAAATTGTTTTATCATGGTGTGGATGGGAGGAGAAATGGCGTAGGCTGGAAATTGATGATGTAATGATGAATGTTGTTAGTGCATATGCTCCACAGGTTGGATGAGCGATGGATGAGAAATAAAATTTTTGGAGTGAGTTAGATGAAGTGGTGATGACTGTACCCAAGGGTGAGAGACTGGTGATTGGAGCAGATTTCAATGGGCATGTTGGTGAAGGGAACAGAGGGGATGAAGAAGTGATGGGTAGGTACGGTGTTATACAAAGGAGTGCAGAAGGTCAGATGGTAGTGGAATTTGCGAAAAGGATGGACATGGCTGTGATGAATATGTATTTTAACAAGTGGGAGGAGCATAGGGTGACATACAAGAGTGGAGGAAGATGCACACAGGTGGATTATATCTTATGTAGAAGGGCCAATCTGAAGGCGATTGGAGACTGTAAAGTGGTGGCAGGGGAAAGTGTAGTTAGGCAGCATAGGATGGTGGTTTGTAGGATGACATTGGTGATCAAGAAGAGGAGGATGAGTGTGAAGGCAGCACCAAGGATCAAATGGTGGAAATTGAAAAAGGGTAATTGTGAGGTGATGTGCAGGGAAGAGTTAAGACAGGCACTGGGTGGCAGTGAAGAGTAACCGAATAGCTGGGTAACTACAGCAGAGCTAGCAAGAGAGATGGCTAGAAAGGTGCTTGGTGTGACATCTGGAAAGAGGAAGGAGGACAAGGAGACCTGGTGGTGGAATGAAGAAGTACAGGACAGTATACAGAGGAAGAGATTGGAGAAGAAGAAGTGGGATTGTCAAAGAGATGAAGAAAGTAGACAAGAGTATAAGGAGATGAGGTGCATGGCAAAGAGAGAGGTGGCGAAGGCTACGGATAAGGCGTATGAAGAGTTGTATAAAAGGTTGGACACTAAGGAGGGAGAAAAGGACCCGTACCGATTGGCTAGACAGAGGGACCGAGCTAGTAAAGATGTGCAGTAGGTAAGGGTGATAAAGGATAATGAGGGAAACATACTTACACGCAAGGAGAGTGTGTTGAGCAGATGGAAAGAGTACTTTGAGGGGTTGATGAATGAAGAGAATGAGAGGGAGAGAAGGTTGGATGATGTGCGGATAGTGAATCATGAAGTGCAGTGGATTAGCAAGGAGGAAGTAAGGATAGCTATGAAGAGGATGAAGAACGGAAAAGCCGTTGGTCCTGATGACAAACCTGTGGAAGCATGAAGGTGTTTAGGTGAAATGGCAGTGGAGTTTTTAACTAGATTGTTTAATGAAATCTTGGAAAGTGAGAGGATGCCTGAGGAATGGAGAAAAAGTGTTTTGGTACCAATTTATAAGAATAAGGGTGATGTGCACAGTTGTAGTAACTACAAAGGGATTAAACTGATCAGTCACAGCATGAAGTTATGGGAAAGAGTAGTGGAAGCTAGGTTAAGAAGGGAGGTGGTGATTAGTGATCAGCAGTATGGTTTCATGCCAGGAAAGAGCACTACAGATGCAATGTTTGCTCTGAGAGTGTTGATGGAGAAGTACAAAGAAGGTAAGAAGGAGTTGCATTGTGTCTTTGAGGATTTAGAGAAAGCATATGACAGGGTGCCTAGAGAGGAGTTGTGGTATTGTATGAGGAAGTTGGGAGTGCCAGAGAAGTATGTAAGAGTGGTACAGGATATGTAGGAGGGTAGTGTGACAGCGGTGAGGTCTGTGGTGGGAGTGACAGATGCGTTTAAGGTGGAGGTGGGATTACATCAAGGATCAGCTCTGAGCCCTTTCTTATTTGCAGTGGTGATGGACAGGTTGACAGATGAGATCAGACAGGAGTCCCCATGGACTATGATGTTTGCAGATGACATTGTGATCTGTAGTGAGAGTAGGGAACAGGTGGAAGAGACCCTGGAGAGGTGGAGATATGCTCTAGAGAGAAGAGGAATGAAGGTCAGCAGGACTAAGACAGAATATGTGTGTGTGAATGAGAGGGAGGATAGAGGAATGGTGAGGATGCAGGGAGTAGAGGTGGCGAAGGTGAATGAGTTTAAGTACTTGGGATCAACAGTTCAGAGTAATGGTGAGTGTGGAAGAGAGGTGAAGAAGAGAGTACAGGCAGGATGGAGTGGGTGGAGAAGAGTGTCAGGAGTGATTTTTGACAGACAAGTCCCAGTAAGAGTGAAAGGGAAGGTCTACAAGAGGGTAGTGAGACCAGCTATGTTATATGGGTTGGAGACAGTGGCATTGACAAAAAGGCAGGAGTCAGAGCTTGACGTGGCAGAGTTGAAGATGTTAAGATTTGCACTGGGTGTGACAAGGATGGACAGGATTAGGAATAAGTATATTAGAGGGTCAGCCCAGGTTGGAAGGTTTGGAGACAAAGCCAGAGAAGCAAGATTGCACTGGTTTGGACATGTGCTGAGGAAGGATGCAGAATATATTGGGAAAAAAATGCTAAGGATGAAGCTGCCAGGTAACAGGAAAAGAGGAAGGCCTAAGATAAGGTTTATGGATGTGGTGAGAGAGGACATGCAGGTGGTTGGTGTGACAGAGCAAGATGCAGAGGACAGGAAGAAATGGAAACAGTTGATCTGCTGTGGCGACCCCTAACGGGAGCAGCCGAAAGAAGAAGAGATTACTGTTAGGTTGAGACGACATCAGCATACTAGGTAAAGCTATTTGATGTAAATTTGCCACTTGTTACTGATTACATTGCTTAATTGTACTTATTTCTATCACTTTTACATTTATCAGTTTTAGGTGACTATAAGACTAATAACCACAGGAGGCCAATATAAGCCAAGCCATGCTAATTAAAGTGAGAATCAAACCCTGCATATTGTGCCTGTGAGCTAAGTAGCTTAACTGTTATGCCAACCACAAAACATTTTTTTGTTGCACTTGTGAATACTAAAGTAGTCACAGCTCATATCCCTTTCTCCTTTAGCCGTATCCCACATTATCACCTTTTTTAAGTCTGGTCAATTATCCTCCTGTCCTGTCTCATGAGTAAGTTACTAACCTACCCTGTTTTGTTACATCCCTTCATCTGCATTTGCCTATATGGAATCTCGGCTAGCATTTGCTTTTCTGTAGCCATCTTGACAGCAGTAGGTATTTTGAGGCAATGTAGTCAACCTCACCTTGGTTCAGTGTGCGTGACAGGTGTAAGTATTTACTCAACTTAGAGGCTAACTTTTACCTCAGAGCACATTCGGTAAGCACAACACACACAGCACAGATCATTCCTCTAAACAGACTTATGCTGAGGTTATTAAGAGGACACTGCCTAAGCCTCCTAGGTTAAAGCCTAAGAAATCTCCATTAGCTGACACAGACATACACACACCTTCACACCTACCACCAGTGTACAAACTACTAAGAGTCAGAAGGTTGCAGACTCAATGCCCTTATAGCCCAATGAGACTGCATCTAACCTTTTCAATATTTTAGTAATCAGTAACTGTTGTTGGGCATACAGAAATCACCCTCCCAAGGCGAGTTAAGAATAGGTTGACAGTTGTCTACCTTTCTGGAACCAGGACTTTTATATGTAAAAGTATGGAGCATATTACCTCAGCCCTCAATAATCTGGACATTGAAAATCTCTTAACCCTGGACCCTCACTGATATGGCTTTGTCAAAGGAGGGTCCTCCCTCTCTAACCTCATTAATTTCTTTGAAAAAATAAGTAAAGCAGTGAATAATGGTTATTTTCCACATACATACAACATATCTTGAGCTGGCCAGGGCCTTTGACAATTCCCCATGTAGGTATTATTGACAAACTTGTACATCTAACCTTAAATTCTTATGCTGAGTGGAAGATAACTGGTTGTCTGACAGAACACATATGGTTAGTGTTGCGGATTCCACTTCTGAAAGCAAACAGGTTACCAGTGGTCTGCCACAGGGGCTTGGTGATGGGCCCCCTCCTATCTGGCATCTATTTCTCAGACTTGCAGGAAAACACTACTGACCTGTGGTTATCTAAGTTTGCAGACGACTGCAAATTGGGTGTTAGATCTACCACTGATTCTGAATTGCTCCAATCTGAGTTAGAACATGTTAACAGTTGATCCAAGGACAAAGACCTCAAATTAAATGTGAAAAAAAATGCAGCATAATTCATTTTGGTAAACTAAAACATTTTCACTTACTATGCAAGTGGCACACCTCTGTAATAAAGAATCTGGTAGTCTATTGGCCGTTTTGGGCCAATTTCTAGCTCTTTCAAGTCCCCCTGTATAAAACCCGCTTTTGCGCGGCTTTGCGCATAGCGCAGCATCGGGCAGCACCACTTAATTGGGTTTAAACCATTCTCGGCTCCATAAAGTCTGCTCTTCACTTTTTCCCTTAGAACTGATCTAGTTCTCATAATAAACACCCTATTCCTACTCTAAAGCCTGGCACTTGCTCACTAAAGCAATTATATAAGTCGGCACTAAAAAATTAAAAGCACTACACCCTCACAAACTCCCCTTGAGTACCTTGTTCCCCAACTGGCCCCTTTTTTCAATTATAAAGGAATTCCCAATACTATTCTAGCATGTCCAAAGGTCAGTTGTCAATCTCCTCTCCGGTCCAGCTGGTGAATCTGGGAATCTTGAGGCAATGTTACAACTGCCTCATGTACACAGACAACCCTCTCCTCCTCCCAACAAATTCCAACACATGACAGATGCAACCATATGGCCAAACTGGAGGCTAAGCTCTCTCAACTCAGTACTGGCGTAACCAGTCAGGAGGAGAAGGAAAAGTACAGTTTTGTACCTACCATAAATGTAGATGTTCGAGGATTCCCTTGCTGCAGTCCTGACTATTGGGTATAGTCCGCGTCCCAGTCGGCCCGAATACCAGAGTATAAGGCTGACGTCGGTCATGGCGCCTTAGACTGACGTCAGTACGTCAGGGTACTAATGCGCATGACCGACGTCATTTCCTCAGTCTTTTCTTGCCCCAGATGTCAGAAGACCCAAAAAGACAAGTCCCAAAAACAACCTGCACCAATAAACATGTACAATATATACAGTAATATATATATACAAAAAATATAAGCATGTAAAGGCACCTACACCACCACCCTGAAACACAGAGGGGAAGGAGGGAGGTAAATTGGACTGCAGCAAGGGAATCCTCGAACATCTACATTTATGGTAGGTACAAAACTGTACTATGTTCTTCGTCTTCCCTTGCTGCAGTCCTGACTATTGGGTAGAATCCCAAAGCAGAGGTAAGGGAGGCTGGCAAATTATAAAGTAGCAGGAGCTGACAACATGCCTTGTAAAACAGCTGTGGCAAAACCAGCTCTAGACTTAGAGTATATAGGCAGGTGATAATGCCTAGAGAAAGTATGCACTGAACTCCAAGTAGCTGCTTCCAGAATATCCTTAGTTGCCACCCCTTAGAAATGCTGTTGAAGTGGCAGTAGCCCTAGTGGAATGAGGCCTAATCCCAGCTGGAACCTCTTTGCCATGATGGGAATAACAAAATGCAATGCAAAAGCCAATCCACCTAGAAATAGTTTGTTTTGACACAGGTTTGCCCTGTGAACTTAAAGCAAAAGAAACAAGTAACTGCTGAGACTGCCTAAAATCTTTAGTCCTGCTCAAATAATAACGCAATTGCCTGTGTACATCTAAAGTGTGCAAAATCTTTTCCCCTTTATTTTGAGGATCTGCAAAAACGTAGGCAAATGAATAGTTTGGTTTAAAGCCACACTAGAAACCACCTTAGGCATAAAGGAAGGATTAGTACGTAATGATACCCTGTCCTTATGGAAAATCAAAAAGGGCTCTACTGCCATAAGGGCCTGCAACTCAGACACCCTTCTTGCAGAAGTAATAGCCAACAGAAAAGCCGTCTTCCATGACAAATATTTCAATTCAGCAGTAGCTGCCGGCTCAAAAGGTTGTAGAGTAAGTTTTTCCAACACAAAATTGAGATCCCAAGCAGGAGTAGGAGCTCTACGTGGGGGTCTTATATTCTTTGCCCCTCTAAGAAACTGCTTGAACAAAGGATGCGAAAACAAAGGTGGGTCACAATCATAGTGAGCTGAAATTGCTGCAGCATGAATCTTTATGGAAGAGAAAGACAAACCTTTGTCCAATAACTCAGTAAGATATTGAAGAGCCACACTCAAATTAGGCTCTGAAATCTCCAAATTCTTTGCTGTACACCAAAATAAAAATCTCTTCCATTTTTCTGTACACTCTCCTAGTACTAGGCCTTCTAGCTTCCATAATCACATTTAAAACTTGTTGAGGAAACTGAGACCTTCCATGTTTCAACACAGAATATGCCAAGCTGTGAGATGGAGAGATTGAAGCTTGACATTGAGCAGATGACCGTCCTTCTGAGATAACAGATGAGGAATCAGAGGTAAAGGCCATGGAGGCTTCTTTACAAGACTCCTTAGAAGTGGGTACCAGTGTTGCCGAGGCCAATCTGGAGCTATCAAAATCATCCTTGGCCTGTCCTGTCTGACCTTTAGTAATACCTTTGGAAGAAGAGGTAGAGGTGGAAAAGCATAGACATGAAGGTTTTTCCAACTGAAAGACAGAGCATCCACTTTCCAAGCTGTGTGATGAAACCCCTTTGTGCAATACCTTGGCAGCTGGTGGTTTAGTGGAGAAGCGAACAGATCTATGTCTGGAGTTCCCCATGACACTGTCAATTTCTGAAATACATGAAGATCCAGTTTCCACCGTGGGGATCCATGATTTGTCTGCTTAATACATCTGCTAGGGAGTTCTGTGCTCCTGGCAGAAACCTTGCCTGAAGAGTCAGTTGCAGGCTTAACGCAGTCTCCCATAAAATCATTGCTTGCCTGCATAGAGGATAAGAATGTGTTCCCCTTGCTTGTTGATGTACCACATGACAGTTGTGTTGTCTGTCAGAATCAACACCTGCCCTGGAAGAAGTAACTCCTTGAACGCCATCAATGCAAACTGGACTGCTAACATCTCCTTCATGTTGATATGTAGATGCTGTAGTCTGGCAGGCCACTTGTCTTGTATCCACTTTCCATTTAGATGAGCTCCCAAGCAGTGTCCGAGGCATCTGTCGTTAAAATCTGACTCGCCTCTGGCCGGGTCACAGAGAGTCCCTTGTTTAGGTGACATTCCTGAGCCCACCACAAGAATTCCTTTTGAAGGCAAGGTATTATTTGAATGACAGTGTCCAAATCTTGGCAGTGCTGTGTCCATACATTTTTGAGATACCATTGCAGCTTCCTCATATGCAGTTTGGCATTGGGAAGCACCAGAATACAAGATGCCATGAACCCTAATGCTTGAAGGACTGTCCTTGCAGTCAGCACGGACTGATGAGATAGTTGATGGAAGTAAAGTGACAGACTCTTTTGTTTGTCCGGGGTTAAAAGGCCATCTGGGCTGCTGTATTCAGTCTCACACCCAGAAAGCACATGTCTTGAGAGGGTACTAGACTGGACTTTATTTCGTTCACAGAATACCCTAGGCATCTTAGCACTGCTATGACATATTCCAGATGCTGTAGAAGGTGTTCTTTTTCTTGAGCCAGAATCAGGCAGTCGTCCAAGTAAGGATAAATTTGAATGCCTTGAAGCCTGAAGTAAGCTATCACTGGAGCCAGAACCTTTGTGAATACTCTGGGCAGTAGATAAGCCAAAGGGCAATGCAGAGAACTGATAATGAAAATCTCCAGTTGAAACGCAGATACTTTCTGCAACTTAGCCTTATGGGCACATGAAGGTAAGCTTCCTTGAGATCCAAAGTTACCATCCAGTGATCCTTGCCCAGCAGAGGTAACAGTTGCTGTAACGTCAACATCTTGAACTTGGGAATGTCCAGATAAGTGTTGAGGATAGATAAATCCAAAATTGGTCTCCACGTGTTCCCCTTCTTTGGTACTAGGAACAGGCGAGAATAAAATCCAAGCCCCTTTCTGACACAGGGACTGGCTGAATAGCCCCTATCTGGAGTAACTGAGAAACTTGCTTGAGAGCCTCTTTTCTTTGTGGAGGAGGAACATCTGGCATGCCTTTGAAAGGGGCATTGTGTGGAAATAAAATCTGTACCCGTGATGAATGATATCCAGCACCCATCTGTCTTGAGTGATTAAATCCCAATTTTCTTTGAAAAGAGACAATCTTCCTCCCAAAGGAGCTGCCAGACGAGTCCACTGGCAGCTGAAAAGGCAGGTCATTGGTTCTGCTTACGAAAGGACTGACCCCTGCCCTCACCAGAAGTCTGAGCAGGTGAACTGTCTGATCTAGGCCTAAAGAACCTTGAGCCCTGCCCCTACCACGTCTAGATCTACCCCTAGACTGGGAACCATAAGCAGGATATGTCCACCCCTTAGCAGGCCAATTTCTACTAAACTCGGAGGTTGCACCTGCAAAAATCTTTAACAGTCTGCATAGACTTAGCTTTGTCCTCCATTTTCTTTAAAACTGCTTCCACAGGCGGTCCAAACAACACATCAGACTGTAAGGGAGCATCCAAAATCCTGGTCTTAACATGCTCAGCTAAATTCTGATCCTTCAACCATGCATGTCTGCGAAGAACAGAACTAGTAGCAGCCACCCTCGAGGAGGCCTGAACAGCATCAAAACCACACTGCAAAGAATGCTTACCCACTTGTTCAGACACATGAACCAAATCCAGCAATTCTTTACACTCAATACCTTCCGCCAAAGCATCCACCTTAGATTTCAATTGTGAAAGGAGATAATTCTGATATTTCAGCATATGAAATTGACAATTCAACGCCTTCATGGCTAGAGTGGAAGAAGTATATACTTTCTTACCCCACCTGTCCAAAGCCCTTGCCTCTTTATCAGAGGGTACAGGATTTTTAACAACAGAAGCTTTAACACCTTTAGGCCCCTGAGAAACAGTTTCTGGGTCCGCCCTGGGACTCTTAAACAAATACTTATGAGCTTCGGGCACCCTATAATACCTATCAGGCTTAACAGGAGCAGGAGGCAAGGAATCAGGGTTCAGAGAAGCCTCTGCAAAAACATCCTCCACCACATTCAACACCGGAGGAATAGCTAAGGGCCTATGCTGAGGCAAAAACAAGAATTCCCTAAGCCTTTGTCTGGAGTCAGAGTAATCTTGGCCTTCCCATTTAAAATGCTCCCTCATGGAGTGAAGAGTCTCTGAAAATGAAAAATCCTCAGGAGGAGAAGCTGAAGGAGTGGAATCATCCACATCAGAATCAGAATAAGCAGGAAACTCTTGCAAGTCTTCCACAGAAGACTCTGAAGCCTGTGAACACTGTTCAAAACTATCAAACTCCTGTTCCACCCTAGGCCTCTTATCAGGTGGGGGCATAGAACCTCTAATCAGAGTAATCAAATCTTCAGCCATTTTAAGCATATGTTTCTTAGGCACAGAGCCCGAAATGCTAGGAGAAGCCCCTACAGAAGCTGAACTTGGCCTTCCTCTAAAAGAAGGTCTGGAAACAGAAGGAGAGGCCCTAACTACCTTGGGAAGAGAGGGAAGAACAGTTACCTGAGAAGCCCCCTCAGCCTGGCCTACTTCCTGAGAGGGCACATCCTGTAACAGTAAAGTATCTGCCTGAGACTCCATAGAGACTCCTGGCAAAACCTCTGGCTCCCCTGAGCCTTCTAAAGGACCGACGTCCGGGACTGCCGGTTCCTCTCCCCTAGACTTCACTGTTTTGTCCTTGCGCTTCTTAGATGAAGCAGGCGTCGGAGCATCCGACGGCATAGTATAATTGCAACGCTTCCCAAACACTAACCTAGCACAATCAAGCCTCCTCTTAATAGTGCGCTTATTAAATCTAGCACAAGAGCGGCAACCAACAACGTCGTGCTCAGGCCCTAAACAAGGTATACACAATGTATGATAATCCCTATGCGGTATCTGCTTCCCACAAGAAATACAGTTATTCACTTTTTCTGACATCCGGTAATATACTGAGGCAAGAAAAAACCAAAATGTTCCCCAACGGGGTTACTTAGCCAACTCTGTACTCGGTCTGAAACTCCCGTTTCGGACCATCTCAGAACGCCAACTTGCACTCGCAAAATTGCTTCTGCATCGGACCATGCGGCAAAAAAGACTGAGGAAATGACGTCGGTCATGCGCATTAGTACCCTGACGTACTGACGTCAGTCTAAGGCGCCATGACCGACGCCAGCCTTATACTCTGGTATTCGGGCCGACTGGGACGCGGACTATACCCAATAGTCAGGACTGCAGCAAGGGAAGACGAAGAACATCCACACTCACTACAATTCCAGTCTCACATAGACCTACCACGACAGCAAACCAAACACAAACACACAAAAACATACTCGGAGGCTCTAAATAAAAATCTGCCTAAGCAGCAGAGACCTCCAAAGCAGACACCCAAGCAACCGGTACCACAAAACAAAACACGTGCAACACATAGCTCACAAAGCCAGTGTGCCGAACAGTCACAGCTCTTAAGGCTAAACAACACACCTGATACACTTGTAATAGGTGACTATCGTCAGGCACACTGACATCCCGCTCACCAGGCTGAACAAGAAGGTCACGGTGAGCTGCCTGTCGGGCGCTAGGATCCACCACATAACACAAGCACTCAGGTCACTCCAAGGCAAGTACAAATATGACTCAGTCATTGTCCATGCTGGTGTGAATGACCTGAGACGTACCTCCCTGGACTACATGAAAAGAGACATAGAGGAGCTCTCTGAGCATGTAGCCCAGGCCGGTATGACACTGACCTTGAGTAGCATCTTACCCTCACCAAGAATGATGCCACAAAAAGAAGACAAGATGATTAATTTCAACAAATGGGTTAAGTATTGGTGCCATTCAAAGGGGATCCAATGCCTGTCAGCCTGGGGTGACATGCTTGACAAGCCACGATGCTTCACTAGGGATGGCTTGCACCTGTCACCCCTGGGCTTTCGGATATTGGCAAAGGCTCTTGCCACCCCCACAGTGCCTTTTTTAGGCAAGGCTCAAAAGACAAACCCACTTCCATAGGTATCACAAGGGATAAGAAACTAAGAGCAATGCTACTCAATGCCAGAAGTCTAAACCTCAAGATGCATGCACTCGAAACTCTCCTTAGCATGGAGAACATCGATATCTGTGCAGTAACAGAAACCTGGTTCAAGGCTCCCGAGAGCACCCCAGCACTACCAGGTTATACCTCATACCATGCTTTTCGGCCCCAAAACTTGGACCGAACCACAAGAGGAGGGGGAGTATCAACATTTGTCAAAGATACCCACACCTCCAGGTTGGTGGCACAGCACGAAGCATCAGAGACTATCCATGTGCAACTAACAGTGGATAAAACTGCCTTCCAGTTTACAGCCTGCTACAGACCACCCTCCCAAACCCAGGAACCCCACTCGGCCTTCCTGAGAACACTGGAAAATATGAAGGTCTCTCCAAACACCACTACATTGGGCGACTTCAACTACCCAAACACAGACTGGGAGCATTACTCTAGCTCCAACACCCTAGCCCAAAGGTTCCCAGAATTTATAAACTCAAATGCTATGGAACAACTTGTTACCACTCCCACAAGAGGGGAAAACATACTGGACCTGATCATCACCAACATGGGGACTCTATGCTCCAGACCAGAAGTGTATCCCTCACTGGTAAGATCAGACCATAAACTGATCTCACTGGATATTCACATCCCGACCCCACCCCATGCCCAGAAAACCACAGTGAAAAACTTCTCTAAAGCAAATTTCACACTCCTCAAAACCGAGGCAGAATCCTTCAAAGCCCCCGGGCCTGTGGAAAATACAGCCCAGACCGCAGAATCCTTTATACACGCATTCTATGAACACCTTCAGGAATGCATGGATCATGCAATCCCAAATAAAACCAAGACCCAATCCTCCAAAGGCAGACGTCCTGTCTGGTGGACCCCAGCCATAAACAAACTATACAATAGAAGGAGGAAGCTACTACATGATAGAGCAAAATCCCAAAAAGGGAAGGAATCTCTGATCAGTATTAGCAAAAAACTACGGGTACTCATAAAATCGTCTAAGGCCAGCTTAGAGAGAAAAACTGCACAGGACACTAAGGATAATCACAAGGCTTTCTTTAGTTATGTCAGGAACCTGGCTGGAAATTCCCAGATATGCTCAGAATTAGTCCAAAATGACAAAAATACACTGAACCCACAGACATTGCCAACATCCTAGCCGACAGGTTCAGAGCAAACTTCTCCCCCCCGCCACCAAAAAGGCAAATATCTATCCCAGCAGTGTGCTGCCCCCCTGACATCTCAGATGGTCAGTTAAGAGCCGCCCTCTCCAAAGCAAAAAACACAGCATCAATGGGACCAGACTGTGTCCCGGGCTGCATCCTACATGAACTCCAAGAAGAGCTAAACCTAAACATAAAACTACTGTTCAATCTCAGCCTTACTACAGGATATGTACACAAAGAGTGGCGTACAGCAACAGTGGTCCCTCTCCACAAAGGTGGTGCCTCAACAGACCCTGGAAACTATCGCCCCATAAGCCTGACTAGCTTGGTCTGCAAAGCTATGGAAAGGATCATTATGGACCTCATAAATAAAGATATTGGGGACCTACAGACACTGGATCCTACCCAGTTCGGCTTTGTTAAGGTCAAATCCTGCCTCCTAAACCTGGAGGATTTCTTTGAAACAGTCACCAAGGCCATTGACGAGGGGAAGGTGGTCCACACAGCCTACCTGGACCTCGCAAAAGCCTTCGATACAATACCCCACTCGGGCATTATATATAAGCTCACCAGCTTAAATATAAACCCCTATGTCACTAGATGGGTTGCAAACTGGCTCAAAGACAGAACCCACATGGTTAGAATTGCTGGAGCCATGTCAGACTCCAAACCAGTTACAAGTGGCGTCCCACAAGGCTCAGTCCTGGGACCTCTCTTGTTCGGTATATATTTCTCAGAGGTACAGACCAACACGGAAGGACTGTGGCTGACCAAGTTCGCAGATGACTGCAAACTGGGCGCCATAATCGGCTCTCCAGCCGACACAAGCATCCTCCAAAAGGGCCTCAATAGAAACAGACAACTGGTGCCAGCGCCATGGCTGGCCTCAAGCTAAACGCCAAAAAGTGTATAGTCATCCCCTTTGGCAAAAACAAAGTGCCCACAAATTACCACATAGGTGGTAATCCATTAAGTATGGAAGAAGTAATTAGGGACCTGGAGACCCAAGTTGATAGCAATCTCTCATTTGACAACCACGTGGCCAAAGTGGTTAGAAAAACATTTTATATAGCCCACCTAACCATGAAGGAATTCACATCTAGATCAGGGGAGGTCATCGTGCCTCTTTACTCATCCCTCATCAGGCCCATAATTGAGTACAATGCCCCTTTTGGGATGTACCTTACCAGACACCTGCAGCAACTGGAAAGACCCCAAAAGTACCTCACCAAGAGGATCAAAGGGCTCAAACAGATGCCATATGCTGCCCGGTTAAAGAAACTCCAGCTCTACTCAGTGGCATATCGCCTGCTCAGAGGCTATCTGTGCCTGACGTATAAAGCCATGTCCAACCCAGAATTAATGGACATGCTGCACCTCAGAAAATCCAAATCCCATCGAGCTACACGCTCGAGAGACTTGAACCTCAGCACTGAAATAAATAGGGAGGGGAAAGATTCATAACCCAGATGCTCCCTTCACTCTGGAATAAAATCCCAGTCCAGGTTAGGCAGAGTCCCTCATTGACTCTCTTCAAGAGGAATCTTGATGAGTGGATGGGAGATCGTAGGTTTACCCCGGGTATCACTTCTGTGTCACTGTTAGACAGAGGCACAGTATACTAACCTCGAAAAAAGGCATAGCAAAATTAATTTAAAGTGGGTGGCAAAAGCCAAACACACTCTGGCTAGGCTTATAAATGCCCTAGGGCAGATAGCCTAGTATGAACCTATGAACCTATAAGACACAGTCATAAGGGATCTAGGCAGTGTTGTTGATATTTCCTTATTGTTTGACCATCATAACTCCATAGTAGTACAGAGATCCTTCTATCTAGCCCACCTAATTTTTAAAGGCATCTCCGCCTGATCCAGAGAAGTCTTAATTTCTCTTTACTCATATCTCATTGGTCCCTTCATTGAATGTTAAGCACCTATTGGCATGTATTTGTTTAAACATATCACTTGACTTAGAGACCTCAGAAATGTATAACTAAAAAAATCATTGGCCTCAATAATCTTAGACTGCCAAGCCCTGTCTCTCTACTCAGTCCATTATAGACTGTACTTGGGGATTTGTGTCTAACCTTTTGAGTCATGGAAGATCCAACCCTCTTTGACCTTTTCCTCCACCGAATAAATGACACCCCAAATACCATGTCAAAGTAACTAAACCATCAACAGATTAATAAGACACATTAACAAGATAGATTTTTACAGCAGTGTATCCCTCACCTCTGGAACAAGCTTCCACTAAATGTCATTGCGTACAACACCCACATTGGTATGTATATCACCAGGCAAATGCTAAAAATGTAACATCCAGAGAGGTTTCTCATAAAAAGAATACAGGGTGTAAACATGTCTTACATGGATGATCTCAAAACTGTATCTCTGCACTCAGGTTCCTACATACTACTGAGGGGCTATCTATGTCTGGCATACAAGGCATTCTTGGTTACAGCTCTGATGGACCTTGTACATACCTGCAAAACAAACATAATCAAAATTACCCAACCTAGGGACTTAAACCTTTCTTGCAACATAAATAGGACATCCTGTTGAGACTGGTATGTCTCACAGAGACTCTTCCTCCTCTGGAAGACGCTTCTCATCCATGTGAAGAACAGTTATTCCCCAACCCAATTCAAGTGCAACTTGGACCAGTAGATGGGTAATCAGAAAATCACCCCTGGTCTGGCACCTACATTCCTTGTGGACAAAAACAGCCTATAAGTTCTTCACTATCCAAGCCCTAGGCTGCATATACCCCTTAAAATAATCATAAGATACCTAAACTTGTCAGAGATATAGCTGGAATGCATGACTAGGCTTAACAACTCCCCTGTGGTCATTAGCCTAGTATAAACATGGTTATCAGCTAGGTGCCAATTAGAGAAACTCCTCAAACTGTCAAAATAAAGTTTTGTAGTAGCAGGACTTCTTGCCTCCTACAACACACGCATATTCTCTGCAGAGAGGTGCCTAAAAGCTTTAGAACAGAATCATCGAGGCAGTTATTTGTAGATGTTTGAAAATGGGTTGCATCAAACTCCCTGTGTTTTTTTAAGAGTAGGCCCAGTTAGTAAGGAAACATAGTATTTGCCCTTGGACTATTCCATAAGAAGAAAAAAAGTGCAACTGTGTAAAATCATATGATAGCAAATGCCCTTCTCTTCACTGTTGCAGTATTCTTCACTAAAGAGATCCCCTGCCAAGGACAGCCCGACATCCAGCCAGAATACCAAAGCCTTATGCTATAGGGACATTGTACATCACAGGCATGCTCCCCACTCATGGCGTAGGGCATAAAGGTGCTTTGGTAACATATACTAAAGCTCATAAACTGTACTTTGTAAATAGCATTACTGAGCTCAAAATTTTACTTTGTAAATAGCAACTGACTTGGTACCAATGTTAGCAATCACACACATTATTATATTTTGTCTACAACATTTTTACATATGTGTACTCTTGTTATTTGTATTTCTTTGTATATAATCATTAGTGTTAGCATTGTTTTTTGGAGCTTTTCTCCCAAAGACTCCGCTAAAAATGGACTCCTGGCCCAGAAGGACATTACCCAATTAACAAATGTAATAAATAAAATACGGACGTCCAAACATCAGAGTTGAACAGCCCCAGGAGAAACAACAGACCAAGGAAAAAGAGGAACATGTGCATCCAGACAGGAGAAAAGAAAAGGGGAAGGAGAGAGGGAGCAAATACTGAAAAGTGAAGAGAAAGACATCCACTGCTTTGGTAACATTGTACACAACTGCACTACATCCTTCCATATCACTGTTGCAGTATTACTCACCAAGGAGGAAAGCTAGGAGGAAGAAGGCCCAGAAGCACCCTCTAAAAAACAATGCATGACTGTTTTGGCAAAGCCAGTCCTTGCCCTGGAAACAACTTCCAATTTGTAACGCTTAGTGAAATTATGTTCAGAGGACCAAGTAGCAGCCTTAAGGAAGGAACTGGTATTCAATCCTTTGAAAAAAGCACCAGAAGAAGCCACAGCCCTGGCAGAATGAGCCTTAAAACAGGAAGATAGGCTTTTCCCATGAAAATATTAACAAAAGGAAATGGCCGTAGTGATCCAGGATGGAAAGATTTGCTTAAAAACAGCCAAACCTAAAGACCTAGGATGAAAAGAAACAAAAAAATTGCTCAGATTTACAAATGGCTTTAGTCTTATCCAAATAATACCAGAACTGTCGATGAAAATCTAAGATGTGAGGAACCTTCTTGAATAGACTGATTAAGAGCCAACTCATTAACTGCCTTGGGCATAAAATGATTAATACAAAGAAACACCCTGTTTCTATGTAAAACAGAAAAATGATAACAGTCAGAAGGGGCCTGAAGCTCAGACACCCTCCTAAGTTGAAGTGAGGGCCAAAAGAACAGTATTCCAAGTACAATGGTATAGAAAAGCTGAAGCTGCAGGCTCAAAAGGAGCCAGAGTCAATTTTTCAAGAAGAAAATTAATGTCCCAGGAAGCAGAAATAAGCTTCCTGGGGGCCTTAAGAAGGATGTCTTTAAGAAAACTACAGTTGTGTACCTACCATAAATGTAGATGTTTGAGTGTATTCACTGTTGCAGTCATTACACTTGGATTATCCTGCTGGCAGGCTACCCGCAGTCGGCCTGAATTCCAAAGTCATGGTCTGGCGTCAGTTACTGTCGCCTCTTCCCTGATGTCAGTGCGCCAGGGGTATAAAAGATGCAGCCGACGCCATTTTCTTCAGTTTTTCTTGCCCCAGATGTCAGGTGCTCCCAAAAGGGTAGGCTAAAAATTCTGATCATAAAAAAGCATGCACATAAAACTTCATCTACAAGCAAATACACCACATAGGTTGTATAGAATAGAGAAGTACAGATAAGTCCTAGCAATGAAAGGGGGGTGGTGGGAGGGTAACCTGGACTGCAACAGTGAATACACTCGAACATCTACATTTATGGTAGGTACACAACTGTAATATGTTCATCGTGTTTCACTGTTGCAGTCATTACACTTGGGTTGAATCCCAAAGCTGAGGTTGGGTGGCTGGGCCTAAATAGAATTAGGAGTGGCTATGAGGCCCTGCAGAACTGCAGTGGCAAAGCCTGTGCACTGAAGTCCAGGTTGCAGCCTACAAAATGTCCTTGGCTGGTGGTACTCTGAGGAAGGCTGCTGCTCTGGTAGAATGTGGCTTAATGCCCTTAGGCACTGATTTGCCATATTGCGAATAGCAGAAACGAATGCAGTGGCCTATCCATTTTGAAATAGTTTGCTTTGAAATAGCTTTCCCTTGCGATTCTGCAGCATATGCCACTAAGAGTTGCTCAGTCTTTCTGAAAGCTTTAGTCTTGTCCAAGTAAAAGCGTAGCTGTCTGTTTATGTCCAAAGAATGCAGAAGTCTCTCCCCCTTACTCTGTGGGTTTGGATAAAAGGTAGGCAAATGTATGGTTTGGTTAAGGGCCACACTGGACACTACACCTTAGGCATAAATGTTGGGTTTGTCCTTAGAGAAACCCTGTCCGGAAGGAAAATAATAAAATGTTCCACAGCCTTTAGTGCCTGTAATTCTGAGACTCTTCTTGCTGAAGTTATTGCTAGGAGAAGAGCTGTTTTCCATGAAAAGTATTTTATCTCAGCTGTTTTGGCTGGCTCAAAAGGAGGCAGTGTGAGTTTTTCCAAGACAAAATTGAGGTCCCATGCAGGTATTCCAGCTCTCCGTGGAGGTCTTATGTTTTTGGCCCCTCTGAGATACTGCCTTAGCAGTGGATGAGAGAAAATAGGTGGGTCCGTATTGTAATGAGATGAAATGGCAGAGGCGTGGATCTTAACTGATGAGAAGGATAGGCCTTTGTCCACCATCTCAGTTAGGTATTGTAAAATCTGAGGAATATTTGGAACAAGCATGTCAATTCCTTGGGCCTGGTTCCAAGCACAGAATTTCTTACATTTTTCTGCATAAGATTTTCTGGTGCTGGGCCTCCTGGCCTCCAAAATAACATCCATAACTGCTTTAGAGAGAGGTGTGTTCTGAATGGTTACATTATCCGCCATGCAGCCAGACTTAGGGTTCTGAGTTGGCTGTGTAGGATCTGATTGTTTTGTTGGGTCAGCAAATGAGGAATTTGAGGTAATGTCCAGGCTGGGCCTCGAGACAAGCTCTTTAGGATTGGGTACCAGTGCTGGCGTGGCCAGTCTGGGGCAATCAGTATCATTTTTGGCTTCTCTTGTCTGACCTTTAGGAGTACCTTGGGGAGGAGAGGCAGAAGAGGGAAGGCATATACTGAGAGGGCTTTCCAGCTGAAAGAAAGGACGTCCACTTTCCATGCTTGTTCGCGACAAGTCCGAGTGCAGTATCTTTGTAGCTGGCAGTTGTGAGGGGGAGGCAAATAGATCTATGTCTGGGCATCCCCATTTCCCTGTTATTCTGAAGATTTGTGGATCTAGTTTCCACTCGTGAGGATCCATGAGGTTTCTGCTTAGTCTGCCAAGGTACTTGTTCTTCCTGGCAGGAATTGTGCTTGCAGGTGTACTTGATAAGTCAATGCTGTATTCCACAAAGTCATGGCTTGTCTGCAAAGGGGGTAGGAATGTGTGCCTCCTTGCTTATGTACCACATGACTGTAGTATTGTTAGCCTTTATTAGCAGTTGTCCTGGATGAAGTAGGTCCTTGAAGGCTGTCAGTGCATTCTGTACAGCTAGCAACTCTTTTTGATTGATATGAAGATGCATTTGGCTTGCGGGCCATGTGCCCTGAATACATTTTCCTGCCATGTGTGGCCCCCAGGCATAATCTGATGCATCTGTTGTTAATGTCTGCCTGGCTGTGGGTAAAGCGAATGGCTGTCCCTTGTTGTGGTGACAGGCCTGTGACCACCATCGAAACTCCTGTTGCAGGCAGGGAATGAGAGTAATTAATATTTACTGGCTGTGTCAATGTTGACTCCAAACACTTTTTAGATACCATTGTAGTTTCCTCATATGCAGTCTTGCATATGGAATTAGCAGAATGCAGGATGCCATGTAGCCCAGAGCCTGCAGAATTTTTCTTGCAGATAACTGGGTCTTTGTTGCCATGTTTTCAAAGTAAGAAGTCAGTTGCCTTTGTTTGTCTGGCGTGAGATAAGCCATCTGGGCAGTTGTATTTAAGCTTGCACCCAGGAATATTATCTCTCGAGAAGGTACTAGTTTTGATTTCTTTTCGTTTACTGTGTACCCTAGGCAAATTAGCAATCTTTTTGCAAACGCCAGATGCTTTAGTAGAATGTCTTTGGTCTCTGCTTGATTAAGGCAGTCGTCCAAGTAGGGAAATATTTGAATTCCTCTTTGTCTGCAAAATGCAATTACTGGTGCCAGGCATTTTGTGAAGACCCTGGGTGCAGTAGATAAGCCAAAGGGCAGTGCAGAGAATTGGTAGTGCATTGAGCCAGCTATGCATCTGAGGTATCTTCTGCAAGATTGTCTGATTGGGACATGGCAGGTATGCCACTTTGAGGTCCAAAGTTACAAGCCAAGCCTTCTTGCCCAACATGGGCAGAAGTTGCTGTAGAGTCAACATTTTGAATTTTGGAATGTCCAGAAAAGTGTTTAGAATAGACAGGTCCAGAACTGTTCTCCGGGCTTTGTCCTTTCTTGGCACTAAGAAAAGTCTTGAGTAAAATCCTTGTCCCTGCTCTTGTTGTGGCACTGGCTGAATAGCCCTCATGTCCATGAGAGATGAAACTTGTTTTTGTGCCTCTGCCCATTGATTGCGTGGCAGGTCTGGTATACCCTTTGCCTATGGAAGGGTGTGAAAGTGGAACCTGCAGCCCTGAGAGACTATATTTAAGACCCATTTGCCCTGGGTGATCCTGTGCCAGTTTTGTGAAAAAAGTGCTAACTTTCCCCCCTAAGGGAGCTGGCAAAAGAAAAGTGCTTGGCATTTGCAGAGGGAAGTCATTGGGACAGTTTCCTATAAGGCTGTGACTTGTCTTCTCCGCTTTTGGAGGTAGAAGCACCCCATTTTGTCTAGGCCTGTATGAGCCCTGGGGTTGCCTGCCTCTAGGGCGTCTGAATCTGCCTCTTTGTGGTTTGTCTGCCACTGGAAAGGACCAATTCTTAGAAGGCCAGTTCCTGCTAAATCTGGGTGGCTGTACCTGTAAGAAATCCTTTACTGTCTGCATAGATTAAGCTTTATCCTCCATTTTCTTCAACACCTCTTCTGCCTTAACACAAAGTATCATGCTGTAATGGAGCATCCAATAATTTTGCTTTAACATGATCAGGCAGATTCTGTTCCTTTAACAAAGCATGCCTTCTAATAACAGAAGCTGCAACTGTGGCTTTGCACGAGGCCTCCAGTGAATCATAACCACATTGCAAAGTATGTTTCCCACTTGTTCAGCTGCATGCAATAAATCCTGCAATTCTTTGTTCTCAGAACATTCAGAATTTGTCAACATTTTTTGTTTTGACAAAGACATTAAGTATTGCTGATATTTGAGCATATGAAACTGACAATTTAAAGCCCTTATAGCCAAGGTAGCAGAAGTGCAAACTTTTTTCCCCCATCTGTCCAGAGCCCTAGAATCTCTATCTGAGGGGACAGGGTTTTTAGCAGAAGCGGCATTGACCCCTTTAGGACCCTGCAAGATGATTTCTGGGTCAGCAGCAGGGTTTTTATATAGAAATTTATGGAAATCTGGAACCCTGTAGTATCTGTCCGGCTTAACTGGTGCAGGAGGTAAAGAGTCTGGAGACAGGCCTGACTCTGAAAATACATCTACTATGTCTAGAACAGAAGGAATTGCAGGAGGTCTGTGCTGAGGCAGTAACAGAAAGTCTCTAAGCCTTTTCTTAGAATCTGAATAATCCTGGCTCTCCCAGTGGAAATGCTCCCTCATGGTTTGCAGGGTTTCCCCAAATGAGTAATCCTCAGGAGGAGAAGCTGTAGGAATAGAATCTTCAGCATCAGAATCCTCATAGGGAGGAATATAATATCCCTGTTCTGAAGAAGAATCAGAGGAAATAGAAACCTGATCAGAGGAATTATATTCAGTATCTTGCCTAGGCCTCTTTTCAGGAGGGGGATGGGAACCCCTGATCAAAGTAACTAGGTCTTTGGCCATTCTGAGCATCTGTTTCTTAGGCATAGAAATCTGTCCTGGAGAATGCTGTACTTGTTTCCTTGTCTTTAAAACTGCTTTAGACTTTGTCTTGGATGCTGAAGTAGGCTTTATATAAAGTTGTGTAGGTCCAACAACACCCTCAGAAGCAGATGCCTGCTCAGCGGCTCCGGACCCATCTGAGGGATTGATTTCCGAAGGGCCAATACCTTGAGTATCCAGAGGCCTAGTTGTCTCCACGTGGGAGTCGGAGGCAGCCTGTGGCACTGAGGTATCGGGAGTCAGGGGCTGTGAAAGTGCCTCATTGAGAACCGGCGACTGGCCTAGAAGAGGATTTGTCGGTTTTGGACCTCGCATGCCTGTCCTTTTCTTTATCCTTGCGCTTTTTATGAATTCCGGTCATTGGTTGTTCCTACGGCATTATATAGTTAAACCTTCGGCCAAAGTAATGAAAAGCAAAATCGTACCGACGCTTTATAGTGCGTTGGTTAAATCTAGCACAAAACCGACAACTAGCAATGTCGTGATCAGGGCCTAGGCAAGGAATACAGTAAGAATGAAAATCCTTATGAGGTATTTGCTTCCCACAAGAAATACAATTGTTAACTTTTTCTGACATCGGTCTGGAGCAAGAAAAAAGTTTCCCCAATGGGGTACTTAGCTTTATTGAAGACTTCTGATCTGAAATTCAATTACGAAATTCTGAGGAGTTGGCCGACTGGCACTTGCGAACTGCTTTTGCTTCGGGCACAACGCGGCAAGAAAGACTGAAGAAAATGGCGTCGGCTGCATTTTTTATACTCCTGGCACAGTGACGTCACGGAAGAGGCGACAGTAACCGACGCCGGAACAAGACTTTGAATTCAGGCCAACTGCGGGTAGCCTGCCAGCAGGATAACCCAAGTGTAATGACTGCAACAGTGAAACACGATGAACATCTGTTTGACATCAAACCTAGAAGCCAAAGGCAGACAAGGAGAAATAGCTGAAAGGTGGGCTTTAACTGAAGAATATGCCAACCCAGGATTGAGCAATTCATACAAATAAAAGGCAGAGCCAAAGGAACTTCCACAGAAAGTGGATTGAGGCTACGAGCAAGGCACCAGATAGAAAATCTCTTCCATTTGGGCAAAAGATTTCCTGTTCTCCTGCAGAACCTGAAAAAATATGCCTAACAGTTTCAAAACTATCACAGTGTGTCAGTTGGAGAGTGGACAAGTGGGGATGGATGAGAGACCCCCCCTTGTCTTGTGTGAGTAGGGCTACCCTGTGAGGCAACTTGTGGTGAATGCCCTTGGTTACATGTACATGATGATGGAACCATTGCTGTCTGGGCCAAAAGGGGATGGGGTCACCAACAAGATTTTGAGAGTCTTGTTCCATTTTAAACAGGACCCTTGGTATTAAAGGAAGGGGAGGGAAGGCATAAAGAAATATTACATTCCAGGAGAAAGGCAGGGCATCCATCCAAGCCAGAGGACATGTGACTCTGGTAGAAAACAATAGTCTGTTCATAGGGAAAGCAAAAAGATCTACTTGAGGAGTACCCTGCTGGTGGACAATGTCCAGAAATGCATCACTGTGAAGCATCCACTCATGCCTGCCACTATGTTCTGCTCCGAGGGAATATAAACTGCCTGAAGAATGATCTGATACTGGAAGGCTAGATCCTAAACAAGAGCTAGGAAGTAAGACCAAGTTCCTCCTAGGTTGTTGATGTAATGCATTACTCTGGTATTGCCTGTAAAAATCTCGACAGCACCTGGGAGAAACAGAGAATGGAAGGCCTGAAGAGAAAGGAGGAGTGCTCTCATCTCCTTCAGACTGATATGGTTTGCCCTCTGAAGAACTGACCAAAGGCCCCGAACCTTCAGAAGGCCAAAGGAAGCACCCCACCCCATGTCTGAGGTGTCTGAAAACAGCTCCTGTGAAGGGAGTGGTGGCTGAAAAGTAAGACCAGGATTGAGAGAAACAGCTGGTAGACCTACCACAGTAGCTCTAGCTTGAGGCATGGAAAAGGAACTAGAAAATCTAGAGGAGGAGAATGCTGAAGCCAAACTGTCTTCAGGAATCACTGAAGCTTTCTCATCTGGAGTCTGGCTACAAGAAGCATAAGGATAGTGGAGGCCATGTAGCCCAGGGCCCTGAAATACTCCCTGGTGGAGACTGAGATCAGTGTGAGAAGAGAATCAAAATAAGCAATCGGAGTCAACCTGGGGAAGCGGCAAGGATGCCAACATAGGAATGGTCTGGAGCCTGCAACCTAGAAAAACATGATCCTGAGAAGGATTGAGGAAGGACTTTTAGAAATTCATAGTAAATCTCAGACTTTGCAGAAGGCAAATAGCATAATGAAGGTGCAGGAGCAGAGTCCCTGGAGAAGAAGCCTGAATGAGCAGGTCGTCCAGGTAGGGAAAAATTTGAATCCCCCTCATCCTGCAAAAGGCAATCACAGGAGGGAGGCATTTGGTGCAGACCCTTGGGGCAGTAAAAAGGGCAAAGCACCAAGTACAGTTGTGTACACTAACAATAAATGTAGATGTTAGAGTGTATTCACTGTTGCAGTTATCACACTTGGATTATCTGCCTCTGCAGGTAGCCCTCAGTCGGCCCGAATACTAGAGTCTTCAGATTTCTGCTTCGGATGCTGTCGCCTCTCCCATGACATCAGGTCATCAGGGGTATAAAACATGCAGCTGACGCCATTATATCAGTTTTTCTTGCCCCAAATGTCAGGAGCCCCCAAAATAGGAAGCTATTAAATGGTGTGGAACACCTTCAGTAAAAAGTAAATACCCCTGCCATAAAATATGGCCAAAAAGAGGATAGGTAGAAAATATAGAAAAGACCAAGGGGCTGGAGGGAGGGAAACCAGGACTGCAACAGTGAATACACTCAAACATCTAGATTTATGTTAAGTGTACACAACTGTACTATGTTCTTCATGTTTCACTGTTGCAGTCATCAAACTTGGGTTGATGCCCAAATCTGAGGAAGGGTGGAGGCAGTCAAGAATTATTAGGGCTGGATTTAGAAAAGATAGGCAAGTGGTAATGCTTGGTGAAGGTGTGTACAGAACTCCAGGCTGCAGCTTCCAGGATGTCCATTGGTAGGGACTCCCTTGAGAAATGCTTTAGAGGTTGAGGAAGCCTTAGTGGAATGAATTCTGATCCCCTGTGGGGTAGGTTTTCCATGGTGTTTGCAGAAGAAATGGATGCAGTGTGCTATCCATTTGGAAATGGTTGGCATTGAAGTGGTCTTGCCCTCTGCCCCTGTAGCAAAGCTGACTAGCAGCTGATCAGATTTTTCTTAAAGGTTTTGTCCCATCAAGGTAGAACATGAGCTGTCTGTGCACGTCCAAGGAGTGCAGGATCCTTTCCCCTTTATTCTGAGGATTAGGGAAAAAGGTTGGCAAATGGATGGATTGGTTTAAAGTCACACTGGATACCACTTTTGGCATAAATGACGGATTAGTCCTGAGGGAAACCCTGTCAGCATGGAAAATAATGAAGGTTTCCACAGTCATTAGTGCCTGTAACTTAGACACTCTTCTTGCTGAAGTGATGGCTAGAAGTTTTCCAAGAGAGGAATTTTAACTCTGCTGAAGCAGCAGGCTTAAAAGAGGGAAGCGTGAGCTTCTCCAGTACAAAGTTAAGGTCCCAGGCCGGGGTGGGACCTCTCCTAGGGGGCCTTAAATTGTTAGCTCCCCTCAGGAACTGTTTGATGAGGGGGTAAGAAAAGAGAGGAGGCTCAGTATTATAATGAGCTGACATGGCAGAGGCATGAATCTTAGTAGATGAGAAGGATAGGCCTCTGTGGAGCAGCTCTGCTAGGTAATCCAGGATTTGAGGTAAGGTGGGCATGTCTGTCTCCTTTCCTTGAGACTGACTCCAAGAACAATATCTTTTCCACTTTTCCGAATAAGATTTCCTAGTACTAGGCCTTTCGGCTTCAAGGATGATGTCCAACACCTGTTTGCTGAGGGTTGCAGGTGGTGTATTCAGGGGATAAGCAAGGCTGCAAGGTTTAGGGTTTGCAGCTGTGGATGCAAACTCTGTCGCTCCTGCTGGGACAGCAGGGAGGGGGTCTGATGTAGGTGCCAGGGTGGCACTGCCGTCAGACTGCAGAGGAGTGGGTACCAGTGCTGGCGTGGCCAGTCTGGGGCAATAAGGATTGCCCTTGGCCTGGCCTGTTTGATCTTGAGTAGTACATTTGAGAGGAGGGGCAGAGGAGGAAGGGCATAAGTTGAGAGGCTTTCCCATGAAAAGGATAGGGCATCCACCTTCCACGATCTGCTGTGAGGATTTCTGGTACAAAATTTGCTCAAGTGATGGTTTTGGGGGGAGGCAAAGAGGTCCACCTCTGGCGTCCCCCACCTCTGGATTACAAGTTTGAATAAGTTGGGTTCCAGTTTCCACTCGTGTGGGTCCAGTAGATTTCTGCTTAAGTCGTCTGCCAGTGAATTTTGTTTGCCTGGCAGGAATTGAGCTTGCAGGTGCACTTGGTTGCTCAAGGCAGTGTTCCACAGGGCCATGACTAACTTGCAGAGTGGTTAGGAATGAGTTCCCCCCTGCTTGTTTATGTATCACAACTGTGGTGCTGTGTCTTTATCAGGAGCTGTCCTGGATGGATAAGGTACTTGAAGGCTGTCAGAGCATTCTGTACAGTTAACATCTCTTTTTGACTGATATGCAGGGAGATTTGCATTGGGCTCCATTTGCCTTGAATGCATTTGCCTGCCATGTGAGCCCCCCATGCATAGTCTCATGGGTCTGTTGTCGGGGTTTGGGTGGCGAGGGGTTGAGTGAAAGGAAGTCCCTTGTTGTGGGTACATAGCTCTGCCTACCAAATGAACTCTGCCCTTAGACAAGGCATGATAGGAATCACTGTTTCCAGGTCCTGAGAATGTTGACACCAGAGTCTTTTTAAGTACCACTGAAGTTTCCTCATATGCAGTCTTGCATATGGAATTAGCAGAATGCATAAGGCCATGAACCCTAGGGCTTGCAGTATTTTCCTTGCAGATAGCTGGGTTTTGGTAGCCATTAGTTTGAAGTAGTTTGCCAAATAAACTGTTTCTCTGGAGTGAGGAATGCCATCTGGGAAGTTGTGTTCAAGCTTGTTCCCAGGAATACAATCTTTTGACTGGGCACCAGTTGTGATTTGTTTTCATTGATGATGTACCCCAATGAAGTTAGGAGTCTCTTTACAAATGCCATGTGCTGAAGTAGCAATTCCTGACTGTCCGCCTGAATCAGGCAATCGTCCAAATATGGTTAAATTTTAATATTTCTCTGCCTGCAGTATGCAATGGCTGGAGCCAGGCATGTTGTGAATACTCTGGGCGCAGTAGATAAGCCAAAGGGAAGTGCAGAGAACTGATAGTGCATAGAGCTTGCCACGAAATGTATATATTTCCTGCAAGACTCCCTTATGGGGATGTGCAGATAAGCTTCTTTTAAGTTTAGGGTAACTAACCAGGCATCCTTGGCTAGCATAGAAAGGAGCTGTTGTAGTGTAAGCATTTTGAATTTTGGGACCACCAGAAAGGTGTTGAGAATTGAAAGATCCAGGATAAGGCACCAAGAGCTCTCTTTTCTAGGCAGCAGGAACAGTCTGGAGTAAAAATCCTGTTCCCTTTGTTCTACTGGAACAGGTTGAATAACCCTGATATTGAGGGAAAGTACTTGTTTTTGAGCCTCTGCCCACTGGTTTGGAGGAAGATCTGGCAACCCACTTGGGGTTGGCAGTGAGTGGAAGTAGAATCTGTATCCCTGGGATACAATGTTTAGAACCCATAGGTCCCGAGTAATGGACATCCAGTTTTTTGCATAAAGGGCAAGTTTTCCTCCTAGAGATGCAAGTAATTGGGCATGCTGGGAAAGATGATTGAGAAGTTACTGTAAACTTTTTCCATAGGGGTGTGGCTTACCACTCCCTGTTTTTAAGGTGGGAGCACTCCATTCTTTAGATCTCTGCATACCCCGAGACTGTAGTCTTGGTGGTCTGTTATCCCTGGGTTTGGACTGAGAAGGCCTGGGAGGGTCTGGAAAGGACCAGTTTTTAGAAGGCCAATGTTAACTGAATCTAGGTGGCTGCACCTGTAAGAAATCTTTAACAGTTTGCATAGATTTAGCTTTTCCCTCCAACTTTTTAAGAATGTCTGCTTTTGTGTCAAACAACCAACCTTGATTTAATGGAGCATCTAGTAATTTTGCTTTGACATGGTCTGGCAAGATTTGTTCCTTCAGCCAAGCATGCCTTCTCAGTACAGACCCAGTGACAGCAGCCCTGCACGATGCTTTTAAGGCATCAAACCCACACTGCAAAGTATGTTTACTAACTTGGTTTGCAGAATGCATTAACTCTTGTAAATCTTTATTTTCTGCACAATCTGGAAGTAACAACATTTTTTGTTTAATTAGTTCCATAATATGATGCTGGTACTTCAACATGTGAAACTGGCAAATTCAAAGCCCTGATGGCAAGAGTTGCAGAGGTATATCGCTTCTTACTCCATCTGTCTAAAGCTCTAGAATCTCTGTCCGAAGGGGTGGGGTTTTTGGCTGTAGGAGCCTTAATGCCTTTAGGTTCCTGGGAAATGGTCTCTGGATCCACAGTAGGATTCTTAAAGAGAAATTTGAGAGAGTCAGGTACTCTGTAGTACCGGTTAGGTTTTCTAGGAGCTGGTGGGTAAGGTGCCAGGAGTAAGACTGAGTTCCATGAAAACATCATCCACAATATCCAGGACAGGGGGTATTAGCCAGAGGCCTGTGCTGAGTCAAGTCTAAAAATTCTCAGAGTCTCTTTTTGGACTGAGGGTAGTGTTGGCATTCCCAGCGGAAATCCTCTCTTAAGGTATGCAAGGATACACCAAAAGAAAAAGCCTCTGGAGGGGAAGCAGAGGGAATGGAATCCTCTGCATCTGAATCCTCATAGGTAGATAAGGGTATGTCTTGGTAATCAGAGGGATCAGAGTCGTCGGATTCACGGTCTGTAGAATCGGAAGGAAATTCCATTCTTTGTCTTTTAGCGGGGGAAGGCTGGCTTTACCTAGGTCTTCAGCCATTTTAAGCATTTGTTTCTGTGGCATGGGAACTTGAGCATGCACTTTGGTCGTCAGTTTTCGAGGCGTAGTGCGAACTCTGGGCCTGAGAAATTCTGTAGTTTTAGTCAAAAACTAAGTTGTCGGTTTAATACAAACATCGGAAGGTCAGAATACACCCTCAGAAAACGGTGCCTGCACAGTGGCTCCGGACTCATCAAAGGTAGAGACATCCGCAGGTTCCATAGTCGAAGAAGCATCTCGCTGCATACTGGACTCCGAACAGGTCTCAGCAGAGGCCTGCGAATCTGTAGAAGAGGGTTATCAGGGGCTGCGAAGGCACCTCACTGAGTACTGGCGGACTGGCGACTAACTTAACAGAAGCGTCATTGGCAGTTATGGACCTATGCGGTCTGCCTCTGTCTTTATCCTTATGTTTTTTCAGAAGATCGGTAGTCGGATGGCTTATTGAAGCCATTTCGGAATACAGAGAATGACAAAGAAAAAATTTAGCGGCGAATAGTTCGGGCATTAAACAAGGCACAAAACCGGCAACGACGGACATCGTGGTCTGGGCCTAAACAGGTGATGCAGTAAGAAAGAAAATCACTGTGAGGTATTTGCTTTCCACAGGCAAGACAATTAACTTTTTCTGACATCGGTTAGAGCAAGAAAAAAGGATCCCCAACGGGGTACTTGAAACTCGAAAAATGAAAATTTCAGGTAGCGGCCGACCAGCACTTGCGAACTACTAATGCTTCGGGCTCCTACGGGGCAAGAAAAGCTGATGTAATGGCATCGGCTGCATGTTTTATACCCTTGATGACCTGACGTCATGGAAGAGGCAACAGCATCTAACACAGAAATCCGAAGACTCTGGTATTCGGGCCGACTGAGGGCTACCTGCAGGCAGATACAAGTGGGATGACTGCAACAGTGAAACACGAACATCTGAATATGCAAAGAAGAAAGGTGAAAAAGACAAAAACTTCCTGAAACGGGGATGAATAGGGATGTGAAGATAGGCATCCTTGAGATCCAGGGAGACTAAGAAAACCTTAGGAAGAAGGAGATGAAACAGGGTCTGGAGAGACAACATTCAAAAGGACGGCACTTTCAAAAAGGTGTTGAGCCATGAAAGATCCAGGATGGGTTTCCAGGTGCCGCCTTTCCTGTGTACCAAAAAAATCCTTGAATAGAACCCTTTCCCCCTTTGGGAAGCAGACACTGCTTGGAAAGTGCCGCGAGACAACAGACTTTGCAGCACATCTGGAAAACAAAGCAGGTGTCCTGAGGAGATTGAGGAATGTCCAGAAAATGAGGATGGTATTTCCACACCATGAAATACCCCTGACAAATAACGGACATAACCCAAGAATCCTTCCCCAATTTTGGGGAAGGATATGGAATCAAATGGACGTAGGTTACACCAGGGGAATGAGGATGTAGGATACTATCGGGCCTTTATTACCAATTTCAGTGGTGATGCTCATGTTATTAAGGGGCAGTAGAAAAGGAATGGAGGAAATTTTCTGAGTAATCAGATTTGGAAAATGTTGTGAGGAAACCCCTTAGGGTTATTGTTAGAAAGGAACAGAACATTAAAAATTTACTTGAACAAAATTGTTTCTAGAGCCAGTAATTGAAGGAGGACAGGAACTTTTAAGTGTGGACCATGTTTGCATTGTCCTTATACATGTCACGGTGAAGGATTTTATGTTATAAATGTTTGTTGGGGAAAGTTTTTTCCATTGTAATTCCAAGGGGTTTGTGTATACTGCCCAGTGTGAGGTCTATGAAGCCTTCTACATAGGCAAGACTGAGCATGAAGAAAAAGGGTTTATGAACATCTTTATGACATTAAAAATCACAATGAACGTAATATGCCCTTTATAAACATACCCTTTGCTGTAAGAAAGCTAAGTTTCTATTTTTTTGTAACAGCAGTGGTCACTCAGGACATGGGGGGGGCATGAGAAACTAAAGTGGAACATAGGGAAGCTTACTGGCAGATAGTGCTGGAAGCGAACAGGCCACCAAGGCTTAATGATAATTTTTCTCTGGCCCCTGTATTAAAATTTAGGGCTGCAGAATGGTTAATGGTTAAAAAAATAATAATAAAATGTTCTCCCTTGCTGTTTGTGATTGGTTAATAAATTCCCTATTGATATGTATTAAGTATATTTTAATGTAAGGGTTGAATATAATTTTTGAACATTTCCACTAGATGGCGGGTATTAGAGTATTGACTGAATGTTTTTTTTTTTTAATTCTTTTAAAATATTACTTTTGATATTGCAAGTTTTTAAGATGGAAGTACATAAAACATATTTTTAAGGGTGTATTACGATTGCTTAGTATATTTGAATATTTGCTACGTATAAGATTCAATGTTTTTTCAAATATATTTTATACTGTTTTGCAGTGTACTGGAATGGGATGGTTAATTGAGCGATTTTTTAATTAATGTGAATTAGGATGGTTAGTTAGATTTTTATTATAAAAGGGAATGAGAATGAGACTCTGTGTTCATCTGAAGTCTTTCTAAATGTAAGCGATGAAAACGCATTGGTTTTGGAGTATTTGTGTGGTGTTAATTCTGTAATAAAGAGGCGTTTCCAGGACATTATTCTGCCCTTCTTTTTGTGCCGTTTGCTTTTTCTGGTTGTGGTCATGGTCTTGGCAGATTCCTCAGAGTTGGATTATTACATAACCCAAGAATCCTGAGTGATCCTCAACCAACTGTGAAGGGACAGGAACCTAGCTTACAAGGGAGACATAACCTGGCTTGTCTGGAAAAGGAGGATTCTGGATAGTAGTAGTCCGAGCAGACATAGCAGGAGGAGCCCTCCTAGAATCCTTTCTACCCTTGTAAGGAGGGCGAGACCGTCTATGGACAAAGGTAAGTTTAGAAGGATAATTCCTCTGAAATTTAGGAAAAGGGGAAACGAAAAAGTGTTTAAATTCCTGCATGGTCTTACACTTCTCTTGAAGAGACTTAAAAAGCTCAGCAGCAGCAGAACCAGAGAGACTTTTATTGTCAAGAGGGGCATCCATCAATTTAGCCTTAATATCATCAGGGAATGGCTGAAGGCGAAGCCAGGAACAATGTCTCAAGACAGAGCCAAAGGCAGGAGCACTCTAGAAGAAGCATCAGCTGCATCATAACTGCACTTAATGGAATGGCAGGTCAACCTGAAGACAACCCCAAGAAAGGGCCAAAGCTTTCCCTTCAGAGTCTGGAAGATCTGAAATAACCTGAAAAGTCTGAGCAAGAAGGGCTAAAACATAGTTAGCTGGTCATATGGGTCTGGTAATTGACACCCCAAAAGGTCAGAGTAGCAACAGTGTGTATATTTCTGCTCAATCTCTCCATGGCCCTGCTGTCCTTGTTACAAGGAAGCAGTTTAATTAAGGGCAAATGCATGGAAGGCTTATCAGAAGAAACAGAAACAACACAGGGGTCAGCTGAGGAACATCTGTAATGAAATGTAAAACCTATAAAGGCTTCTTAGGAGCAGGAGGTTGGGAATCATGAGCCTGAGAAGGTGCAGAAAAAGTGTCTAACAAGGCAGCAAGAAAGTATAGTTGTGTACCTACCATAAATGTAGATGTTCGAGTGTATTCACTGTTGCAGTCATTACAACTGGGTTATCCTGCTGGCAGGCTACCCGCAGTCGGCCTGAGTTCCAAAGTCTGGGTCCGGCGTCGGTTGCTGTCTCCTCCTCCCTGACGTCAGTGCGCCAGGGGTATCAAAAATGCAGCCGACGCCATTTTCTTCAGTTTTTCTTGCCCCAGATATCAGGTGCCCCTAAAAAGGTAGGCTAAATTATGCCAATAAGCATGCATACACACAAAACAACTTTTCCTTCATCTACAAGCAAATACACCACATAGGTTGTATAGAATAGAGAAGTACAGATAAGTCCCAGCAAGGAAAGGGGGATGGAGGGAGGGTAACCTGGACTGCAACAGTGAATACACTCGAACATCTACATTTATGGTAGGTACACAACTGTACTATGTTCATCTTTACAATTGGGTTGAATCCCAAAGCTAAGGTTGGGAGGCTGGCTAAATAGGATTAGGAGAGGCTATCAGACCCTGCAGAACTGCAGTGGCAAAGCCTGCCCCGGATTTAGAGTAGAGAGGTAAGTGATGGTGCTTTGTAAAAGTATGCACTAAACTCCAAGTTGTAGCCTCTAAGATGTCTTTGGTTGGTACTCCTCTGAGGAAGGCTGCTGTTCTGGTTGAATGTGGTCTAATGCCCTTAGGCACTGATTTGCCATGCTGTGAATAGCAGAAACTAATGCAGTGGCCTATCCACTTTGAAATAGTCTGTTTTGAGATAGGCTTTCCTTGTGATCCTGCAGCATATGCCACTAGAAGTTGTTCAGTCTTTCTGAAAACTTTGGTTCTGCCCAAATAGAAGCGTAGCTGCCTGTGAATGTCCAAAGAATGCAGAAGTCTCTCACCCTTATTCTGTGGGTTTGGGTAAAAGGTAGGCAAATGAACTGTTTGGTTAAGGGCCACACTGGACACTACCTTAGGCATAAATGTAGGGTTTGTCCTTAGAGAAACCCTGTCAGAATGGAAAATGATAAAAGGTTCCACAGCCATGAGTCCCTGTAACTCTGAGACTCGTTTGGCAGAGGTTATTGCTAGGAGCAGAGCTGTTTTCCAGGATAAGAATTTTATATCAGCTGCAGAGGCTGGCTCAAACGGAGGCAGTGTGAGTTTTTCCAAGACATAGCTGAGGTCCCAAGCAGGTATTGGTGCTCTCCTTGGAGGTCTTACGTTTTTGGCTCCTCTGAGGTACTGCCTTAGCAATGGATGAGAAAAAATAGGTGGTTCTGTATAGTAATGAGCCGAAATGGCAGAGGCATGAATTTTAATTGATGAAAAGGAAAGGCCTTTATCCAGCATCTCAGTTAAGTATTGCAAAATCTGAGGAATATTTGGAACAGTCGTATCAATACCTAGTGCCTGGTTCCAAGCACAGAATCTCTTCCATTTTTTTGCATAAGTTTTTCTGGTGCTAGGCCTCCTGGCCTCCAAAATAACATCCATCACTGCTTTAGAGAGAGGTGTCTCTTGAATGGCTACATTATCCACCATGCTGCCAGGTTTAAGGTCCTGAGTTGGCTGTGCAGTATCTGACTGTCCTGTTGGGTCAATAAGTGAGGAATTTGAGGTAATGTCCAAGCTGGGCATTGAGACAAGCTCTTTAGGAATGGGTACCAGTGGTGGTGGGGCCAGTCTGGGGCAATCAGTATCATTTTTAGATTCTCTTGCCTGACCTTGAGTACCACCTTGTGGAGGAGAGGCAAAGGAGGAAAGGCATACACTGTTAGGTTTTTCCAGCTGAAAGATAGCGCATCCACTTTCCATGCTTGCTTGTGATAAGTCCTTGTGCAGAATCTCTGTAATTGGCGGTTGCGAGGGGAGGCAAATAGGTCTATGTCCGGGCATCCCCAATTCCTTGTTATCATGCTGAAGACTTGTGGATCCAATTTCCACTCCTGGGGATCCATTAAGTTTCTGCTTTTTTCGTCTGCCAGAGTATTTATCCTTCCTGGCAGGAATTGTGCTTGCAGATGTACTTGGTAAGTCAGTGCTGTGTCCCACAAGTTCATGGCTAGTCTGCAGAGGGGGTAGGAATGCGTGCCCCCCTGCTTGATTATATACCACATGATTGTAGTATTGTCCGTCTTTATCAGTAGTTGTCCTGGATGAAGATGATCCTTGAAGGCTGTCAGGGCATTCTCAACAGCTAGCATCTCTTTTTGACTGATATGTAGATGACTTGCGGACCATGTGCCCTGAATACATCTTCCTGCCATATGGGCCCCCCAGGCATAACCTGATGCATCTGTTGTCAATGTCTGCCTGGCTGTGGGTAAGGTGAATGGCTGTCCCGTGTTGAGGTGACAGGCTTTTGCCCACCATCGAAACTCCTGTTGCAGGCAGGGACTGAGGGTAATTATTGTTTCCAGGCTGTGGCAATGTTGAGTCCAAACACTTTTAAGATACCACTGAAGTTTCCTCATATGCAGTCTTGCATATGGAATTAGCAGTATGCAGGATGCCATGAAGCCCAAAGCCTGCAGAATTTTTCTTGCAGATAACTGGGTCTTTTTTGCCAACATTTTGAAATAAGTAGTCAGTTGTCTGTGTTTGTCTGGCATGAGATAAGCCATCTGGGCAGTTGTATTTAAGCTTGCACCCAGGAATATTATCTCTTAAGAGGGTACGAGCTTTGATTTCTTTTCGTTTACTGTGTACCCTAGACCTGTTAGTAATCTTTTTACAAACGCCAGATGCTGTAGTAGGATGTCCCTGTTCTCTGCTTGAATAAGGCAGTCATCCAAGTAAGGATATATTTGTATTCCTCTTTGTCTGCAAAATGTAATTACTGGTGCCAGGCATTTTGTGAAGACCCTGGGCGCAGTAGATAAACCAAAGGGCAGTGCAGAGAATTGGTAGTGCGTTGAGCCAGCTATAAATCTGAGGTATCTTCTGCATGATTGTCTGATTGGGACATGCAGGTATGCCTCTTTTAGGTCTAAAGTCACAAGAAAAGCCTTCTTGCCCAGCATGGTAAGAAGCTACTGCAGAGTTAACATTTTGAATTTTGGAATATCCAGGAATGTGTTTAGGGTAGATAGGTTCAGTATTGGTCTCCAGGCTTTGTCCTTTCTGGGTACCAAGAATAGCCTTGAGTAAAATCCTTGTCCCTGCTCTAGCTGTGGTACTTGCTGAATGGCTCTCATGTCCATGAGGGATGAAAAATACAGTTTTGTACCTACCATAAATGTAGATGTTCGAGTGTATTCACTGTTGCAGTCATTACACTTGGGTTATCCGCCGGCAGGCTACCCGCAGTCAGCCTGAGTTCCAAAGTCTTGGTCCGGCGTCGGTTGCTGTCGCCTCTTCCCTGACGTCAGTGCGCCAAGGGTATAAAAGATGCAACCGACGCCATTTTCTTCAGTTTTTCTTGCCTCAGATGTCAGGTGCCCCCAGATAGGTAGGCTGGAAAAATAAAATTATGCCAAAAAGCATGCATGTACTAATATAAACATTTCCTTCATCTACAAGCAAATACACCACATAGGTTGTATAGAGTTGAGAAGTACAGAGAAGTCCCAGCAAAGTAAAGGGGGATGGTGGGTGGGTAACCTGGACTGCAACAGTGAATACACTCGAACATCTACATTTATGGTAGGTACACAACTGTACTATGTTCATCGTGTTTCACTGTTGCAGTCATTACACTTGGGTTGAATCCCAAAGCTGAGGTTGGGTGGCTGGGTCTAGATTGGATTTGGAGAGGCTACCAGGCCCTGCAGGACTGCAGTGGCAAAGCCTGCTCTGGATTTAGAGCAGAGAGGCAAGTGGTAGTGCTTGGTGAAAGTGTGCACTGAGCTCCAGGTTGCAGCTTCTAAAATGTCTTTGGTTGGTACTCCTCTGAGAAAGGCTGCTGAAGTGGCTGTTGCTCTGGTAGAATGTGGCCTAATGATCTTAGGCACTGATTTGCCATGTTGTGTGTAACAGAAGCGGATGCAGTGTCCTATCCATTTTGAAATGGTCTGCTTTGTGATAGGTTTTCCTTGTGATCCTGCAGCATAGGCTACAAACAGTTGCTCAGTTTTTCTGAAAGCTTTTGTTTTGTCCAAGTAGAATCGTAGTTGTCTGTGTATATCCAAAGCGTGCAGAAGTCTCTCCCCTTTATTCTGGGGATTTGGGTAGAAAGTTGGCAAATGAATGGTTTGGTTCAGGGCCACATTGGAAACTACTTTTGGCATGAATGTTGGGTTTGTCCTGAGAGAAACCCTGTCCTGGTGGAAAATGATGAAAGGTTCCACAGCCATTAATGCCTGTAACTCTGATACTCTCCTTGCTGAAGTGATTGCTAGGAACAGAGCAGTTTTCCATGATAATAATTTTATATCAGCTGTGCTGGCTGGTTCAAAAGGAGGCAGTGTGAGTTTTTCTAAAACAAAATTGAGATCCCAAGTTGGTACTGGTGCTCTCCTTCGGGGTCTTATATTTTTTGCCCCCTGAGGTATTGTCTTAGTAGAGGATGTGAAAAAATAGGAGGTTCCGTATTGTAATGAGCTGAAATGTCACAGGCATGGATTTTAATTGATGAGAAAGATAGGCCTTTGTCCAGCATCTCACTTGGATATTGTAAAATCTGAGGTATATTTGGAACAAGTGGGTTGAGTCCTTGTGCCTGGTTCCAAGCACAGAATCTCTTCCATTTTTTTGCATAAGAATTCCTAGTGCTGGGCCTCCTGGCTTCTAAAATGACATCCATAACAGCTTTAGAGAGAGGTGCAGTCTGAGTGGCTACATTATTTGCCATGCTGCCAGATTTAAGGTTCTGAGTTGCCTGTGCAGAATCTGACTGTTTTGTTGAATCAGAAGATGAGGAATTTGAGGTAAAGGCCAAGCTGGGCCCTGACACAAGCTCTTTAGGATTGGGTACCAGTGCTGGCGTGGCCAGTCTGGGGCAATCAGGATCATTTTTGGCCTTTCTTGTCTGACTTTTAGGAGCACTTTGGTAAGAAGAGGCATTGGAGGGAAGGCATAGACTGTCAGAGCTTTCCGGCTGAATGATAGAGCATCCACTTTCCATGCTTGAGAGTGATAAGTTCTTGTGTAGAATTTCTGTAGTTGGCAATTGTGAGGGGAGGCAAAAAGATCCATGTCTGGGTGTCCCCATTTCCTTGTTATCATGCTGAACACCTGTGGATTTAGTTTCCATTCGTGAGGGTCCATGAGATTTCTGCTTAGTTCGTCTGCCAGTGTATTTTTTGCTCCTGGCAGGAATTGTGCCTGCAAATGTACCTGATAGGTTAGTGCTGTGTTCCACAAGGTCATGGCTTGCCTGCGGGGGTAGGAATGTGTGCCCCCTTGCTTATGTACCACATAAATGTGGTGTTGTCCGTCTTTATTAGTAGTTGTCCTGGATGTAGTAGGTCCTTGAAAGCTGTCAGGGCATTCTGTACTGCTAGCATCTCTTTCTGACTGAAGATGCATTTGTTCCTTGGGCCACGTGCCCTGAATACATTTCCCTGCCATATGTGCCCCCCAGGCATAATCCGATGCATCCGTTGTTATTGTCTGCCTGGCTGTGGGCAAGGTGAAAGACTGTCCCTTGTTGTGGTGACAGGCCTGGGACCACCATCGAAACTCCTGTTGTAGGCAAGAAATTAAAGTTATGATTGTCTCCAGGCTGTGACAATGTTGAGACAAACACTTTTTGGATACCACTGTAGTTTCCTCATATGCAGTCTTGCATATGGAATTAGTAGAATGCAGGACGCCATGAAGCCCAGGGCCTGCAGAATTTTTCTTGCAGGGAGCTGGGTCTTTGCTGCCATCAGTTGAAAGTATTGAGTCAGTTGCCTTTGTTTGTCTGGTGTGAGATAAGCCATCTGGGCAGTTGTATTTAAGCTTGCACCCAGGAATATTATCTTTTGAGAGGGCACTAGTTTTGATTTCTTTTCGTTTACTGTGTACCCTAGGCAAATTAGTAATCCTTTTATAAATGCCAGATGCTTTAGTAGAATGTCCTTGCTCTCTGCTTGAATAAGGCAGTCGTCCAAGTAGGGATATATTTGAATTCCTTTTTGTCTGCAAAATGCAATTACCGGTGCCAGGCATTTTGTGAAGACCCTGGGCGCAGTAGATAAGCCAAAGGGCAGTGCAGGGAATTGGTAATGCATTGAGCCTGCTATGAATCTGAGGTATCTTCTGCAAGTTTGTCTGATTGGGTATGCCTCCTTGAGGTCCAAAGTAACTACCCAAGCCTTCTTGCCCAGTATGCGTAGAAGCTGCTGTAATGTTAACATTTTGAATTTTGGAACATCCAGGAAAGTATTTAGGATTGACAGGTCCAGTATTGGTCTCCAGGCTTTGTCCTTTCTGGGTACTAATTAAAGTCTTGAGTAAAATCCTTGTCCCTGTTCTTGCTGTGGTACTCTTTGAATAGCTCCCATGTCCATGAGCGCAGCAATTTGTTTTTGCCCCTCTGCCCATTGGTTCTGTGGCAGGTCTGGCATACCTCTTGATTTTGGAAGCATGTGAAAGTGGAACCTGTAACCTTGAGAAACAATATTCAGTACCCATTTGTCCTGTGTGATTATGTGCCAATTTTTTTGAGGAAAGTGCTAGCTTTCCCTCTAGGGGTGCTGCCAAAAGGTAAGTGCTTGGCATCTGTAGAGGAAAGTCATTGGGACGGTTTCCTATAAGGTTGTGATTTGTCTTCCTCTCCTTTGGGGGCTGAAGCACTCCATTGTTTAGGTCTGTAGGAGCCTTGGGGCTGAGATCTGCCTCTTGGGCATCTGTATCTGCCTCTGTGGCCTGTCTGACACCGGAAATGACCAATTTTTTGAAGGCCAGTTTCTGCTAAACCTGGGTTCTTGAACCTGTAAGAAATCCTTTACTGTCTGCATAGATTTTGCTTTATCCTCCATTTTCTTTAACACCTCTTCTGCCTTAACACCAAACAAAGTATCATGCTGTAGTGGAGCATCCAATAATTTAACTTTAACATGGTCAGGTAAACTTTGTTCTTTCAACCAAGCATGCCTTCGAATAACAGAGCCTATAACTGTGGCTCTACAAGCAGCCTCTAATGAATCAAAACCACATTGTAAAGTATGCTTTCCCACTTGTTCAGCTGCATGCAATAAATCCTGCATTTCCTTACTGTCAGGACTTTCTGAAATTGAAAACATTTTCTGCTTTAACAATGATATGAGATACTGTTGATATTTAAGCATGTGAAACGGGCAATTTAAAGACCTTACAGATAAAGTAGCAGAAGTGTAAACTTTTTCCCCCCATCTGTCCAGAGCTCTGGAATCTCTATCTAAGGGGACAGGATTTTTAGCAGTGGAAGCCTTAACCCCTTTAGGACCCCGAGAAACTGTTTCTGGATCTGCAGCAGGGTTTTGTAAAGAAATTTATGAGAGTCAGGGACCCTGCAGTACCTGTCTGGCTTGACTGGTGCAGGGGGGTAAAGAATCAGGAGTCAGACTAGATTCAGAGAAAACATCATCAACAATATCAAGCACAGGGGGAATAGCCAGGGGCCTGTGCTGGGGCAATAAAAGGAAGTCGCTGAGCCTTTTCTTGGATTCTGAATAATCCTGGCTCTCCCAATGAAAATGCTCCCTCATGGTGTGCAGGGTTTCCCCAAAAGAATAATCCTCAGGTGGAGAGGCTGAAAGTATAGACTCTTCTGCATTAGAGTCCTCATAGGGAGAGAGAGAGTATCCCTGATCAGAAGAGGAATCAGAGGAAATAGAAACCTGGTCAGAGGAATCATAGTCAGTGTCTTGCCTAGCTAGGCCTTTTGTCAGGAGGGGGATGGGAACCCCTGATTAAAGTAATTAGGTCTTCGGCCATTTTAAGCATGTTTCTTTGGCATGGATGACTGTTCAGTAGAATGCTGTACTTGTTTCCTTGTCTTTAATTGTGTTTTTAACTTTGCCTTGGCTGCTGTAGTGGGCTAAATTGTAAGCTGTGAAGGTCTGAAAACAACCTCAGAAGCCGATGCCTGCTCAGCGGCTCCGGACCCATCTGAGGGAAGAGTTTACGTAGGCCCAATACCTTGCGTTTCCACAGGCCTCGGTGTCTCCACGTGGCTGTCAGATAGGGCCTGTGGCTCTGAGGTAGCGGGTGTCAGGGGCTGCGAAAGCGCCTCACTGAGAACCGGCGACTAGCCTAGAAGAGGCTTCGTCGTCGGTTTTGGACCTCGGATGTCTGTCCTTTTCTTTGTCTTTGCGTTTTTTATAAAGTCCGGTCGTCGGTTGTTGTGACGGCATTATGTAATTAAACCTTCGGCCAAAATAATGTAAAGCAAAATCAAACCGATGTTTAATAATGCGTTTGTTGAATCTAGCACAAAACCGACAACTAGTAACGTCGTGGTCAGGGCCTAGGCAAGGAATACAGTAAGAGTGAAAGTCCTTATGAGGTATTTGCTTCCCACAAGAAACACAATTATTAACTTTTACTGACATCGGTCTGGAGCAAGAAAAAGTTTCCCCAACGGGGTACTTAGCTTTATTGTAGACTTTGGTTCCAAAACTCAATTTAGAAAATCTCAGGAGTCGGCCGACCGTCACTTGCGAACTGCTTTTGCTTCGGGCACCGAGCGGCAAGAAAGACTTAGGAAAATGGGGTCGGTTGCATCTTTTATACCCCTGGCGCACTGACGTCAGGGAAGAGGTGACAGCAACAGACGCCGGACCAAGACTTTGGAACTCGGGCCGACTGCGGGTAGCCTGCCGGCGGATAACCCAAGTGTAATGACTGCAACAGTGAAACACGACGAACATATTGCTTTTGTGCCTTTGCCCACTGATTGCGTGGCAGGTCTGGCATACCGTTTGGCCTTGGCAGGGTGTGAAAGTGGAACCTGTAGCCTTGAGATATGATATTTAAGACCCATTTGTCCTGGGTGATCATGTGCCAATTTTATGAAAAAAGTGCTAGCTTCCCCCCCAAAGGAGCTGCCAGAAGATAAGTGCTTGGTGCTGGCAGGGGAAAGTCATTGAGACTGTTTCCTGTATGGCTGTGATTTTTCCTCTCCGCTTTTGGAGGTAGAAGCACCCCATTGTTTAGGCCTATATGAGCCTTGGGGCTGTGATCTGCCTCTGGTGCGTCTGTATCTGCCTCTTTGTGGCCTGTCTGACAGCGGAAAGGACCAATTCCTTGTAGGCCAGTTCCTGCTAAATCTGGGAGGCTGTACCTGTAAGAAATCCTTCAATGTTTGCATAGATTTAGCTTTGTCCTCCATTTTCTTCAACACTTCTGCTTTAACACCAAACAAGGTATCATGTTGTAATGGAGCATCTAAAAGCTTTGCTTTAACATGATCGGGCAGATTCTGTTCTTTTAACCAAGCATGCCTCCTAATGACAGAACCTGTAACTGTGGCCCTACAGGAGGCCTCTAGAGAATCAAAACCACTTTGCAAAGTATGCCTTCCCACTTGTTCAGCTGCATGCAATAAATCCTGCATTTCTTTGTTTTCTGCACATTCTGAATTTGTCAACATTTTCTTTTTAAGCTGTGACATAAGATATTGCTGATATTTAAGCATATGAAACTGACAATTTAAAGCTCTTACAGCCAAGGTAGCAGAAGTATAAATCTTTTCCCCCCATCTGTCCAGGTCCCTTGAATCCCTATCAGAGGGGATAGGGTTTTTAGCAGTGGAAGCCTTGACCCCCTTGGGACCCTGAGAAATAGTTTCTGGGTCAGCAGCAGGGTTTTTGTAAAGAAATTTATGAGAATCAGGAACCCTGTAGTACCTGTCTGGCTTAACAGGAGCTGGTGGTAAAGGGTCAGGAGACAGACCGGACTCTGAAAATACATAATCTACAATGTCTAAAACAGGAGGAATAGCAAGGGGCCTGTGCTGGGGTAATAAAAGGAAGTCTCTGAGCCTTTTCTTGGATTCTGAGTAATCTTGGCTCTCCCAATAGAAATGCTCCCTCATAGTATGCAAGGTCTCACCAAAAGAATAATCCTCAGGAGGTGAGGCTGAAGGGATAGATTCTTCAGCATCAGAATCCTCATAGGGAGGAAGGAAATATTCCTGTTCAGAAGAGGAATCAGAAGAAATGGAAACCTGATCTGAAGATTCATACTCTATGTCTTGCCTAGGTCTCTTATCAGGAGAGGGTTGGGAACCCCTGATCAAAGTAATTAGGTCTTCAGTCATTTTAAGCATCTGTTTTTTAGGCATGGAGGCCTGTCCAGGAGAATGCTGTACTTGTTTTCTTTGTCTTTAGAGCTGCTTTAGTCTTTGCCTTTGAAGCTGAAGATGGCTTTACATATAACTGCGTAGGCCTGAAAACACCCTCAGAAGCCGATGCCTGCTCAGCGGCTCTGGACCCATCTGAGGGAATAGTTTCCAAGTGTCCAATACCTTGAGTTTCTAGCGGCCTAGTCGGCATCACGTGGGAGTCAGAAGAGACCTGTGGCTCTGAGGTAGCGGGCGTCAGGGGCTGCGAAAGCGCTTCACTGAGAACCGGTGAACCTGCGGCAGGCCTAACGGAAGCCTCGTCGTTGGTTTTGGACCTCGGATGCCTGTCCTTTTCTTTTTCTTTGTGCTTTTTATAAACTCCGGTAGTCGGCTGATCGACGGCATTATATAAATTAATCTTCTGCCAAAGTAATGAAATGCAAAATCGTACCAACGCTTAATAGTGCGTTGGTTAAATCTAGCACAAAACCGACAACTAGCAATGTCGTGGTCAGGGCCTAGGCAAGGAATACAGTAAGAATGAAAATCCTTATGAGGTATTTGCTTCCCACAAGAAATACAATTATTAACTTTTTCTGACATCGGTCTGGAGCAAGAAAAAAGTTTCCCCAACGGGGTACTTGGCTTTAATGAAGACTTCAGATCTGAAATTCGAATTTGAAAATCTCAGTAGGAGTCGGCCGATTGGCACTTGCGAACTGCTTTTGCTTCGGGCACCGCACGGCAAGAAAGACTGAAGAAAATGGTGTCGGCTGCATCTTTTATACCCCTGGCACACTGACGTCAGGTAGGAGGTGACAGCAACTGACGCCGGACCCAGACTTTGGAACTCGGGCCGACTGTGGGTAGCCTGCCAGCAGGATAACCCAACTGTAATGACTGCAACAGTGAAACACAATGAATATCAGGAGGAACAGCAGAGCGCTTGGAGACTTCACATGAAGCTCATAATACTGCTGAACATCTGAAACCTGGGTACAGTCCCACCTAAAAAACTCCATCATATGAAAAATAGTATCCTCAAAGGAAATTTCCTCAAAAGGAGAATATGGACCAATAGAGTCCTCTGCCTTGGAACCATAATCCAAGGTAGAAAGAATCTTGGAGAAATAGGTCAAAGACTCTTCATTAAAATCTACTTCCTCATGAGATGAAACCTGCTCCCTAGGCCTCTTAAGGGTAGTGGAAGACGAAGGAGGGAGCAGAAAGAGACTCCCTGAGAGGACTTTAAACCCATAAGAGCATTAAACAGTGTGTGAAATCTTGCTATTCACGGGGATACTTGGGAACAGGGGAAATATGCTTAGTCTTACATTTATTTTTCAAAGGGACCTCATCCCTAAACACCTTGGGTGGTTCAGACCCCTGCCAACACCAATGAGCGTAGTGGGAATCTCCTCTTTAACAAGAATCTGTGGAACACCTCTAGGCCCTTTGAATATAATCAGCTGTGGGTCCCCCTTAACATCTGCAGAGCCTCCAAGGACATGCGAGAAGCAGGGTGCATGCTGTCCTCCGAAGTAGTTGTGGTAGAGGAATCTGACTCAAGAACCGAGCAAACCTCTGGGCCTTCACCAGCCTTGAGTGAGACATCCAAGGGAGGTGGTACAACAGAAGGATCCAACCAAATGTTCTTAGGCTTTTTCTTTGCAGACAGCGGACCCTTGGGCCAGATGATTCTGCCATTGTACCCTGAGCCAAAAATTTAAGACATTTCTCTCTAGGTAAATAGCCACATAGGAGAGACGACTATGCAGAGTTTTCGGGACAAGCGTTTGACAAACAGGACAAGACATATGGTCGTGAGAAGTACGCAAAACAAACACTGCTCATGACTGTCCTTATGGGGAATCTGTTTCCCACACTGGCATTTCCCCTTTCTGGACGACATGTAATCCAACAACAAAGTATGTAAGAAGAAAAACCCTAATGGGGCTCTTATCTGGAAATGGCTTGGTAACCAGCACATAGACAATCAGAGATGGTGTTCGGACTGGTGGCAAAGTTGTTTTGACGTTTGGGTGTCTGCAAGTCAACTTTATGCCCTATGTTGTCAGCGGAGAGCATGTGTGTGATGTACGATGTCAGCATAACAACCTAAGGCTTTGGTATACTGGCTAGACATCAGGCTACCCTTGGGAGGAGATCCTTTTAGTGAAAAGTACTGCAATAGTGATATGGAAGGACATCCAACATTGCCAGAGCTAAAAGGTCGTCAACAAAATTATCTCTAAAGAGTTCGTCTGAGTCTTCAGAATTACCCTGGAACTCAGGGAAAAAGGTGAAAATGCTTAAAGGAATATTCCATTCCAAGGGAAAGAAAATATACTTGTTTTGAAAAGATACTTGTTTTGAAAAGATGCAAACATATTTACTTGAGGTGATCCCCACAACTGAATAAATTCCTGGAATACCCCCCCCCCCCGTTCAATTTCCATCCATGAGGATTTGCCCTAGTCTTGCACAACTAATCTACCGCTACGATTTCTATAACAGAAAGCAAGATGCTTGGAGAGTTGAAAAGTACAGAAGAGCTAACTTCTAGGCTATAATAGCCAGCCTGCTTAGAGGGCACAACCTTATGCCCTCTTATCTGTACATGTACCACATCATTGGGGTGTTGTCTGTAATCACCCAAAGAGGTCCTGGGGAAAATAGGTGAAGAGATTTTAATGTTGACCACAGCCAACATCTCAAATGTATCTGCTTTGGTCTGTCTGAAGAGTCCCAATGGCCTTGCAGCTTTAAATCTGTGGAAAATTTAAAGCACCTCTAATTACTGACTGATTTGAAGGGTGAGAAGTAAAGGGCTGACCTGCATTTGCCTGTATTTGTCGTCTCCACCAGTACAGCTCTTCGTTTATAAAGCCTAAGACTGGTTATCTAGAAATCCAAAAGACGCAAGTGTAAGATCCAAGTGTTTTTTTTTTTTTTGAAGATTCTATTGAATTGTTCTCACATGCATCCTGGCAAAAGGAAGCATGAGAAATCATAGATATCACGAATCTCACAATTCTGAGAAACTCTCTGGCTGAAGTCTAAGACTGAAATTTCCAGATAAAAATCCATCTTCTCCTGTGTCAAAAAGGACTTTTGCTGCAGTGCGCCCGAGACATTCTGGAAAGACAATTTTAAGTGATGGCGTCATGGATGATTTCTGAAAGTTTATCTGGAATCCCATATTGGTCAGAAGAGATGAAACCCATGCCAAAGACTCTCAACATCTGAGAACAAACTGTGCAAACAAGTAATTTGGCCAAAAAAGGAAAAATCTAAGTGCCATTCAGTTTGCAATGAGCTACGACTGGAGTTAGACATTGTGTAAACATCCTTGGAGCAGTAGATAATCCTAAGGGTAATGCAGAAAACCGATAGTATGACTCGGAGACAAATCTGAGAAATTTCCTAAATCCTTTGCTTATGGGAACATGATGGTATGCATTATTTTTTAGGTCCAATGTTACCATAGAGCTTCCCTGGGGAATGACAGTTAACAGCCTCAACAGTCAACATCTAGAGTTTTTGAACTTCCACATAAAGATTTAGGAAGGAAAGTCAGACCTGGTCACCAAGTCATCTCTTTCTTTGGTAAAAGAAATACTCTGGAATACTCTATGACACTAAGAGCAAACAAGTGTGGGGGAAAAAATTCTGTTTGGTTCTGAGGATGGAAAGAAACTCTCCTGAAAGGCATTTTTTTATATCTAGTACCAAAGGTATCCCTCCTGAACAATCGTTACACCCATGAATCTGTCATGGTCTGTTGTCAAATGAGAATGTACAGAATCAGTTGTTGTGACAGGTTTTGAGACAGAGGGCAGGACAGGAGGGAAAAGCAGGATGAATGTTGGCAAAGTCATTCTGAAGTTTTAAACTGTCCCTTTTTTGGAAAAGATCCTTCTTTTTTACAATTACTCTGCCATCTTTCACCGTTTGGCCCGATAAGGCAGGGACTGATTGTTCTGTTTCTTAAATGTAAAAGAGGATGTGGGAGATTTTTTGAGGGAAAGCCTGAAAAATCTAAGCAACTCCCTGAATTAATTTCTGTCTCGCTTCAAATTGTTTAAGAACCACAGTAGCAGAAGGGCCAAATAAAACTTCCCTGTTTAAAGGTGAATTCTAAATTTTAGACAATCTCCTCAAGAGAGTTTTGGTTACATATCTAGGCATACCTCCTCAAAACAGCAGCAAAATCAGAGGTCCAGGGCATAATATCTGTACAATCACACACATTTTAAAGCATGTTAAGATACTTGTGTCATGCTGGAAATAATGAAAATAAGATATGGACAACCTTCTGGGGAACTTGTGGGTAGATACATTTTTCAAAATGTCTGTACAAAAAAGATGAAACTTCCATTTAAGGTCAGACACTTAAATTTAGATGCCAACGTGGAAGAAAAACTTCTCATCAAATGCATCCAAAGTCTTTCCCTCTATGTCCACAAAGGAAGGAATGGATGTCTTTTGCCTGCTGACCCAAGTGTCAAGTTAGCTGCAGGGTCAAACTAGGGAGAGTGCTTACTGGTCTAAGAAACACTGAAAAACATATATATTTCATTGGAGACAGAAGCTTGTGAATTCTTATTACCAGACATCATTATCTACCTCCTCCAAGGCTGGCACTAAGTGATGAATAAATACAGAATGAGGCAACACATATCTCCTCAATTCACGGAGAAGCATCCATTTACTCCCCTATAAAACCTCATTCATTCTAGCAATAAACTGACAAAAAACAGATAATTCCTCCAAAGGAGGATATGAAGACCAAGATTCATTATCCATAAGGATTTGGGATAGAAAACCTGCAGGAGATGAAGATCTGTTGCTGTGTCAGAATCATCTGACATGTCTTCCTTGGGAATATTTTTTACTTATCTGCTTAACAGGTACTGCATACAGTGTACCAGGACTGACTGTTTTAACAAATTCTCTGCTGAGGAAAGAAAATCCTGTTTTCTTATATATACCATTTATGCTAGAGAACAATGTAGTTTCTTTACAGGTATCTGCACAGAAAAACTTGGAGCATGGAATATTCCCCCCCACAAGAGGACTCCTCCCACTAACATATCCAAGCAGCAACCTCTGGAAACTCCATGCACCAGAAAGGATAGTTCTTGGATGCCCATCTCAGACACTGGAACAGCCAAACAGGATGTGCTTGATACCCCAGCCCACGGTGGACAAAAGAACTACATCAGGGGACACTGCAGAGGTGAGTGGTCTTAGGAACAACTGCTGGCCACTATAGAGTCACCTACCACTGGCTGAGGTGGAGACTGAGCCCTGTGAGTTGGCAAGTAGTTTTTTTTTTCTTTGAAAAAATTCAGGAAAACGAACCAGCAGGATCTGGGTCAAGTATCCATGCTGTGACCGAGGAGGATGCTTCAGATGCAGCTAGAACTGTTGGAACAAGTCTGTCAGAAGGTAAGATGTCAAACAGTTCACAGAAGCAGCACATTTGCCACTTCTCTCTTATACAAAGTCAACCCCAAAACAGAGTAATGCATAAGCATTACACTAAAATTCTCTAAGAAACCCCTTGGAAATATAAATTAGTCTGACAGAACAAATGATAGGAAAGTTTGTCACAGCATGAAAACAAGCACCACATGCCCCATAGTCATTCCTGCACAAATAAAACACAGTCTCATATTAAACTTTTAAAGTTTACATAAGCAGTACATTTCTTCATAAATAAAGCTCACACAATAGCTGAAGCTAAAAACAGTGGTCCCGGACAGGAAACAGACAGTAATAAAGAAATGCTGGGCTTCTTAAAGGGACCACTTCCTATTTTCAAAATAGAATATATAATAAAGTTATATTTTCTGTGAGGAAGGGTTCTGTAAAGCAAACTTATCTGCCAGATAGGAGCTGAAAGCTGGTTGCTGTTCTTTGTGAAGCCTAAGAGCTGCTCCTTCACAAGGTGGCAAACAAGTGCTAAAGATTTTCCCTCCTTAGGGCTGACCAATCAGCAGGCACAGTGGGAGCAAGGGAGGCAGCCAGGGCTCTTGGAAGTGGGCCAGTTGTTGTGTCTTGGGCAAGACATAACCCATGTAGCCTAAAAGCTACGACAGTAGTGGGAATGATGATCAACAGCCAATCTGTGAAGGATCTTGTGAATCAAGGTTTCCCCAGTGGAAAGGCCATATGTTGCAGACCTGATCAAACAGGATGACTATCTCCGTCAGTCTTAACAAGGGGCCATGGCTCCCTCCTATTACCCAGCAATGGAGGAGTTAGAACAGGAAAAAGATCTGCTAGGGCTAAATCTCTAAGAAATAAATCCATCTCTCTCTCCATGAGGTAGAACAGGAGGGGCACTAGTCTGAAATACAGCCTGGAGGTGCTGGTAATCAACAGAATGCCTTGGTCATTCCCAATGCTGGCAATAAGTGGTATATGGCACTTTTATGCACTTTCATGGCCATATGCCAGCAAGCATTAAACAGACTGTAAGACGTTAAGCCCTGGGCAGGAGCAGTCAAAGGTGCAAATGATGCCAAAGAAAGCAATGGAACCTGCTCAAATGATATGAAATTAGGCCAGGCTAGGGAAAGGCAAAAAGAGGGGACCCACCACATTGGACAAGAAAACCTGGAGATATGTTCCACAAACTCAAGTCTCCACACCACAAGACAGCAAAACAGCCATTTATTGAAGCACAGTGAAAATGGATGCCAGATTCTCATTCCTAGACGTGGGAAACAAAGGGGAGGTGGGAGCACCTCTCTTCCCAACCTCTTTTGTCACCAGAGGACAATAAGCAGGATGTTGATTCTCTACTGGGTTGGGGAAATTGATATTCACAAGGACGTGAAAGCCATCATAGAAGAAATGGCAGAGCACGCATCTGTGCCTATGCTACCTAATGCCCTCTGGTTCCTGCCTAACCCTGGGGATTACCCTCTAGGCACTTCTTATGGTGTACTCTGTCCACTGTTATCAGCCTCTGGCTGGTGAGGTAGGCCTTGAGTTTCTCTCTGCAGTCTTTACATAGCTAGGTGCAGCAATGGCAATTCTGGCACTACTTCAACACCATGATCTAAGCTAAGGCAAAGAGGGAATACCTGTGCTGGTTCTAGTTCACAACCTGCTTACTACAATCATTCATGGAAAGTCCACACTTACTAAGCAATGAGTGTGTGAACTGCCCAACAGTGCACATTTTTAATACATTTAATGAATGATCACTTAAGACATAAAAATATATATAAAAGAAAATGAGCTATGTTAACATGCTGACAGTTACAAACATTACATATACATCACATACATACTTTTATGCAATCAATCCAACATTACAAGAATCACACAATTACTGCCTTCCATTAAACCTCACTCCTCCAAAACATTATTCTGCATGTATTGTTTCCACAGTCTCCATTTTTGCTATGTAATTTGCTCCTACCCTTTTCTAAAAACCCTACTTCCATTTCTTTTACATCTGTTAAAATATTCACTACTTCAAATACAGTTGGTTTAGACTGATTTCCATTTTCTAGCAATTGCTTTTTGGGCAGGCACCAGAATTAATTTTAACAAGGCCTTACTATGTCTAAGCAATTAAGATTCTGTATCCCAGCTCAAAAAAAATCATTTCTTTAGTTACACCTATTTGCTCACCTGTTATTTCTGATATGAGTACTGTCTACAAGACATTTTTAAAAGCTACCACCTCATTATACTCCCAAAACATAAGTTTCCAGTTATCTCTTTCTTCCATATCACATCTACATCATTTGCCATCTACCTAAGGAAAAATTCTTTGGAGTCTGCTTCGGGTATAAAAATACCTATGCAAACACTTCCAAGCAAAAATCCTAAATCTTCTAGACTTTGTTGTATATTGGGAGCCATAAATATGTCTTCTCATTGTTTCCTTGTGAAATGCTTATCCAGTCTCCCCCTTCCTAATCTTTTCTAACCTCCTCTGACTGATTCCTGCAGTTAAATTGCAACAATTTATATGCGATTATCCCATTTTTCAAAGCAGCTTCTGTTCTGGATTCAACTAAAATCTGCATCAGAGCAAGACTGTACTACAGTGAGGAAAGGGCAAATTTTCCAGTCTTCACTGTACGGCGATATCACAAAAGTGACTTCAATTAACAGCATTTCCAAATTAAAAGCCACTGATTAAATAATTTTCGATCCAGTGTCATAGACCCTATGAAAAACTGAGGGGCTGCCAGCCCAGCCAGACAGAATTTTATAAATAATTCTATGTCATTGTAAATATTAATATGATCCACTGGCTAGTTTCACAAATGTAAGAAAACTGTATTATGTGCTAGGCTTCAAAAGTGCACCCTGCTGGAAGAAAGCTGATCGGTAAAAAAAATTACAACTGTGTATGATCTCAAGCTCAGACACAGGACGTCTGGACTAGGAAATTCTTTTTATTGTCATAAAACATAGATAATTACTAGGCTTCACATACAAAGTGTCTTTTACTGCTGTGGCTTCCTGGCAGGCGCAGATCAAAAAGAAATGTTAAAATTTTGATTTCTGTGAGCCTGGGAAACTTCAGCAGAACTGTCTAGAATGATATAATCTGAAATGACTCACAGTAATGTGTATTATCAATTTAATGGCTATCTCAGAAAGTAAGAATGGCATTTTGTATTTTGTTTTGAAGCAGATAATTCACCAGCACTTTGCCTTTGCTCTGTAAGTAGAATTTAGAACAGTGATTTCTCTTAGAGACAGATAGAAATATAGCCAGATTAGTCTAGCTGTTTTCTATATTTATGTCAGACTATCCCACAATGTTGTTTTAAAATATTTTCTTGTGATTTCTGAACATTCTAATGTCATTGTGTTGAATGAATAAGTATTGTCTTGTGTTTTGATTATTTATTATTAAATATTTAAACTTTTCAACTATGGCTATTTTGTGTACAGCTAATTTAAGCTCTCAGAATACTTGCATGTATTTGGTGATGCTATATAAGCCACACCAATAGCCTTATCTGTGGATTGCACTTACTGTTTGGATAACCGTAATATTACACAATGGAATTGGATACCCTTTGGTAAGGGCCTTTATAGCAGCTGATAAAGAAGTTGGTGGCAGTGGATTACTACCTTATAGCCTGGGCAGAAGGGGACATAGCTAGTGAATGTGTGCCAGCCTTCCCCAGGAGTGTCTGTCTGTTTGCATATAAACCAAATCTCAAAGTGTGTGTGTGTGTGCGCCAGCTACTTGGGCAGGGACACAAAGCACTGGTTGGACAGAGAGGGCACTGGAGGTTTTGGCTTGACTACTCGGCTGAGATATGAACCCTATAGCTGTGCCAGTGGGGAGTCTTATTGGGAATCTGGGGAGAAAGGGAGAAACCAGCCCCAGACTGACTGTGATCTCTGTGTGTTTTTAAGGGTAATTGTACTTCAGTGTGTGTGTACTTGTTATCCTCCCAATGTGGAAGCCCTTCACTGGTGCTAGTGGTGAGGATTGAGGCTCCTTGATTACTGGGCCAGCACACAGGTGTCATATATTGTTTGGCAGTGGTGGGATATCCACATCAAATATTAACTGTTTGATATTCAGTCAGATAGCCACATCACATATTTATTGGCTTGTAGTGGTGTGGACATTGAGTTCCTGTGGCTTGTGTACAGTGATCACTGAATGTGTTTTTGTACTCTAAATCAGCCACACAGTGAACACAAAGAGTTCAGATCGCAATTGTTTTATTTCTTTCGTTAGCTTAGTTAGTCAGGGAGAGAAGGCAAGCATGTCAGCAGAGGAGTATGGTAAGCTGACAATGAGCCAGTTGGCTGAGATGTGCCAGGCTAAAGGACTGGCACATAGAAACCTAACTAAGGCAGACATGATTGCAGCTTTGGTCCCAGCTGTATCAAAAAACAGCAACCAGGAGAAAGATCAGACTGATTGTGGAGATGTACAATCTTTCTACAGAAGACTTTAAAATCCGTCTGGAGTTAAAAAGACTTGATTTGGAGGCCAAGCATTTGGAAATAGAAGCAGCAGAGACAATGAGACGTCTAGAGACTTAGGAAAATTAGAAACTACGACGTCTGCAGGCTGAGAAGAATGAGAAACTGCTACGCCTGGATGCTGAGGAGGAGGAGGAGGAGAGGCAGAGGCAACATGAAAATGAGATGCTGACTCTTCACCAGAGTCATGGAGGTAATGGGTAAGGGAGTAACCGAACCCCAGAAAGACAAAAGGTCAATACATTTCTTCCACAGTTTACAGAGGGGGATAATTGTGGTAGTTTCATTCATATGTTTTAGAGGGTTACCTTCATTTCATTGACAGCTCATTTCACTGACAACCAAATCAGCAAGACCAATTCACTGACAACTCATTTCTTCAACAGTTATATGGCCTGTTCCCCACTGTAGTGCAATCCTGGAGTTACAATATATAGTAAGGGAGGGGCACAGCCCCCCACATTGGGGGGTGTGGGGGGTGAAGCCCCCCCCACATATTATAAATGTTTTAAACTATACAGATGGATACTTACACGTGCAATGAATAACTGTTTTGTAGAAAACAATATACAACCAAAGTATGTGGGGGAGCTGTGCCCCCCACACCCCCCTTACTATTTATTATAACTCCAGAATGGCACTACAGTGGGGAACAGGCCATATACAACTGTCGGTGAAATGAGTTGTCAGTGAAATGATTTTTCAATTAATTGGTCTTGTTGATTTGGCTGTCAATGAAATGAAGATAACCCGTTTGAGAGGGTATGTAAATAGTATGATGTTGACCAAAGGCTCTGGCTATGATTCCTGGCACCCTTACTCCATGGGTAAAGCTGTAACTGTATTGTCCAAACTGTATGACAATGACTTTTTAAATTATAATGATGTAAAGAATTGTTTGCTAGAATTAAAAAGTTTTGTGAGCATAGACGCAAGACAGATGAAAGTGTGTGTAAATAAGTTGCTAAACTAAGCATTTATTTTCATAGGTGGGTGAGTGGATGTCAGGTCACCACTTTTAAAGTGCTGGCAGACCTTTTGGTGAGGGAACAAGCTCTTGGAACTTTGCCTGAGGACATGAGGATATGATTAGCTGATAGACAATGCTCTACTGCAGATGAGTTGGGGAAAAAGGGAGACCTATACCTAAGCAAGCAGGGCATCCATGCACAGGAAAGGGACACCCAGTGCTGCTCATAGATCTAAGGAAACCCATGGCGGGCAACCCACACTGCCCCAACAGAATCGGCCAGTAGCAAGGAAAGCCACTAGTCCAGGTACACATCCAGGACCCAGGGTTAAATGTTTGTAATGCAACCAGTGGGACCATGTGGCATACAGATGGCCACAGAGGCAAGGTGGGGAACAAAAGGTGAGAGCCAGTAAGTGGGAATGACAAAATGCCAAGAGTAGGTTGTCGTGAGACAACAGGAGTACCAAACTACCATCCTGCAGATGTGTTGATAGGGAAGGATTTTGATAAGGCAGTACTGTGTGTTAATGCAGTTATACACAGTCAGGCTCGGAGACAAGCATGTGGGACTGGTATCTTGGGGGGAGATCCAAACGGACCGCACACTTGAAGCCAGGACTGGTGAGGTGGTAACTTCAGGGCGGGAGCTACCCTAACAGCAGTGAGACTGAATGTGAGCCACAGCTTCTTGTTGGTACTGATGTTCCCTTGGACAAAGTGACTGCAAAGGTAGAGGTGAGGGGTAGTACCCAGGCTGACAGTGAGGCACTGCTGTCAGAGGATACCAGACTTCCTGTGGAAGGGGAGCTGGGAAGGGTTAGAAAGAGAGAACTGAGACAGGCTCAACTCTCAGACCCCACATTACAAGGCCTGAGGCATGTAGCTAGTGAGGCACCTGATTCTCAAGGGAAGGGGTAATCTGTATACTGGGGCAAAGGGTTACTGTATAGAGAGTGGGCCCCTGAGGGAGGGCTAGCAGGTGAGAGGATACAGCAGTTAAGTGCCTAGAGCCTACCATCTGGCACTTCTAGCCATAGCCCAAGATATTCCCTTTGCAGGTCATATGGGCATAAAACATACAGAGAGCTGTATTATGCAGAACTTTTAATGGCTTGGGATTTCCAGAGATGTAACAGGGTACTGCAGGACCTGTGAGCAGTGCCAAAAGGTAGGTAAGGTGAAAGATCCTTTGATGCCTTTGCCTGTGATTGAGGAGCCATTTCAGTGGGTAGCTATTGATACTGTGCAGCCTCTGAGTACCCCAAGTTCCAAAGGGAAAAGGTATATCCTAGTAGTAGTAGATTATGCTACCAGATACCCTGAGGCAGTGACTTTGCCCTCATTTGAGGCAGAAAAGAAGGCAAATGCTTTCTTTGTTAGAGATTTTCAGCAGGGTAGGTTTCTCAAAATAAATACTGACTGACAGAGGTGCCAATTTCATGTCAGACCTGCTGCCTTGTCTATGGAAGTACTGTGGGGTGGAGCACCTAAAACCACCCCCTACCATCCCCAGACTAATTGTCTTGTTGAGAGGTTAAACTCTACACTCAAGTCCATGCTACGGGCATTTGCAGACCAGTTTAAGAGGGAGTGGGACAAATATTTGCCCCATCTGTTTGCTTACAGACAGGTTCCCCAGGAATCCATGTTTTTTTCACCCTTTGAGTTGTTGTATGGGCATAGGGTGAGGGGGCCTCTAGATTTAATTCATGATGAGTGGGAGGGTGAGTGTGAATCTAACCAGGAGTCTGTTGTGGCATATGTCCTAAACCTCAGGATAAGGCTCGGGGAACTCATGGGCTTGGCCCAGAAGAACCTAGAAGCCCAACAGCAGAAAAAAGGTCTGGTATGACAGGAATGCTCGAGCTAGAGAGTATGCTCTATGGCAGCAGGTAAAGGTTCTCATTCCTGTCAGACACAACAAGCTGCACGCAAGCTTGGGAGGGACCCTACAAAGTGGTAAGGAAATTCAGTGATGTTAACTACATAGTAGAACTGCTAGGCAGGAGGCACAGGCACAAATTGTACCATGTTAACATGATGAAACCATACTATGATAGGTAGGCCTTTGTGCTGAGTATTTGCAGTGGACTGCATGAAGAGTCTGAGGGAGATCTGGTGGCTGATCTCCTCAGTGAGGCTCAGACTGACACCTCAGTGAAGGGGTCTTACAGGAGTTTGGGGACATGTTCACTGGGAAACCAGGGTGCACCCACCTGGTGCAGCACCAAGTGGATACAGGACCCCAAAGGCCTATTAGACAGGCCCCGTATAGGGTGCCTGAGAGTGTCAAACAGACTCTGTGGGAGGAGATACAGGAAATGTGGGAACTTGGGGTAATTCAGGAGTCTAACAGTCCCTTGGCCTCCCCAGTGGTGCTGGTGCCAAAGAAGGATGGCAGCACCAGGTTCTGTGGGGACTACAGGAAATTAAATAGTCACAGAGGCAGATGCTTAACCCATGCCTATGGCAGATGAAGCCCTAGAGCAGCTGGATGGGGATTAGTATCTTACCACGGGTTACTGGCAGGTGCCCTTGACTCCCAATGCTACACAGAGGTCAACCTTTGTGACTCCTTTTGGCTTGTATGAGCTCACAAAGATGCCCTTTGTGATGAAAAATGCCCCAGCGACTTTCTAGAGCCTGGCAGATCATATCCTAGCAGGAGCAGGAGGGTTTGCCCTTGTTTACCTAGCTATTGCCATCTACAGCCATTCGTGGCAAGAGCACCTTCAGCATGTCAGGGAGGTGCTAGGCAGACTACAGAGGGCAGGGTTGACCATTAAGCCCAGCAAATGGCAGGTGGGTATGGCAGACGTCTCCTACCTGGGACACAGAGTGGGGAGTGGTAAGATCAAGCCAGAACCTACCAAAGTGGAAGCCATTCAAGCATGGCCTCCACCTGTTACCAAAAAGCAGGTGAAGGCATTTTTAGGGACAGCAGGGTACTACAGAAAGTTTGTCTCCAGTTATAGTACCATAGCTGCTCCCCTCACAGACCTGACAAGGAAAAACAGGCCAGATAAGGTAGTGTGGAGCCCAGCATGTGAGCAGGCATTCCAGAAGCTTAAAGAAGCTTTGGGAGGACCCCCTGTTAGCCAGTCTAGATTATAGCAAAGCATTTGCTGTGCAGGTAGATGCTTCAAACCATGGGGTGGGGGCTGTACTTAGCCAGACTTCATCAGAGGGAGAAGAGCACCTAGTGGTTTATCGCAGTCATAGGCTCCAACGCAGGGAGGAATGCTATGCAGCTGTAGAAAAGTAATGTCTAGCCATAGTGTGGGCACTGCAGAAAATTCAGCCTTTTCTGTATGGAAGGAAATTCACTGTAGTTACAGATCACAATCCCCTGACATAATTACATCGAGCCAGGCAGCAAAATACCAAGTTACTAAGGTGGAGCCTAGAGGGTTGCAAGCATATATATGTCAGTGCAGCACCACAGTGGGATTAGCAATGCCAAGGCGGATGGGTTCTCAAGACAGGGAATGGGGTAAGGTATATCCAGATAGACTCAACCCTCTTAAGCAATGTTTCTCAAGGGGCACTTGAAAAACTAGCTCGAGTTCTCAAGGGGGGGGGGGGGTGAAAAACTTAGGGGCTGCCAGCCCAGCCAGACAGAATTTTATAAATAATGTCATTGTAAATATTAATATGATCCACAGGCTAGTTTCACAAATATAAGAAAACTGTGTTATGTGCCAAGCTTAAAAAATGTAACCACAGTGCACCCTGCTGGAAGAAAGCTGACAGGTAAAGAATTTTACAACTGTATATGATCTCAAGCTCGTAGACAGATGTCTGGACTAGGAAATTCTTTCTATTGTCCCAAGACAGATAATTACTAGGTTTCACATGTCAGTGCTTTTTACTGCTGTGGTTTCCTGGTTGGTGCAGATCAAGAAGAAATGCTAAACTTTTGAGCTCTTTGAGCCTTGGAAACTTCAGCAAAACTGTCAAGAATGATGTAATCTGAAATGACTCCGCAATAATGTGTATTATCAATTTAAGGGCCATCTCAGAAAATAAGAATAGCATTTTGTATTTTGTGCTGAAGCTAACAACTCACCAGCACTTTTGCCTTTGCTCTGTAAGTATAATTTAGAACAGTGATTTCTCTTAGATATAGATAGAAATATAGCCATATTACTCTAGCTGTTTTCTATATTTATGTCAGACTATCCCTACAATGTTGTTTTGGAAGTATTTTCCTGTGATTTCTGAACTCTCTAATGTCACTGTGTTGAATGAATAAGTACTGTCTTCTGCTTTGATTATTTATTATTAAATACTTTAAACCTTTCAACTGTGGCTGTTTTGTGTACAGTTAATTTAAGCTCTTAGAGTACTTGCATGTATTTGGTGATATCAGACACATCAATAGCCTTAGCCCTGGGTTACACTTACTATTTAGATTAACAGTAATATTACACAGTGGAATTGGACACCCTTTGGCAAGGGCCTTTACAGTAGCTGATGAGTAGTTGTTGGCAGTGGATTACTACCTTATAAGCTGGGCAGAAGGGGGCATAACTCATGAACCTGTGCCAGCCTTCCCCAGGAGTATCTGTATGTACATAAACCAGTTCTGTGTGTGTGTGTGTGTGAGAGCTACTTGGGCAGGGACACAAAGCACTGGTTGGGCAGAGAGGGTACTGGAGTTTTGGGAATGACTACTCGGCTGAGATCTGAACCCTACAGCTGTGCCAATGGGGAGTCTTACTGGGGTTCTGGGGAGAAAGGGCGAAACCAGCCCTAGACTGAATGTGAACTCTGTGTGCTCTTAAGGGAAATTGTACTTTAATGTACGTGTACTTGTTATCCTCCCAATGTGGACGCCCTACACTGGTGCTAGTGGTGAGGACTGAGGCTCCTTGATTACTGGGTCAGTGCACGGACATCACAAACCCTGATATCAATCCCTGATAAGGAAGGCGGTCTCTAGCTTGCAGTCCAAATGTCTTTTTAGTCTCTTACCATTCTATTGTCGTTTCCTTATAATACCTTGGCTCCACTGTCAGTTTTCTCCAGTGAATTCCAGGCCCCTCTTGCCTATTCCCCGTACCCCTAATTGCAGTCATCCCTATCAGCAGAATCTCCTTTCCACATTAAAGTGTTTGCCTAGTTCTTAGAACACTTTCTGCTACTTTATGAATATAATATCCTGCATGGCTGTTATTCTCCTTAAGGATCTGTATCCCAAATCTCACTTTTTCCTTTTTTCTTGAATTTCTCCCTGGTTCATCATCATTACTTTCCACTTCGAATTATAGCTGTCTGCTTGTCTTATGCATATGAGCCTTAACTGTGTAGCTCTAAATAGCCCTTCAAATCAGGTAATCCTAAGCCACTTTGTTCTATTGGAAGGATAAACTTATCCCACTTGATCCTTGCCCTCTTCCCCTCCCAGATAAAGTCCTTCAACTCTTTATTACTGTCTACTTCTCCTCTGGTTGATAAAATATGCCTGACCAGCACACAAAACTAGAGACGCTAAAACATTTCCACTGCTTATCTTGCTATTCATACCCATGAACACAAGCTTCTAGTACCACAGTTTTTATATTATATTTTTAGTCTCTTCCCCCAACAATGCACATTATAAAGAATTTTAAACTATTTAAGCAGTGAGAAAGAAATAAAGATTCTGAAGCTTGGTGTATCATTTTAACCTGGCACATGGATACACTGCATTGACAAGTAGGGAACAGGCCTGAATATGGTAGGCTAAAATCATGAATATCATCTGGTGAGAAGGTAAGCAGAAAGAGATTAAGTGCCTCTCTGCAGGGGGCCTTCTCAAGAAAAATCATGTTTCTGGTCACACACAGAGAACACTCTTATGGAATCTGCCACAAATAAAAGATTAGACAACACAAAGGTGTAAGGAGATTCATACAAATGAAAGACCAGGCTACGTGATCAGAAAGTCAAAGGGACAATTGTTCCAAGTCACTGATGAACCACAACTCAGAAAATGTGGGTCAATTACAGCTGCTGACCAGAAAACAGATACTGGCCTCCATTACTAAATAACCACAGAGACTGGAAGCAGATGATAAACAGCTAACAACTACAGTACATGTGGTAATGGACCAAACTAATAACCTATGGAGGGAAAATGGAAACTAAACATTACAGAATATGATGTAGGTTTTCAGTTATCTTGCACAAAATACTACTGTATATAAGCAGTGAAGCTTCTGATGAGTCAGAAGCAGGCAGAACTTGTGGGAATCAGTGATCAGCCTTACAGAAATAAGGAAGAGTAAAAAGTTCTGGATTCTGGGAGAGGGGGCACAAGACAAAAAGCTATAACTAGACATTTCTGCACATTGTGCATGTGGCTTAACAAAATGATCCCATTACAAGTGGCTGAAGAGACTACAGTGTTAGAAGTTTCCTTCATCACAACTAATCTCTCTAGGTCAAGATCTGTCACTCCAAAAAATATTCAGATACTGTTTCCATATGGCCATGCAAAACTTCTGACATTCAAGACTGTATTTGTTGCTATATGAGGAAGAGCAGTAGATTAAATAGTCACTGCATTAACATATTGTTAACCAATTCAGACTGAAAACTAAATACAATTCATAAATAGAAACACAAAAAATCCAGTTTAACAAAATAAATCAACTGGAAACCAGTGAAAAGAGCAACTTCACAGACAGCCTGACTGCAGTGAGGAGATTTGTACAACACAGACATCAAAGAAAGCGTTATGACTGAATCTGATCGTCAAACATTACAGTACTAAGTTCCACTATTCAAGCATCAGAACCTGTTTGTTTCTTAACACACTGCTACAAAGGAATGTGTCATATAGTTCCGATGACTGGCATCTAAATCCAGCCTGTGCCAAGAGACTCCTCAAATGAAGCATTCTAACACATAATCACTTCAAATGAAAGAACTACTATGAAGTCAACATACCACCCACTACTACTAGTGCTTCCTACAGGATGCTCAGCATCACACCAATACAGCCCTTGGTCATCTGTTCAAAACACAAGTCAATGAAGTCAAACCTTGACAGGCAGTGGACTGAACACAGAAAACCATATGTTGAAATGGATGTTTACAAAGCAATGTTCTGAGTGGCTGGCATATTAGAAGGTTATAATATACCAAAAATGCAACTTGCACAAGTAAATCTAGAATAATTTGTTAAGAAGGCAGCCATAATATTCTTGATAAACTACATTACTCATACTATAACATTAAAATAAACTACATTTAAAAACAAATGATGATACCTTGAATGCTTCATCCAACTCTAACTGGGAAAGTATCCTTCTGCCATTGTCTTTTAACACATCATCAATTTTATTCACTTGAGGTAAAGCAAGTTTATCTGAAATAAAGAAAATATAAAAAGTTTTCCTGACAGAAAATTTTAAGTCATTAATATTTTTTATCACTTTTCCATATATTTCAATTTTAATAAACATCTTGGTTTGTTCTAGAACTTCTTTTGCACTGTACTAGAAACTATGAAGAACTTTGGAAGAATGCAAGGACAAATAAAGAAATTACTGAAAATGTTGTAAGCAAAGTACTGCTGCTATTTCTGTTTGAAATAAGAGAAGGTGATGCTCTGAAGACTATATGCAAAGTACAGGTGTGTACATTTACCACAAATGTAGATGTTAGAGTGTACTGACTGTTGCAGTCATTACATTTGGGTAATCTGCTGGCAGGTTGCCCTCAGTCGGCCTGAATAACAAAGTCTTGGGTCCTGCATCGGTTGCTGTCTCCTCTTCCATGGCGTCAGGTCGTCAGGGGTATAAAACATGCAGCCGATGCCATTTTATTCAGTTTTTCTTGCCCCAGATGTCAGGTGCCCCCCAAATGGGGAGGAAAAATATATATAAATAAACAGTAAATATATATATGTACTTTTAGAGACAAACTTTACCTTCAACTAAAAGCAAATAAACCACAAAGGCTTTTGAGTATAGTGACGGAAAGAAAAGGTATAGAAAAGGGGGATGGCAGGTGGGTAACCCGGACTGCAACAGTGAATACACTCGAACATCTACATTTATGGTAAGTGTACACAACTGTACTATGTTCTTTGTGTTTCAGTGTGGCAGTCATTACATTTGGATAGAATCCCAAAGCTATGGATGGGAGGATGGAACTAAACAGCATTAGGAGTGGCTATAAGGCCCTGCAGGACTGCAGTGGCAAAGCCTACCCTGGATTTGGAGAAGAGAGGTAAATTATACTGCTTTGTGAAGGTATGAACAGAGCTCCAAGTAGCAGATTCTAGAATGTCTTTGGTTGGAACCCCTCTGAGAAAAGCTGCTGAAGTAGAGGCAGCCCTGGTGGAATGTGATCTGATCCCCTTGGGCACAGGTTTACCATGGTGCAAATAGCGGAAACGAATGCAGTGGCTTATCCATTTAGAAATAGTCTGCTTTGATATAGCCTTCCCCTCTGATCCTGCAGCAAATGCTACCAGTAGTTGCTCAGACTTTCTTAGAGATTTGGTCCTATTTAAGTAGAATCTTCGTTGTCTGTATACATCCAATGAATGTAGAATCCATTCCCCCTTGTTCTGCGATATTTGGGTAAAATGTTAGCAGGTGAATGGTCTGGTTAAGAGCCACACTGGATACCACCTTAGGCATAAAAGAAAGATTGGTCCTGAGGGACACCCTGTCCGGGTAAAATATAATAAAAGGCTCCACTGCCATGACAGCCTGTAGCTCTGAAACCCTTCTTGCCGAAGTGACTGCCAAAAGAAAAGCTGTTTTCCAAGATAGAATTTTTATATCCGCAGTAGCTGCTGGTTCAAATGGAGGCAGGGTGAGTTTTTCCAGCACAAAATTGAGGTACCATGCAGGAGTTGGTGCTTTTCTGGGAGGCCTTAGATTTTTGGCCCCTCTAAGATACTGCTTAAGCAGTGGATGAGAAAAGAGGGGAGGCTCTGTATTGTAATGAGCCGGGATGGCAGAGGCATGGATTTTTATTGAAGAAAAAGATAGGCCTTTGTCAAGCATCTCAGTCAAATATTGTAAAATTTGAGGAATATTGGGCTTTGCTGTGTCTATTCCTTGTGCTTGGTTCCAAGCACAGAATCTCTTCCATTTATCAGCATAAGATTTTCTAGTACTAGGCCTTCTGGCTTCCAAAATGACATCCATCACAGATTTACTGAGAGGTGGTGTTTGAATAATTAGTTGATTAGCCATGCTGCAAGATTCAGAGTTTGAGCTGAGTGTGCAGAACTTGATAGTTCTGCTGAGACAGTAGATGAGGTATTTGAGGCAAGTACCATGGAGGAAGGTGAGACATATTCCTTAGAAGTGGGTACCAGTGCTTGCGAGGCCAATCCGGAGCAATTAGGATCATTTTTGGTTTTTCCTGTCTGACTTAGTAAAACCTTGGAGAGTAGGGGCAGAGGGGGAAAGACATAGACTGATAGGTTTTTCCAGCAGAAGGACAGAGCATCCACTTTCCGTGCTTTTTTGTGATGAGTTCTTGTGCAAAATTTGTCCAACTGATAATTCTGGGGAGAGGCAAATAGATCTATGTCTGGGCTCCCCCATTTCTGTGTTAACATGCTGAAGATTTGTGGATCCAGTTTTCATTCGTGCGGGTCCATAAGATTTCTGCTTAGGTCTGCCAGAGTATTTTGCTTTCCTGGCAGGAATTGAGCTTGAAGATGTATTTGGTAAGTCAAGGCTGTGCTCCACAAAGCCATGGCTAGTCTGCAAAGGGGGTAGGAATGTGTACTCCCCTGCTTGTTTATGTACCACTTAACTGTGGTGTTGTCCGTCTTTATCAGTAGTTGTCCTGGATGAAGTAAGTCCTTGAAGGCTGTCTGAGCATTCTGTACAGCTAGCATCTCGTTCTGGTTGATATGCAGATGCATTTGGTTTGGGCTCCATTTGCCCTGAATGCATCTCCCTGCCAGGTGGGCCCCCCCAAGCATAGTCTGATGCGTCTGTAGTTAGGGTTTGGGTGGCAGGGGGTAGAGTGAATGGCAGTCCCTTGTTTTGGTGGCAGGCCTCTGCCCACCATAGGAACTCTAGTTGCAGGCAAGGTATAATAGGAATCATTGTTTCCAGGCTGTGACAATGTTGACTCCATAAACTTTTTAAGTACCACTGAAGTTTCCTCATATGCAGTCTTGCATATGGAATTAGAAGAATGCAGGAGGCCATGAACCACAAGGCCTGCAGAATTTGTCTTGCAGATAGCTGGGTTTTTGTGTCCACCTGTTTGAAGTAAGTCATCAATTGAATTTGCTTTTCTGGCGTAAGGTAAGTCATCTGGGCAGTTGCATTCAAGCTTGCACCCAGGAATGTAATTTTCTGAGAGGGTACCAATTGTGATTTCTTTTCGTTTATGGCGTACCTTAGACAAGTTAGAACCCTTTTTACAAACGCCAGATGCTTTAGAAGAATGTCCTTGTTTTCTGCCTGAATTAGAGAATCGTCCAGGCATGGATATATCTGAATATTTCTTTGTCTGCCAAATGCAATTACTGGTGCCAGGTACTTTGTGAAGACCCTGGGCACAGTAGATAAGCCAAAAGGCAGTGCAGAGAACTGGTAATGCAAGTAGCCTGCTTTGAAGCGAAGGTATCTTCTGCAAGATTCCCCGACTTGGATATGCAGGTAAGCCTCTTAAGTCTAGAGTTACCAACCAGGCATCTTTGCCTACCATAGGTAGTAACTGTTGAAGAGTCAGCATCTTGAATTTTGGAATGTCCAGAAATGTGTTTAGAGTGGATAAGTCCAGAATTAGACGCCATGATTTGTCTTTTCTGGGTACCAGGAAACGTCTGGAATAGAAACCTTGTCCCTATTCCTTTTCTGGTACTGGTTGAATAGCCCACATGTTCATGAGGGACAGAACTTGTTTCTGGGCCTCTGCCCACTGATTTGGGGGCAGATCTGGCCATCTGTTTGGGATTGGCAACGTGTGGAAGTGAAATCTGTATCCCTGGGATACTAGATTTAAAACCCATTTGTCCTGGGTAATAAGTTGCCAGTTTCGTGCATGAAGTGCTAGTTTTCCCCCCAAAGGGGCAGCTAAGAGTTAAGTGTTTGGTGATTGTACAGGGAAGTCATTGAGACTGTTTACCATAGGGAGGTACCTAGTTGCTTCCAGATTTGGAGGTGGAGGCAACCCATTGTTTTGTTCTAAAAGTTCCTTGTGACTAAAACCTGGAGCCTTTGGAATGTCTTGATTTGACTTGAGCGGCTCTCGAGGGGACTGGAAAGGACCAGTTCTTAGTAGGCCAGTGCCTACTAAATTTTGGAGGTTGCACTTGTAAGAAATCTTTCACAGTTTGCATAGATTTAGCTTTACCTTCCATCTTTTTAACACTTCTTCAGCCTTATTACCAAAGAGACGGTCCTGTTGTAAAGGAGCATCCAACAATTTTGCTTAACATGGTCAGGCAGTTTGCTCTTTGAACCAAGCATGCATTCTTAGCACAGATCCAGTTACAGCAGCCCTGCAAGAGGCCTCCAAGGAATCAAAACCACACTGCAAAGTATGTTTTCCAACTTGTTCAGTTGAATGCAATAAATCCTGCAATTCTTTATTTTCCACACAGTCAGAGATTAACATCAGTTTCTGTTTAAGTAGACCCATGACATGCTGCTGATATTTAAGCATATGAAATTGACAGTTTAAAGCCCTGATTGCCAAGGCTGCAGACATGTAAACCTTCTTACCCACCTATCCATCACCCTGGAGTCTCTAACAGAAGGGGTAGGATTTTTGGCAGTAGAGGCCTTAATGCCCTTGGGACCCTGAGAAATGGTTTCAGGATCAGCAAGAAGGTGTTTGAAAAGATATTTGTGGGAGTCAGGAACCCTGTAGTATCTGTCTGGCTTACAAGGAGCCGGAGGCAGAGAAGTAGGAGTCATACTAGATTCTGAAAATACATCATCAACAATGTCTAAAACAGGAGGTATAACCAAAGGCCTATGCTGAGGAAGTAGAAGAAAATCCCTAAGTCTCTTTTTAGATTCAGAGAAATCCTGACTTTCCCAGTGGAAATGTTCCCTTAAGGCATGTAAAGTTTCCCCAAAAGAAAAATCCTCAGGGGGGAGAGGCAGAAGGGATGGAATCCTCTGCATCAGAGTCCTCATAAGTAGGAAATGACAAATCCTGTTCATTAGAAGAGTCAGAAGAAATAGAATCCTGTTCAGAAGATTCATAATCAATCTCTTGCCTACGCCTCTTAGAAGGAGGGGGTTGGCTACCCCTGACCAGAGTAATTAAATCTTCAGCCATTTTGATCATTTGTTTTTTAGGCACAGGGGCCTGCACATGTGGCCCAGGTGTCATTTTTTTAGACATAGATTTAGATTTTGGCCCTAGTTTTGAAGATGGCGTCTGCCTAATATACAAATCTGTAGGCCTGAAAACACCCTCAGAAGCCGGTGCCTACACAGCTGCAACGGACCCATCTAAGGTAGAGACATCCACTGGTTCCATAACTGAAGCATCTCGTAGCATACCGGACTCCGAATGGGTCTCAGTAGAGGCCAGCGAATCAGAAATAGTGGGTATCAGGGGCTGCGAAAGTGCCTCACTGAGTACCGGTGAACCGGCGACTAGCTTAGAAGTATCGCCGTCGGTTTTGGACCTCGACGGTCTGTCTCGGTCTTTTTCTTGGCATTTTTTAGGTATTCTGGTAGTCGGATTGCTAACCGATGACATTTCTGGATAATTAAAACTTGAGCCAAAATATTTAGAAGCAAAAATATACAGACGTTTAATCGTGCGTTGATTAAATTTAGCACAAAACCAACAGCAAGGCACATTGTGGTCAGGGCCTAGGCAAGGAATACAGTACAAATGAAAATCCTTATGAGGTATTTGCTTCCCACAAGTAATGCAGTTATTAACTTTTACTGACATCGGTAAGGAGCAAGAAAGTTTCCCCAACGGGGTACTTAGCTTTTAGTTGAAGACTTAGGTTCTGAAACTCGAAAACGAAAATTTCAGGAGTCGGCCGGCATTTGCGAACTGCTTCTGCTTCGGGCACCGCGCGGCAAGAAAGACTGATTTAATGGCGTCAGCTGCATGTTTTATACCCCTAACGACCGGACGTCATGAAAGAAGGGACAGCAACCGACACAGGACCCAAGACTTTAATCAGGCCGAATGACGGCAACCTGTCAGCAGATTACCCAAATGTAATGACTGCAACAGTGAAACACGAACAACAATGGACACATTACCTTCAACCTCAGCATAGATATAGTCACCCATGTGTCTGCCACAGCCGCATATTAAAAATACAGAGAGTGAGTGTAAATATTGCAATTTACTTTACACATGTACACAGCAGCCCCAGTCCCTAACACTTTTTGAAAGAAATTTAACAATTTTCCTCAACATCCAACGCTTAAGGTAATTTCCACAAGGAGTCATCACCATCTGTCTGACGAAAAAGGTGTCTGCCAATGGGCAGTGGCAGAATTTAGGGAACTCACTGAAACAACCTGACAGGGAAAAAAAGTAATTTTTTAAATCACAACCAATACACAAACCTGTACTATCTTTTCTTAAAAATTTTTGACAGAAAAGCTCAACTTTTCTTCACAACAAATGAAGTGAAAAGTATTCCCAAACAGGGTACTTACCTGCCCAGCCTTGGTAAAGAGCTGGCTGACCAATCACTAGAAGCCCACAAGTAAGCACGCACTTCAATGGCAAGAAAGTTGTGAAGTTTTGGTGGCCTTGCTAATGACTTTACATTGCTCTTCTCGAGTTGTACTATGGCAAGGATTCATGGAAGCTGCTCTAAAGCTCTGAAAGCTGTCTAGCTGGTCTGATCCTTGGCAGTACACTCCATATAATAAGAAGTTATGTACTCACCATAACGTTCCATCTGAGTAGGTATCTTCATTTGTCTGCAACCTTTGGGATACGGATCCGATCTCGGATCCGAGCCGGCAACTTCATTCACAGCATAGATCCAAGCTCCTAGCTCCTCCCTTTACCCATAATCCCCTACCAACCCTGAATGACCTCAGATCAAGTTTGCCCCATAGCACAGCTAATACTGTGTCTCAGAGGGAACTAATCTAAAGAACCCCAAGTAGGATCATTTTGGTCAGGGGGAAGGAGGGGGGGGATGGTTGCAGACAAATGAAGATACCTACTCAGATGGAACGTTATGGTGAGTACATAACTTCTTAATCTGAAGTAGGAACTTCATTTGTCAGCAACCTTTGGGACAGAGTCCCCAGCTACCTAAATCTTGGGTGGCCTTCATGGAAGAATATTCCGGAGCACTGCAGAGCCAAAAGACGCCCTACCTTGGGAGACAATATCTACTTTGTAGTGGCTGATAAAGGTATGAGATGAAGCCCAAGTGGTTGCGGAACAAATGTCATCCAGGGAAACCCTAGCCTTGAAAGCAGCCGATGTAGCAAAGGCCCTAGTAGAATGAGCACGGTCTCCCTGAGGTGCAGGCCTTCCCGAGCTCTGATATGCTAAGAGAATACAACTAGATATCCATCGGGAGAGGGTAACTTTAGAAACTGACTTGCCGAAGTTGTTTTTGGCAAAGGAGACAAACAACTGATCGGATTGCCTATGACCAGTAGTTCGATGAATATAAAAACGTAGTTGTCTGTGCACATCTAAAGAGTGCAGCTTATACTCTCCTTTGTTTTGAAAGTTGGGGAAGAATACTGGAAGATTAATAGATTGATTAATGTTAGCTTCCGAAGATACCTTAGGTAGGAAAGACGGATTGATCCTGAGGTGAACTCTGTCTGGGTGAAAGACCAAATACGGTGGTTTGACACAGAGAGCATGGAGTTCCAAGACCCTCTTGGCTGAAGTTTTGGCCACCAAAAAGGCCGTTTTCCAAAAGAGGTATTTAAGATCAACAGTGGCCGCCGGCTCGAAAGGGGGACTAGTCAAGGCCTGTAAAACTAGGGATAAATCCCATGGAGGTACCACCTCTTTGACCGGGGGCCTGAGGAGGAAGGTACCCTTAAGGAAGGTCTTACACAATTTGGAAGTAATAAGCGGGCCTGACTCCTGCCCTACATGATAGTGTAAAATTGCTGCAAGTTGCACCTTGACCGTGGAGGAACTAGCCCCCTGGTGAAATAAAGAAGTTAGAAAATCTAGAACCAACACTACCGGCGCCGTAAAGGGATCTAAATGACGGTGCTCTGCCCAAATGGAAAAACGTTTCCATTTACTCCGATAGACCCTTCTGGTGGAAGGCTTGTGAGCTGCTACTAGAATGGCTTTGACTGGTGAAGAGATTCCAGGAGTCCTTATCAGGAGTGGAACTGGAGCAACCAAGCCGTCAGCTTTAGGTTGGCCAGGTTCAGAGTCGGGAGACCCAAGGGGTGTGAAATGAGATCAGGGAGGAGATCCAGAATCCAGGGCGGATGAATCAGGTGAGACCATAGGTAAGGGAACCACGTCTGACGAGGCCAGAATAGGGCAATGAGGATCATCTTGCTCCCCAACCGACTGGCTTTCTGCAATAGTTTCAACATCAGGGGCAGAGGCAGGTAAGCATAAAGCAGACCGGGAGGCCAAGCATGAACTAGAGAGTCTCTCGGGGACTCCCCCAGAGGGGGGATCAGAGCGAAGTAATCGTTGCATTTGGTATTTGAGGGAGAGGCAAAAAGATCGCAACAAGGTCGCCCCCATCGGGCAAATACTTGCTCTGCCACTAGAGGATTGAGAGACCATTCGTAAGGAGTCAGGATAGTACGACTGAGCCTGTCCGCTAAAATGTCGGACCGTCCCGGAATGTGCGTTGCGATAAGAAAGCGGTTGGTGGATATCGCCCATTCCCACACTCTCATGGCCTCGCGGCAGAGAGGGTAAGACCTGGTTCCCCCCTGTTTGTTGATGTACCAGACGACTGACATGTTGTCCGTCTGTACTGCAATCGTCCCCACCAGAAGAGGGTTGTGAAGTGCTTGCAACGTCAAAAGCACCGCCCTAATCTCCAGGACGTTGATATGCAATGAGGTCTCTATGTCGTTCCACGTGCCTTGGACTGTTCTGCCCGAATAGTGCCCCCCCACCCCAGGTGAGAAGCGTCCGTGGTCACTGTGACGACTGGCGGAGGCAGCGAGAAAGGGCGTCCCGTGTGGAGATTGGGGGACTGGAGCCACCACACGAGTGACCTTTTGCAAACCTTGCTTAGGGGAATGGGATGAGACAGGGGATTGCGAGATAGGGACCATTGTACCTGGAGGGTCCACTGTATAACCCTCATATTCAGCCGGGCCAATGGCAGCAGCGGAATTGCTGCCGCCATGGACCCTAGAGCCCTCAGGACCAATTCCGCCGAAGGAGCTTGAAGTTGAAGGATGGCCTGCACGTGGAACCTCAGGTTCTGAAGCCGATCTGGAGTCAAGAAAGCAAGCATCAGTCTGAAGTCCAACCTCGCCCCTATGAAATCCAATACTTGTGTAGGAGCCAGGGAGGATTTGGCCATGTTGATGGTCAATCCTAAGAGTGTAGCCAGATTGAGGAAATAATCCCTGCATGAGCAAAGAAGATGCCTTGTTGGGGTGGTAAGGAGCCAGTCGTCTAGGTAAGGAAAGACCTGAATTTCCTGGAGTCTCAGGTGGGCCGCTATCGCCGCCAAGGCCTTGGTGAACACCCTGGGGGCTGAGGTGAGACCGAAGGGAAGGGCCCTGAACTGGAAATGGCTGGCTCCCAGCCGGAAGCGGAGAAACCTCCTGGAGCATCTGTCTATGAGAATATGATAGTACGCATCCTTGAGGTCTATTGAGCACATCCAGTCGTTCTCCCGCAGTAGTGGGAGAATAGATTGCAGTGTGACCATCCGGAACTTTACTTCTGGTACCGCCAGGTTCAAGAGAGAGAGGTCCAGGATGGGCCTAGTGTCCCCCGTCTTTTTTGGCACCAGAAAGAACCTGGAGTAAAACCCTGATCTGAGCTGATCTGGGGGGATGGGCTGGATGGCTCTTTTTTGTAAGAGCTGCTGAATTTCTGCAGCAGCCGCTTCCCTCTGATTGGGTGGTACATCGGGGAGGCTTCTGATTCTGGGGGTTACAAAAAAGGGAATTTGGTAGCCTCTGGATATAACACGAAGCACCCAGCGATCCGTTGTTATGGACTCCCACATTGCTAGGTGCCTCGAAAAATGTCCTCCGACTGCCTCTAGAGTGGAGCAGCCGGGCAACCCCTCAGGGGTTCTGCGTGGGTCTCTCAGAGAAGGGTTCTCTGGACCCAAAATTCCTGGGACCCCCTCTGCCTCTAGGGCGGCGTCCTCCCTGTCCTCCTCTGCCACGAGAGGTCTGGTTCTCCGGAGCAGACTGGGATTGATACGATTTCCGGAACCGCATCTTCTTCTGACCCTTTTGGTTCTTGGCAAAGGACCTCTGGGGAGCAGAGAAGCGGACTCCGATGGCAGACAATGTCTTCCCATCTTTCTCGCTCTGGACAAGGGTGTCGCGAACGGTTTTGCCAAACAATACAGAACCATCAAAAGGGGCATTCGTAAAAATGACGCCTTAAAGGGTTCCGAGAACTCACAATGTCTGAGCCAGGCTTGCCTCCTCATGACCAGCCCGACTCCGCCTGCTCTAGCGGCTCCCTCAGTAGCGTGAGACAAAAGCCCCATAGAGGTGTTGGAAATAGAACGTAGGGTGGACATTCGGGAGGAGTACAGTTGCTTGTCCCCTTCCGACATGGACCCTGGGGGGGAGCAGCGTATTCTTTGATTAGATCCCGCTGCATCCGAATGACGTGTGCCATATAGTTCAGGGCCCTCATGGAGAAGGTCGCTGAACTGAAGGCCCGCTTCCCAAGGCGGTCCATCGCGCGAGACTCCTTGCTCGGCGGATGAACCGTGGGGCTCTCCTGAGCCAACTCTCTCTTGGTGGCTGCCGCCACCAACATGGCATCCACAGGGGGACCTCTGCTCCAATGGGTACTCTCTGACGGGGGGGCTCAAGATTTTGTCCAGGCGCTTGGGAACAGGCTCTACAGTGTCTGGCTCCCTCCAAGCCCTAGTGGCTATAAGATCCACCAAGGTGTCGGGGGGAGGGGACACCCAAGAGGTAGATGGCCCTGCCTCGAACGCCTCTAGGAATACAGACTCGTCGGAGGAAGCCTTGGGGGCAGACCACCACCCCCTGATTCTGAGCATTTCCATGATGTCTCCAAAGGAGACATCCTCGGGGGGTGACCTTGGGGAGCCTTCCCCTTCATCCAAGTCCGTATCTTCTGTGAGGGACTCAGGGGAGTCCACGTGCCTCCTCTTGCACTTCGACTTGCGAGGAACCTCCTGGGGGGGCTATCCGAGGAGTCCTCACCAGCAATATCCTGTTCCAATGGAACACCTAGAGGCGCTGAAGCAGGCTGCCCCGAAGGCCGGGTGAGGGGAGCCAGGACCAGCTGAGAGGGAGTGCAGGGGGGAGCCGAAGCCGGGACCGGAGGCCTGGATGCACGTACCCTCTCCACCACCGTGAAAGCCGAGGGGGAGCCGCTCTCTGACGGATCCGAGATCCGACTCCCACTCAGATCCGAGGCGGGGATCGGACCCGGAGCCGAGACTATCGGATCCGAAGGACCCGCGCGCTCCGACCGGGACGGGGCCAAAAGCACAGAGTCCCTCGGATCCGAAGCTCGGCCAACGGCTCCGAGAGGTCGGATCCGACAAACTCGAGGGAATCGTCGGAGCCGAAGTGCCTAGCACTGTCGGCTCCGACCCACCCCCGGATCCAACGCAGCTCGGCTCTGACAGCTCTGAACCCGGAAGGCGGGTCGGAGAAGGAGCGATAGGAGCAAAAAAGGGGGTCGAGCTTCCCCCCGGAGGGGGGGGGAGGCAAGAGCACTCCCATCTGCATCTGGGCCTGGATGAACCTCCGCATCATCCGGTCCATGTCCGCATCTGACATACTGAAGGTGGACCTCGAGGAGGCCACCGAGGCAGGCCTGGAGTGCCGCCTCGATGACCTCAACGGGGACCGGGTCACCTCCTCCTCGGGTCCCGGTGAGAAGCAAGGGGATCGGATCCGAGGAGGAGGTGAACCAGAAACCCTGGAGGGAGAAGCCCGAACCCTGGAGGGAGAAGCCCGTTTGGCAGGCGGGGCTGAAGAGGAGTCCTCGGTCCGCCGCTTAAGGTGCTTTTCCCTCCGCTTCTCTTGCCTGGCCTCCCTTCACCTCCGAAGCCACAGTGGGAGGTTGAGTCCCGGTCGGAGGGAGGGGGGCAGGAGTGGCCGCTACCGAGGACTGGGTAGTGGTCACAGAAGTACCGGAGGCCGGAGCCGGGTCTGGGGGCAAAAGGCCCACCAGAACCAGCTTCGACCTCCGATCCTTAAGTGCCCTGGGGATGAACGCAGCGCAAATCGCGCAACCCGAGGAGAGGTGTTCAACCCCAAGGCACCCAACGCACCAAGTGTGGCCATCAGCTGGTGAAAGTTTGTGACCACACTCAGTGCATTTCGAAAAAATGGCTTTAGGGGCCTCCATCACTAAAAGAAAACACACCCGCTAGGCCTCTACACACACACACACACACACACACACACACACACACACACACACACACACACACACACACACACACTGCGACCAGCGAGGGCAGGGAGGAGAAATAAAAAATTAAGCTAATTTAAGCTAAAAGAGTGAAATTAGCGCTAAGGAACACCTAAACACACACACAAACACTCGCTCAAAAAGAGCACAAGAAAAAAATGAAAACTTTCTTTTCTCACAAAATTAGACCAAGAGCTCTGGAATCTAGCTGTTGCTTGAAGAGCGGCAAACTAGATCTGAGGTCAGTCAGGGTTGGTAGGAGATTATGGGTAAAGGGAGGAGCTAGGAGCTAGGAGCTCGGATCTATGCTGTGATAGAAGTTGCCGGCTCGGATCCGAGATCGGATCCGTATCCCAAAGGTTGCTGACAAATGAAGTTCCTACTTCAGATCTTGGGTTACTGCAACAGTGATCTAATGATCTAACATCATGTTAGCAAACTGAATACAGAGCTGCTATACAATATTTCTCCTACGGGACTATCAACCCAGTTATGTACATATTTTTCATATATATACTGAACTTTTATCCAAACAGGTACCTGTACATATTTTGCCTGCATTCTTTAAAACATTTATCCTGGTCTGCAGTTATACAGTGCTCGCATATTTATAACCTGTATAATTTAATGGACTTACTATAACTATAGTATTTTGTAATATTAGTTCAACTCTTCCACATCCAGTGGAATATATTGCACTGCTTAGGAACACATGGATATTATGAATTACTGACACAGTGAACCTTCCCAAAGGATTTATCATATATGGGGACAAGTATCCTGTTCTGTGATATAGGAAGAAAGGCCTGGCAAGAGAATTTGGTTCTCTATTTGATAGTACACTCTGTGGATGGTGGTGTATGTTCATGGAATTGCTACAGTACTAAGATGCATCCTGAAAGCACTACATAGAATAGTTGTGTAAAATCTTATCATAACCATAGATGTTCTTCTCTTCCATGTTGCAGTACTCTTACTGTGGGATCCTCCGGCCTCAGATGACCCAAACGTCAGCTCCTATACAAACTCTTAAGCCTAGTTGCTGCTGGTGCAAGGGATGTCGCATGTAGGGCCATAAACGAGGCAGTCTTAAATGTGCTGTCTGCATGCATTTACCTCAGAACTGACTGCCCAGTCGGACAGTAGTCTAGGTAATGCCGAATGATGTCCCCCACACTGGTGGACTGCAACTGACTGCCCAGTGTGACCATAGTCTAGGTAGTGCCTTATGATACCCCGAAGGTAATGCAGGGGGGTAAGGTGGGAGGGAAGGAATATAGCAACATGGAAGAGAAGGACATCTACGGTTATGGTAAGATTTTACACAACTATTCTATGCTCTTCTATTCTCATGTTGCAGTATTCTTACTGTGGGAAGAGTATCACAGCTTAAGGAGAAAGAGTGGAGGCAGAGGTAGCGGATTCCAGAAATCCGTGCAGGACTGCCCTTGCAAATCCTGCTCTGGCTTTGGAGATACTGCCCACTTTGTAATGTTTGGTAAAGGTATGTACAGAGGACCAGGTCGCTGCCTCAAGGATGGCAGTTGTGTCCAGGTGCTTGAAGAAGGCCCCAAAAGAGGCTACTGCTGTAGTAGAGTGTGCCCTGACACCCTGATGCAAGTGCCTTCTGTGGTAGGAATAGCAGAAGCAGACAGTTTTTTCTAATCCAGCAGGAGATAGTTTGTTTGGATACTGCTTTGCCCAGGGCCCTGTGATGGAAGGATACAAAGAGGTGATTAGATTTTCTAATGGTCTTAGTTTTGCCCAAATAGAACCTTCACTGCCTGTGGACATCAAGGAGTGCAGTACTCTCTCACTGTCATTTTTAGGAGTGGGAAAGAAGGTAGGTAAGTGAATAGCCTGATTTAGTGACAGTTCACTGACCACTTTGGGCATGAAGGTGGGGTTGGTACGCAGGGTCACCCTATCTTTGTGACAGATAGTGTAGGGAGGGGATACCATGAGCACCTGTAACTCCAAGACCCTTCTGGCTGAGGTGAGGGTTACCAACAGGACTGTTTTCCATGTGCACATCTGCAGGGATGCAGAGCTGGATGGCTGAAAAGGGGCAAGTGCAAGTTTTTCCAGGACGTAATTTAGGTCCCAACGAGTTGGGATAGGCTTCTTTGGTGGCCTAATGTGAAAGACCCCTTTTAAAAATAGTAACATCCAATCTGGGCAGCAGAGGAGGGTTCCAAAGGTAAGCAGGCAGAGATGGTGGACAAAAAGAAGTTATGTACTCACCATAACGTTCCATCTGAGTAGTTACACTTCATTTTTCTGCAACCTGTGGGTATTCGGATCCATATCGGATCCGAGCCGGCAACTTATTTTCTAGCATCTGCTCTGAGCTCCTCCCTCTACCCATAATACACCATCATCTCCCATTTCCCCTCAGATCGAGTTTGCTGCAACCACACACTTTAGCAACTCAAACTAAATAAACCTGTTTATCCACATGAAAAGGTCATGGGGACTGAGGGTGGGAAGGTTGCAGAAAAATGAAGTATAACTACTCAGATGGAACATTATGGTGAGTACATAACGTCTTTATTTGAAGTAGTTAACTTCATTTTATCTGCAACCTGTGGAACAGAGTCCCCAGCTACTCAAAAATCCTGGGAGGCCCTCATGGAAGGATATTCCTGAGCACCGCAGAGCCAAAGGATGCTCTCCCTCTGGAAATCAGATCTAATTTGTAATGGGAGATGAAAGTATGTGAATTTGCCCAAGTTGCTGCTGCACAAATGTCATCCAAAGTAACCTTAGACCAAAAAGCAGCAGAAGTCGCTATGGACCTGGTAGAGTGAGCTTTAACCAGACCAGGAGGAGATAAACCCTTGGCTTTGTAAATATGTAAAATGCAATCAGTGATCCATCTGGCTAAAGAAACCTTGGAAATGGCCTTTCCCAAATGAGATTTAGAAAATGAGACGAATAACTGATCGGACTTATGGAAGGGTTGTGTTCTATGAAGATAAAAACGAAGTTGTCTATAAACATCTAACAAATGAAGTTTATATTCACACTTGTTCTGAAAATTTGGAAAGAAAACAGGTAAATTAATTGTTTGGTTTATGTTTGATTGAGATGCCACTTTTGGTAGAAAAGAAGGATTTGTACGGACAGAGACCCTGTCCTTATGAAAGACCAAATAAGGAGGCACGGCAGACAAACCTGAAGCTCAGAGACCCTCCTAGCAGACATAATAGCCACTAGGAAGGCTGTCTTCCAAGATAAAAACTTTAAATCCACTGATGTTGCAGGTTCAAAAGGAGGAGTTACTAATGACTGGAGAACCAAAGTGAATCTTTGATAAGAGGACGCAAAAGAAATGTGCCTTTTAGAAAGGCTTTACACAGCCTAGAAGAGGCCAGGGTGATCATATTTTCACCAACATGAAAATTAGAAATCGCTGCCAGCTGTACTTTCACCGTGGAGGAACTAGCTCCTTGCTGAAAAATACTAGTCGAGAAACTCAACACCACTGGAACAGGGGCTGTAAAACGGATCCAGGTTCCTCTGAGAGGCCCACATAGAGAAATATCTTTAGTTACTGCAATAAACTTTCCTAGTGGAATCTTTAAGAGAAGCCACTAGTATAGATTTAACAGGGGATGAAAGACCAGGAGTCCTGGCAATCAAGGGAACTGGAGCAGCCAAGCTGTCAGCTTGAGACTGTCCAGATTGGGAAGGTAGGCACCTGAAGGATGAGAGATTAGATCCGAGCAGGGATCCAGAATCCACGGAGGAGCTAGAAGATGAGACCAAAAGAAGGGGAACCAAACTTGACGAGGCCAGAATGGGGGCAATGAGGATCACTTTGCACCCCAATTGGCAAACTTTCTAAGAAACTTCGGAATGAGTGGTAACGGCGGGTAAGCATACAGTAACCCAGGGGTCCAAACATGGACTAGAGTGTCTCTGGGGGCATCCCCTGGTGAGGGAATCAGAGCGAAGAACTCGCTGCACTTCGCCTTGGAAGGAGATGCGAAGAGATCGCAGCAAGGCTGTCCCCATGCAAGGAATATCTCCTCCGCTGACTGTTTCAGAGACTACTCATATGGCAGTAGAATAGCCCGACTCAATCTGTCTGCTAAAATGTTGGAGCGTCCCGGGATGTGCGTTGTGATCAGAAACTGACCGGTAGAAATCACCCACTCCCACACTCTCATGGCCTCGCGACACAGAGGTTAAGATCTGGTTCCCCCCTGCTTGCTGATGTACCAGACAACCGACATGTTGTCTGACTGAATTGCAATCGTACCCAGAGGAAGGACAGTGTGGAAGGCTTTCAAAGCTAAAAGCACTGCCCTCATCTCCAGAGCATTTATGTGCAACTTGGTCTCTGGGACTACGTGCCTTGGACCATCCTTCCCGAACTGTGCCCCCCCCCACCTGAGATGGGAGGCGTCTGTGGTCACTGTGGCTTGGGCTGGAGATGACACAAAAAGGCATCCTGCTGCAACATCCAGTGAATGGAGCCACCAAAGGAGAGACATCCTGCAGGTGTGACTGATCCTCATCAGAAAATCCATGCGAAGGTCTAGCCAAGACCACTGAACAGCTAGAGTCCATTGAAGGACCCCACATGTGAAGGCATGCACAGGGGAGGATAGAGATTGCGGCAGCCATACAGCCCAGGGCTCGGAGAACATCGCTCGCCTTTGGAAATCTGAGGTCCAAGATTAGAGCAATGTGGTACCAGAGTTGAAGATCCTGTCTGGCGTTAAGAAGACTTTTAGTTGCAAAGTGTCTAGCCGTGCCCCAATAAAATCGAAGACTTGTACAGGTTACAAAAGGGATTTGTGAACATTGACTGTAATCCCCAGCCAATCTGCCAAGAGAAGGAAGTAGTCTCAGACCAGACAAAGAAGACGCTTGGTGGATGCAGCGAAGAGCCAGTCATCCAGGTAAGGAAATACCCGAATTCCCTGAAGCCTCAAGTGAGCTGTTACTACTGCCATTACCTTGGTAAACACCCAGGGGGCTGAGGGTAGAGCTCTGAACTGGAAGTGGCTGGCTCCCAGCTGGAAGAGAAGAAACCCCCTGGAGCTTCTGTGGATCTTGATATGGTAATAAGCATCCTGGAGGTCTAACGAGCACATCCAGTCGCACTCTCGGAGATAGGGTAGAATGGACTGTAAGGTGACCATCTGCAACTTTTGTTTGGCGAAAGACAGGTTCAAGGTTGACAGGCCTAAAATGGGTCTGAGGTTCCCCTTTTTTTTTGGCACTATAAAGAGCCTGGAGTAAATGCCTAATCCAGACTGGTCGAGGGGGACCGGTTCGATAGCTCATTTGTAAAGCAGCTTTGAAACCTCTAGGGCTGCGGCCTCTCTGTGAGTGGGTGGGACATCCAGGAGGTGTCTTGTAGCACTTGGAGGGGCAACAAATAGGATAGTGTAGCCTCTGGATATTATTTTTAGCACCCAATGATCTGCAGTTATGGACTCCCATGGCACTGGGTGCAAGGACAATCCCCACCTCCCCGACTGCCTCCAGAGTAGGACAGTCGGGCAAACCCCTCAGGGCTGCTGCGTGGGCCTGTCAGAAAAAGGTTCCCTAAACCCGAAATTCCTGGGACCCCCTCTACCTCTGGGTCGGCATCAATCCTGTCCCCCTCTGCCTTTGGGGGAAGAATTGTCCTGAAACTCCGTGATTTCCAGAACCACATCTTCTTTTGCCCTCTCTGGTTCCTAGAAAAGGACCTCTGAGGGTTAGAAAAGGGGATCCCAACGGCAGACAAAGTCTTCCCCGTCTTTTTCGCTCTGGACAAGAGTGTCACATACTGTCTTCCCAAAAAGGGAGGAACCATCATAGGGAGCATTGGTAAATGACTCCTTGAAAGGGTCTGCAAACTGACACAAACTGAGCAAGGCATGTCACCTCATGGCTACGCCTGTCCCAGGTGCCCTAGCTGCTCCTTCCGTGGCGTGGGAAAGGAGGCACATGGACATGTCTGTTACAGATTTCAGTGTCGACAACTTTGCAAAGAACAGTTGTTTGTCCTGCTGCGATAAAGACTCTGGGGGAGACTCAGCGAATTCCGAGACAAGGTCTCGCTGCAGTCATATAACGTGTGCCAAATAGTTCAGCGCATGGATGGAAAAGGTCGCTGATGAATAACCTAGCTTCCTAAACCTATCCATCGACCAGGACTCCTTGTCCAGAGGGTGGACTGAGGAACTCTCTTGCGCTTGTTCCTTCTTGGTGGCTGCTGCGACCACCATAGTATCAACGGGGGCTCCTTTAGACCAAGGTTGTCTGTCCATGGGAGGAGAAAGAATCTTGTCAGGGTGTTTGGGGATCGGCTCTATGGTGTTAGGCTCCTTCCATGCCCATGTGGCGATAAGATCCACTAAGGGGTCCACTGGCGGGGACACCCAGGAAGTAGATGGGCCCATGTCAAAAGCTTCCAGGAATATGGACTCATACATAGAAGGTTTTGGGGCTGATCAACCTCCTCTCTGGCAGAGGATCTCCATGATGTCTCCAAAGGAAACATCCTCGGGAGGCGACCTGGGGGAACCTTCTCCATCTAAATCCGTGTCTGTAGTGAGGGACTCAGGGGAGTCCAAGTGCCTCCTTTTGCACTTGCGCTTACTGAGGCCTTCTTCATTGGGACTCTGAAGAGGACTCGTGAGCCGTGGGGGGGTTCCTCAAGGGGAATAACCTGGGGATCCCCTGGCACGGGCTGTCCCTGAGACAGGTTGAAGGGAGTTGTTGCCAAATCCAGTGGAGTCTGGGTGGAATCCGAAGAGATGGGCTGAGATCTCAATCCCTGGGAGAGAACCCTCTCCACCACTTCAAACGCCGAAGGAGAGCGCACCTCCTTGGCACACAGCAAGGAAAAAGCTCTCCCCGGGTCCGGAATGGGAATCGGAGCTGAAGCGAGGGTAGCCTGAGCTCCAAGGGAACGGTTCAGATCCACAAAGGTCGGCGCCGAAGATGGATCCATTCCCTCGGGCCCAACTCCCTGTCCACAGCTCCGAGAGTCACTCGGATCTGAACTGGACAGATCCAAGGAACTCAAGGTAACAGCCAAAGTCTAGGTTGGAAGAACTGTCGGCGCCGAGCTACCAGCTCCAAAGAGTCTCGGATCCAAAAACCCCAAAGCAACCGCACGGATCGGGGAAGGAGAAATAGGACGGAAGAAGGGCATGGAGGTCCCCCCTCCAGAGGGAGAAGGGCCTGGCAAGACTCCCAACTGTATTTGGGTCTGAATGAATCTCCGCATCATCCTGTCCATGTGCAAATCCGATAGACTCTCAGAGTCGATCGTGAAGAGGCGACCGACTCGGATCTGGCTGGTCTGCGAAGCAAAGGTGAGGAAGGCTTCGGATCTGAAGACTCCATCGGGTCCGGCATGAAACGGGGTGAGCAGAGCCTAGGAGAAGCTGGACTCAGAGTCTTTGATGATGGACTAGGGATTCCCTATCTGGAAACCTCTTGCGAGGCCTATCCCTCTTCCTCCCTGTCTGAGGGGGGGGGGGTTTGGCGGGAGTACCAGAAACTGAGGCTGTGGCAGAATCCAGCATGGCGGCAGGGAGAAGCCTTGGCAACCAATTTGGCCTTCTTATCCCTGAAGGCCCTAGGGTTAAAACTGGCACAAATTGCACACTGAATAGATAAATGACGCACTCCCAAACAGATTACACACAGAGTGTGACCATCAGCCGGTGAGAGCTTATGGCCACACACTGCATTTTTTAAAGACTGACTTAGGCTGATCAGCCATAGCCCAAAACTAACAGTCACTCCAAAAGAGAAAGCACAACACACTAGAGCACACACACTGATGGGAAGTGGGCCTAGAGACTACTCTAATAAGAAAACCCTTTTTTTTTTTTTTTTAAACTAGAACTGACGAACAGCGTACACTAAAGGGGAGGAAGGGAAAACTAAACCATTTTCACACAGAAAAGACTGAAGTAAACACACTTACAATACCTGAAGCTCAGAGCAAAGTAGACCACTATGCTCACTATGGCATGGCAAATGAAATCTGGGGGAAGATAGGAGATGGTGGTGTATTATGGGTAGGGGGAGGAGCTCAAAGCAGATGCTAGAAAATAAGTTACCGGCTCGGATCCGATATGGATCCGAATATCAACAGGTTGCAGATAAAATTAAGTTAACTACTTCAGATCTGAATTTTCAGTGAAAAGTATGAAAGGCTTGATTTTATGAGTTCACACATATAGGTTAAGACTAGAGGAACATCCGCTTCAAAGAGGTCCCTTTGCCTTTGGAGACACCATTTGGAGAACCTTTCCCATTTGGAAATGTAGGATCTCTTGTGTTGCGTTTCCTGGCCTCCTGCAGGAGAGATAGCATGTCCTCAGTGTAGCAGTGTCTGAAGGGGACTAAAAGTTTATCACCCAGAGGGTTAACCACCTCCAGGTGTGGATGAATGAGAGAGAGTTCCCTTCTGTTGTGCGAGTAGGTCCACCTTGTGGCTGCAATCCCTGGGTGAGGGATTGCATTAGGGGGAACCAATGCTGCTTTGGCCAAGAGAGAGTCACCAGCAAGATTTATGGCACGTCCCTCTTGATTTTCAGGACGACATTCTGAATGAGAGGAAAGGCATACAGAAACGGTCCCTTCCATGAGATGGTAAAGATGTCCACTCTCCAAGCTACTGGGGAGGGATCCTTTGTACAAAAGGTTCTCAATTTCCAGATCGGGGGGGGGGGGGCAAATAAATCTACTTGTGGTGTGCCCCACTGGTGGACAATGTCTAGAAATACTTTTCTGTGCAAAATCCACTTGTGATGCAGAGAGAATGATCTGATCTGTGGTTGTCCTGAGGTGGAATATAGACTGCCTGCAGAGATATGTTGTTCCAAGAGGCTAATTCCCAAACTTGCATTGCTAGCCTGCAGAGTAGCCAAGACCTGCCCCCCCCCCCCGATTGCTGATATACCACATAACAGTGGTGTTGTCCGTGAAGAACTGTAGAGGGCCTGGTTGCAAAAGAGGGAGAAAGGCCTTCAGGACTAACTGAACTGCTGTCATCTCCCTTATGTTGATGTGTTTTTTCAGGAGGGGTGTTTGCCAGAGTCCTTGTACTTTGAGGCCATTCATGGTAGCACCCCAGGTCAGATCTGAGGCATCTGTGTGCATTCGTTCAGTTGGTGTGGTGGGGGTTGGAGGGGCAGCCTTGGATTCAATTTTATCTGTTGAATCCACCACTTCAATTCTATTTTTAAGCACGGCAGGAAAGGTATTTGGAAGTCTAGAGGGTGACTGTGTTGGGACCACACATTTGTTAGATACCACTGTAACTTCCTCATGTGCATCCTGGCTAGCGGCAGCATAGGTATTGTGGCTACCATAAGGCCCAGTAGGAGCATGAAATGTCTGGCTGACAAGTGGTCAACCTGGAGAAGGTCCTGGAAGTGGTTGATCAGGGAAGTTACCTTGTCCTGAGGGAGGAAAGCCTTCATCAGGTCTGTCTGAATCCTGTATCCCAGGAACGTTTTGTCCTGAGCTGGGGAGAGGGATGATTTTGTGAGGCTGATTGTGAATCCCAACCCCTGGAGAAGAGACATGGAGAACAGTAGATTTTTGAGGGGGTCTTCCCCTTCTGCAAGGATGAGAATGGTATTCAGATAGTGGCAGATTTTAATGCCCTTGGTCCTGCAGTAGGCTATGGCTGGAGCTAGGCACTTGGTGAAGACCCTTGGTGCAGTGGATAAAGCAAAGGGCAAGGCAGTAAATTGAAAGTGTGAACAGGGTCCAGCAAAACATAAGTACTTCCTGTGGATTAGATATATGGGAATGCGAAGGTAAGCCTCAAGTCCCAAATGGCCATGAAAGCCTTTGGTGGCAAAAGTGGAAGTAGGTTTTGAAGGGATATCATTCTAAAGCAAAGGGCTTTCAGAAAGAGGTTTAAGAAAGATAAATCCAAGGTTGGCCTCCAATGGCCATCCGTTTTTGGTACCAGGAATAACCTAGAATAGAAGACTTTTCCTTCTTGGCCTGGTGGAACAGGTTCTATGGTTCCAGGAGCAAGAAGGTCCTGGATACTGTGAGGAATTAGGTGAAGTTGTTTTCTGGGTGGGATGGGAATGCCCTGTGGTGTGGGTTTTTCCTGCCAAGACAGTAAATATCCTTTTACCACTACTGCCAGAACCCAGTGGCCTGAGGTGATTTCTTTCCAGAGAGGCAGACAGTGAGATAGGCAGGGATGAGTGGGGAAGGTGACTGAGCCAGTCACACATTACTGTTACTGTTTTTGTCCTGAAAGGGCTGTCTGTTGGTGAGCTGAGAAGGGGCTGTCCTAGATGAGGATCGTCTCCTTCTCCCTTATGTCTGGAAGATAAAGAGGTGGCAGGGACAGGGGCTCTTCTGACATAGGAGGTCTTAGCAGGGTAATTTCTGTAGAATGTTGGTACTGTGGAGACCAGTAAGTGTTTAAAATCTTGGAGTTCTTCACTCTTCTCCTGTAGGTTCTTAAACAGGTCTGCAGACTGTTTCCCGAACAGGAGGTTATGATCCAGTGGATCATCCAAAATTTTGGATTTTTAAGTCTTTAGGCAGTGGCTGGAGTCTAAGCCATGAGTATCTGCAAAGCACAGATGCAGATGTAGCAGATGCCTCTGCTGCATCATAACTAAATTTTACTGAGTGCCTTGCAACCTGAGATGCCAAGGAGTACTTAGATGCCACTTCCACCTTAAGGGAGTCAGGCAAGAAAAACAGTAGGGATGAAGCCTGTGATACCAAATCTAGGGCATATTTCACCATATGGGTTTGGTAGTTATTGCCTTAAATACTAGGGTGGAAGAGATGTACATCTTCTTGCCCAGCCTGTCCATTACCTTGATATCCTTGTCTGAAGGTAGGGGTGATGAGGATGGAATAAGTCTAGATTGTTTGTCTGGGGCCACTGCTAACACTACGAGATCCACCGGGGGGGGGGGGGGGCTTTACTAGAAATCTGTGGTTATCAGGGACCTTACAGAAACAATCAGTTTTTTTGGGAGCAAGTGGTTGAGTGTCAGGGTTTTTGAGACTGATGCAAATGCATCTAGGTAGGGATGGCTAATGGGGAGGGTGATTCAACCTAGAGCAGCTCAAAATACCTTTTTTGAATTTGTCAACTGGGTAGTATCCCATTTAAAATACTCCCCCATTTTTGTTATAGTCTCTTCAAATGTAAGGTCCTCTGGAGGGGAGTCTCCCTTAATGGAATCTTCATCAGAGTAGTAGCATTCCAAGCGGGAAGCTATTTGAGATGATTATGTAACGGACTCATCTGAGGAAGAGGATAAGGCTTCTTCCTGAGAAATGGAAGGAAGGATAGAGGTAGCTGATGTAGGTCTTGGGCTAAAGTACAGGTATAGTGGGTGGTGAGGAGGCTGAAGGCCTGCATCAAAGATGGTGTGAAGGATCGTCAGTCTGGTTGTCCCTCCGAAGGAGCAGACAAATGTTTGTTTTTTTGTCTCCTTTTTAAAGGAGTTAATTTAGGAGAATCTGTGGCCCTAGTTTCAGGGATCTGGCCTAAAGAGGATGAATCGGAATCCTGGATCACAGAAGGTCATTCGGTGGAGCCTGGTTCCCCCTCGACTTCGGTAATAACGGATGCCGGAAGAACCTCCATGGACGTGTCTACCAATACTTTGGAAGAGGGTTCCTCAGGGGTAGACGCAGAAGTAGATGGTTCTAGTGGACGTCCCTCAAACCCTATACTAGCGGTTGGTGGAGGGGCAGAGGTGGTAGGCCTTGAAACTTTTGCCTTTTTTCTTGGCGGTTCCGCATGGGTGGCCGACTCCAGATCCATTCTTAACGCTAACTTCTTCAGCCTCTGGTTCTCCAAATACAAACTGAGGACAGACAGAATGCTTGAGAGTTTTGGGAACAAAAGACTGGCAGATAGCACAGGAGGTATGATTGTGTTCCCGGCCTAAACAGAACAAGCAAAGATCATGGGAGTCTTTATGCGTAATTTGACATTCGCATCTGCATTTACCTTTCTTAGCGAATAACGGCTAAGGACAGACAGACAAGCCAAGCTCAAGCCAAAATAAGAATTCCCCAACAGGGTACTTAACTTTAGGCATCTTGAAGATGAGGAGCGATCGATCTGACGTTTGACTGTGGCAGAAAAGTTCTGATGTCCGTGCATGCAGACATCACATTTAAGACCCCTGGTTTATGGTCCTACGTGTGACATCCCACGCACCAACAGCAACCAGGCTTAAGATTTTGTATAGGAGCAGACATTCGGGTCGCCTGAGGTGGAGGATCCCACAGTAAGAATACTGCAACATGTGAATAGGACATGAATATTTACCAAACCAGTAGAACTTCAAGGTCGCTGTAACAAATGTGCTATCCTACTTCCTCCCAAAAGGAAGAGGATACATACCTTTATTATTAATAAAATCCTTGTTTTAAGAGTAACAATACTTTATCCTTATAGAAATTTATTACTACATTAGAAACTCCGTATGAAGAATAGTCTTATGCCAAAAAAGAAAAAAGATGACAGAGTACTGAAGGAAGGAGCAATTGCTGAGTGCTAAAGAGAAAATAAGGGAGTATTTGGATAACGTATATGGATTTACAAAAGGGCTGCTGTTAAGCACGTGCTTTATTATAACTCCAGAGCTCAAAAACTCATAACATGATGACGTAGGCAACAGAAATTAGAATTGCTACTAAACTTAGAGAGCTTACGACAGGAAAACTAGCCAGTGATCCTACACAGGTATTAGGAATATTCTGGAAATATGAAATTTTGGATAACACAAATGTATGGGGAAACCACAAAACACTACAAATGCAAACATCTGTGGAACATTTAACTACAGAAAGGTTACAGGAAGAGGAAGCTCAAGAATTAATAGCTGAGATGGAAGGGATAATAGAAAACTGATGATGTAGAAACAGGGAAATTCCCAGGAAAAGGTGGTATTTCTGTGGAAATTTGAAAGCTAGGAAGGAAAAAGAGTGACAAAGATCTGGAAGATTTTAACAATATTTTAAAATAAGGGATAGTACTAGCATCTTGGAAGAAATCTGTGGTGGTTGTATTACCCAGAGAAGGCAAAGATACCTCGGATACAGCTTCATATTGACCAATATCAATCTTAAACCATGACTATACCTGCTAACAGAATGGCACAGGTGTTACCAAAATTTATAGATAAGAGAAAATGGGGTTTAGTGGAAGGGAGACAAATGTGACAACATAAACAGAAGAATTATTATGATACAGAGGGAAGAAGAATATTACAAAAAAATGGTGGCGGGTCTTGATGCAAGAAGGCATTTAGAGTAAGATGGGACTTTAGGAGTATGGCAATGTTAAGATTAGCTTCCTCGATAGAATATAGGGTTAATTAGGATGATATATGAAGGGTCAGGGGTATTAATTAGGATGATATATGAAGGGTCAGGGGGCATTAATTAGGATGATATATGAAGGGTCAGGGGTAAGAACTTAAGTGACAGATTTCTTCTCTGACAAGCAGCATTTGAAAAAAGGAACTGGGAAATGGCTTATTTGCCATTTGTTATATGCTTCATATTTACAGGAACTGGCAAAGAAAATAAGGAACTCGGATATTCAAGGACACAACTGTAATGATAATCAAGTTCGTTTTTTTTGCAAGCTATATTACTTCGTACTTGACAACTCCAGAAATATTTCCATGTTGTGAATTTTAGTTTTATTTGCAGATATTATTTTGTACTTGATAAATTCAGAAAGGGATATTTCTTTGTTTTGTTGTGGAACATTTTGAGATTGTTTCAAGTCTTTTTAGGATACAAAACGAAGATAATCAAATATTACTGTGGTAAACCATGTACCAACATATGAATTGGTTCGACAACACCCACACTTATAGGAACAAAAGATGAACTATTCAGGTGTACAGATTAAAAAAGTACTCTGTTATGGCAGCTAAGGATGTGTGTGTTGAAAAAACAAACAAAAAAACACAAAAATTGAGAAACCGTAAGTTCTTGATTGTGGATAAGGACAGTCAGACAAACAGTGAATACATTTTTAGTCCCCTTAGTCTTACACATAGGCCAGGCATGAGCAGATGATGTAGACAACTAAAGAGTTGAAGGAATTTGATAGGGAAAAATCAAGAGTTAAGTTGGATAAGCTGATTCTCCCTGTAGAACACGGTGGTTTAGTTACCTGATTTGAAGGGTAGTTAAGAGCTATAAAGCTGAGTTACATACATATCAAGCAGAAAGTTATAAATAAAAGTGGAAAAGATGATAATGAAATGGTGTGGAAGTCTGACAGATAAACAAACACTAGGATTCTGATGAAAGTCCTTCAGGGAAAAAAAATATCACATAGAATATTGTATCGCTAAAGTAGCAAAATGTTTCTAAGAATTAAGCCAACATAGGAATGAAGAAAGGACATTTTACGACTAGGTATTTTGCAAGTAGGGACCTATAGGAAATAAGTAAAAATGGGATTAACTTTATTAGAGGAAATCAGTAAAAGAACAATGGCACTTGGAGCAGACAATTCAGGAGTGAAAGGCAACTGAATGGGACCAGGCTAAGCCGAAGTTTGGATGGCATGACAGCAACAGCATTCCTTATTAAGGATCAATAGAGTACAGCCAAAAAGAAATGGATAGGGGAGTGTTATACGAAAGAAAACTGTTGTTAAAAAATAGCAAAAAATACGGCACGATAAATATAAGAATCAATCCAAGGAAACTGGAAAATACTGAGAAGAGAGAAAATAAAAGGAATTTACAAAGGAACAATGGAACAATTTGTAAGGTTCCTAAGTACGCAAGAGTCCAGAAGGTTTAGGATTTTTGCATGGAAATGTTTAAGTATACCAAGTAGACTTCAGAAGAGTCTTTTATTTTTTTTTCCTCAGATAAATACAAATCTTAGAGATGTGATGGGGAAAAAGAGGAGGGATTGGGAACATTTTTTGGGAATGTAATGAGATGACAATTTTTAAAAATTCCCTACACAGTACACTGTCAGAAATATTGCAGAACAACTGGTTGAAACTAAGGGAATGATTCTTACAAGTATGGATACAGAATCTGAATTGCCCAGACATGGGTAAGGTTTTTACAAAGTTTAATGTAACTGGCTACCACAAAGCAATTACTAGACAATGGAAGTCAAAATCAATTCCCAATGAAAAGGAAGTTGTGGATATTGTAAAGGAGATAAAATAATATGAGAAGGGAACTTCAAAAGAGAAAATGGGGAAACTTGATAGAAACAAAAAAAAAATTGCATGAACAACACATACATAATAATGTTGAGGACGAATGAGGTTTAAAGTAGTAAGGAATTCAGCAACTTCTATAATACTGAAGTGAATGAAAATTGTTAAAAAGAACACACACAATGCATGACATAATGGAAACTGTTTTTACATTTTTTCTCTATGAATGAATGCAAACCCATGTGATTATTTAATAAATATGTTAGCAATGTAGTGTTGTGGCCTGTGACATCCCTTCTCTGGGAAAGTAATCAAGGAGGCTCAGTCCTCACCACTGACACTGGTGAGGAATATTCTCTTGGAACAAAAATAGATACACACAGTATTTCCAGATGCAGCTCTCTGTACCAAGCACAATTTCGGGTTCCGGCATGTAGCTCGCAAGACATTTCCCTGCGAGCTAAATCGCCAAAACCAAATGGCTGCTGCAGCACTTTGCCGTAGTGCAATACGGCTGAAAAGCATAGCCGCTGCAGCTGTAAACTATCAACGGAAATATTATAACTGGTGGCGATCCTTACAGACAGCTGCCCGGCTGTATTCAAGCAGAGACAGCCGTACTGGATGTGTAACACATTCCTTATTCTCATTCAAGGAATGCATTTATTTCATTATTTATTTTACTACCCTCTGTCTGACAGTAAAATAAATAAATAATGAAATAAATGCATTCCTTGAATGACAATAAGGAATGAGTTACACATCCAGTACGGCTGTCTCTGCTTGAATACAGCTGGGCAGCTGTCTGTAAGGATCGCCACCAGGTATAATATTTCCGTTCATAGTTTACAGCTGCAGCGGCTATGCTTTTCAGCCATATTGCACTACGGCAAAGTGCTGCTGCAGCCATTTGGTTTCGGCGATGTAGCTCGCAGGGAAATGTCTTGTGAGCTACACGCCGGAAACCCACAATTTCCCTTAACAGCACACAGGGAACACACTCCCATCCTGGGCCTGGGTTTTCCTCTCTCTCTCTCTCTCTCTCCAGGTCACAAATAAGACTCTCCACTGACACAAATATAGAGTTAAGTCCTTAGCCGGGCATTCTAAGCCAAGTCCTCCACCATTCTCTCTGTGAATTCAGTGCTCTCAGTGTCCCTGTTCAAAGTAGCTGACACACACACTCTGAGGTTTGGTTTTCACACATACACAGGAAAAGCTGGCACAGCTTTACTAGCTCTACCACCTTTGCCCACGCTATAAGGTAGATACATTGCCACCAGATCACAAACAAAGCCAGCTAACTTAAGGGTTCTTGCCAGGGTACACAATTATACAGAGCGTTGTCGCCTCACAGTTAGACGTTGCCCATTAGATTCTCAGTTAGAGCGTCTTCTGTGCGGTGACATGCGTGAATGGGCGTTCCTTCGTTGAAGGTTGTGCATTAGGTCTGGCAAGCCAGCATGTAAAAATCTACTGCCAATCATTAGCGGACCGGAGTTCCGCTGTGGCGACCCCTAACCGGGAAAAGCCGAAAGACACAACCACCACCACCACCAATGGAAATGTTGACCAAACAGCAAGGCTCTCAGGAGAGGCCACAGTGTCACCAAATAAATATAAATACTCTCAAAGGTTAAAAATATTCTCCAAAAGACCAGCCACAATGAAAAGTTTAAATTTATTTCATAATAAAAGAACATGAAAATACTAAACATCTAGTTAAATAAACACCAGAGTTTCAATCACAGGAAATATAAAAAAAAATAACACAGCTGGAAAGATCCTCACTCTATTTTCCTGACTGATCTAAAGAATTACTGTTTCCTAGTTCCCTTATTAGAGCAAGGAAAAAAGGAATGGGCGAGTAGTCCTTTGTTTGCCAGACTTCAGACAAAGACTGCTGCAAGCTAAATGACATATCTTACTAATATCTAAATATCATTTCTATGCTGGTTATAGAATGACATATCTGGTCATCTAACTCTAGTTCCCATACTACTCTCCCTACGAGAAACTTGAGCCAGGATCTTTGCGTGCGTGTCATAACACACACACAGCTTTGCTAAGATGTGTCACAGCATCTGGAAGCTGTAAAACAATGCTAACAGTTCTACTCTTCCTACAGCGCTACTAAGCCATGCTTCTCACAGACATTTTGTCTCTGTCTGCAGTCAGAAATGTAAGATACAATCTTTATGATCTAAACCAGGTAATTTAATTTCAGACTATTTTTCAAAGTTAGCTGGACTAAGATTAACCTCTTCTCTTCTAGTATTCTCTGTTAAAATTTATTAATTTCAACAGTTACAATAGTCTGACATACAGGTATATTTCTGTCCAGCAGGACCCACTGTTGGTATATTTTTAACACAAGCAGCTTTACAAATACATGTTTCAGCACAAGCATCTGTACAAATCATTATGATATACAAATGACCGAATTCTTTACAAAACTCCAGCTAGCTATGCTGGCATGTTACACATCTACTGCCCAATTCTTCCTTCCATAGCTGGCACCATCTCACATGCCCATTCAAGCTACTAAGTGAAGTTGGTGTGATACCAGCAGGAAAAGTACAGTTGTGCACACTTACCATAAATGTAGATGTAAGGGTGTTTTTACTGTTGCAGTCATCACACTTGGGTTATCTGCCTGCAGGCAGCCCTCAGTTGGCCTGAATACCAGAGTCTTGGGATTTCTGCATCGGATGCTGTCGCCTCTTCCATGACGTCAGGTCGTCAGGGGTATAAAACATGCAGCCGATGCCATTACATCAGTTTTCTTGCCCCAAATGTCAGAAGCCCCCCAAATAGGAAACAATTACATGGTGTGGAACACCCTCCAGTAAAAAGTAAACACCACTGCCATAAGATATGGCCAAAAAAGAAGATAGGTAGAAGTATAGAAAAGTCAGGGGGCTGGAGGAAGGGTAACCAGGAATGCAACAGTGAATACACTCTAACATCTGCATTTATGGTAAGTGTACACAACTGTGCTATGTTCTTCGTGTTTCACTGTTGCAGTCATCATACTTGGGTTGATTCCCAAAGCTGAGGAAGGGTGGAGGCAGTCAAGAAGTATTAGGGCTGGCTAGCAGGCCTTGTAAGACTGCTGTAGCAAATCCAGCTCTGGATCTGGAAAAGATAGGCAAGTGGTAATGCTTGGTGAAGGTGTGTACTGAACTGCAGGTTGCAGCTTCCAGGATGTCCCTGGTAGGGACTCCCCTGAGAAATGATGTAGAGGTTGAGGTAGCCCTAGTGGAATGGGTTCTGATCCCCTGTTGGGGTAGGTTTTCCATGGTGCTTGTAGCAGAAATGGATGTAGAGTGATATTCATTTGGAGACGGATTGCTTTGAAATGGCCTTGCCCTCTGCCCCTGTAGCAAAGCTGACTAGCAGCTGATCAGATTTTCTGAATGGTTTAGTCCTGTTAAGGTAGGACCTAAGCTGTCTGTGCACATCCAAGGAGTGCAGGATCCTTTCCCCTTTATTCTGAGGATTAGGAAAAAGGGTTGGTAAATGGATGGAATGGTTTAAAGCCAAACCGGATACCACCTTGGGCATAAAGGATGGGTTAGCCCTGAGGGAATCCCTGTCCACATGGAAGATAATGAAAGGTCCCAAAGCCATAAGGGCCTGTAACTCAGACACTCTTATTGCTGAAGTGATGGCTAGAAGTAAGGCTGATTTCAAAGGGAGGAATTTTAACTCGGCTGTAGCAGCAGGCTAAAAAGAGGGAAGTGTGAGCTTCTCTAGTACAAAGTAGAGTAGAGGCAGGAGTGGGAGCTCTCCTTGGGGGTCTTAAATTGTTAGCTCCTCTCAGGAACTGTTTGACCAGAGGGTGAGAGAAGAAGGGTGGCTCAGTATTGTAATGAGTTGAGACGGCAGAGGCAGGAAGCTTAATGGATGAGAAAGATGGGCCTTTGTGGAGCAGCTCTGCTAATCTAGGATTTGAGGTAAGGTGAGCATGGCTGTCCCCTTTCCCTAAGACTGGCTCCAAGAGCAGTATCTTTTCCACTTTTCTGAATAGGACTTCCTAGTACTAAGCCTCCTGGCCTCAAGGCTGACATCCAGCACTTGTTTGTTGAGGGTTGCTGGTGATGTATTCAGGGAATAAGCCAGGCTGCTGGGTTCTGGGTTTGCAGCTGCGGATGCAAAATCTTGCCCTCCTGCTGGGACAGCAGACAGGGGGTCTGAAGCAGGTGCCAGGGTGGCATTGTTGTCAGACTGCATAAAAGTGGGTACCAGTGCTGGCGTGGCCAGTCTGGTGCAATAAGAATTGTCCTTGGCCTGTCCTGCTTTATCTTGAGTAGTACTTTTGAGAGGAAGGGCAGAGGGGGAAAAGCATAGATTGAGAGGCTTTCCCATGTAAAGGAAAGGGCATCTACTTTCCATGCTTGGCTGTGGGGAGTCTTGTGCAACATTTGCTCAACTGATGGTTCTGGGGGGGGAAGCAAAGAGGTCCACCTCTGGTGTCCCCCACCTGTGGATTAGAAGCTTGAATGAACTGGGCTCCAGTTTCCACTCGTGCGGGTCTGTAAGATTTCTTCTCAAGTCTTCTGCCAGTGAATTTTGTTTGCCTGGCAGGAACTGAGCTTGCAGGTGCACTTGGTTCCTCAAGGCTGTGTTCCACAGAGCCATGGCTAATCTGCAGAGTGGGTAGGAATGAGTTCCCTCCTGCTTATGTACCCCATGACTGTGGTGTTGTCTGTCTTTATCAAGAGTTGTCCTGGACGGATAAGGTATTTGAAGGCTGTACAGCTAACATTTCTTACTAATTGATATGCAGGTGCATTTGTCCAGGGCTCCATTTGCCTGCCATGTGAGCCCCCCCCATGCATAGTCTAATGAGTCTGTTGTCAGGGTTTGGGCAGTGGGGGATTGAGTGAAAGGGAGTCCCTTGTTGTGGTTGCAGGCCTCTGCCCACCAAAGGAACTCTGTCCTTAGGCAAAGAATGATCGGAATCATTGTTTCCAGGTCCTGAGAATGTTGACACCAGAGACTTTTTAAGTACCACTGAAGTTTCCTCACATGCAGTACTGCATATGGAATTAGGAGAATGCATGAAGCCATGAACCCTAGGCCTTGCCATATTTTTCTTGCAGATAGCTGGGTTTGAGTGGCCAGTAGTTTGTCAAATAAACCTGCTTTTCTGGAGTGAGGAATGCCATCTGGGAAGTTGTGTTCAAGCTTGCTCCCAGGAATATAATTTCTTGGCTGTGTACCAGATGTCATTTATTTTTGTTGATGGTATACCCCTGAGAAGTTAGGAGACTCTTTACAAATGTCAGGTGCTGAAGTAGCAATTCCTGACTGTCTGCCTGAATCAGGCAATCGTCCAAGTATGGGTAAAGTTGAATGTTTCTCTGCCTGCAGTATGCAATGGCTGGAGCCAGGCACTTTGTGAATACCAGAACAGCAATGAACTCAATCCACAAAGACACAAAGCTCCACCAAAAAGTTTAATAAACAACAAATTCTTTTTGTAATATTATACAGGGTGTATTATGTAATTCAGTAGATAGGGAACTGGTGGATGAAGTAAATTTTGACGCTGACGACAATGTTTTATTGCAGATGAGCACACATACAGTTATGGAAGAATTCAAGGATTTGTACCTGGACTCAGCTAATACAAACAATAATAACAGTAAAGAGCATCAAATAGTGGGCACATATGCACATAATAATATACGGCATCCCACAGATGATGATATAAATCTTGCTGACAAGCAGAGTTTAGATATTATATCTGGGGTACTTGAAGGGAATGGGTTAACAGACATCAATGAGCAAGATGGGATGGTCAACTTGACTTGTAGTGATTATTTGGATGAATCCACAACCCCCTTATCAAATCCTATAATTTTATTTAACACTACAAAAGATTTTAAGTTGTTCAACTATTCAAGTGTTGTGTTTGACACACAACACGCAGATATACTATCAAAAGGGTTCAATTTTGTACCTTGTAGAAGAGGAAATATAGCTGAAACACTTAGGGATTTGAAGCTATTTACACGTAAATTGAATTTGTTGGCCCACTTTGGGTTTAAAAATGGTGAAGAGCATGCTTTAAGAGCTTCTAACCTGCATAAACCAAGCTATTTTAATCTACCATATAATAACATGGTTCATATATTTGAAAATCTGTGTGAACAAGATATAAGACAACTTTATAAGGACAATAATTTTATACATCAAAGTAATTTAATACAAGAAAATATTAATAGTATTAACTATATCTGTCTCAATAAAAGTATACGTGTGATGAAGCCCGATAAGGGTAATGGAGCTGTAATAATGGACAAATTAGATTATGACAATGAAATGTTAACTATGCTATCAGACGATAACTATGCAGAAGTGAGCATTAATGAGATTCATTTAGCTTATCAAAAAATCGATTTGGTCCTTGAAGATATGTTACTTCAAGGGCAAATCAATGAGGACGAATTTTTCTTTATGACAAACAAACATCCTGTGGTGAGTGGAATCTTTGGGATACCAAAGATCCACAAAGGTCTAAACAATGTTCGATTTAGACCAATTGTCGACGGGAAGAGAAGTAAAGTGTCCTTTAAAGTGTCCTTTATAAGTCAATATTTGGACTCTAAGTTGAAAAAAGGTTTAAACAGCTTTCCATATATAACCAAAGATTCGTGGCACTTTTTGGATAAGATTAGAAATTACGGTGCACAGCAAGATATCACTTTTTTGACAATTGATGTGGTTAACCTATTCAGTGTTATACCACATGATGTTGGTCTTGAATGGTTGGAAGATCAACTTGCAGTTACTGGTGTATACGACCAGGATCATATAAATGTTTATGTGAGGCTTATGGAATTAGTGTTACATAACAATTTTATATTCTTTGAAGGTTATAAGTTTCGTCAAAAAACTGGTGTGGCAATGGGGGCAGCTTGTGCCCCCATTTATGCCAATTACATCATGGCATATTGGGAAAACAATTTTGTTTTTAATAGTGAATTTAGGTCATTTATTAAATTGTACACTCGTTTTTTGGACGACATTTTTATTATATGGCAGGGGGAGAAGAAAATTTTGGAGACATTCACTGCTTACATCAATCAAACAGTATGGTTTTTGAAATTCACTTATGAAATCAATAAAGAAAAAATCAGTTATTTAGATGTAAGTTTAACCTATAATAAAGACAACAATTATATTTCATCCAAAATTTTCAGAAAATCTACATTTTTAAACTCTTATTTGCATTATGACAGCTGGCACCCGGAGCATCAGAAAAAATCTATTATTAAAGGACAATTAATTAGGGCAGCACGTATGGTCAGCGAGGACGCAGATTTTCAAAAAGAAGTTGAATTTATGATTAAATTATTCACTAATAGAGGTTATCCCACATCTTTATGTGAAGATGTGAGGAAGGAAATACAAACAAAAAGGGATGGTGGATATATTCAGCCTATACTTAAAAGTTTATATTCAATGATGATTTTAACAACAAAAAGAGGTATGATTTACGAGATGAATATATTTTGTTTGTAGTTACTTTTAATGCGGATACTGATGGTATCATTAAAATCATAGAAAAAAACTGGAGATCATTCATTAGGCTTAAGGAATTTCAGGGTTTTGCAACCCGTAAGCTTATTTTTTGTAAGGATAGGGCTTTAAAACAAATTTTTGAGAGAGGTACTTCATTTATTAATATTAACACAAACAAAATTAGAGGTAATACTAAATGTGGTAGGTGTTCCACATGTGCCTTTATTATGCAAACAGGTAGTAAAATCATTGTCAACAACACACACATTAAGATTAGGGGCAAATTTAATTGCCATTCTACCAATGTAGTCTACCTTGCAAAATGTCAATCGTGCATGGCATTTTATGTGGGCAAGACATGCAGAAAATTCAGGGACAGAATCAAGGAGCATGTCTTCGATATCCAACACAAAAAGCCCACTAATGCTCTAGCACGACATATTATAACACACAAAGATCACAAATTTTCTTTTTGCATAATAGAACAATTGGTCCAGGACCAACAAGGTAGGCTAACTGAATTGCACCTTGATGTATGTGAGCTTAAATGGCAAATGATATTGAATGCACATTTTTATCCAGGCCTCAACAAATTTATATCTATTAAACCCTATTTGAGGCTTCAAAACATATTGGGATAACTTTTATGTGGCTTCAATTTAAAGTGCAATCAATTAATCATAATTTGTATGGTTAATATTACTGCAATAATCATGGCATTGGTCATGTTGATTTTCATAAGATTTAATCTTAAAATTTTTTTTAGTTTTTAAAGTATGCATTTTAATTACATTATTGCTTGAAACTTCAATATTTTTCATTATAACTAGAGATGTATTTTTTCTTCTTTTTTAGTATATTTTGTTAATTATTTTTCACAAATCATATTTTGTGTATGTTGTTTTTAAGAGTAGTATTAGGGTGAACAGCAGACTCTACTAGTAACTGTGTTTATTACTAGTTTTGTGTTTTAACAGCTTAGTATTATTAATTAATTTAGTTAATTGATTAACTGCTGTTAGTATATATTGAGCTGGTTTCTAACACTCTGAAGAAGTCCACAGGACGAAACCTAGGTCAGTGTTGGAGATCTGTGTCTGTGCCTTGTTGTTTATTAAACTTTTTGGTGGAGCTTCGTGTCTTCGTGGATTGAGTACTTTGTGAATACCCTGGGCACAGTAGATAAGCCAAAGGGAAGTGCATAGAACTGATAGCGCATAGAGCCTGCCCTAAAACGTAGATATTTCCTGCAAGATTCCCTTATGGGGATGTGCAAATAAGCTTAAGTCTAAGGTGACCAGCCAGGAGTCCTTGGCTAGCATAGGCAGCAGTTGTTGGAGGGTAAGGTAGGTGTTGAGAATTGACAGATCCAGGATAGGGCACCAAGAGTTCATTTTCTGGGCACCAGAGAAAACCTGTCCCCTTTGTTCTGTTGGAACAGGCTGAATAGCCCTGATACTGAAAAGAGAAAGTACTTGCTTTTAGGCCTCTGCCCACTGGTTTGGGGGAAGGTCTGGCAAGCTGCTTGGGGTTGGGAGTGAATGGAAGTAGAATCTGTATCCCTGGGATACAATGTTTAAGACCCAATGGTCCTGAGTAATGTATTCCCAGATTTTTGCATGCAGGGCGAGTTTATCTCCTAGGGATGCAAGTACTTGGACATGACTGGGAAGGATGCAGGAGAAGTCATTGTGAACTTTTTCCATAAAAGGGTGGCTTCCACACCCACTTTTTGGGTGGGAGCACTCCATTGTTTAGATCTGTGCATACCCTGAGATTGTACTCTTTGTGGTCTGTTGCCCCAGGTTTGGACTGAGAAGGCATGGGAGGGACTGGAAAGGACCAGTTTTTTGAAGGCCAATGCCTACTGAATCTAGGTGGCTGTACCTGTAAGAAATCTTTAACAGTTTGCACAAATTTAGCTTTTTCCTCCATCTTTTTAAGAACAACTTCTGCTTTGTGACAAACATTCTTGATTTAATGGAGTATCTAGTAATTTTGCTTTGACATGGTCTGGCAAGATTTGCTCCTTCAGTCAAGCATGCCTTCTCAGAACAGACAAAGTGACAGCAGCCCTGCAAGATGCTTCTAAGGCATCAAAACCACACTGCAAAATATGCTTACCAACTTAGTTTGCAGAATGCATTAACTCTTGTAAATCTATATTTTCTGCACAATCAGAAATCAACAACATTTTTTGTTTAATTAGTTCCATAATATGCTGCTGGTACTTCAACATGTGAAACTGGCAATTTAAAGCCCTGATGGCATGAGCTGCAGAGGTATATCCCTTCTTACCCAATCTGTCTAAAGCCCTAGAATCCCTGTCTGAAGGGGTAGGGTTTTTGGCTGTAGTAGCCATAATACCTTTAGGTCCCTGGGAAATGGTCTCGGGATCCGCATTAGGATTTTTAAAGAGAAATTTGTGAGAGTCGGGTACTCTGTAGTACCTTGTCAGGCCTTCTAGGAGCTGGAGGTAAAGTATTAGGGGAGAGACTATTTTCCATGAAGACATCATCTACAATATCCAGGACAGGGGGTATAGCTAGAGGCCTGTGCTGAGGCAAGTCTAAAAATTCCGAGTGTCTCTTTTTTGACTGAGGGTAGTCCTGGCATTCCCAGCGGAAATGCTCTCTTAGGGTATACAAGGTTTCACTGAAGGAAAAGTCCTCTGGAGGGGAGGCAGAGGGAATGGAATCCTCTGCATCTGAATCCTCATAGGTGGATAAGGGTATGTCCTGGTAATCAGAGGGGTCAGAGTCATCAGACTCATGGTCTGCAGAAACAGAAGGAAAACCAATTCTTTGTCTTTTAGAGGGGGAAGGCTGGCTTCCCCTAATTAAAGTAGTAAGGTCATCAGCCATTCTAAGCATTTGTTTCTGAGGCAAGGGAGCTTGGGAATGTGCTTTAGTCATCTGTTTCCTAGGTGTAGTGCAAACTCTGGGCCTGAGAAATTTGGTAGTTTTAGTCAAAAATGGAGTAGTCGGTTTAATAAGAACATTGGAAGGCCTTAATACACCCTCAGAAGCCGGTGCCTGCACAGCGGCTCCGGACCCATCCAAGGTAGACACATCCGCAGGTTTCATAGTCGAAGAAGCATCTCGTGGCATGCCGGACTCCGAATGGGTCTCAGTTGAGGCCTGAGCATCTGCAGAAGCAGGTATCAGGGGCTGTGAAAGCACATCACTGAGTAACTGCGGACTGGCGACTAGTTTAATGGAAGCGTCGTCGGCAGTTTTGGACCTATGCGGTCTGTCTCTGTCTTTATCCTTACTTTTTTTGAAAGATCGGTAGTCGGATGGTTTAACGAAGCCATTTCGGAATACGGAGAGAACGACAGAGAAAATTTAGTGACAAAGATAGCCCGACAACGAATAGTTCGGGCGTTGAACAAGGCACAAAACTGACAGTGAGGAACTTCGTGGTCTGGCCCTAAACGGGTGACGCAGTAAGAATGAAAATCTCTGAGGTATTTGCTTTCCACAGGCAAGACAACTGTTAACTTTTTCTGACATCGGTTAGAGCAAGAAAATAAGATCCTCAAAGGGGTACTCAGCTTTAGAAGACTTCAGGTTTGAAACTCGAAAAACAAAAATTTCAGGTAGCGGCCGACCGGCACTTGCGAACTGCTTCTGCTTCGGGATCCCGCATGGCAAGAAAAGCTGATGTAATGGCGTTGGCTGCATGTTTTATACCCCTGACAACATGGAAGAGGTGACAGCATCTGACGCAGAAATCCCAAGACTCCAGTATTCGGACTGACTGAGGGTTACCTGCAGCCAGATAACTCAAGTGTGATGACTGCAACAATGAAACAAGAAGAACATCTTCATGCAAGCAATGTTACTGCTTTTGAGACTGCTGCTACAGTAAAGCAGGTAAGGCAGATGACATGTTTCAAATTACAACTGGAGTAACTTTTTTGCAAAGGTCTTCTGTTATGCTAATTATACTCCAGCATGTACTTCACACTACTCTACTCCTGAAGAATATTCACGTTATTATCTATGCAGTAAAAGCTACATTCTTTCAGTACTGTAACTGTTACAACTTTAAATCTTGTCTTCCCTATTAGTTATAATTTTGTTCTAGTCTAACTCATTTCTGCAGGTCAAAACAAAGTAAACCTGGAAAAGGCGAGAGTAGTGGAGACAAAAATTACTTTACTGCCGAATTTCACTTTAAACCACTTTCACCCAACAGAATTAAAGACTCCATCAGGCTCTCCCACTTTTAATTGCATGGCACTCTGACAAAGTCTGTTACTTGAGTGGATCAAAGTCTTCCAATAGTTAAATTCAGAAATAAAATGTCAATTTTTCCTTGTCTTACTCTTAACCTTATCAGTGATCTTCTTGAGCTTTACTACTGATACTTGGCTTTATCAGGTTTTCTTATCTTTTCATTTCTATGGTTGGCAGATCCACTGCAGGGCCTGGTGATGTCAGAATGCATTAAATGCATTAGCTAATTTGTCACTGTATCTCTGTAAGGCTACCTTGTTGCATACTTTTCATTCCAGTCTTCAAATGTTCACATCACAATGATCACTGCAGCAGTATCAAACATAATATGGAAATTATAACTATCCAGCTTGACTTCTAGAACTTTTGGACATCCTTTGTTGTGGATGTCAGTAAGACAGTAGAAAGCTGCCCATGTCACCTTCATTTCTTTTTTTTGTCGCATTTGACAACTGGAAGCTTGTCCTACAGTTCAACTAGGTGATCACCAGAGGCACCCAATACACTGCAGGATTTTATTGCCTCATTTGCTAATAGAACAACATGCTATAGTACCATGGAGACATCATCACACAAGCAGCACAAATGTGTGATGAAACTGTGAATCTTCATTGAAACGGTGGCTTTCAGAGAAGTCCCAGACTGTCAAAGTCAGTACACTTGCAGTCAGATGCGGCTATGCTATACTGCATACATATGCTAGGACAGCCACTTCTGTCTTTGCAAACAATCACTGCTAAAGATTCAGCCTTAGCATGAGGACATCATATGGCAGGCATTAAATGCACTCTAAGAAATTACTGTTTGGTTGTGCCTCACACAAAGTATTCATAAAGATGGAGATAAAAAAAAAATTCAGATGTTAAGCAACATTTTCATTCCCTGATATCTAAGCATAAAAGCTTTCCAACCAAGCAGTGGTCCTTTTATTAGTAGTAGTCTCAAGCTGTGCCACTGAAACAAAGGAGAGCTTCTGAAAAGTGCTAGTGGGGAGAGAAGACAGGGAAGTGCCCCCCCCCCGTCCTAATAAAAAACTGCCTTCCACCTCAATATGCTTCTAGCACTCAATACCCCTTTCCCCAGATGTTAGGAATAAGATGGTATAGGTGTCTGCTGCAAATACAGGGACTGTAACAGTAACAGTTGAACTGCAATAGTAACAGTGGAACTCAGTGCAAATATGGAAGAGTATTTTGTAATAACTGTGAAGTCCAAATGGACACAAGCAGCATATGTATGGTGCATGGCACAGGGGGTGATGACTGACAGCAAGCTGACATTAAAGGACCAGATTTCAGTTGTTGCCAAATTAATGTATTTCCATCTTAGCATCATCAAACATCAGACACACTGAACTTTTATGTGAACCCAGGAAGACCCCCCCCCCCCACATCATGTCTGAAATGTTGAACAGTTCTTGAGAAGGAACTGTAGGCTGAAAAGGCAGGCCTGGGCTGAGGGTAAGTTGCTACCACTCAAATTCCCCATTGATACAAGGAAAGAGAAGCACTCTGAAATCCAGAGGATAGCAATGCTGAAGCCAAACTGACTTGAAGCACCACTGAAACTTCTGCATATACAGTCTGGCAAGACAGAGCATTGGAACAGAAAAGGCCATGAATCCGATGGCTCGAAAAGATTCTCTGGCTGGAATGGCAGGCAGAGGAAGAGACTGAAAGAAAGCTGTCAAGGAAAAAAAAGTACAGTTTTGTACCTACCATAAATGTAGATGTTCGAGGATCCACATTGCTGCAGTCCTAACTATTGGGTAGTCCGCTGTCCAGTCGGCCCGAATACCAAAGTATAAGGCTGACGTCGGTCAGAGTGCGTCAGGGTACTAATGCGCATGACCGACGCCATATCCGCAGTCTTTTCTGGCGCCAGATGTGAGAAGACCCTAAAAGACAAGTCCCAATATACCTGCACCAAAATATGTACAATATATACAAAATATCAGCATATAACCTCACCTACACAACCACCCCTAAACACAGAGGGAAGGAGGATTGGACTGCAGCAATGTGGATCCTCGAACATCTACATTTATGGTAGGTACAAAACTGTACTATGTTCTTCGTTCCACATTGCTGCAGTCCTAACTATTGGGTAGAATCCCAAAGCAGAGGTAAGGGAGGCTGGCAAATCATAAAGAAGCAGGAGCTGACAACATGCCTTGCAAAATAGCTGTGGCAAAACCAGCCCTAGACTTAGAGTAGAGAGGAAGGTGATAATGCTTAGAGAAAGTATGCACTGAACTCCAAGTAGCTGCCTCCAAAATATCCTTAGTTGCCACCCCTTAGAAATGCTGTTGAAGTGGCAGTAGCCCTAGTGGAATGAGGCCTAATCCCAGCTGGAATCTCCTTGCCATGATGGGAATAACAAAATGCAATGCAAAACCCAATCCACCTAGAAATAGTTTGTTTTGACACAGGCTTGCCCTGAACTCAAAGCAAAAGAAACAAACAACTGCTGAGACTGCCTAAAATCCTTAGTCCTGCTCAAATAATATTGCCTGTGCACATCTAAAGTGTGCAAAATCTTTTCCCCTTTATTTTGGGGGTCTGCATAAAAAGTAGGCAAATGAATAGTTTGGTTTAAAGCCACACTAGAAACCACCTTAGGCATAAAAGAAGGATTAGAATGATACCCTATCCTTATGGAAAATCAAAAGGGCTCTACTGCCATAAGGGCCTGCAACTCAGACACCCTTCTTGCAGAAGTAATAGCCAACAGAAAAGCAGTCTTCCATGACAAGTATTTCAATTCAGCAGTAGCTGCAGGCTCAAAAGGTTGTAGAGTAAGTTTTTCCAACACAAAATTGAGATCCCAAGCAGGAGTAGGAGCTCTATTGGGGGTCTTGTATTCTTTGCCCCTCTAAGAAACTGCTTGAACAAAGGATGAAAACAATGGTGGGTCACAATCATAGTGAGCTGAAATTGCTGCAGCATGAATCTTAATGGAAGAGAAGGACAAACCTTTGTCCAATAACTCAGTAAGATATTGAAGAGCCACACTCAAATAGGCTCAGAAACCTCCAAATTCTTTGCTGTACTCCAAAATAAAATCTCTTCCATTTTTCAGCGTACACTTTCCTTGTACTAGGTCTTCTAGCTTCCATAATCACATTTAAAACTTGTTGAGGAAGTTGAGACCTGCTGTGTTTCAACACAGAATATGCCAGGCTGTTAGATGAAGAGAGTGAAGCTTGACATTGAGCAGATGACCGTCCTTCTGAGATAACAGATGTGGAATCAAAGGTAAAGGCCATGGAGGCTTCCTTACCAGACTCCTTAGTAGTGGGTACCAGTGTTGCCGAGGCCAATCTGGAGCTATTAAAATCATCCTTGGCTTGTCTTGTCTGACCTTTAAGAGCACCTTTGGAAGAAGAGGCAGAGGTGGAAAGGCATACACATGAAGATTTTTCCAACTGAAAGACAGAGCATCCACTTTCCAAGCTGTGTGATGAAACCCTTTGTGCAAAACTTTGGCAGCTGGTGGTTTAGTGGAGAAGCGAACAGATCTATGTCTGGAGTTCCCCATGACACTGTCAATTTCTGAAATACATGAAGATCCAGTTTCCACTCGTGGGGATCCATGATTTGTCTGCTTAACACATCTGCTAAGGAGTTCTGTGCTCGGCAGAAACCTTGCCTGAAGAGTTAGTTGCAAGCTGAGTCTCCCATAAAATCATTGCTTGCCTGCATAGAGGATAAGAATGTGTTCCCCCTTGTTTGTTGATGTACCACATGACAGTTGTGTTGTCTGTTAGAATCAACACCTGCCCTGGAAGAAGTAACTCCTTGAAAGCCATTAATGCAAACTGGACTGCCAACATCTCCTTCATGTTGATATGTAGATGCTGTAGTCTGGCAGGCCACTTGTCTTGTATCCACTTTCCTTTTAGATGAGCTCCCCAAGCAATGTCCGAGGCATCTGTCGTTAAAATCGGACTCGCCTCTGGCCGGGTCACAGAGAGTCCCTTGTTTAGGTGACATTCCTGAGCCCACCACAAAAATTCTTTTTGAAGGCAAGGTATTATTTGAATGACAGTGTCCAAATCCTGGCAGTGCTGTGTCCATACATTTTTGAGATACCATTGTAGCTTCCTCATATGCAGTTTGGCATTGGAAAGCACCAGAATACAAGATGCCATGAACCCTAATGCTTGAAGGACTGTCCTTGCAGTCAGCACGGACTGATGAGATAGTTGATGGAAGTAAAGTGATAGACTCTTTTGTTTGTCCGGGGTTAAAAGGCCATCTGGGCTGCTGTATTCAGTCTCACACCCAGAAAGCACATGTCTTGAGAGGGTACTAGACTGGACTTTATTTCGTTCACAGAATACCCTAGGCATCTTAGCACTGCTATAACATGTTCCAGATGCTGTAGAAGGTCTTCCTTTTCTTGAGCCAGAATCAGGCAGTCGTCCAAGTAAGGATAGATTTGAATTCCTTGTAACCTGAAGTAAGCTATCACTGGAGCCAGAACCTTTGTGAATACTCTGAGTAGATAAGCCAAAGGGCAATGCAGAGAACTGATAATGAGAATTTCCAGCTTCAGCAGATACTTCCTGCAACTTAGTCTTATAGGCACATGAAGGTAAGCTTCCTTGAGATCTAAAGTTACCATCCAGTGATCTTTGCCCAGCAGAGGTAAAAGCTGTTGTAACGTCAACATCTTGAACTTGGGAATGTCCAGATAAGTGTTGAGGATAGATAAATCCAAAATTGGTCTCCACGTGTTCCCCTTCTTTGGTACTAGGAACAGGCGAGAATAAAATCCTAGGCCCCTTTCTGATACAGGGACTGGCTGAATGGCTATTTGGAGTAACTGAGAAATTTGCTTGTGAGCCTCTTTCCTTTGTGGAGGTGGAGCGTCTGGCATGCCTCTGAAAGGGGCAATGTATGGAAATAAAACCTGTAACCGTGGTGAATGATATCCAACACCCATCTGTCTTGAGTAATTAAATCCCAATTTTCTTTGAAAAGAGACAGTCTTCCTCCCAAAGGAGCTGCCAGGCGAGAATCTACTGGCAGCTGAAAAGAAGTCTGAGCAGGTGAACTCCTGTTCTAGGCCTAAAAGAACCTTGAGCTCTGCTACCACGTCTAGACCTACCCCTAGACTGGGAATCATAAGCAGGATATGTCCATCCCTTAGTAGGCCAATTTCTACTAAACTTGGTGGCTGCACCTGCAAAAATCTTTAACAGTTTGCATAGACTTAGCTTTGTCCTCCATTTTCTTTAAAACTGCTTCCACAGGCGAACCAAACAACACATCAGACTGTAAAGGAGCATCCAAAATCCTTGTCTTAACATGCTCAGCTAAATTCTGATCCCTCAACCAGGCATGCCTGCGAAGAACAGAACTAGTGGCAGCCACCCTCGAGGAGGCCTGTACAGCATCAAAACCACATTGCAAAGAATGCTTACCCACTTGTTCAGACACATGAACTAAATCCAGCAACTCTTTACACTCAATACCTTCCGCCAAAGCATCCACCTTAGATTTCAATTGTGAAAGGAGATAATTTTGATATTTTAGCATGTGAAACTGACAATTCAACGCCCTCATGGCTAAAGTGGAAGAAGTATACACTTTCTTTCCCCATCTATCCAAAGCCCTTGCCTCTTTATCAGTGGGAACAGGGTTTTTAACAACAGAGGCCTTAACACCTTTAGGTCCCTGAGAAACAGTTTCCGGGTCTGCCCTAGGACTCTTAAAAAGATACTTATGAGCTTCAGGCACCCTATAGTACCTATCAAACAGGAGCAGGAGGCAAAGAATCAGGATTCAGGGAAGCCTCTGCAAAAACATCTTCCACCACATTCAACACAGGAGGAATAGCTAAGGGCCTATGCTGGGGTAAAAACAAGAATTCCCTAAGCCTTTTCCTGGAATCAGAGTAATCCTGGCCTTCCCATTTAAAGTGTTCCCTCATGGAATGCAGAGTCTCTGAAAATGAGAAATCCTCAGGAGGAGAAGCTGTAGGAGTGGAATCATCCACATCAGAATCAGAATAAGGAGGATACTCTTGCAAATCTTCCGCAGAAGACTCAGAAGCCTCTGAACCCTGTTCAAAACTCTCAAACTCAGGTTCCACCCTAGGCCTCTTATCAGGAGGGGGGATAGAACCTCTAATCAGAGTAATCAAATCTTCTGCCATTTTAAGCATATGTTTCTTAGGCACAGAACCTGAAGTGCTAGGAGAAGCCACAACTGAAGCTAAACTTGGCCTACCTCTCAAGGAAGTTTTGGAAACAGAAGGAGAGGCTCTAACTACCTTGGGAAGAGAGGGAAGAACAGTTACCTGAGAAGCCCCTTCAGCCTGGCCTACCTCCTGAGAAGGCACATCCTGTAACAGTAAAGTCTCTGCCTGAGACTCCAAAGAAACTCCTGGCAAAACCTCTGGCTCCACTGAGCCTTCTAAAGAACCGGCGTCTGGGACTGCGGTTCATCAACCCTAGGCTTTGCTGTTTTGTCCTTTTTTTTTTGAAAGCGAAGGCCGGAACATCCGGCGGCATTTAACGCTTCCCAAACACTAACCTGGCACAGTCTAACCTTCTCTTAATAGTGCGTTTGTTAAATCTAGCACAAGAACGGCATCCAACAACGCCGTGCTCAGGCCCTAAACAAGGTATACACAAGGTATGGTAATCCCTATGAGGTATCTGTTTCAAATACAGTTATTCACTTTTTCTGACATCCGGTTAAATACTGAGGCAAGAAAAAAAAAAATGTTCCAACGGGGTACTTAGCCAACTTTGATTCGGTCTGAAACTCCGACTTCAGAAAATTTCAGAACGCCAACCTGCACTCGCAAAACTGCTTCTGCATCGGACCATGCGGCAAAAAAGACTGAGGATATGGCGTCGGTCATGCGTGGTATTCGGGCCGACTGGACAGCGGACTACCCAATAGTTAGGACTGCAGCAATGTGGAACGAAGAACATCCTTTGGAGCTGGAAGAGAGGCCAGCATTGGCATTGTCTGAATCCTGTAGCCCAGATACACATGAGCCTGTGCAGTAGTCAGGACAGACTTTTGGAAGTTGACAGTGAACTCTAGACCTTTGTGAGAGAGATATGCTGAACTCCACAGCCTGTAACAGGCAACTGGGAGAAGGTGCCTGAATCAACAGGTTGTCTAAATAAGGAAAAACCTGAATGACTTGGAGCCTGCAAAAGGCAATCACAGGAGCTAGGCATTTTGGAAATACCCTTAGGAGCAAAGCCAAAGGCCAAAGCAGAGACCTGAAAATGAAAGGAAGAAACGGAGAAATGCAAATACTTCCTGAAAAGAGGATGAATAGGAATATGGGGGTAAGCATCCTTCAAATCCAAGGACACCAGAAAAACCTAGGGCAGCAATAAAGGAAACAGGGTTTGAAGAAAAAAGCATCTGAATGTAAGGAACCTTGAGAAAGGTGTTAAGCAAGGAGAAATCCAGAATAGTCGTTCTTCCGAGGAACCAGGAACATTCTGGAGTAGAACCCCTTTCCCACTCAGGAAGGAGGGACAGGCTGAATAGTACTCTGGTCCACAAGGGACCTAAGAACCTCTGAGAAATGAGGACGCTGCTCCTGATGAGGTTGAGGAATCCCGGAAAAAGGTGAGAGACTTGCATACCATGAAGTAACCCTGATGGATGATGGACAGAACCCAATAATCTGAGTTGATGAGTTGCCAGTTTGGAAGACAGAGGGACAGCCAAAGAAACAATGGAAACTGGCCAAGGTTCAGTGGGGGCAAAACGTAAAAGAGAGGCAGGTTTGTCTAATAAAGGAGGCTTCTGGGCCACAAGAGCCTCAGAAGACTTAGCAGGAGGAACTTGCCTACCACCCTTGCTGCCTTTAGTGGCCTGACGAGGCTGCATGCAAACAAAACTGGACCTAGTATAATAGCTTCTTTAGAACTCAGGGATGGGGGACACAAGAATGTTTAAGGTCTTGCAAAGCTTTACCTTTCTCATGTAGAGACTTAAATAATATTAGCAGCAACAGTCACAAATATATTTTTATTATCCAAAGGAGCATCCATCAGCTTGGACTTAATTTCTTCAAAAGACTGAAGATGAAGCTAAGAATAATGCCTCATAACAGACTCAAAAGGCAGCAGCTCTGGAAGACGCATCAGCAGCAACACAGTATCATAGCCGCACTTGATAAGGGGTGAACCACCTGAGAGGTAGAACCCAAAACAGAAAGAGCAGAGGACTTTCTTTCAGAATCAGGAAGGTCAGAAATATCCTGACAAGCCTGTGCAATCAAGACCAGAGCATATCTAGTCATATGGGTCTGGTAATTCAAGGCCCTAAAGGCCAAGACGGCAGCAGTACAGACTTCTTACCAATCCTCTACGTCTCTCCTGTCCTTATCTAAAGGTAGGAGCTTGCAGAGGGCAAAAGTTTAAAAGGCTTATCAGCAGGAGGACATTTAAACAGGAACTCAAGTCCTCAGGAATACTTGTAGAACCTATCAGGTTTCTTGGGAGAAGGGAGCTGTGAATCAGGAGTCTAACAGGCAACTAACAAAGCAACCAACACAGGAGGTAATGCAGACGGAACAGGCATATCAACCTGAAGGAACTCATAAAACCTCTTTTGGATATCAGACACCTGAGAAGAATCTCAAAGTATTCCATCATCCTGGCTACTGTGTCCCCAAAGGACATCTCTCCTCCAAGGGAGAATCAGGGCTAATGGATTCCTCTTCATCAGAGGGAGAAGGCATTTCAGAAGAATAAGTCAAACACCCACTGTCAGACTACAACTTCTCACTCAAGGAATAATGTTCCCTGGGTCTTTTAGGAGTAAAAGTCCAAAGTGGAGTAGGCACAAAAAACCCTTAAGAAGGCTTCAAGGCCACTAAGGCATTAAACGGGCCTTCAGTAAACTTTTATTACATTTGAGGGTCCTTAGGATGGACAGAAGTGTGTTTGGCCTTCTGATTTTTTCTTAGCAGGGACGTCAGCTCTGACAAACACCAGAGGTTCTGACCCCCGAAGATATTTGATCAGAGTACCTGGCATCTCTTTCCTGGACAGAATCTGTGGAATCCCTCTAGGGCCCTCCAAGATAACTAACCATGCTCTCCCCTTGACATTTGGAACTGATGCCTGCAAAGCCACAGAGGACATGCAAAAAGAAGGATCTATGCTGGCCTCCAAAAGAGTCATGGCACAGGAATCCACTGTTGACACTGGATGGCCTACAAAGTACAGTTTTGTACCTACCATAAATGTAGATGTTCAAGTGCTAATACAGTTGCAGTCATAACAGATGGGGTTTTCCTGCCGTCAGGCGGGTCCTCGGTCGGCCGAATTCCAAAGTCTAGGTCTGGCGTCGGTTGTCGTCGCTTCTTCCCTAACGTCAGTGCGACAGGGGTATAAAAGAACCAGCCGACGCCATTTTCTTCAGTGTTTCTTGCCCCAGATGTCAGGTGCCCCCAGAAGGAAGGCAATACATACATTTATGTAATATGCAATGCAGTATAATCAAAAAACAGTAGTTGCAAGCAAATACACCATAAAAGAATACCCCTTGGGGTAATCAGGTTGTATGAGGAGGTGTTAGCCATTAGGCCTGTTCCAGAGGGGAAGGAGGGAGGGAAACCTGGACGGCAGCTGTATTAGCACTCGAACATCTACATTTATGGTAGGTACAAAACTGTACTATGTTCATCGTGCATACAGCTGCAGTCATAACAGATGGGTAGAATACCAAAGCTAAAAAAGGGGTGGTAGGCACTAGGTGGAACTAGGAGGAGCCAGGATGCCCTGCAAAACTGCAGTGGTAAAACCTGCTCTAGATTTGGAGTATAAAGGCAGGTGATAGTGCTTGGAGAAAGTATGCACAGAACTCCGGCAACTTCCAAAATATCTTTGGTAGGAACCCCCCTGAGGAAAGCTGCAGAGGTAGCTGTAGCCCTTGTGGAGTGAGACCTGATGCCTGCAGGTACAGTTTTACCATGAAGACAGTAACAAAAGTGTATACAGTGGGCTATCCATTTTGAGATTGTCTGTTTGGAAATAGGCTTCCCTTGAGCCCCTGTAGCATAGGACACAAAGAGTTGCTCTTATTTTCTGAAAGGCTTTGTTCTGTCCAAATAATAACGTAGTTGTCTGTGAATGTCCAAGGGATGTAGTAGTCTCTCTCCTTTGTTTTGAGGATTGGGGTAAAAGGTAGGCAAGTGGATAGCCTGATTCAAGGCTACCCTGGATACTACCTTTGGCATAAAGGAAGGATTGGTTCGTAATGAAACTCTGTCCTGATGGAAAATGATGAAAGGCTGCACAGCCATGAGGGCTTGTAGTTCTGAAACCCTGCGAGCTGAGGTGACAGCCAGCAGGAAGGCTGTTTTCCAGGACAAATATTGCAGTCCTGTTGAGGCAGCTGGCTCAAAAGGAGGCAAAGTCAGTTTCTCTAGAATGAAATTGAGATCCCAAGCAAGTACTGATTGCTTCCTTGGGGGTTTTATATTCTTAGCCCCTCTGAGGAACTGCCTTAAGAGGGGGTGAGAGAATAAAGGAGGATCAGTGTTGTATTCTGCAGAAATGGCTGAGGCATGGATTTTGATGGAAGAGAATGAAAGTCCACTGCTTAGCATCTCAGCTAGGTACTGTAATATTTGAGGTAAATTCAGTATTCCAGGGTTCTGGCCCTTTTTCTCATTCCAAGCACAAAACCGTTTCCATTTGGCGGAGTAGGCTTTTCTAGTAGAAGGTCTTCTGGCCTCTAAAATGACATCCTGTACCTCCTTGGAGAGTAGGGTCTGTTGTGATTTTAAGGAATCTTCCATGCGGCTAGATTGAGTGTTTTCAGCTGACTGTGAAGAGTTTTGAAGTTGTGCTGAGTCAGTAGAAGAGGCATTAGAGGTAGGATCCATGGTGGGGAATGCATTAGGCTCCTCAGGAGCGGGTACCAGTGTTGTCTTGGCCATTCTGGAGCGATGAGAATCATCTTTGGTCTGTCTGCTCTGGTTTTTAATAGAACTTTGGGCAGCAGAGGAAGAGGTGGAAAGGCATAAACTGTCATTGTTATCCAACTGAAAGAGAGTGCGTCCACTTTCCATGCCTGTGGATGAAAGGTCCTTGAGCAGAATTTTGCCAATTGGTGATTTCTGTGGGAGGCAAAGAGATCTATGTCTGGCCTTCCCCATGCTTGAATTATCTTTGAAAAAACTTGAGGATGCAACTTCCATTCGTGTGGATCTGTCATATTTCTGCTTAGGTTGTCTGCCAGCATGTTTTCCTTGCCTGGCAGGAAAGTACAGTTTTGTACCTACCATAAATGTAGATGTTCAAGTGCTAATACAGCTGCAGTCATAACAGATGGGTTCTCCTCCCGTCAGGCGGGTCCTTGGTCGGCCAAATTCCAAAGTCTAGGTCCGGCGTCGGTTGTCGTCGCTTCTTCCCTGACGTCAGTGTGGCAGGGGTATAAAAGAACCAGCCGACGCCATTCTCTTCAGTTTCTCTTGCCCCAGATGTCAGGTGCCCCCAGAAGGAAGGCAATACATAAATTTGTGTAATAAAGCAATGCCATATAATCAAAATACAGTAGTGCAAGCAAATACACCATAAATGAATACCCCAATCAGGTTGTATGAGGAGGTGTTAGCCAATAGGCCTGTCCCAAGAGGGGAAGGAGGGAGGGAAACCTGGACTGCAGCTGTATTAGCACTCGAACATCTACATTTATGGTAGGTACAAAACTGTACTATGTTCGTGCATACAGCTGCAGTCATAACAGATGGGTAGAATCCCAAAGCTAAGAAAGGGGTGGTAGGCACTAGGTGGAACTAGGAGGAGCCAGGATGCCCTGCAAGACTGCAGTGGCAAAGCCTGCTCTAGATTTGGAGTATAATGGAAGGTGGTAGTGTTTGGAGAAGGTATGCACAGAACTCCAAGTGGCTGCTTCTAAAATATCTTTAGTAGGAACTCCTCTGAGGAAAGCTGCAGAGGTAGCCGTGGCCCTTGTGGAGTGAGATCTGATGCCTGTAGGTACAGTTTTGCCATGAAAAGAATAACAAAAGCGTATGCAGTGGGCTATCCATTTTGAGATTGTCTGTTTGGAAATTGGCTTCCCTTGAGCTCCTATAGCATAGAACACAAAGAGCTGTTCTGATTTTCTGAAAGGCTTTGTTCTGTCCAAATAATAACGCAGTTGTCTGTGGATGTCCAAGGAATGTAGTAATCTCTCCCCTTTGTTTTGAGGATTAGGATAAAAGGAGGATTAGGATAAAAGGTAGGTAAGTGTATAGCCTGATTCAAAGCTACCCTGGATACCACCTTTGGCATAAAGGACGGGTTGGTTCGTAGGGAAACTCTGTCCTGATGGAAGATGATAAAAGGCTGCACAGCCATGAGGGCTTGTAGTTCCGATACCCTACGAGCTGAGGTAATAGCCAGAAGGAAAGCTGTTTTCCAGGACAAATATTGCAAATCTGTTGAGGCAGCTGGCTCAAAAGGAGGCAAGGTCAGTTTTTCTAGAATGAAATTGAGATCCCAAGCAGGTATTGGCTATTTCCTTGGGGGTTTTATATTCTTAGACCCTCTGAGGAACTGTCTTAAGAGGGGGTGAGAGAATAAAGGTGGATCAGTGTTGTATTCTGCAGAAATGGCTGAGGCATGGATTTTGATGGAGGAGAATGAAAGTCCACTGCTTAGCAGCTCAGCTAGATACTGTAATATTTGAGGTAAATTCAGTTTTCCAGGATTCTGGCCCTTTTTCTCATTCCAGGCACAAAACCGTTTCCATTTTGCGGAGTAAGCTTTTCTAGTAGACGGCCTTCTGGCCTCCAAAATGACATCCTGCACCTCCTTGGAGAGTAGGGTCTGTTGTGATGTTAAGGAATCTTCCATGTGGCCAGATTGAGTGTTTTCAGCTGACTGTGAAGAGTTTTGAAGCTGTGCTGAGTCAGAAGAGGAGGCATTAGAGGCAGGGTCCATTGTGGGGAATGCGTCAGGCTCCTCAGGAGTGGGTACCAGTGTTGTCTTGGCCAGTCTGGAGCAATGAGAATCATCTTTGGTCTGTCTGCTCTGGTTTTTAATAGAACTTTGGGCAGCAGAGGAAGAGGTGGGAAGGCATAAACTGTCATTGTTGTCCAACTGAAAGAGAGAGCGTCCACTCTCCAAGCCTTTGGATGAAAAATCCTTGAGCAGAATTTTGTCAATTGGTGATTTTTGTGGGAGGCAAAGAGATCTATGTCTGGCCTTCCCCATGCTTGAATTATCTCTGTAAAAACTTGAGGATGCAACTTCCATTCGTGTGGATCTGTCATATTTCGGCTTAGGTTGTCTGCCAGTGTGTTTTCCTTGCCTGGCAAGTACTGTGCTTGAAGTTCGATTTGTAAGTCCAGAGCCATGTTCCAAAGTGACATGGCCAGCCTGCATAGGGGGTATGAATGGGTTCCTCACTGTTTGTTTATGTACCACATTACTGTGGTGTTGTCTGTCCTTATCAATAGTTGACCTGGATGCAGAAGGCCTCTGAAAGCTATAATAGCATTTATTACTGCTAGCATTTCCTTTTGATTGATGTGAAGGTGCTTTTCTTTTTGGGACCATTTGCCCTGAATGCACCCGATCTGTCATGTGCACCCCCCATCTCTTAGAATGCATGGCTGCTTTAGACTTAGTGAAAGCCTTGATGGAAAAAGAAGAGGAAGGTCTGAAGACACCTTGAGAGGAGGCAGACCTGTTCTACATTTTGAGATACACCACCAAGAGTGGCTTCGGTATCTGTAGTCGGGGTGTGGGCCGAGGAGCCAGCGACCTCGGGCACAGAAGACACCGCCAAAGAAGTGTCGTCGGTAGTCAGGGGCTGCGTAGGCGCCTCGCTGAGAACCGGACCACCTGTAGTAGGCTTTGGCGTGGTGTCGGTAGAGGCCGCGGACCTCGTGTGTCGATCCTTATCTTTGCGCTTTTTAGACAAAACTGGAGTCGGAGTATCCGACGACATAATATAGTTAATTTTTTTGCCAAAATAATGCTGGGCGAACTCCGCCTGACGCTTAATGGTGCGTTTCTTGAATGTAGCACAAAAACGACAGACCGATACGTCGTGATCTGGGCCTAAACAAGGAATACAGAGGGAATGAAAATCCTTATGCGGTATTTGTTTCCCACATGAAATACAATTATTAACTTTGTCTGACATCGGTCTGAGGCAAGAAAAGTTTCCCCAACGGGGTACTTAGCTTTCAAGAAGACTTCGGTTGCAAAATTTTTCGTAATTTCAGGAGCTGGCCGACCGGCACTTGCGAACTGCTTCTGCTTCGGGCACCGCGCGGCAAGAAAGACTGAAGAAAATGGCGTCGGCTGGTTCTTTTATAACCCTGTCACACTGACGTCAGGGAAGAAGCGACTACAACCGATGCCGGACCTAGACTTTGGAATTCGGCCGACCGAGGACCCACCTGACGGCAGGAGAACCCATCTGTTATGACTGCAGCTGTATGCACGATGAACATCTGTGCTTGAAGCTCGATTTGCAATTCTAGAGCCATGTTCCAAAGAGACATGGCTAGCCTGCACAGGGGGTATGAGTGGGTTCCTCCCTGTTTGTTTATGTACCACATTACTGTGGTGTTGTCTGTCCTTATCAATAGCTGGCCTGGATGCAGCAGGTCTTTGAAAGCTATAATAGCATTTATTACTGCTAGCATTTCCTTTTGATTGATGTGCAGGTGCTTTTCCTTTTTGGACCATCTGCCCTGAATGCACCGATCTGTCATGTGCGCCCCCCAGGTGTAATCCGAGGCATCTGTTGTGATGGTTTGACTTGCTTGAGGCTTGCAGAATGGGAGACCTGTGTTTGTTTGGCATGCTTGAGCTCACCACAGAAATTTCTTTTGAAGACATGGAATTAGTGGCATTATTGTTTCCAAGCTGTGGCTGTGCTGAGACCATAGGTTTTTCAGGTACCATTGAAGTTTCCTCATATGCAGCTTTGCACATGGGATTAGTAGGATGCAAGATGCCAGGAATCCCAGAGCCTGCAGGATTTTCCTTGCAGTCAGCCTGGTGAAAGCTTCCAGTTTTCTGAAGTATTGAGTTAGTTGCCCTTGTTTCTCTGGCGTGAGGTAGGCCATCTGGGTGTTTGTATCCAAGTTGGCACCCAGGAAAATTATTGTTTGAGAGGGTATTAGCCTTGATTTCTTTTTGTTGACTGTGTATCTCAGGGAATTTAACAACCTTATTACAAAAGCCAGATGTTTCAGAAGTATGCACTTGCTGTCCACTTGGATCAGGCAATCGTCCAAATATGGGTATATTTGTATCCCTTGCAGTCTGCAGTAGGCAATTACTAATGGCAGGCATTTCGTGAACACTCTGGGCGCAGTAGATAAGCCAAAGGGCAATGCAGAGAATTGATAATGTGTTGAACCTGCAAGAAATCTGAGGTATCTTCTGCAATCTTGTCTGATTGGGACATGCAGGTATGCCTCCTTGAGGTCCAATGTTGCCAGCCAAGACTCCTTGCCCAGCATGGGAAGAAGCTGCTGTAATGTGAGCATCTTGAATTTTGGCACGAGTAAAAATATGTTTAGGATGGATAGGTCCAAAATAGGTCTCCAATCTTTGCCCTTCCTTGGTACCAGGAATAGTCTGGAATAAAAACCTTGCCCCTGCTCTTGTGCAGGTACCTCTTGAATAGCTTTCATGTCCATGAGATCTGAAATTTGTTTTTGTGCCTCTGCCCTTTGATTGTGTGGCAGGTTTGGCATGCCTCTCATTTTTGGAAGGGTGTGAAAGTGGAATCTGTAGCCTCTGTCTATAATGTCCAGGATCCATTTGTCTTTTGTGACAATATGCCAATTTTTTGAAAATAATGCCAGTTTTCCGCCTAAAGGTGCTGCCATTTGAGCCTTGCTTGGCATGCAAAGGGGAAAGTCATTGGTTCTGCTTTCTGAATGGCTGTGAACTACCCTCACTACCTCTTTGGGTAGGTGCTTGCCATTGTCTGCCTCTAAACGATCCTTGAGATTGCCCTCTACCCCTCGGGCGCCTGTATCTACCTCTTTGGGGTCTGTCCGTGGCTGGAAAGGACCAATTTTTTGAAGGCCAATTTCTACTGAAACGTGGAGGTTGTACCTGTAGGAAATCTTTCACTGTTTGCATTGATTTTGCCTTTTCCTCCATTTTCTTTAATACCTCCTCAGCTTTAACACCAAACAATACATCTTTTTGCAGAGGTGCATCCAGTAATTTAGCTTTGGCATGATCTGGTAAGGTTTGCTCTTTGAGCCAAGCATGTCTACGTATGACTGATCCTGTAACAGCAGCTCTACATGAGGCCTCTAAAGCATCAAAACCACATTGCAAGGTATGTTTACCTACTTGTTCTGCACTATGTATCAAATCCTGCAACTCCTTCAAATCTGGTTGTTCAGGTTGTGACATTTTGCTTCTCAACTGTGATAACAGAAACTGTTGGTACTTCAACATATGGAACTGGCAGTTTAACGCCCTCATGGATACGGTGGCCGAGGTGTATACCTTTTCCCCCCACCTTTCTAAAGCTCTGGAATCCCTCTCTGAAGGTAAAGGATTTTTAGCAGTGGAGGCCTTAATTCCCTTGGGGCCCTGTGAGATAGTTTCTGGGTCAGCCGCATGGCTTTTGTATAGGAATTGGTGCGAGTCAGGAACTCGGTAATACCTGTCAGGTTTGACTGGGGCTAGAGGTAAAGAGTCTGGGTTAAGGCAGGACTCCGAATACACATCATCAAGGATATCTAAGACAGGGGGTATAGCCAGAGGCCTATGCTGAGGGAGCAAGAGAAAATCCCTAAGCCTTTTCTTGGAGTCTGAGTACTCTTGACCTTCCCAGTGGAACTGTTCCCTCAAGGTATGCAAGGTTTCCCCAAAAGAGTAATCCTCAGGGGGGGAGACAGAAGGAATGGACTCCTCCATCAGAATCTTCAAAAGGGGAGTATGAATGTTCCTGGTCATCAGAATGTTCTGAAATAATGGAAGCCTGGTCCGACGAGGGGGATTCTTCCTCCACTCTGGTCCTTTTTTCCGGCGGGGGGGCTGAAAAAGTTGAGAACCCCTGATTAGAGAAATTAAGTCCTCGGCCATTTTGAGCATCTGCTTTTAGGCATGGGGCCTTGAGAAGGGCCCTGTGGGGTTTGTTTTTTAGAATGCATGGCTGTCTTAGACTTAGTGAAAGCTTTGGTGGAAAAAGAAGAGGAAGGACTGAAGACACCTTGAGAGGAGGCAGACCTGTCTAAACTCTGAGTTTCACCGCCAAGAGTGGCTTCGGTATCTGTAGTCAGGGTGTGGGCCGAAGAGCCTGCGACCTCGGGTACAGAAGACACCGCCAATGAAGTGTCGTCGGTAGTCAGGGGCTGTGTAGGCGCCTCGCTGAGAACCGGACCACCTGAAGTCGGCTTTGGCGTGGTGTCGGTAGAGGCCGCGGACCTCGTGTGTCGGTCCTTATCTTTGCGTCTTTTAGTCAAAACTGGATTCGGAGTATCCGACGACATTATGTAGTTAAATTTTTTGCCAAAAAAGTGCCGGGCGAACTCTGCCCGACGCTTAATGGTGCGTTTGTTGAAGGTAGCACAAAAACGACAGGCCGAGACGTCGTGGTCTGGGCCTAAGCAAGGAATGCAGAGGGAATGAAAATCCTTATGCGGTATTTGCTTCCCACATGAAATACAATTATTAACTTTGTCTGACATCGATCTGAGGCAAGAAAAGTTTCCCCAACGGGGTACTTAGCTTTCAAGAAGACTTCGGTTGCAGATATTCGTTATCTCAGGAGCTGGCTGGCCGACCGGCACTTGCGAACTGCTTCTGCTTCGGGCACCGCGCGGCAAGAAAGACTGAAGAAAATGGCATCGGGTGGTTCTTTTATACTCCTGTCGCACTGACGTCAGGGAAGAAGCGACAACAACCGACGTCGGACCTAGACTTTGGAATTCGGCCGACCGAAGACCCGCCTGATGGCAGGAAAACCCCATCTGTTATGACTGCAGCTGTATGCACGATGAACATCTGCTTCACAAGAGACATCTGGTGGAGGCTGGAGAAAGACTAGTGTAAAATCTTACCATAACCATAGATGTCCTTCTATTCACTTGCTGCAGTATTCTTAACCTGAGGGAGAGTGCCAAAGCTCAAGAAGGGAGGGAGGAGAAAGGAGCAGAGGAGCTCTCAATGAAGCCATGTAAAATGGTTTTGGCAAACTCGGCTCTGGATCTGGAAATGCCATCCAGTTTGCAGTGTTTGGTAAAGGTATAGATAAAAGACAGAGTGGCTGCTTAAAGGATGGCGCTGTTATCTAAGCCTTTGAAAAATGCCTTACAGGAAGCCACAGCCCCGGTAGAGTGTCCTTTCAATGGTGAAGAGAGTCTCTTTCCATGGAGTGTGTAACCAAAGTCAAATAGTCTTTGAAATCTAAGAACAGTCTGTTTGGAAATGGGTAAACACAGAGCTCTGGGATGAAAGTTCACAAATAGCTGATAAGACTTCCTGACAGCTTTTAGTCTTGCCCAGGTAAAACCTAAGCTGTCTGCATACATCTAAAGAGTGTAGTACCTTCTCAATGTGGTTTTGTGGTTAAGGGAAGGTAGATAATTGAATGGATTGGTTAAGGGATAACTTATTAACCACTTTTGGCATAAAGGAACAGTTTGTTCTCAAGGATACCCTATCCTTATGAAATACCAAGAAGGGGGCACCACCACAAGGCCTTGAAGCTCCGACACCCTTCTGGCTGAGGTCAAGGCCACTAGTAAAACAGTTTTCAAAGAGCAATGTTTGAGGGAAGTTAAGGATGCAAGCTCAAAAGGGGCCAGAGTCAGTTTTTTCAGCAACAAAATTTAGGTCCTAAGGTGGAAGAATAGGTTTCCTGGGAGGCCTAATGTGAAGGACTCCCTTAAGGAATTTTCACCTCAAATCTGTATACTAGAGGGGGAGAAAGAGGCAGACAAACAGACATACCTGACTTGTGCTTTGACAGAGGAATAAGCCAAGACAGCAGAGAGCAATTCACACAAGTAAGACAGAACCACTGGGACTCCCACTGTCAGTGGTCTTCGTTCTTAGACTCCAGTGTGAAAATCTTTTCCACTTGGAAACAAGATTTTCTTGTACTGGGTTTTCCGGCCTCCTGCAAAACCCTGAGCATGTCCTCTGAGAATAGGTGTCTGAAATGGATTAGAATCCTTTCTCAGCTGTAGTGCTGACAGTTGTGGGTGTATTAGGTATCCTTTGTGCTGTGTGAGTGAGTCCATTCTGTGGGGTAACTTGTGGTGATGGCCCTTGGCTAAAAGGGAGTCACCAGCAAGATTTTTGATTGGTCTTGTTGAATCTTGAATAGGACCTTTGGTATTAGAGGAAAGGGAGGGAATGCATACAGAAACATCAGCTTCTAAGAGAAGGAGAGGGTGTCAACCTCCCAAACCAGAGAACTTGGGACTCTGGCACAAAATTCTGGAGGTTGTCTGTTTGGGGGAGTGGGAATTAAGTCTATTTGAGGAATACCCCATTGGTGGACTAAGTCCAGCAACACATACTTGTGAAGCATCCATTTATGGGACTGAGTCAGGGATCTGCTTAAGGAGTCTGCCACAAGATTCTCGGAGGGAATGTACACTGCCTGAACAGTCATATGGTATTGGGCTAGACATTCCCATAACAGAAGAGCCAACCTGCAAAAGAAACAGGATTTGGTATGCCCCTGCTTGTTCACACACCAGAGGACTGTCATGCTGTCTATGAACAGTTGTAGAGGGCCTGGGCAAAGGAGAGGCTGCAATACTTGCAGATTTGATAGCAATGCTCGCAGTTCCCTGATGTTGATGTGTTCTGGTTTTTGGGAGGGAGTCCAAATTCCCTGAACTGTGAATTTGCCCAAGGCCACTCCCAGACTCACATTTGATGCATCTGTGGAGAGTTCTAGGACTGGGGCGAGAGGATGTAGGGGTAGACCTGGATTTATGTCTAACTGCTGAATCCACCAGAACAGCTCTCTCTTTAGGCAAGGACTGAGAGAGACTTGGTATTCTAGTGCATGAGAATGATGGTTCCACACCGATCTGAGGAACCACTGGAATTTCCTCATGTGGAGTTTTGCCATCGATACCATGGGAATGGTTGAAGCCATGAATCCCAGCACCCTGAGGAACTCCCTGGTTGTGATGCGAGTTAAGGGGAGAAGGGAGTGAAAGGAGGAATGCAGGTCCTGCACTTTCTGAGGTGGAAGTGACACACTTAGTGTCTGTATGGATTCGACAGCCAGGGAAAATGTGGTCCTGTAAAGGAGTGAGGACTGACTTCCTGTAGCTGTTGGTGAATTCCTGTTTTCCGGGGAGGGAAATGGTGGTCTCCAGGTTTTGGAACAGAGTGCGGGAAGTAGGGGCCTGTAAAAGCAGGTCGTCCAGGTACAGGAAAATCCGGATGCCCAAACATCTGCTGTGTGCAATCACTGGAGCCAGGCATTTTGTGAACACCATTGCTGCTGTAGAAAGACCAAAAGGCAAGGCAGAGAACTGAAAATTCCAGGAAACCACAGAAAAACAATTTCTTGAACATAGGGTGAATGGGGATGCGAAAGTAAGCATCTTTTATACTTAGAGATGCCATGTATCCTTCTGGAAAGATAAGGGGGAATAGAGTTTTTGAGTGTCAACATTCTGAAGGTAGGAACCTTTAGGAAGGTGTTGACATGGGATAAATCAAGTACTGGTCTCTAGGGGACACCCTTTTTACATACCAAAAACATTCTTGAATAGAAGCCTTTTCCTCTTGAGGACTGTGGAACCTTTTGAATGAAGCCCTGTTGCCAAAGCTCCAAAAGGAGCTTTGGGAAGAGGGACAACAGCTCTTGGGGGGGGGGGGGTTTGAGGGATGACCCGAAGGCGTGGGTGGAGTGCCAAACCACGAAGTATCCTTTTTTGATTACAGAAAGAACCCAGGTGTCTTGCGTGATACTTTCCCAGACCCTGAGAGCATTTGATAGGTGAAGAAAAAGGAGTAAGGGAGACATCTGCAAGGAAGTCACAGACTCCCTGCTTTGCCAGGAAAGTACTGCCTTTGTTGTGAGGATGGCTGAGAACTCCTACGCTTCAGTTGTCTCTTGCCTCTTCTGAAAGACTTCCCGGAGGGGTGCCGAGTGCAGCTATGAACAAAAATACAGTAGGGACTGCATACTGAAAATGACTGTCACAAAAGGTGATATAACAATGGGGAAGATATCTGGGTGAGATCAACATCCTTACATGAAAATGCAGAGGACATCTATTAAGTTACATATAACTGGGGTAAGGTGGATATTTTACAGCTGTGCAAATTGATTTTCCTGAATATGAGTGTAATCACACCACAGGTCTCCAGCAAGTGGGACACAGGTAAAGGCTCATGGACAACATTAAAAGAGGCAAGCACAGTCATAGACAATATCAGACCACCATTAATCCCATGCCTCTGACATAACATATGTGATGATTTAGAGTGATCAGAGATGATTACCACAAGTATGTTTGTGTAGAATCACACACACTGTCCTGGCACCATACCATCCACTGGAGGTGTTAGGAAGGACACTGCTACTACCTGTAAGTGGCATTATAATCAATATAGGCTAGCTGACTGGTGTGCATGGCAAATATATATATATATTTTTATTTTACATTTGTTGACCGGGATAGTCCGACTGGATGCATGTCCATTTTCAACGGAGGCACTGGGAGAAAAGCTCCAAGGGTAAGCAGATACAGCATTACATATTACAAACAGACTATTTACAATGATTACATAAACAAGCAAGTTCCACAGGGTAGAGTTAATCCCGAGCGTAAGGATTAAATTAAATTACACAGTAAGCTGGTTAACAGATTTTTACGCATTCTAGAGAGAGTTAGCCAGGCTTGATACACTGACATAGCCAATATAGCTGATATATATATATATATATATATATATATGTGTGTGTGTGTGTGTGTGTATGTGTGTGTATAGCACAACCCACACTGTCATGAATGTTACCCATCCCATAGCACATGTGCAGCTACTGCAACAAACATGATGGGGCTCCACACCATCTGACAGTAATGTTTATGCTACAAAAAGTATAACTAGCTATGGCCAATAAGATGTGCAACAGCTCACTGTGACAAAGGTGGTACACTTCAGTTACACATCACTGGAAGATGTATAGGGAGGTACATGAAGAAGGATGTATTGTACTCAGCAACTGGTGTGATGAAACTTGTGAACTAAGGAGGTATTATGGCCTCTGATGTGGATGTCCTTCACATACTCAGTAGCCGTGTTAAAATATAGCTGATATATCTATCTATATCTATCTATATATATATATATATATATATGTGTGTGTGTGTGTGTGTGCGTGTGTGTGTGTATACCACAACCCACACTGTCATGTTACCCATCCCATAGCACATGTGCAGCTACTGCAACAACCATGATGGGGCTCCACACCATCTGGCAGTAATGTTTATGCTACAAAAAGTATAACTAGGTATGGCCAATAAGATGTGCAACAGCTCACTGTTACAAAGGTGGGACACTTCAGTTACACATCACTGGAAGATGTGTAGGGAGGTACATGAAGAAGGGTGTATTGTACTCAGCTACTGGTGTGATGAAACTTGTGAACTAAGGAGGTATTATGGCCTCTGATGTGGATGTCCTTCACATACTCAGTAGCGTGTTACATACAAGGGAGTAGTCAGCACTGTGATCACATACTGGTAGACGTTCCACTTATCTACCCAAGGACACAGGTATCTACTGGCCTGATTATAAGGTGTGATTGTCTACATTATAACTGGGTTGTGGGTTTGTTTTCCTGATGTAATAAATCACCCCAAGTTTTCTTGTCATTGTAGGTGTTGTCTTGGCTGTGGTAAGCCATGTTTGGTGTGTGTTGATAATGTCTGTATCACACAAATATTACAGTTGTGGTCACTGGTGCCCATCAATCTGTAGACCTTCAGGCAGCTGTTTGGACACAGGACATGTATGTCATCTGTGAAGTCCATCACTTAAATAATGTAGAGGAAAGGGCCTAACAGACAGCCATAATGTGCAGTGGATATAAGAAGTGTACACACCCATGTTAAAAAGCCAGGTTTTTGTGATATAAAAAAATAAGACCACAATAAACCATTTCAAAACTTTTCCCACATTTAATGTGACCTATAACCTGTACAATTCAATAGAAAAACAAAGAAATCTGTTAAGAGAAAAATATAAAAAATATACAATAGGTTGGTTGTATAAGTGTGCATATCCTTAAACTAATATTTTATTGAAGCACCTTTTGATTTAATTACAGCATTCAGTCTTCTTGGGTAGGAGTCTATCAGCATGGCACATCTTGACTTGGCAATATTTGCCCACTCATCCATGCAAAAGTGCTCCAAATCTGTCAGACTGCAAGGGCATCTCTTGTGCGCAGCCCTCTTCAGGTAACCCTGCAGATTCTCTACCGGATTTAGGTCTGGGCTCTGGCTGTGCCATTCCAAAACTTTAATTTTCTTCTGGTGAACGCATTCTTTTGTTGATTTGGATGTATGCTTGGGGTCATTGCCGTGTAGAAAGGTGAAATTCCCCTTCATCTTCAGCTTCCTACCAGACACCTGAACAAAGTGACTGGTATTTGGAACTGTTCATAATTCCCTCCACATTGACTAAAGCCCCAGCTCCAGCTGAAGGAAAAGCAACCCCAAAGCATGATATTGCAACCAACATTCTTCAATGTGGGGATGGTGTTCTTTTAGTGATGGGAAGTGTGGTTTTTGCGCCAAACATACCTTTTGGAATTTTGGCCAAAAAGTTCAACCTTGATCTCATCAGACCATAACACATTTTCTCACATGCTTTTGGGAGACCTGATGTATTGTTTTGCAAATTTTAGCCATGCCCGGATGTTTTTCTGTATAAGAAAAGGCTCCCGTTTTGCAATCCTACCCCACAGGCCAGACATATGGAGAATAAGGGAGACTGTTGTCGCATGTAGTACAGAACCAGTACTTGCCAAAAATTCCAGCAGCTCCTTCAGTGTTGCTGTAGGTCTTTGGCAGCCTCCATGACCAGTTTTCATCTGGTCCTTTCATCAATTTTGGAGGTTCATCCAGTTCTTTGCAACATCACTGTTGTCCCATATTTTCTCCACTTTTTGATGACTGACTTCACTGTGGTACATGGTATATCCAACGCTGTGGAAATTTTTTTGTACCCTTTTCCTGACTGACATTTTACACAACGAGATTCCTTTGAGGCTTTGTAAGCTCTCTGTGAACCATGGCTTTTGCTGTAGTAGGCAACTGAGTAAATATCAAGAAAATCCTACTAGGACAGCTGAACTTTGTGACTAATCAGAGTCTCTTTAATTGATGGCACGTGTGTACCTCAAAAAGACTAAATGCTGTAAAGGAAAACGTGCTTCAACAAAGTATCAGTTTAAGAGTGTGCAGACTTATGCAACAAGCTTATTGTACGTTTTTTATTTTTAATATCCCCCCCCCCCCCAACAGATTTGTTCATTTTTCAATTTAATTGTACAGGTTACAGGTCACATTAAAGGTGGGAAAAGTTTTGAAATGCTTTATTGTGGTCTCATTTTTTTACATCACAAAAACCTGGAATTTTAAAAGGGGTGTGTACACTTTTGATATCCACTGTATGGACCTGATCTCTGGACCTGAGATACAGGTCACTTCACACATCAACATATTTAGATGCCATGTGTGTGACATACTGGTCTACCCACTTGGTGATATAGGTGTACAGGGCCACATCTGACATTGTTGACTTAATACCTCAGTGTGGATTTGTGTAAAATGCCTTGTGCTTGTCAAGTTCAAAGGGCCGACAGTGTTGTCATCATGCATGCCCTCAATTACCTCTTTTGAGGACATCTAACAGATGTAACAGTAGCATTCACAACTCACACAGGTCTATTGCACACAGCCAGGATATCACTAGTGTCCATTTAGAAAAGGTCCATGATGACAGGTTGGTATACCTCACAGATGAGGAGAGTCATGATGGGTCTACACATGAATGCATACAGCACTGTCCTCCCCCAAATTCACATGAATGCGTGTTGAAAACACCCTTCTACAGCAACACAGTCTGAGTGGAGGGTGTGTTGAAATGTGTATTCAACCATGTCAGGAAGGTGTACAAGATAGGTCCATGTGATAGGAGATCGATGATGTCGCGGCCCACTAATTCTGTGTGCCAGGCCTGGATGTAGGTAAGAATCCTTCTCCACAGTTCAGGCTAAAGTATATAGTCTCTGGCATACTGCATTTGGTGACTCCGGCATACTGGGTGAGGTCGAGTCCACCTATGACGATAACATACTACCGGAGGAGCTAACACAAACAAATGACTAGTAACAAGGCCACATGGTCTATAAATAAATGTAAAAATGTATCTTTATTTTGGCCTTCTGCAAAGTGGAATTCCCTACTAATTACAGCATTGACAACAGTACAACTATAATGAAGCCCAGTGATGCAAGCACTGGGAACATACATACACAGCACTCTGAACTTCAATCACCAAGTGTCCACATTGGTATTGAAACCCTGTGTTGTGCACATAATAAGTCACGCCATCATATTCAGATCTCAGGATTATATTATAGCACTGTACTCAAACCTAATCAGAACACTAATATACAATATAATGCTCTCTTTTGCATGTATCTCACCACACATATGCAGCAGCTGGAGGAAAGTACAGTTGAGTACTACTACTACTTCTTTCGGCTTTTCCTGGTTAGGGGTCGCCACAGCGGATCATCTGTCCGCTCATGTTTGGCAGAGGAGTTTTACGGCGTCCAGTTGCCAGCCCGGCACCCAACCTTCCATGGAAGGCGCGCACACGCACGCACTCATGCCTAGGGCCAATTTAGAGCATCCAATCCACCTACAGCATGTCTTTGGGATGTGGGAGGAAACCGGAGGAAACCCACGCGACCACAGGGAGGACATTCAAACTCCGCACAGAAGGCACCCCAGCAGAGGATTGAACCGGAGAAGCTCTTCCTGTGAGGTGACAATGTTAACCACTGCACCACCGTGGCCGCCCTAGGAAAGTACAGTTGTGTACACTTACCATAAATGTAGATGTTCAAATGTATTCACTGTTGCAGTCATCACATTTGGGTTATCTGCCTGCAGGTATCCCTCAGCCGGCCTGAATACCAGAGTCTTCGAATTTCTGCACCGGATGCTGTCGCTTCTTCCCTGATGTCAGGTCGTCAGGGGTATAAAACATGCAGCCAACGCCATTACATCAGTTTTTCTTGCCCCAGATGTCAGGTGCCCCCACAATAGGAAGCAACTATATGGTATGGTAAACCCCCATCAAAAAGCAAACACACAAGAAAAAATAAGTATACTGACAAGAACGAAAGGTAGAGCCAAGAGAAGTCAGGTGGCTGGAGGGAGGGTAACCAGGACTGCAACAGGGAATACACTCAAACATCTACATTTATGCTAAGTGCACACAACTGTATTATGTTCTTCGTGTTTCATTGTTGCAGTCATCACATTTGGGTAGAGTCGCAAAGCTAAAGAAGGGAGGAGGAAGTTAAAGAGCATTAGGGCCAGCTATTAAGCCCTGCAAGACTGCCTTGGCAAATCCACCTTTGGATTTAAAGAAGATAGGCAAGTGGTAATGCTAGATGAAGGTATGTACAGAGCTCCAGGTAGCAGCTTCTAGGATGTCCCTGGAAGGAACTCCTCTGAGAAATGCCACAGAGGTAGATGCAGACCTGGTGGAATGTGTTCTTATCCCCTGTGGGGTAGGTTTTCCATGGTGCTTGTAGCAGAAATTAATGAAAAGGGCTATCCATTTGGAAATGGTTTGCTTTGAAATGGCCTTCCCCACTGCCCCTGCAGCAAAGCTAACTAGCAGCTGTTCAAATTTTCTGATAAGCTTAGTCCTGTCCAAATATAATTTAAGTTGTCTGTGCACATCTAGAAAGTGCAGTATTCACATTCCCCTTTGTTTTGTGGATTAGGGAAAAAAGTAGGCAAATGAATGGACTGATTTAGGGCCACAGTAGACACCACCTTGGACATAAAAGGAAGGATTATTCCTAAGGGAAAAGTACAGTTTTGTACCTACCATAAATGTAGATGTTAGAGTGTTCACACTGCTGCAGTCATCACACTTGGGTTATCCTGCCATCAGGCGGTCCCCGCAGTCGGCCAGAGTTCCAAAGTCTTGGTCCAGCGTCGGTTGCTGTCGCTTCTTCCCTGACATCAGTGCACCAGGGGTATACAAGATGCATGCGATGCCATTTTCTTCAGTTTTTCTTGCCCCAGATGTCAGGTGCCCCCAATAGGTAGGCAATACATATTGCTAATAAAAAATATACATAAAAAAAATAAAACAATACCTTCAGTTACAAGCAAATACACCACAAAGGTTGTATAGGATAGAAAGGTATAGATAAATCCAGCTAATTCAGAGGGGATGGAGGGAGGGTAACCAGGACTGCAGCAGTGTGAACACTCGAACATCTACATTTATGGTAGGTACAAAAAGTACAGTTTTGTACCTACCATAAATGTAGATGTCCGAGGATTCCATTGCTGCAGTCCTGACTATTGGGTATAGTCCGCGTCCCAGTCGGCCCGAATACCAGAGTATAAGGCTGACGTCGGTCAGGCGTTTAGACTGACGCCAGTACGTCAGGGTACTAATGCGCATGACCGACGCCATATCCTCAGTCTTTTCTTGCCCCAGATGTCAGAAGACCCAAAAAGACAAGTCCCAAAACAACCTGCACCAAAAACATGTATAATATATACAACAATATATACAGATATATATATATAAAAAGATAAGCATGTAAACTCACCTACACAACCACCCCTAAACACAGAGGGAAGGAGGAGGAGGTTGACTGCAGCAATGGAATCCTCGAACATCTACATTTATGGTAGGTACAAAACTGTACTATGTTCTCCGCCTTCCATTGCTGCAGTCGAATCCCAAAGCAGAGGTAAGGGAGGCTGGCAAATTATAAAGTAGTAGGAGCTGACAACATGCCTTGTAAAACAGCTGTGGCAAAACCAGCCCTAGACTTAGAGTATATAGGAAGGTGATAATGCCTAGAGAAAGTATGCACTGAACTCCAAGTAGCTGCTTCCAGAATATCCTTAGTTGCCACCCCCCTTAGAAATGCTGTTGAAGTGGCAGTAGCCCTAGTGGAATGAGGCCTGATCCCAGCTGGAATCTCCTTACCATGATGGGAATAACAAAACGCAATGCAAAGCCAATCCACCTAGAAATAGTTTGTTTTGACACAGGCTTGCCCTGTGAACTCAAAGCAAAAGAAACAAGTAACTGCTGAGACTGCCTAAAATTCTTAGTCCTGCTCAAATAATAATTGCCTGTGTACATCTAAAGTGTGCAAAATATTTTCCCCTATAATTTGAGGATGTGCTAAAAACGTAGGCAAATGAATAGTTTGGTTTAAAGCCACACTAGAAACCACTTTAGGCATAAAGGAAGGATTAGTACGTAATGATACCCTGTCCTTATGGAAAATCAAAAAGGCTCTACTGCCATAAGGGCCTGCAACTCAGACACCCTTCTTGCAGAAGTAATAGCCAACAGAAAAGCAGTCTTCCATGACAAATATTTCAATTCAGCAGTAGCTGCAGGCTCAAAAGGTTGTAGAGTAAGTTTTTCCAACACAAAATTGAGATCCCAAGCAGGAGTAGGAGCTCTACGGGGGTCTTATATTCTTTGCCCCTCTAAGAAACTGCTTGAACAAAGGATGAAAACAAAGGTGGGTCACAATCATAGTGAGCTGAAATTGCTGCAGCATGAATCTTTATGGAAGAGAAGGACAAACCTTTGTCCAATAATTCAGTAAGATATTGAAGAGCCACACTCAAATTAGGCTCTGAAATCTCCAAATTCTTTGCTGTACTCCAAAATAAAAATCTCTTCCATTTACTCTCCTAGTACTAGGCCTTCTAGCTTCCATAATCACATTTAAAACTTGTTGAGGAAGTTGAGACCTGCTGTGTTTCAACACAGAATATGCCAGGCTGTTAGATGAAGAGAGTGAAGCTTGACATTGAGCAGATGACCGTCCTTCTGAGATAACAGATGAGGAATCAGAGGTAAAGGCCATGGAGGCTTCCTTACCAGACTAGAAGTGGGTACCAGTGTTGCCGAGGCCAATCTGGAGCTATCAAAATCATCCTTGGCCTGTCTTGTCTGACCTTTAATAGTACCTTTGGAAGAAGCGGTAGAGGTGGAAAGGCATACACATGAAGGTTTTTCCAACTGAAAGACAGAGCATCCACTTTCCAAGCTGTGTGATGAAACCCCTTTGTGCAATACTTTGGCAGCTGGTGGTTTAGTGGAGAAGCGAACAGATCTATGTCTGGAGTTCCCCATGACACTGTCAGTTTCTGAAATACATGAAGATCCAGTTTCCACTCGTGGGGATCCATGATTTGTCTGCTTAACACATCTGCTAAGGAGTTCTGTGCTCCTGGCAGAAACCTTGCCTGAAGAGTTAGTTGCAAGCTTAGCGCAGTCTCCCATAAAAGCATTGCTTGCCTGCATAGAGGATAAGAATGTGTTCCCGCTTGCTTGTTGATGTACCACATGACAGTTGTGTTGTCTGTTAGAATCAACACCTGCCCTGGAAGAAGTAACTCCTTGAAAGCCATCAATGCAAACTGGACTGCTAACATCTCCTTCATGTTGATATGTAGATGCTGTAGTCTGGCAGGCCACTTGTCTTGTATCCACTTTCCATTTAGATGAGCTCCCCAAGCAATGTCCGAGGCATCTGTCGTTAGAATCTGACTTGCCTCTGGCCGGGTCACAGAGAGTCCCTTGTTTAGGTGACATTCCTGAGCCCACCACAAAAATTCCTTTTGAATGCAAGGTATAATTTGAATGACAGTGTCCAAATCCTGGCAGTGCTGTGTCCATACATTTTTGAGATACCATTGTAGCTTCCTCATATGCAGTTTGGCATTGGGAAGCACCAGAATACAAGATGCCATGAACCCTAATGCTTGAAGGACTGTCCTTGCAGTCAGCACGGACTGATGAGATAGTTGATGGAAGTAAAGTGACAGACTCTTTTGTTTGTCCGGGGTTAAAAAGGCCATCTGGGCTGCTGTATTCAGTCTTACACCCAGAAAGCACATGTCTTGAGAGGGTACTAGACTGGACTTTATTTCGTTCACAGAATACCCCAGGCATCTTAGCACTGCTATAACATATTCCAGATGCTGTAGAAGGTCTTCCTTTTCTTGAGCCAGAATCAGGCAATCGTCCAAGTAAGGATAGATTTGAATTCCTTGAAGCCTGAAGTAAGCTATCACTGGAGCCAGAACCTTTGTGAATACTCTGGGCGCAGTAGATAAGCCAAAGGGCAATGCAGAGAACTGATAATGAGAATTTCCAGCTCGAAACCAGATACTTTCTGCAACTTAGCCTTATAGGCACATGAAGGTAAGCTTCCTTGAGATCTAAAGTTACCATCCAGTGATCTTTGCCCAGCAGAGGTAAAAGCTGTTGTAACGTCAACATCTTGAACTTGGGAATGTCCAAAGCGTGTTGAGGAGAGATAAATCCAAAATTGGTCTCCACGTGTTCCCCTTCTTTGGCACAAGGAACAGGCGAGAATAAAATCCTAGGCCCCTTTCTGACACAGGGACTGGCTGAATGGCCCCTATGTGAAGTAACTGTAAAACTTGCTTGTGAGCCTCTTTTCTCTGTAGAGGAGGAACGTCTGGCATGCCTTTGAAAGGGGGCATTGTATGGAAATAAAATCTGTAACCGTGGTGAATGATATCCAACACCCATTTGTCTTGAGTAATTAAATCCCAATTTTCTTTGAAAAGAGACAGTCTTCCCCCCAAAGGAGCTGCCAGGCGTGAATCTGCTGGCAGCTGAAAACAGGTCATTGGGTCTGTTTCGAAAGGACTGACCCCTGCCCTCACCAGAAGTCTGAGCAGGTGAACTCCTGTTCTAGGCCTAAAGAACTTTGAGCCCTGCCCCTACCACGTCTAGACCTACCCCTAGACTGAGAATCATAAGCAGGATATGTCCACCCCTTAGCAGGCCAATTTCTACTAAACTTGGTGGCTGCACCTGCAAAATCTTTAACAGTTTGCATAGACTTAGCTTTGTCCTCCATTTTCTTTAAAACAGCTTCCACAGGCGAACCAAACAACACATCAGACTGTAAAGGAGCATCCAAAATCCTTGTCTTAACATGTTCAGCTAAATTCTGATCCTTCAACCAGGCATGCCTGAAGAACAGAGCTGGTAGCAGCCACCCTCGAGGAGGCCTGTACAGCATCAAAACCACATTGCAAAGAATGCTTACCCACTTGTTCGGACACATGAACCAAATCCAGCAACTCTTTACACTCAATACCTTTCAAAGCATCCACCTTAGATTTCAATTGTGAAAGAAGGTAATTCTGATATTTTAACATGTGAAACTGACAATTCAAAGCTCTCATGGCTAGAGTGGAAGAAGTATACACTTTCTTTCCCCACCTATCCAAAGCCCTCGCCTCTTTATCAGTGGGGACAGGATTTTTAACCACAGAAGCTTTTACACCCTTAGGCCCCTGGGAAATAGTTTCTGGGTCCGCCCTAGGACTCTTAAACAAATATTTATGAGCTTGGCACCCTATAATACCTATCAGGCTTAACAGGAGCAGGAGGCAAAGAGTCAGGGTTCAGGAAGCCTCTGCAAAAACATCTTCCACCACATTCAACACAGGAGGAATAGCTAAAGGCTTATGCTGGGGTAAAAACAAGAACTCCCTAAGCCTTTTCCTGGAGTCAGAGTAATCCTGGCCTTCCCATTTAAAGTGCTCCCTCATGGAATGCAACGTCTCTGAAAATGAGAAATCCTCAGGTGGAGACGCTGTAGGAGTGGAATCATCCACATCAGAATCAGAATAGGTAGGATACTCCTGCAAATCTTCCACAGAAGATTCTGAAGCCTCAGAACACTGTTCAAAACTCTCAAACTCAGGTTCCACCCTAGGCCTCTTATCAGGCGGGGCATAGAACCCTAATCATAGTGATCAAATCTTCTGCCATCTTAAGCATATGTTTCTTAGGCACAGAACCTGAAATGGTAGGAGAAGCCCCACTGAAGCTGAAGTAGGCCTACCTCTCATAGAAGTTTTGGCAACAGAAGGAGAGGCCTAACTACCTTGGGAAGAGAGGGAAGAACAGTCACCTGAGAAGCCCCTCAGCCTGGCCTACCTCCTGAGAAGGCACATCCTGTAAGAGTATAGTTTCTGCCTGGGACTCCATGGAAACTCCTGGCAAAACCTCCGGCTCCACTGAGCCTTCCAAGGAACCGGCGTCCGGGACTGCGGTTCCTCAACCCTAAACTTCACTGTTTTATCCTTGCGCTTCTTGAGGAAGCGGGCCGGAGCATCCGGCGGCATTTTATAATTGCAACGCTTCCCAAACACTAACCTGGCACAGTCTAACCTCCTCTTAATAGTGCGTTTGTTAAACCTAGCACAAGAGCGGCAACCAACAACGTCGTGCTCAGGCCCTAAACAAGGTATACACAAGGTATGATAATCCCTATGAGGTATCTGTTTCCCACAAGAAATACAGTTATTCACTTTTTCTGACATCCGGTAAATACTGAGGCAAGAAAAACCAAAATGTTCCCCAACGGGTACTTAGCCAACTCTGTTTGGTCTGAAACTCCGGTTTCGAAATATTTCAATACGCCAACCTGCACTCAAAACTGCTTCTGCATCGGACCATGCGGCAAAAAGACTGAGGATATGGCGTCGGTCATGCGCATTAGTACCCTGGCGCTGGCGTCAGTCTAATGCGCCCTGACCGACGTCAGCCTTATACTCTGGTATTCGGGCCGACTGGGACGCGGACTATACCCAATAGTCAGGACTGCAGCAATGGAAGACGAAGAACATCTGTACTATGTTCATCGTGTTACACTGCTGCAATCATCACACTTGGGTTGAATCCCAAAGCTAAGGATGGATGGTGGAACTAAACAGGGTTTGGAGAGGCTAGTAGGCCCTGCAGAACTGCAGTGGCAAAGCCAGCTCTGGTTTTAGAGTACAGAGGGAGGTGGTAGTGCTTGGTGAAGGTGTGCACTGAACTCCAAGTTGCAGCTTCCAAAATATCCTTGGTTGGTACCCCTCTGAGGAAGGCTGTTGATGTTGCTGTAGCCCTGGTGGAATGGGGCCTGATGTTACCAGGCACAGATTTCCCATGGTGTGTGTAGCAGAAACGGATACCATGTCCTATCCATTTTGAAATGGTCTGTTTTGAGATAGCTTTTCCTTGTGATCCAGCATAGGATACAAAGAGCTGGTCATATTTTCTGAAAGCCGTAGTTTTATCCAAGTAGTAACGTAATTGCCTGTGAATGTCCAAAAAGTGTAGGAGCCTTTTCCCTTTGTTCTGGGGGTTTGGATAAAAGGTGGGCAAATGAATGGTTTGGTTTAGGGCCACACTGAATACCACCTTTGGCATAAAGGAAGGGTTAGTTCGTAAAGAGACTCTGTCTTGATGAAAGATGATGAAAGGCTCCACTACCATTAGGGCATGTAGTTCTGAGACTCTTCGTGCTGAAGTTATTGCTAGCAGCAGGGCAGTTTTCCATGAAAGGAACTGTAGATCAGCTGTGAAAGCTGGTTCAAAGGGCGGTAGTATAAGTTTTTCCAAAACAAAGTTGGGATCCCAAGTTGGTGTTGGTGCTCTCTGGGGCGGTCTTATGTTCTTAGCCCCTCTGAGGAACTGTCTTAGTAATGGATGTGAAAATATAGGAAGATCTGTGTTGTATTGAGATGAAATAGCTGAGGCGTGGATCTTAATAGATGAGAAGGAAAGTCCTTTGTGCAACATCTCAGTTAAATATTGAAGAATCTGAGGAATATTTGGGACAAGGGGATTTTGGCCTTTAGCCTGGTTCCAGGCGCATAATCTTTTCCATTTGTCTGAATAGACTTTCCTGGTGCTGGGCCTCCTAGCCTCCAGAATGACGTCCATCACAGCTTTAGAGAGAAGTGTTGACTGGTTGTTTAGGCAATTTGCCCTGCAGCCAGATTTAAAGGCTTGAGCTGGCTGTGTAGAATCTGATTGTTTTGCTGAGTGAGCAGGTGAGGAATTGTAGGTAAAATTCATGGTGGGCCTTGAGCCATGTTCCTTAGTATTGGATACCAGTGTTGGCGTGGCCAGTCTGGAGCAATGAGTATCATTTGTGGCCTCTCTAATCTGGCTTTCAGCAGCACCATTGCCAGAAGAGGCAGTGGAGGAAAGGCATACACTGTCAATGTTTTCCAACTGAATGAGAGGGCGTCCACTTTCCAAGCTGGTGTGTGGTATGTCCTTGTGCAGAATTTCCGTAGTTGGTTGTTTTGGGGTTAAGCAAACAGATCTATGTCTGGGCTCCCCCATTTTTGAGTTATCATTGCGAATACTTGTAGATCTAGTTTCCACTCGTGAGGATCTATTATGTTTCTGCTTAGATCATCTGCCAGTGTGTTTTTCTTTCCTGGCAGGAATTGTGCTTGTAGTTAAACTTGGTAGGTCAGTGCTGTGTTCCACAGGGTCACTGCTTGTCTGCATAGGGGGTAGGAGTGTGTGCCCCTTGCTTGTTTATGTACCACATCACTGTGGTGTTGTCCGTCTTTATTAGGAGTTGTCCTGGATGTAGTAGGTCCTTGAAAGCTGTTAGGGCATTTTGTACAGCTAACATCTCTTTTTGACTGATATGTAGATGCCTTTGGTCTGCAGACCATTTGCCCTGAATACACTGCCCTGCCATGTGCGCTCCCCAGGAATAATCCGATGCATCTGTTGTTATAGTTTGCCTGGCTGTGGGCAAGGTAAAAGGCTGACCCTTGTTGAGGTGACATGCCAGAGCCCACCATAGAAACTCCTGTTGAAGGCAGGGTATGAGTGGAATTATTGTTTCCAAGCTGTGGCTGTGTTGAGTCCATACGCTTTTCAGGTACCATTGTAATTTCCTCATATGCAGTTTTGCAAATGGTATTAGCAGTATCCTAGATGCCATGAATCCCAAGGCCTGCAGAATTTTTCTTGCAGGGAGTTGGGTCCTTGTTGCCATCATTTTGAAGTATTGAGTCAGTTGTCCTTACTTGTCTGGCATGAAATAAGCCATCTGGGCCATTGTATTTAAGCTGGCACCCAGGAATATTATGTCTTGTGAGGGAACTAGTTTTGACTTCTTTTCGTTTACTGTGTACCCTAGGCAACTTAGTAGGTTTTTGACAAACGCCAGATGCTTTAATAGAATGTCCTTGCTTTCTGCTTGAATAAGACAGTCGTCCAGGTATGGATATATTTGAATCCCTCTTTGTCTGCAGTATGCAATTACTGATGCCAGGCATTTTATGAAGACCCTGGGCGCAGTAGATAAGCCAAAGGACAGTGCAGAGAATTGGTAATGTGCTGAACCTGCTGTAAATCGGAGGTATCTTCTGCAATTTTGTCTGATAGGGACATGCAGGTATGCCTCCTTGAGGTCCAACGTTACTAGCCAAGCCTTCTTGCCCAGCATGGGAAGAAGTTGCTGTAGTGTTAGCATCTTGAATTTGGGTACTTCCATGTATGTGTTTAGAATTGAGAGGTCCAGAATGGGTCTCCAGGCTTTGTCCTTTTGGGGAACTAGAAACAGTCTTGAGTAAAATCCTTGTCCTTGCTCCTGTGTAGGAACCTGTTGAATGGCTCTCATGTCCATGAGAGCTGAAATTTGCTTTTGAGCCTCTGCCCATTGATTTGGTGGCAGGTTTGGCATTCCTTTTATCCTTGGCAAAGTGTGAAAGTGGAATCTGTATCCTTGAGATACAATATTTAGGACCCATTTGTCTTTTGTGATGATGTGCCAGTTGTCTGCAAAAAGTGCCAGTTTTCCCCCCAAGGGAACAGCCAAGAGGGTTTTGCTTGGTAGTCTAAGGAGTTAAGTCATTGTGTTTGTCTTCTGGTAGTTTGAGACCTGTCTTCTCCTCCTTTTTGGGTTGTGGCACCCCATCATCGAGGCTGGTAAGAGCCTTCTGACTGGCCTCTGCCCCTTGGGCTTCTGTATCTGCCCCTCTGTGGTCTGGCAGAAGCTGGAAAGGACCAGTTTTTGGTTGGCCAATTTCTGCTGAAACGAGGGGGTTGAACCTGTAAAAAAATCCTTGACCATCTGCATAGATTTTGCCTTATCCTCCATTTTCTTTAAAACTTCTTCTGCTTTTACACCAAATAAAACATCCTGTTGTAAAGGTGCATCCAATAACTTTGCGTTAACATGATCAGGTAAAGTTTGTTCTTTTAACCAAGCATGCTTACGTATGACAGACCCTGTCACTGCTGCTCTACAAGAAGCTTCCAATGAATCAAATCCACATTGCAAAGTATGTTTTCCCACTTGTTCAGCTGCATGCAATAAATCTTGCATTTCCTTGTAATCAGTTTTGTTTTAATTGAGACATCAAATATTGTTGATATTTCAGCATGTGAAACTGACAATTTAAGGCCCTCATAGCTAGAGTAGCTGAGGTATATACTTTCTTTCCCCATCTGTCTAGTGCTCTAGATTCCCTTTCAGAGGGCACAGGATTTTTAGCAATAGAGGCCTTAACCCCTTTGGGACCCTGGGAAATGGTTTCTGGGTCAGCAACAGGGCTTTTATACAGGAATTTGTGAGAGTCAGGAACTCTGTAGTATCTGTCTGGTTTGGCTGGTGCAGGAGGTAGTGAATCTGGGTTAAGGCTAGATTCTGAATAAACATCATCCACAATGTCTAACACAGGTGGAATAGCAAGTGGTCTGTGCTGGGGCAGTAAAAGGAACTCTTGGAGCCTTTTCTTAGAATCACAGTAATCCTGGCCTTCCCAGTGGAAATGTTCCCTCATGGTATGTAAGGTTTCCCCGAAAGAGTAGACTTCTGGGGGAGATGCAGAAAGGATAGACTCTTCAGCATCAGAGTCTTCATAAGGGGGAAACTGAAACCTGGTCAGAGGAAGTGTAGTCCTCCTCCTGTCTTGGCCTTTTATCAGGAGGGGGATGGGAACCCCTGATTAGGGTAATTAAGTCTTCAGCATCTGTTTCTTAGGCATGGGGCCTTGTACTGGAGACTGCTGTACAGTCTTCTTTGTTTTTAAAGGAGTTTTCAGCTTTGCATAGGATTTAATAGTGAGTGTAGTCGGTCTGAAGACACCTTCTGCAACTGAAGGCGTTTCAACTGCACCGGAATCTCCTTCAGGCATGGAGTCGGAAGGGCCTAAAGGTAAAGGCTGTGGAGGCCTAGCAATCTCCGCTTGTGAATCGGATGTCGCCTGGGGTTCTAAATCAGCGGTCGCCAGGGGCTGCGTAGGCGCCTCACTGAAAACCAGAGAGCCGGCGAGTGGACTAGCAGTGGCCTCGGAGTCTGGTTTGGGTCTCGGCTGCCTGTCCTTATCTTTGAGTGTTTTATGCATTCCGGTCGTCGGTTGCTCCGACGGCATGGTATAATTAAAAAATTTCCTACCAAAATAATGTTGGGCGAAATCAAACAGACATTAATCGTTCGTTTATTAAACCTAGCACAAAATCGACAACCTGTGACGTCGTGGTCTGGGCCAAGGCAAGGAATACAATAAGAATGAAAGTCCTTATGAGGTATTTGCTTCCCACAAGAAATGCAATTGTTAACTTTTTCTGACATCGGACTGAGGCAAGAAAAGGTTCCCCAATGGGGTACTTAGCTTTATTGAAGACTTCGGTCTGAAATTCGATTTGAAAATCTCAGGAGTCGGCCGACCGGCACTTGCGAACTGCTTCTGCTTCGGCCACCGCGCGGCAAGAAAGAATGAAGAAAATGGCATTGGACGCATCTTATATACCCCTGGCGCACTGACGTCAGGGAAGAAGTGACAGCAACTGATGCCGGACCAATACTTTGGAACTCTGGCCGACTGTGGGACTGCCTGATGGCAGGATAACCCAAGTGTAATGACTGCAGCAGTGTAACACGATGAACATCCCTGTCCGCATGGAAGATAATGAAGGGTTCCCACTGCCATGAGGGCCTGTAATTCAGCCACTCTTCTTGCTGAAGTGATGTCTAGAAGGAAGCTATTTTCCAAGAAAAAAGAATTTTAACTCTGCTGTAGCAGCTGGCTCAAAGGGGGGGGAAGAGTGAGCTTTTCCAATACAAAGTTAAGGTCCCAGGCTGGAGTGGGAGCTCTCCTGGGGGGGGGGGGGGGGGTCTTAAATTTTTGGCCCATCTAAGGAATTGTTTTAGCAAGGGGTGAGAGAAGAGAGGTGTGCTCAGTATTACAATGTGCTGAAATGGCAGACGCATGAATTTTGACGAGAAGGATAGGCCCTTGTGGAGCAATTCTGTCAAGTATTGTAGAATATGAGGTAAGCTGGGCACCGCTGTGTCCATTCCCTGAGCCTGGCTCCAGGAACAGTATCTTTTCCACTTTTCAGCACAGGATTTTCTAGTACTAGGCCTCCTTGCCTCCAGAATGACATACAGTACCTGCTTACTGAGGGATGCTAGAGGAGAGCTCAAGGAATTAGCCAGGCTGCAATGTTCAGGGTTTGAAGCTGAGGGTGCAGAATCTGGCCCGCCTGCTGGGACAGCAGGGAAGGGGTCTGAGGCAGGTGCCACGGTTGCAGCAGTGTCATAATGCGCAAGAGGGGGTACCAATGCTGGTGTGGCCAGTCTGGTGCAATCAGTACTGTCCTTGGCTTGTCCTGTTTGATCTTTAGTAGAACCTTCGAGAGGAGAGGCAGAGGGGGAAAGGCATAAACAGAGAGGCTTTCCCAGGTAAAGGACAGGGCATCCACTTTCCAAGCTTGACTGTGGGGAGTTCTTGTGCAGAATCTGTTCAATTGGTAGTTGTGAGGGGAGGCAAACAGGTCTACCTCTGGAGTCCCCCATTTGTTCCTCAAGAGGTTGAATATTTTGGGTTCTAGTTTCCGTTCATGTGGGTCCATGAGATTTCTGCTCAAGTCATCTGCCAGTAAATTTAGTTTGCCTGGCAAGAATTGTGCTTGTAGGTGTACTTGGTAGCTCAAGGCTGTGTCCCACAGAGTCACGGCTAGTCTGCAGAGAGGGTACGAGTAGGTCCCCCCCCCCTGCTTATGTACCACATAACTGTGGTGCTGTCTGTCTTTACCAATAGTTGTTCTGGAAGAATAGAGTCGTTGAAGGCTGTCAAAGCATTCTGTACAGCTAACATTTCTTTCTGATTGATATGCAGGTGCATCTGTCTCGGGTTCTTTTTGCCCTGAATGCACTGCCCTGCCATGTGAGCCCTCCATGCATAGTCTGATGCGTCTGTTGTTAGGGTTTGGGTGTCAGGGGGTAGAGTGAAAGGGAGTCCTGTGTATGGTAGCAGGCCTCTGCCCACCAGAGGAACTCTGTCTTTCTACAAGGAATGATATAAATCATTGTTTCCAGGTCCTGAGAATGTTGACTCCATAGGCTTTTTAGGTACCAATGGAATTTCCTCATATGCAGTCTTCCATATGGAATTAGTAGAATGCAAGAGGCCATGAACCCCCAGAGCTTGCAGTATTTTCCTTGCAGATAGCTGGGATTTTGTGGCCAATAGTTTGAAGTAGGCTATCAAATAAACTTAGTTTCTCTGGAGTGAGGAATGCCATCTGGGAAGTTCTGTTCAAGCTTGCTCCCAGGAATACAATCTGTTGGCAGGGTACTAGGTGAGATTTATTTTTGTTGATGGTGTACCCCAGTGAGGTTAAAAGTTTCTTTACGAATGCCAAGTGTTGTAAAAGCAAGTCCTGGCTTTCTGCCTGAATCAGACAATCGTCCAAGTATGGGTAAATTTGAATATTTCTCAGCCTGCAAAATGCAATGGCTGGAGTTAGACACTTTGTGAACACCCTGGACACAGCAGATAAGCCAAATGGAAGTGCAGAGAACTGAAAGTGCATGGAGCCTGCCCTGAAACATAGGTATTGTCTGCAGGATCCTCTTACTGGGATGTACAGGTAAGCTTCCCTTAAATTCTAGGGTTGCCAGCCAAGCATCCTTGGCTAGCATAGGAAGAAGCTGTTGAACAGTTAGCATTTTGAATTTTGGAACCACCAGAAAGGTGTTGAGAATAGAGAGGTCCAGGATAGGACGCCAGGTGTGGTCTTTTCTGGGTACCAGGAAAAAGTCTTGAATAAAAACATTGTCCCCTTTGTTCTGCTGGGACAGGTTGAATAGCCCTGATACTGAGAAGAGAGAGAACCTGCTGTTGGGCCTCTGCCCATTGATTTGGGGGTAGGTCTGGCCAACCATTTGGGGTTGGGTAGTGTGTGGAAGTGGAATCTGTATCCTTGGGAAACTATGTTTAAAGCCCATGTGTCCTGGGTAATGAGTTCCCAGTTTTTTGCATGCAGGGCAAGCTTTCCTCCTAAGGGAGCAGGTAGTTGAGCAGGGCTTGGAAGGTTTAAGGTTAAGTCATTGTGCCATTTTTCCATAGGGGGGTGGCTTACTACTCCCTGTTTTGGAAGTGGGAGCCCCCCACTGCTTAGATCTGTGGTAGTCTGAGACTGTAGTCTAGGTGGTCTGCTGTTCCTGGGTTTGGACTGCGAAGGCCTGGAAGGGACTGGAAAGGACCAGTTCTTTGAAGGCCAATGCCTACTGAATCTGGGAGGCTGCACTTGTAGGAAATCTTTAACAGTATGGATAGATTTAGCTTTTTTCCTCCATCCTTTTGAGGACGACTTCTGCTTTGTTGCCAAAAAGGCGGTCTTGGTTTAAGGGAGCATTCAGTAATTTAGCTTTAACATGATCTGGCAAGTTTTGTTCCTTAAGCCAAGCATGCCTTCTAAGTGCAGCCCTGCAAGATGCTTCTAAAGCATCAAAACCACACTGAAAAGTATGCTTACCAACTTGTTCTGCAGAATGCATTAAATCTTGCAATTCTGTGTGTTCAGCACAGTCAGGAATCAACATAATTTCTGTCTAAGTAGTCCCATAATATGCTGCTGATACTTTAACATATGAAAATGGCAATTTAAAGCCCTAATGGGTAAAGTAGCAGAAGTGTATACCTTCTTACCCAATCTATCCAAGGCTCTCTAATCTCTATCAGAAGTGGCAGGATTTTTGGCAGCAGTCGCCTTAATGCCTTTTGGTTCTTGGGAAATGGTCTCTGGATCCACAGAAGGATTCTTGAAGAGGAACTTGAGAGTCAGGTACTCTGTAGTACCAGTCAGGTTTTCTGGGAGCTGGAGGTAAAGTGTCTGGGGTAAGGCTAGATTCCAAGAAAGCATCATCTACAATGTCCAGAACAGGAGGGATAGCTAAAGGCCTGTGTTGAGGTAGGAGTAAGAATTCCCTAAGTCTCTTTTTGGACTCAGAGTAATCCTGGCTTTCCCAGCAGAAATGCTCCCTAAGAATATGTAAAGTTTCACCAAAAGAGAAATCCTCTGATAGGGAAGCAGAGGGAAGAGAGTCCTCTGCATCAGAATCCTCATAGGTAGAAAAGGATAAATCCTGGTCATCAGAGGAACCAGAAATTTCAGAATCCTGATCAGAAGCATCACAGGCAAATTCAGTCCTAGGTCTCTTAGAGGGGGAAGGTTGGCTCCCCCTAATTGAAGTAATAAGGTCTTCAGTCATTCTTATCATTTGTTTTTTAGGAATAGAGGCCTGACCATGCGGTCTGGGCATCGTTTTTTAGGCATGGTTCAAGTTTTAGGCCTTGAAGAAGATGGCATCGGTTTAATATGCAAGTCAGTAGGCCTGAATATACCCTCAGAAGCCAGTGCCTGCACAGCAGCTCCGGACCCATCCAAGGTAGAGACATCTGCAGGTCCCACAGTTGAAGCATCTCGCGGCATATCGGACTCTGAATGGGTCTCAGTAGAGGCCTCTGAATCTGAAGTAGCGGGTATCAGGGGCTGCGAAAGCGCCTCACTGAATACTGGTGACTAGCTTAGGAGAAGCGTCATCAGCAGCTTTGGACCTAGGCGGCCTGTCTCTGTCTTTATCTTTGCGTTTTTTCAGAATGTCAGTAGTTGGCTTGCTTACCTAAGACATATATGGATAATAGAACAGAGTACCAAAATATTTAGAAGCATAAATATACAGACTACGAATAGTTCGCTGTTTAAATAAGGCACAAAACCGACAGCGATGTACGTCATGGTCAGGGCCTAGGCAAGGAATACAGTACGAATGAAAATCTTTATGAGGTATTTGCTTTCCAAAAGAAATACAATTATTGACTTTTACTGACATCGGTTTAGAGCAAGAAAAAGTTTCCCCAATGGGGTACTTGGCTTTAGTTGAAGACTTCGGTTTTGAAACTCAAAAACGAAAATTTCAGGAGTCGGCCGACTGGCACTTGCGAACTGCTTCTACTTTGGGCACCGCATGGCAAGAAAGACTGATGTAATGGCATTGGCTGCATGCTTTATACCTCTGACTACCTGACGTCATGGAAGATGAAACAGCAAATGCAGGACCCAAGACTTTGATAATCAGGCCGACTGAGGGCTACTGCAAGCAGATAACCCAAATGTGATGACTGCAATAGTGAAACACGAAGAACAAGAACCCACCCTGTTCTACTGGAAGAATTAGCTTATCCCACTGACTCTTGCTGTCTTCCCCTCCCAGATGACGTCCTTCAGCTCTTTATTAACTAATATCCACTACTACTACTACTACTCTTTTTGATACAAATATGCCTGACCTGTGTATAAGAGTAATGGGACTAAAAATGTTTTAATTTTAACTGCTTGTATCTTACGATCCATATCCAGATAAAAAAAGCTTCCATTTTCTCAGTTTTTGTATTATCTTCTGTTTAGTCTCTTCCCACATATCCTTAGCTGCCACAAAAGAATAATTTTAATCCGTACTCCTAAATACTCATTTTAACATGGCTCCATAAATTTGGATATTACTGAACCAATTCATATGTTGGCACATAATTCACTGCTATTAGCTTTGTATTAGCTTCATTAATTTTGTATCCTGAAAAGATATGAAACGATCTCAAAATGTTCCACAACACTAATCTATCTTTCTGGTTTTGTCAGGTATAAAATATCATCTGCAAATACAGCTGTCTTTTCTTGCCTACCATACCAATTAGATCCCTTCTTTTCTTTGCAAATGGTTCTAAACATAATGCAAATAACAAAGGAGAAAAAGGACACCCCTGTCTGGTTCTTCTGCTCAAGCAAAAATGATCAGACAGGACCCTATCCACTTAAATTTTTTCCTACGATCCCCCATATATCCTCCTAATCAACCTTATAATTTTTTTCAGGAAATGCAAATGCTTTCATTGCCCTACTCAAAGCCCCCGCTTACTCTGTCAAATGCTTTCTCTGCATTAAAACCCACCAACAATAATGGTATTTTATTACATTTTGCTTCCCTCTGGATCATCAATGTTCTGTTAATGTTGTAAAATGTTTGGTCCCCTCCACAAAACCACACTGATCTGCATCTATCAGTTTTGGCTTTACTTTTGCCATTCGCTTAGCCATTATAGACATGAACACTTTACAATCATGGTTTAGTATTGAAATGGGCCTGTATGAAGCTGGATCTGATGGATCTTTACCCAATTTAGGTATTACAGCTACCACTGCTTCAACCCACGATGTTGGTACCCCTCCTCTTAAAATGCTTTTAAACAAACCTTCCAGATCTTTATAAGTAGTTTCCAAACTTCCACAGGAATACCATATCATCTATTCCTGAGGACTTTCCTGTAGATTGGTTACACATCACAATTTTTATCTCATCCCCTCCAATCTTAACCATTAGTAAATGAGCCTCATCTACCTCTAACCTTTGCATATTTAATTCTTCCATAAACATTTCTATTTGCATCTTTTCTTGATTTCCACACTTCTCTACTTTATACAGGCTTTCACAGAATTTCCAGACTATTTCTAATAGCACTACAGAAGCTCATTACCTTCCTTGTTATAGGTTCCCTAAGCTTGGCGACAGCCCTTTCTACTTTCTGTTGCCTGAGCCACTGTGCTAAAAGTTTTTGTGCTCCATTGTTACCATCACAAAACAGTTGCTTAACAGCAGTCTTTCCATACTTGTGTATATTACTGAAGTAATCCCTTATTTTCTGCATAGCATTCTGCAGTTGATTTATTTTATTTTTTATTTATTTAACATTTGTTAACCGGGAAAGTCAGACTTGGAACGAGCCAATTTTCATCGGAGGCCCAGAGAGAAACACTCCAGACGCATGTCTTTGTAACATGGGAGGAAACCGGAGAACCAGGAGGAAAAACGAACGCAGGGAGGACATGCAGACTCAGCACAGAAGGCACCCCAGCCGAGAATTGAACCGGAGAAACTCTTGCTGTGAGCCAACGCTACCGCTGAACCACTGCGCCATTCGCTTGATCCCCTTGTTCTGTGAGATTCCCCCTACTCTGTAATACTTCTCCATTTGTCAGTCCCTCTAAATAATTCATGTTACTTCTTAACCATACAAAAGACAAAATAAAAAGGAAACGGCAAAGCACGTACTAGAACCACTTTAATATAAAGTTAGCACTTTCATAGAATATAATACCCGTACTTCTTCAGACAATAAGAAGTGATGAAAAAATAGTTACATAACAAAAAAAAACATCACATGATAATCAGCTGACATTCATGGGAAAATTATATCAAATACAACACATGGAAATAATGAACTTCACAAAGACAACTACAAATGTAAAAATAATATATACATACAAAATTAACATGGAAAAATATACTAATCAATAAAATATCAAGTAATTCTACCTGAAGAAAAATATAAAATACTAATTCTACTACAATGAAAATGCAATATAAATAAATTATCTCATTAAAGCTCCACACTTTTAAAATACAAGCAATGGAGCTGGTTTCATTTTATCCCACTCCCTAGCTATACTTTCAGAAATAATTCCTATCCTCTCAAATAGCTCCTGAATAATTTCCACTACCCATTCCTTAAATTACTCTCTTTTCAACAGATGGGTGGGAAAGCGCCAGTGTTTCCTTTTTATTTCATTACTCTGTGTTTTTATTTTAGTTATTATTGGCACATGATCTGAAATAGTTATTGGGTGCATACGAAGATATTCAATTAAATGCACATGCCCCTGTGAAATGTAAATTCTGTCTAGCCTAGCCCAATTTTTACATTTTTATTTATTTATTTAACATTTGTTGACCGGGAAAGTCCGACTAGGAACAGGGCCTATTTTCCTATTTTCAGTGGAGGCCCAGGGAAAAATGCTCCAGACATAATGGAAAATAATATGTATAATCACTTCGAACTCCTGTTGAATTCACATCTTCCATGCCAAGCAGTTTCATAAATTTCTTCAGAAGTCTACTCTTCCTTTGTTTTACTTTTCCTCCTGGGGCTCCCTGACACATCTTCACTGCTGCAAATCAAATACTAGTCTCAACCTACAAGTAATATTCCTTGCTGAAAACTGATTTCAGCAAGAATTTTCTTAAGCTTCATTATAGCAGTTTTAGGTGGAATATAAATATATGCCAGTGTAATTCTCCTACGTTCCCAGTAGCCCCTTATAGCACTACAAATAAGAAGTTATGTCTTACCATAACGATCCATGTGAATTGTTCATCTCGCCTTTGTTCTTACACACGGGTTCGGAGCCGATCCTCGGCTCCGAGTTGGCCGCATCACTAGCTCGCATCTTCGAGAAAGCTCGAGGCACAGTAATATCCCATGATCCTCCGGTGCTAACCCTCAGATCTAGTTTGCTATACCAGAAGAATCCCTTTTAGAACTGTGTCTAGAACACTTATAAACAGATACTACAAAGTGTCTGGAACCCTACTGTCAAGTAGAGGATAAAAGATGCCATTACTAATGCACAATAACATGCCAACCATACCTAGAAAAGGCTGAAAAGGAATCTAGTTGAAAACCGTTCTCCCAGACCGTAGGACGGGGGATGGAGGGGGGGAATGTAAGAACAAAGGCGAAATGAACAATTCACATGGATCGTTATGGTAAGACAGAACTTCTTAATGTGAAATTGTTCAATCTCGCCGTTTGTTCTTACACACGGGTAGTGTCCCTAGCTCCTTTTTCCCGGGTGGCTCAGGAGAGAACATTCCTGAGTACAGTGGAACCAAACGTCGCCCTGTCCCTGGAGCTCTTGTCTAGCTTGTAGTGGGCGATAAAAGTATGTGGTTTTGCCCAAGTTGCCGCTGCACAAATGGTATCTAAAGGCAAACGAGCGGTATGGGCTGAAGAGGTAGCAATCGCCCTTGTAGAATGAGCTCTGGGTTTGAAAGGGAGTTGCTGTTTGGATTCAGCATATACCAAATTTATGCAATCTGAGAGCCATTTGGATAAGGTAACCTTCGTTACTGCCTGTCCTTTTCTTTGGTCAGCATATGAGACAAATAGTTGATCTGACTTTCTATACTCTTTTGTCCTATGTAAGTAAAATCTTAGTTGTCTGTGAACGTCCAACTTGTGCAATGTGTATTCTAGCTTATTGGAATGATTTTTAAAGAAGGTAGGTAGTTCGATAGAATGATTGATGTTCTGAATCGAACAAACCTTCGGAAGGAAGGACGGATTGGTGCGCAAGGTTACTCTATCTGGATGAAAAATCATGTACGGGAGTCGGATAGATAGAGCCTGTAACTCTGAAACTCTTCTGGCGGAAGTGATGGCAACCAGAAAAAGTGTTTTCCATGAAAGAAATTTTAACGGAGTTGTGGTTGCTGGTTCAAAAGGGGGCAACATGAGTTGTGACAGCATGAGATTAAGATTCCAAGGGGCTATTGGATTACGAAAGGGGGGACGGAGGTGAAAAGTACCTTTCATGAAGGCTTTACAAAGCCTGTGGGACATAAGAGAACCATCCTCACAGCCAACATGAAAATTGGATATAGCGGCCAGTTGAACCCTTATAGTGGATGTTGATGCTCCTTCTTGAAAAAGTGTGGTGAGGAAATCTATCATCTTGTGTATTGGAGCCCCGAATGGATCTATACCTTGTTTGGAGGCCCAGTGCGCAAAACTGTTCCATTTGCTAATGTACAATTTTCTTGTAGATGGTTTGTGAGAAGATACAATAATTTGTTGTACTGCAGGGGATAGCAACTCCGACCTGGCTAAGATGGGAAGCAGAGCAGCCAAGCTGTCAGTTTGAGGGACTTGAAGAAGGTGTGAGGAACTCCTGACGAATGTGTCAACAGGTCTGGCTCCGGGTCCAGTATCCATGGTTCCTCCACTTGATGAGATTGAAGGAAAGGAAACCAGATTTGTCGAGGCCAGAGTGGGGCTATCAGTATTATGGTCCTGTCCAGACGTTTGGCTTTCTGCAAAAACCTGGGAATTAGTGGAACAGGAGGAAAAGCGTAAAGGAGACCCGGGGGCCAATCGTATACCAGTGCATCCCTGGGGACACCCCCTGGGGGGGGGGGGTAACAGGGCAAAGTAGCTTCTGCATTTGGCATTCAATGGGGATGCAAACAGGTCGCAGCAAGGCTGGCCCCATCTGCGAAAGATCTCTTCCGCCACTTGAGGTTTGAGGGACCACTCGTGAGGGAACAGGATGGCTCTGCTCAACCTGTCCGCGATTACGTTGGAAGTCCCCGGGATGTGCGTTGCTATCAGAAAGCATCCAGTAGACTTTGCCCACTGCCAAATTCTGAGGGCCTCTCTGCATAACGGGTAAGATCTAGTTCCCCCTTGCTTGTTTATGTACCAGACCACTAACATGTTGTCTGTCTGAACTGTCACTGTTCCCCGAGGTAAGGACTTGTGAAAGTGTTGCAACGCTAGAAACACTGCCCTCAGCTCTAGAACATTGATGTGCAGATTGTACTCCAAGTTGGACCATTGACCTTGGACTATTTGTCCCTGAAAGAATCCCCCCCCACCCTATCAGGGAAGCGTCCGTGGTTAGAGTTGCTACCGGACTGGGTAAGACAAAGGGTCGTCCTAGTGTTAGCTCTTGACTGTGTATCCACCACAAGAGATCCTTCTTGCAAGAATTCGTGATCAAGATTTCGTGAGATAGTGGAAGTTGTAGATACGACCACTGGGCGAATAACATCCATTGAAGAATCCTCATGTGCATCCTGCCTAAAGGAACTACAAGAAGGGAGGCTGCCATCAAGCCTAGCACTCTTAATATTTGTCATGCAGGGACTCTCTTGTTGTGAAGAAGGAGTGAAATTTGATGCCTAAGGTCTGATACTCTTGGTGGGGGGAGAGTAACTTGAGCCAGGGAAGTGTCTAGCTGTGCTCCTATAAATAAGATACGCTGTGACGGCGATAAGACAGATTTTCCAAAATTCACCGTTATGCCTAGTGAAGAGCAAAGACTGATGGTGTAGTCCCTGGCTTGTAGAAGACGACACTCGGTGGTGGCGGAAAGGAGCCAGTCGTCTAGATAAGTAAACACCCAGAATCTGTTTCGTCTCAAGTGAGACGCTACTACTGACATGCATTTGGTGAACACCCTGGGGGCTGAGGTGAGACCAAAGGGCAGAGCGCGAAACTGGAAATGACTGGCTCCCAGCCGGAAGCACAAGTGGTCTCTGGACGCCCTGGCCATTTTGATATGGTAGTATGCGTCTTTGAGATCTAGAGAGCACATCCAGTCGCCCTTTTGCAGAAAACGGAGGATTGACTGAAGCGTGACCATCCGGAACTTTTCCTTTTTCACAAAGGTATTTAACTTGCTGAGGTCTAAAATTGGCCTCCAGTCCCCTGTTTTCTTTGGAACTAAAAAGAACCTTGAGTAAGTTCCGGATCCTATTTGGTCCGCTGGGACTGGTTGGATTTTCGAGCAACCTTCCTATCTCTATGGTTGCTTGGTCTCGCAGACTGGGTGGAACGTCTGGGAGTTTTTTGGAGTTGGGTGGCATTTTTATGAAGGGGATGTTGTAGCCTCTGGTAACTATGCTTTTTACCCAGTAATCTGATGTAAGATTTAGCCAGGCCTCTGGGTATAAAGCCAAGCGACCCCCGACTGCCTCCAGAGTAGGACAGCCGGGCCTGCACTCAGGAGTGCTGGAAGGGCTTTCCAGAGAAGGTCTCTCTGTCACCCTGATTTTGCGGACCCCCTCTGCCGGCTGGGCGGCGTCTTCCGTTTCTTCCCCCTCCTCTGCCTCTGGAGGGGGCATCACTTTGGGTGTGTTGAAAAGATCCCTGAGTCTTTCGGAAACACATCTTTCCTCCTCGTTGCCCTTTAGGGTAGGGTCTAGATGGAACGGAAAAACAGACCCCTACGGCAGACAGGGTCTTCCCTTCTTGTTCTCACCTCGTGAGAGTCTCCTTTACTTTGGGCCCAAACAAGGAGGCACCATCGAAGGGGACGTTGGCAAAGGAAGACTTAAAGGCTTCCGTAAAAGAGCATAAGCGCAACCAGGATTGTCTTCTCAGGGCAATCGCTGAAGCTGCTGCTCTACTCGATCCTTCGGCTGCGTATGAAATCAGCCTCATGGACGAATTGACTATGGAATTTAGGGTGTTAAGTTGCGCTGTCACTTTCTCGGCGACAGCAGCATCTGTGTGTCCCTGGAGAGTATCTCCTAATTCCTTAATGAGATCTCTCTGTAAACACGTGAAATGCATAAGGTAGTTGAGCGATCGGATGGAAAAAGTCACCGAACTAAATATGCGCTTCCCATATCTGTCCATTGTCCTAGAATCCTTATTAGGAGGATGGACAGAGGAAGATGATTCAGACATCTCTTTCTTAGTGGCCGACGCCACCACCATAGTAACTACGGGAACTCCTTTTGTAAGATAGGCTTTATCTTGGGGAGCCGTCATGTATTTATTTGGTTTACGGGGGACTGGTTCCACTGTATCAGGTGTTTCCCAAGCCCTCCGAGCTATAAGATCCATGAGATCGTCAAAGGGTGGAGTCACCCAAGAGGTAGAAGGTTGAGCCTCAAATGCCTTCAGTAATACCGATTCATCCACAGAAGGGGTAAGGGTTTGCCAGTCCCCTCTTTGCTTCAGCATTTCCAAAATGTCTGCAAATGAGACATCCTCAGAGGTGGACCGTGGGGACCCTTCTGTTTCATCTAAATCAATATCAGACTTGAGAGATTCCCGAGGGGAATCTATGTGCCTCCTCTTGCACAGTCGTTTCCTCAGAACATCCTCAGCGGGAGCTTCTGGGGATGCATCCGAGGAACCAGAGTCGCCCTGTGGGGACTTCTGAGGCATTGGGTCTCGACGCTTAGTAGGAACCGAAGGCACAGAAGCAGAACGCGGACCTTTTGGGGAAGGAGATGAAGATACCGATGAAGTATGTGTCTGATCAGACAAGACCTTCCTCATGATGTCAAAGGCACCGAAGATCCGACCCGATCCGAAGAAGGGGGTCGTTTCTCCAGAATCGGAACCACGGGCTCCGACACCGAGGACGGATCCGAACTGATCTGAGCCGAGGCACCGAGGGGAAGAGTCGGAACTGATATCTCGGTTCGACTATCCCCCCCCGGAACCTAGGAAAGATCTTCGGCTCCGAGACTCTCCGGCAGGTTCCGAAGGAGTCGAGGTCAACGGAGCCGATAACACTACTGGAGGCTTCGGCACAGAGGGCTCTACAATCATCAGTTCTTCGACTCCTAACACCGATGACTCGACGGGTCTTGGAGGAGGAAGTGTTGAGGGAACTGGAATAGCTTCGAGTTTCGAAACCAGCTGGGACGAAACCTCGATTAATTTGGACAAGGCCGAGTTCTCCATAAGCTTCTGTACCACTCGGTCCACATCGGAGTCGGAAAGTGGCCTCGAAGAACGGGTCGAAGGGATCGAAGCTGTCACCGAGCGAAGGATAGCCGAAGGTGGTACCTCTGATACCAGCTCCAAGACCTGAGCCTCATGCAGAGATAAAGTCTCGACAGCCGGCACCAAAGTCATAGGAGCCGGTGTCCGAATCTGAAAAGAGGTGCTCGGAGCCGATGACTTGGGCTCCGACACACTTGAAGACTTCGACCCCTTCGAAGACTTTGAAACCAGTTCAGCCTTGTCCAGGGCCTCCTGAAACTCGGGTTTAAGCAACCCTCTGTCCACTAACTTCCTGCATCTTTCCATCATGACCCTCCCACTAAAGGAATGACAGATGGAACAGTCTTCCTGCAAGTGGAGAGGGCCAAGACAGTAGACGCAGGATGAGTGGTTGTCAGTAATGGACATCTTCTGTCCACACTGACACCTTTTAAAACCACTTTTGGTCTTTTCTGACATTCTTACAATAATAAAGGAAAATCCAAGAAAAGTACACCACTCTTAAGAAAAAAAAATTTCTATAATACATTTTAAAGGCAATATATATCCAAAACTGTAAAAAAACACTCACACAGCACACTAAGACATATATATATCTATATATATATATATATATATATATATATATATATATATATATATATATATGTCTATATGAAAAAGACAGAAAAGTATATATATTATATTTTTTTTTTTTTTTTTTTTTTAAGTACTGTAAATTCTTACAGAAAAAAATGGCTTAAGGCCCTTACTAAAATTTTTAACTAACAACCTGACTACAACTACTTTAAACAACAACTAGTATTAAACCTATCAAACACTATAAAGAAAAGTAAAAATTTGAAGTAAATATCATGAAATAAGAAATATATATAAAAATTCTACTGGCCCGAGCCTCTCGATGTGATCTGCTGCTAGCGGCAAACTAGATCTGAGGGTTAGCACCGGAGGATCATGGGATATTACTGTGCCTCAAGCTTTCTCGAAGATGCGAGCTAGTGATGTGGCCGACTCGGAGCCGAGGATCGGCTCCGAACCCGTGTGTAAGAACAAATGGCGAGATTGAACAATTTCACATTCTGCCATTATGTTTTTATCCTCTTCTGTCACTACCGGAGTTCCTCTTTTCCTTTGCCCCAGATATTCAGCTGAATAACCATCCTGAAAACCTTTCGCTATCAAATTCAGATATTCAATTATTTCTAAGTGTATCTCCTGTGACACACTCTACATTTAATATAGTTCATAATACTTTTTTGTACTCATCTGTGAGACAATTGACATTTAAAGACATTACAGAAAGCACCATTGTATTAAAAGCTGGGAATAATAAAATTTTTTTGTTAAATGTCTACTTCCAGCTTTTGTGTTACATACATACACTGTTTGGCAGGTTGAACTTTTATATTGTTTGTTCTCATATCCATTTCAGCCTATGACACATCTTACAAAACAACTTCTTTTACTGAAAGCCCTCAAAAACAAATCCCCAAAACCTATTTAATACTAACACACAAAACTATGCACATCTTTAAATATTGACGTTTTACCCTCCTAATAGGAACAAATGCTCCAAACTGACAGCCACACACACAGATTTGAGTTAACCTAAAAGAAAGGTTATGCATGCTAAGATTCATGTTGCGACCTGTGATTTTAAATGCTGTTTTTTCTCTCATCTTTTCAGCTCTCTCAGCTGGGAAAACCCCTAAATACTTTCAGAGAAAATCTGGCTAGTTTCGACCCCTCCAAGCCAATCGCTCTCCACCAGACTATAACCAACTTCTCTTTACCAGATTGTCTCCATGGAGACAGAACCAGAGAGCCAATTTCTCATTATCAGATTCCATCCATGGAAACATGCGCACCAGATACAAAACTGTTACTAAGAATACATTCATTTGCTAGAAAAAAGCCTCATAATATTTAATATTATTTTTCATTTACTTGCTTTCTCTTAAAACCAGTTACTAAATGAATCTACGGTCTTTAATCCAGTCATTGCTCCATGCAAAAATGAGAAAAAAAATATTGATTTTTTTGTTATGGTCTTTTACCCAGTTTTTTTTTCACATTGCAGTGCCTACATTTCTTAAAACTGAACAAGAGGAGAGCGAGAACAGAGAAAGAAAAACAAAACAGCAGCACCTATTTACACTCCACATTACACTTAAAAATAACTGATAAAACTTTACTTTATTGCATGCCAATAAAATCCTATACCACAGAAATAGTACTATTAAGAAAAAAAATATTTTTTACTTACAATTAACTTTCTCCCCTCATTTCCTCTCCTCAAAGCATTTTTTTCTAACATTACTGACATGAAGTTGGACATATACTTTAGAGTCCCCACAAGTCCAACGAATTATGAAAAAGGCCAATATTTCCAAATTTTCTTGTGCCATATTTCACAAATATAATTATTGCATTGCAATCTCACATTAAGTTACTGGTTTTATTATTGTTCATCTCCATCTCACAAATCCAGGCTCTGCTTCATTTCCAACATACTCTTAATTCTTCTAGTCAACTCTCATACTCCCCTTCCTTCTCTCCAACATTCACAGGTACAGTCTGCCAGTGGCATTTATTACCAGAAGAACAAAAGCATAAATTCCTTCCGTTTTACAGCTCACTGTTGGATAAACTTTTGTATTTCCTCCTTAGCATGTACTTCATCAAAAAGGGATTTTGTTCCTCCAGGAAAGAATAACTTGAAAATAGCTGGATACAGCAGTTTAAATCTCACACCTGCATCCCAGCATTCCCTGAATAGTGGAATGAATTTACTCCTCTTCTGCCTGGTGTACTAATCCTTCTTCACAAACACACTGCTGTCTCCCACTTTTCGTACTTTGTCCTTCTGACAGCCAAGTCAGAATCAACTCCTTCTACTGGTAAGACTGCATCTTTAATATAAGAGGTCTAGGTTGCTTTCTCATAAGCCAGGTTTGGAGCATACACAATGTGCCCTTTCAATTAGAAACTCTTGCTGTGGAATACCAGTCCAGTTGCTTATTTGTACTTTCATAAAATTAATGCTGTCTGTTCCTTCTGGCTCCTCTGGTACAGCTGAAAATCTCAGGTTTTTCCTATGTGCTCTGTCCTCTAATTCTATTATTTTTTAAAACATTTCTTCCTGAGCAGTCTCATATTCAGCCAGCCTTTTCTTCATTTCAACCTCTGATTTTTGCAGCTTTACCATCTCGTATGAATACCTGCTTAAAGCTTTTCATTTTTTCCAGTTTGTGTTGATATACTCCATCAGAGTTTCATTTATTTTAACCAGGTTTGTGTGCAGTTGTCTTATATCTTCCTGTAGGTTACTGGAAGCCATGTCTGAAGGTTACATTGCTTTTTCGCTGAACAGTTGCAGAACTTTCCCAATCAGTGTTTCTTCCTCACGTTTTGTAGCCGATTTGTCCAGGTGCTCTGCATTTCTTTTTTCCTGGCATCCAGGCAGTACAATTACTAGCCAGTTACAGAAATTTACCCATAAACACAAAAGTCTACTGTCCTTCTCTGAGGAGTTTCTGTTTCCACACTGGGAGAGCTAGACTCAAGCTGTAATTCAGTATGTAGCCATCTTGGAAGTCCTTCAGTTTTTGCCTTTATACATAGAGGAAAATAGATTTTTACAGTATAGGATTCAAACCTGGGCACAAGGAACAAAAGATTTTCTTTCCTAGCATTAATTTTCCATCTTTGCCATAGAAGAAGCACTGCTCAGATACAGTCTGGAATCATGCATAAATACAGGTGAACGTTTTGAGCTGTTACACATGTATGTGTGTGATATGACAAGGTTACTGGATATAAATCCAATTCTGTATGTGTCTTATATAATTGTGAAGCCCATGTAAGTCCAGATAGCAGAATTATACTTAGAGAAATACAGCAGATAGGATACCCTCAGTCATGCATCTGAAAAAAAAATAATGGTGTCTCATTCATCATACAAACAATGCATACCAGCTCCACTAAAGCATTACAAGTCAGAGTAAATATAATAAGTGGAACAGTAAATGTGTATGAATATATTAGAACACAGGACCATGTGTATGGCAAACCTGTTAAAATAACACTGGTCTGTTTTTCAGTTTATTGCTATAAACTGCATTGTCATCAGTAAAAATAGACTGCACAACCTGTGCTAGAACCTAGGACCATCTGTACTCCAGCCCTACACTTACACCTGCTGCCAAAGGAGAGTTGCATTTCATTTTCTAATTTCTTAATCATTCTTAAGGTCTTTGTGTTAACTGTCGAGCAATGCCACTTAGCGTGCTTACACTGTGCCCAACAGAATTAATTTAATGTATCCGGTTACAATTACTGGCTGTCTGTATCCTGTCTACAGGTGTTTGACGGCTGCAACTCTGGAGAACCTTGTTAAATAACGCGCAATGCTGCTAAGCGGAGCTGCGTGATGGAACACAGAAATTGCAACAATGTATTGTTTTTTACCTTTGCCCTGTTACAGGCCATTTGCAGGTGTTGTATCTACTTCCTGGGTGGCTCACTAGACAAGTTTGCGCACTGCCACATTTTGCACTAACGAGATAAACGCAGCCAAACTTGATAATGATTTTCTCCATTTCCCATGTTTGTGCTCAGCGATGCATCACACAAACAATCCCCCCCCCCAAAAAAGAGAAAAGTAGTTGAAATAAGGAAAAGCAATCTACGACATGCACACTACAAAATGTTAGTACACATGAAATATTTCTTCATAGGTCTGGATTTGAACTCTCACTACAATGAGACTTTAAAACACAGTAAGCATTCATTATCCCTATTTGCCACACAAACAGCTTTGCAGCAAGGAACTGAAATCATTCTGTATACAGCCAACTGCATCATCATCTACACTAATATGAGACCATACAAGTGTTGTTTGTAAATTTATTTTTGGATGTAGTGCACTAAGTGATCACACAACCAATTATGAATATTGCTTGCAAATATGCAGCTCTGTCTTATGCTGTTGTGTTGCTCATTCTTCTCTTATCTGACTAGTAATATGAGACGTGCAGTCTGAACACCACTCCATATCATTGTCCTTAAAATGTGTAAAGATTTTAAATGGCAAAAATACAATATGAAGTTGCCAACAAATGATGGGGAGGTTGGATGCTAATTAACAGAATCTGTGAAATGTGTGCTGCTTGCTTACATTTCCAGCGTTGACAAAATAAAATCTAACACTAAGTCTAACCTGGCGCACCCACTGGATGTAGGGCCATTTGCATTGCTGTTGTGTTTTCCTTCTCTCTACCAGTAATCATTCACAGTTGCAATCCATTAAAAACAAACACTAAGAGTGCCTGCACTTTGTTTACATCAGATACATGGAGCCAAGTATTTGGGATTCAGCAATTCTAATGAGTTCACAACTCATATGCACCTTCATTGTGCTGACAGTCCTGAATCCACACCATAAAAGGCAACTTGTGTAGCTAGGGAAACTTGAAGGTGAGACTTGTTTATGTGGAGAACACAGAAATTAGGTTACTGCTTTGGTATATACCTACGTAGAGGATTACTGAACTTGAGAAGGTATGTTTGCATTTTGTCAGCTAAATATTGCATATGCTGAACTGTAATTACGAAAAATCTGTATGTATGTATATATATATATATATATATATGTATGTATATATATATATATATATATATATATATATATATATATATATATATATATCTAGGTTAGCAAACACTTTTAAACTTTTTTATCCGCATGCATTAGTTAGAAGTGTACTGATGGATGGGCATGTTAGTCAGGGCATTTCACAGGTATGCATGATTGGTAATACCTTACCATGGCATGCTCTGTGTTAAATCTGTAGATGTTTCAAGGGCAGTTCTTTTGATAGCACTTTCAGAATTTCAAAGATGGTTTATTAGCAAAAAGCATAATTTGCCTGTTATTTTGGGGGTGGGGGAGCAAAGCTGTATTTCTGTTATAGCACACACAAGAGTATGTTGCTACTGTTACTCTCCCTTTTTTGTATCCAGCCTGTTGTGCATATTTCAAGTCTCTAGACTGTTTTATGTTTCTCTAGTGGTTAATACTGAAATGCTAACTTTTCTGTTTCATCTGTGAACAGTTATTCTGTAGTTATGTGATACTTATGCATGTTATCCTTCTGCTGTCTTTTACCTAGGACTATGGCAGCCAGGTGTCTCAATCCTCAAAAAACACCCTTCAGTGACCCAGAGAATCACATAATCACTGAAGTGTTTAGGTGACATGGTGCCTTCCTTCTTGAGAGAGGACGTGGAGATACATCAGGCAGAATGCAAATTTGGCAGGAGACAGTCACAGACATTAATGCAGTGGGTGGAGGACATACGACCAGGTATACCATAGGTCCACTGACATGATCTTATCTGCATGGAGGAGAGCAGATGCAGTGGCCTGTGTTTGGATGGGTACCGGTGGGGTGGGGGGCTGCTGCAGAGCAACCTGTAACAGTAAATGAAAAGCTCCTGTCCACTGTAAGGGATCCAGACAGCTCCCAGGAAAGTGCAGAGCAGCATCTCTTGACATTGGTACTACTGTTTCCAGTACAGAAAGCATGTCCCAAGGAGGAAATTTCAGGTAGGCTTTTGCATCTCAATTGTCAAATAATGTAGTATAGTAAAACTATTCAAAATCAATGTTCTGTTTCACAAGAATTTTTTTGGGGGGGAATTGAAGATTGCTACGGATAACACATTCTGATCGATTACACATGGGCTTGGGTTGGACTTGTCAACCAAATTCTTGTTGAAAGTATTGTTAATGGACATAGAAAGGGGAAAAAGTTTTACTCCCTGTGTTACTGGTAATTGTGATGATGCTGCTCTTACCTTTTACTTAATGGCTTCTAGGACCATCTGGCATACACAGGAAGTCATCATCCATAAATGGCAAGCCAAAAGATTTTATGTCAGTATTAGTGAGACAAAGAAATATTTTAGTGTGATGCTGATGTCAGGAATGTTTTGTGCATTGCTGTACTGTCTAATAGTGGCACCACTGTTATTTTGTTAGCATATATTGGACTATATTAGTGTAGGTACTAATTGTTCCAGTGTTTGTTGCCAATTATCACAGTGATCCTGGCAGTGTAAGCATGGGACTTCTACCACCTGATGTCAGAGTATCAGCAAACTCTGATGATGATGGCGGCCAAACAGAGGCATAGTCAGGGGATGCAGAAGTTAAATCTAACACAGAGGTTCACATACAGCCATCCCCTGAAATTATATTAGAGACAGCCTGTAGGCCTATGTCTACCCATTTCAGTGAGCCCTCCGGTATTGGACAGGTGGAGGGTGAGACAATCCATCAGGGAAGTGTGGTTACTGCAGCTTCAGTGCCTGTTGATTCTGGCCACAGCCAATGTATGGGCAAGGTGCCACGCAGAAGGGCTGTTAGGGGTGCTTGGAAAAGGTCTTCGTTCTATCCTCCACCTGATCCATGTGTCTTTTCCCATGCCACTCAAATGTTTCTGGCCATCATGGAGGCACAGGCACATTCCCATATTTGCTCAAGAGAAATGCTAAGGGTGGCAGATGTGGCACATGCTGACATGCGTGACTGCCTCCACCATGTTGCCGATGCAATGGATTGGATGAATGACACATTGGAATGAGTGGTGTCTGTGATGGAACTTCTGCTGGAAGAGGGTCAGCATCCTTATGGGCAAAGTTCAGCCACATGATCTGCTGTTAGCCAGCATGGCTGTGCCTGATCATGCTCCCATAGCAGCAGGACGTCTACTACTCCATCAGTGGGTGAGCTGTGCACACCCAGATGTGGCAGGCCATGGGGTTATGGTCCTGGGTGTCCTCAAAAGGGAAGTTTGTCCAGCAGACCTCAGTCACGTTCAGGTAGCAGTAGTGCATTTGACCACTGACATGCCAATGCAACTCCTGGCAGAGCCAGTTCTCGTGGTTGGGGAATGACATTGATCCCACCTCTACCATGCACAGCTCACACCTGTCTGACATATCAAAATGTAGAGCTAGCACAGAGCTTGGCTGTGTTCATGCAGATACAACAACCAACAATACAAGATAGCACTCCTTCCTGGAAACAACTGATGTTCAAAAATTCACATACTGGTTTTGGCTGCATAAGCCTTCATCAGTATCTGATGAAGGCTTATACAGCCGAAACCAGTATGTTAATTGTGAACATCAAAAATTATTTCCAGGAAGGAGTATTGTCTTGTACTGTTGGTTGTTGGATTTTCTAAGATGACTGAGCACCTGATGACTGTACCTGCAGAGCTTGGTTTCTTGGGTCATGCAGACAAACACATGAATTTCACCTGGAGGACCCACACAGACACACACACACAACAGTTACATGGTTCAGCTGTACAGCTTAAAACTCATTTTGTCTCACTGGCACTTGTTGATTTATCCAAATGTCTGCCTGCTTCTCTTTCTTACTCTCACACACTTACCGACCTTTTGTGCCAGCCTAGGCTTCCTGCCCCCCACCCCCACCCCACACCACCACCCTGTGCAAATGACAACTGTGCCATATCCCTGTGTTGTATCTTTTGGATTCAGGGATACATAAGCTTTATGTCTGATGCTCAGTGTGCAAAGCTGACTTAGTGCTTAGTACATCTGAATTTGTGATGTTGAACTGGTAATTGTACCACTGACTTGCATTGCTCTTAGAAAGTTAGACAGCTAATAGCAACAACATTTTTCAACCTTTAGTGTTAATGATCTTGTGAAGGTTGTGAAGTCTGCAACTGCAATGTGCATCATTACTTTCTAACTTCTCTAATGATTTTCCAGTACAAATGTATGGTGCTAAACTGAGGGCATGCAGTGACCATCACTACTTTTGAGAGGTACAACTGTGTGACTCTCTGATGCCTGAGGCCTATTACATAATAATGGATGCATACATGTCAGATAAGCCTCTGTTGTCACATGTTAAGGTCATTTCTCTAGAAATCTCACACCTTTTACTTGGTTACACTAATACGTAATAACATAGAAGGATATGCCAGTCATTCATATTATTACGCAATACACTCCAGGTTCAACACTTACCTTGTAAATCCAGCAGTTGCAACAGTTTTAGTTCAGGGTTGACTTTCTGATGCGAGCAGTACACAGCGAATACATGGGGAGGTAAAGGTTGTGTGAGTTGCCTGGCATCAATGTTGCTATATGTATGTGCATAGGAGGAAGGTATTGGGCCCTTAGGTGGTGAGTGAGTGCGCTATGCATTGTCTCTTTGCCAATGCAAGGGCATATTGAGCATACCTATGTTTGCCTACACCCACAGCAGCTGCTGATTCTCCCTGTGACTCCTCATCTGCCTGTCGCTGTGGTGACCTTGCCATTGGTGGTGGGAAGTGTGCTCCTTCCCCTTGTTGATCCTGCTGAAGTTGTTTTGTCAGGATGATGTTGTGTAACATGGCACATACAGTGAATAGTTCAGCACATGTTAGTGGAATGTACTGCAGGGCTCCTCCAGATGTATCTGGGCATCAGAAAGAGTGTATTCGCTGTTGCAGTCATCACATTTGGGTTATCCCTGCCAGGGTAGCCCTCGGCTGGCCCGAATACCAGAGGCTTAGTATTTCTGCGCCAGTTGCTGTCGCTTCAGGACTGACGTCAGGTCGTCAGTAGTAAAAAGTAAGGCAGCCGACACCATTACATCAGTTTTTCTTGCCCTAACCTGTCAGGAGCCAACAAGTGGGAGCCAGGTTCTGGTGGAAGAACCCAACCAGTAGAAAGTAAATACCAATATGTCCCTTGTAAGGAAAGAGAAGAAAGAAGTCGAACATCTACATTTATGGTAAGTGTATACAACTGTACTATGTTCTTTGTGTTTCACTGTTGCAGTCATCACATTTGGGTTGATTCCCAAAGCTGAGGAAAAGGTGGAGGCAGTCAAGGAAACTAGGGGCTGGCTAGGATGCCCTACAAGACTGCAGAGGCAAACCCTGCCCTGGATTTGGAGAGGATAGGCAGGTGGTAATGTTTGGTGAAGGTGTGAACAGATGCCCAGGTGGCAGTCTCCAGGATGTCCCTGGTGGAGACTCCTCTGAGGAAAGCTGCAGAGGTGGAGGCTGCTCTGGTGGAGTGAGTCCTAACCCCCCTGGGGGGAGGCTTTGCGTGTTGTTTGTAGCAGAAATGGATGCAGTGTGCTATCCATTTGGAGATTTTGGAGATGGCTTTGCCCTCTGCCCTTGTAGCAAAGCTAACTAGCAATTGATCAGAATTTCTGAAGGATTTAGTCCTGTCTAGATAGAATCGGAGCTGTTTGGCACATCTAGTGTGTACAGGATCCTTTCCCCCTTGTTCTGTGGGTTAGGGAAAAAGGTAAGCAAATGAATGAATTGTTGAGACCCACACTGGACACCACTTTGGGCATGAAGGATGGGTTAGTCCTGAGGGATAGCCTGTCAGCATGTAAGATGATGAAGGGTTGCACAGCCATGAGTGCTTGCAGCTCGGAGACCCTTCTGGCTGAAGTGATGGCCAGAAGGAAAGCTGTCTTCCAGGAGAGAAATTTCAGCTCTGCTTAAGAGGCAGGACGAAGGGGAGGAGGGTGAGCTTTTCCAACACATAGTTAAGTTCCCAAGCTGGGGTTGGTACTCTTCTGGGTGGCCTCAAGTTGCTAGCCCCTCTTAGGAACTGTTTGATCACAGGGTGAGAGAAAAGGGGCTGCTCATTTTGAAAATGAGCAGAGATAGCAGACACATGAATTTTAATAGAGGAAAAAGAGAGTCCACTGTGTAGCAAGTCAGCTAAGTAATCCAGGATGAGAGGGAGGGAGGGCTGTGCCACATTGGCTCGCTTAGCCCGAATCCAGGTGCAGAACCTTTTCCATTTGTCAGCATAAGACTTCCTCGTGCAAGGGTGTTTGGCCTCACATACAACATCTATAACCTGAATAATCCGTATATGAGACAACACGCTGTCTCTAGCTATGTTTACAGTACAAGTGAACCGGACCCGGGCAAGAGAAGAGAATTATTTTATTCCATACATATACGACACATAGAACAAGATAAACTGTTTAGCGCTTTCATCTGTGAATACAGACTTCCTCAGAACAACCATACAAACCTATTTCTGAACATTTAAAAAAACTTTTTGGCGCCAAAAGACTACCAAACAACTCATTTAAAGTGCCAGTACATATAAGATGTATAACAAATACTATAGTGAAGAATAATAAAAATACAAAGAAAATATGTCAGAATGCATCAACACAGATATAAATATATAATTCATAATGAACTATATCATTATTGCTATAATACCGGACCTTGATATTAAAAAGTTTGATCATTGTAAAAAAACATTATTAACAATTGTATATATATAAATAAAATAATACATTTTAAAAACATTATTAAAAATACATACATATATATATATATATATATATATATATATATATATATATATGTGAACATGAAATATATGTGAACATGAAATATTACATTTTATAAAATATGGTACATGTTTCTAAATAAATGTTCGTACAATTAATAATCATTATTTACATAAGTTGCAAAATTGGTCTAATCGAAATATATTCATTAATACCAGGGAATCTTGTTGCGTTTGTTTTTATTTGCCACACACATTCTCTTTTGCTCAACTGAGCTTTATAATTACCTCCCCTGAGAGAGATATGTATTTGATCAATAATGGCGAATTTGAATTTATGTGCCTCACCATATTTAATAATATGTCTAGACAGAGCATTGTTCGTATCCTTCACCTTAATCTTGTATAAGTGTTCATAGATACGCTTCCTGAGCTGCCTCTCAGTTTTTCCAATATAAAAAACCGTACATCTCTCACACTTGGCTATATAAATTATATTTTTACTATTACAATTTCCCTTTATGAAGGCAACAAATGACTTATTAATATCATCTAACTTTATACCACATACTTCATTAATAGTAGAACACTGCTTACAAGCCCCACATTTTTTAGTGTGGGTACTCTCGTTCTTAATATGATGGACTTGCCTATTCAATAATTTCTTAATATTCATATCCATTTTAAACACAAAACTTGGTTTTGTTCCTAATATATGAATGATTTCATCATCCCTTAAAAAGTTATTCCAACTTTTTTCTATAATATTTCGAACACCTGTCACAAATGGGGAATATGTTAAAACACATACCCTATTAAATTCACCATCTGTCTTGTTATTCCTATTGACGAGGTTACAAATCTCGTTACCCAGAACTGGTACAAATTTATTACCCCACTCCTTAATGACGTATGCTGAAATATCGTTCAATAAGGGCAAAGGGTATCCTCTATTAATAAACATAGTTCTTATATTTTTTATTTCTTTCACCATGATATCATAATCTGATGTCATTCTGGCGACACGTATACATTGTCCTTTATAAATATTCTTTAAAATGTGTCTAGGATGGCTACTAGAAAAATCAAGATACCCATTGGAAAAAGTTTGTTTTCTATAAATTTCTGACTGAAATCCTATATCATTATGTCTAACGTAGGTATCAAGATAAGCTACCCCCTCCACATTAATATTGTGCGTGAACCTTAAAAAATTACTAGTAGTATTAAGATACGTTAGGAACTCGTTGAGTTTTTCCATAGGGCCATCCCATAATAGGAACATATCATCCAAAAATCTTGTATAGTATGTGATATACTGGAAATAAACACTATTAAATATATGGTGATGTTCCCTTTCAAGCATTACTAAATTGGCAAAAATGGGGGTACAAGCCGCCCCCATAGCCACACCTCTTATCTGTCTAGAATACTCTCCTTCGTAGTATATATAGTTATGTTCTAATACTAGACCCATCATATCAGTTATTAAATTAACCCGATCCCAACTTAAACAGGAATGTCTTCTTAAACTATCACAAAAATTCTAATCCCTGTTCTTTGGGAATACTGGGGAACAAGTCAATGACATCAATAGTAACAAAAATCAAGCTACTTTTCCATTTATCCTTGGACAAAAACATCCAGGAATCCTTCACTACATGTGACGTATGTTCATATATATGTTTGGCCCATGTATCTATTACCACCCCTATATTAAATGTCTTTGACCTACTTCCAGAAATGATCGGTCTAAAAGGAGGGTCGGTAATGTCTTTATGTACCTTAGGGATGCCCACAATTGTAGCTAATATGGGAAATTCAATACTCATAAAGTTATGCATATCTACTGTAATCCTATTAACCACCAAATATTCATCTAATGCCAAATCTATTTTTTTATAGCCTATTTGAATTTCACAATTACCAGAATCCACAAGAATAATTTGTACTTTGTTAATATAATCAATGGTGTTATATAACACTATGCTATTATTTTATTTATATATATACAATTGTTAATAATGTTTTTTTACAATGATCAAACTTTTTAATATCAAGGTCCGGTATTACAGCAATAATGATATAGTTCATTATGAATTATATATTTATATCTGTGTTGATGCATTCTGACATATTTTCTTTGTATTTTTATTATTCTTCACTATAGTATTTGTTATACATTTTATATGTACTGGCACTTTAAATGAGTTGTTTGGTAGTCTTTTGGCGCCAAAAAGTTTTTTTAAATGTTCAGAAATAGGTTTGTATGGTTGTTCTGAGGAAGTCTGTATTCACAGAATAAAGCGCTAAACAGTTTACCTTGTTCTATGTGTCGTATATGTATGGAATAAAATAATTCTCTTCTCTTGCCCGGGTCCGGTTCACTTGTACTGTAAACATAGCTAGAGACAGCGTGTTGTCTCATATACAGATTATCCAGTTGTTTTCTACATTTTCGGTGCAATTGTTGTGCAGCTATGGATAGAACATCTATAACCTGTTTGCTGAGGTTGGCAAACTGATCGGGGGTTAGAGAATACGTCAAGCCGCCAAACTGAGTGCCTGCAATTGGGGATGCATGAATTCCGCTTCCCTCTGGGTCAGGAGGTTTGGAATCTGAGGAAGATGCCAAGGTGGCAGAGGGGACAGGCTGCGCAGCAAGGGGTACCAGTGCTAGTGAGGCCAGTCTGGAGCTACAAGAATTGTTCTTGGTTTTTCCTCCTTTCTTTTGAGCAGTACCCTGGGGATGAGAGGTAGTGGAGGAAAGGCACAGACACTTTTCCAAGCCATGCAGTGATGCTCCCTGGTGCAGAACTTGCTGAGCTGATGGTGTGGGAGGCAAAGAGGTCGACCTTCGGGGTGCCCATTTCTGAGTTATTAGGACAAATGTTCTTCTGTTGAGCTGCCACTCATGTGGGTCCAGAAGATTTCTGCTTAAGTGGTCTGCCAGAGAGTTCAGAGAACCCAGTAGGAATTGTGCTAACAGGTGGAGTTGCATGGCAGAGGCTGTGCACCAAAGGGTCATGGCCAGCCTGCATAGAGGGTAGGACTGAGTCCCTCCCTGCTTGTCGATATATCACATCACAGTTGTGTTGTCTGTTTTGAACATGAGGCCTGAAAGCCATCAAGGTGTGCTGAACAGCTATTATCTCTTTTTAGCTGATGTGCAGATGGATTTGCTGTGGGCTCCATTGGCCCTGTATGCACCTGCCATCCAGGTGTGCACCCAAGGCATAATCTGATGAGTCTGTGGTGATGGTCTGGGTGGCGAGAAAGGTAGTCCTTTGTTGAGGGAGCATGCTGCTGCCCACCAAAGAAAATATTTTTCGAGGCACGGTATTACAGATATGAGAGTCTACACGTATTGAGAGTGTTGACACCAAAGGCTTTTTAGGACCCATTGAAGTTTCCTCATATGCAGTCTGACATATGGAAGGAGTAGAATGCAAGGTGCCATGAATCCCAGAGCTTGCAGGATTTTCTTTGCAGATAGTTGGGATCTGGTGGCTAGTTGAGAGAAGTAGGCTGTCAGGAAATTTTGCTTGTCTGGTGTAAGGAATGCCATCTGGGATGCTGTGTCCAGGCTTGCTCCCGGGAATATAATCCTTTGGGTGGGTACCTGTTTGGACTTCTTTTTGTTGATTGTGTACCCTAGGGAGGGTAGTAGGGACTTTACAAAGGCCAGGTGCTTGAGCAGCTTTTTCTGGCTGTCTGCCTGAATTAGGCAGTCGTCTAAGTATGGGTAAATCTGGATATTCTTTTGTCTGCAAAAGGCAATGGCCGGAGCCAGAAATTTTATGAAAACTCTGGGAGAAGTAGATAGGCCAAAGGGAAGCGCAGAGAACTGAAAGTGCTGTGATCCTGCCCTGAAACAGAGATATTTCCTGCATGATTCCCCGATAGGGATGTGGAGGTAGGCCTCCTTTAGGTCTAGGGTGGCTAGCCAAGCATCCTTGGACAGCATGGGTAGCAGCTGCTGGAGGGTGAGCATTTTGAATTTTGGGATCACCAGGAAGGTGTTTAGAATGGATAGATCGAGGATAGGGCGCCAAGTGCCCTATTTTCTGGCTACCAGGAAAAGTCTGAAGTAGAAACCTTGGCCTTTCTGTTCTGCAGGAATGTGCTCTATTGCCCTCAAGGACAGCAGGGAAAGGGCTTGCTTTTGCATCTCTGCCCACTTTTTTGGAGGTAGATCTGGGAACACTTTTGGAGTTGAAAGGGTGTGAAAAGAAATATTTGTATCCCTGGGACACTATGTTGAGAACCCAGTGGTAGCTGGTAATGGTGGTCCAGGTGTTTACATGAAAGGAAAGTTTTCCTCTTAGGGGTAAGTGGAGTGGAGGTGTGCAGAGGGAGGGGGTGGGGGAGGAGAGTCTTTGCGAGTTCTTACCATAAGGGGGTGGCTTAGAACTCCCTGTTTTTGAAGTGGAGGTAGTCCACTGCTTAGATTTCTGCATTCCCTGTGGCTGCTGTAGGTGGGGTCTGGGCTAAACTGACCTGGTGGGAGCAGGAAAGGACCAGTGCTTGGAGGGACAATGCCTGCTGAACCTGGGTGGCTCGACCTGTAAGAAATCCTTAACTGTCTGCATAGATTTTGCTTTTTCTTCCATCTTTTTTAAGACCTCTTCTGCCTTAGTGCCAACTAAGTTGAAGGGGGCATCCAACAATTTAGATTTAACATGGTCTGGCAACGGCTGTTCCTTAAGCCTTGCATGCCCTTCTAAGGACAGAACCCGTGACCGTTGCCCTGCAAGCAGCTTCTAGGGCGTCAAAACCACAGTGCAATGTGCATTTAGTTACTTTACCTGCAGAATACATGAACAAGCAGGAAAGGAAGACATTTTTTGTTTGAGAAATTGCAGGGTATGTTGCTGAAATTTTAGTTTATGGACCTGAAAATTTAGTGCTCTGATAGCAAAACTAGCTGAAGTGTGTACTATCTGAGGGGGTGGGATTCTTAGCAGAGGTTGCTTTAATTCCTTTAGGCCCTTGATAAATTACCTCAAGGTCAGCAGTAGGATTTTTAAAAAGAAATTTGTGAGTCAGGGACTCCGTAATACCTGTCTGGTTTTCTGAGTTCAGGAGGAAGGGTGTCAGGCGTCAAACTGGATTCCAGGAAAACACCCTCCACAACATCCAGGACTGGGGGGATGGGCCAGGGTCTGTGCTGTGGAAGAACTAAGAATTCCCTGAGTCTCTTTTTTCAGACTGAGGGTAGTCCTGACTTTCCCACTGGAAATGCTCCCTTAAAGTGTGAAGGGTTTTCCCAAAGGAAAAATCATCTGGGGGAGAGGCTGAAGGAATGGAATCCTCTGCATCAGAATCTCATAAGCAGAGAGGGGTTGCAAGTCTTCATACTCAGATGCATCAGAGTCATTGGACTCATGTTCAGACGAAACTACAGGGGACAGATCTCTCTTTCGTTTGGAAGGGGTAGCTTAGCTTCCCCCTTATCAGCATGATAAGGTCTTCTGCTATTTTAAGCATTTGAGACTGAGGCAAGGAAGCAGGCACCTGAGATTGGGTTGTCGGTTTCTTGGGTGTGGTTCGTAATTTGGGCCCAAGAAACTCAGTAGTTTTCGAAAGAATGGCAGATGTGAAAGAAGTTGTTGGTTTGCATCGGGAATCAGTAGTGCGAAGGACTTCCTCAGAAGCCGGTGCCTGCTCAGCGTGGCACTGGCCCCATCCAAGGTAGGGACGACTGCAGGATCCTTAGTCGAAGAAGATTTTTGCAGCATACCGGACTTCGAAAGGGTCTGGGTAGTGACCTGCGAATAAACAAAAGCAGGCATCAAGGGCTGCGAAAGCGCCTCACTGAGGATTGGAGAACTGACGACTAGCTTAACGGGAGTAGGTTTGGACCTGTGCAGTCTGTCTCTGTCTTTATCTTTACGTTTTTTTCAGATCATCTGCTGTAAGATGGCTTACTGAGGACTGTAAGGGAAAATATCTAGCTACTATAAGGGCCCGATGACGTAAAGTTCTGACATTGAACAAAGCACAGAAGCGACAGTGGGGGACGTCGTGGTCTGGGCCTAAATAAGCGACACAGTAAGAATGAAAGTCTCAGTGTGGTATTTGCTTTCCACAGGTGAGACAATTATTAACTTTTTCTGATATCGGTTAGTGCAAGAAAAAAGGGCCCCCAATTGGCTACTTAGCTTTAGAAGACTTCAGCTTCAATTTGGAAGATGAAACTCAGGTAGCGGCTGACTGGCACTTGTGCAAACTGCTTCTGCTTCGGGCTCCACGGCAAGTAAGTCTGATGTAATGGCGTCGGCTGCCTTACTTTATACTACTGACGACCTGACGTCAGTCCTGAAGCGACAGCAGCCAATGCAGAAACACTAAGCCTGTGGTATTTGGGCCAGCCGAGGGCTACCCTGGCAGGGATAATCCAAATGTGATGGACTGCAACAGTGAAACATGAAGAACATCCACAACTTCAGCAGCCCAAACACACCCACTATGATATTTCTGGTTTGAGCCTGTGCCTCATTATGGTGTCCATCAGCATGTGTGTGCATTTCTGATGGGTATCATCAGCCACGATTCCAGTGCATAACCTGGACCCGCCTAGTAAATGACCCTGTGAGATATTCTCTCTAGTGAACATCTGATACAGTTGAAGGGTGTGCCAGATATGTGAGTCATGGTAACTGCCTGAGTTGCCAGCACTCTCATTCAAGATTATTCTCTTGGCATTTCACTGTATTAACTGCCAAGTCGTGTGTAAGTTCTTTCTATTAATGTAGAGCCTTCTCTGTTCCCTGGGCAGTGTCTTAATTTCTACATGTGTGGAATCTATTGCACCCAGTACTTCAGGGTAGTGTGCTACAAGGTAGAACTCCAGCATATTTCTGGCCTTACACAGGAGTACGGGGAAAATATATTAAGTCACTAGCATGCTGGGACATAGCATTCAAGAACTGGAGGAGGATCCTGGAGATGCTGATGGCTGTGACACCCCCAGCATGTCCCCTGTTGGTCTCTGAAAGGTACATGTAATTAAGATTCTAAGAGCAACACACACCTTTGTCTCCACTGGGATGGGTTCCCCTCTGTTTGCCCTGACTCCGAGTTGAGTACGACAAGAGATTGCAGACTTCCTGTAGTGTGTCTCTAGCCACCCTATAAGCCCTCTACAGTTTCCACATCATGTAGCTTCTGATAAGTTACCAGGGGTCTGAAAACTTCTCCTCCTTAGCCTTGGTCTATTAGCAGCAGCAGCACAGATTTCAGTCTGTTGCACATAAACATGAATTAAAGCAACAGCAGCCCTAACACTTTCGGTGTAGACTCCTTTCCATGGCTGTATTCCAACGGGCTTTGGAATCTGCAGGGAAAACCAGCACAGAGTCTACATTGTTGCTTTATAGTTGAGTAGCTCCTACATCTTGAATTGGTTGGTTGCCAAACAATTCAGCTGCTTATGCTGTAATTTGCAAGCCATGACGTTTACGTGGCTGTGCGCGGCTCTACATACAGTGTAGGGCCACTTACTGAATCCAAAACACTGCGCTACCATGTACACATGCTGGAAATAGACAGTGTAGGCTTTACTGAATCTGGCTATATATTTTTTAATGGCATAATTATTCTAATGTACACACTGTCTTTCAGGTGAGAGGTTCAACTGAGGTCCCATCTGCTTAGCTTAGGTGAATGTAAAACATCTCACAGCACCTACTGAAAACAGTGGAAGTTCCCCAATGTCCTCACCAAATTTTTCCTGATAGAAATGCCACTTGGGCCTCTCTTGCAAAAGATACAGTTAGGCTAGTAGGACTAACCTATCAACAAAGGATAAATAAAATGTCCCAAGTTCTTTTCCTGTATTGCCAGCATAAAATGATGGACAGGAAAGACAGGCAGTCAAATAAATCACTCCTAATGTATTACAATTAAAATGCCCACAACAAGTGTACATCTTGCTGTCACTTTTTGTAACTACGAATTTTCTATTATAAATATATTTACATTGTTTACAGTGTCCACAACAAAACTAAAAGGTTATTTGCTAATATAAAATGCACATTACACCCCAATTTTCTTTTCCTTTGTAAGTAAATTTGGATTTGACCCCAACTGTTTCTATAACACCCTCAGACATACTTAAAATACGCCAGTGATGGTCAACGTCTTTTTTAGACCTACATTACCAGTGGAAAACTTAAGCGCTATTGCTTTACTACATTCATTTACTTGCTCCAATTTCATATTCGTTATTTTTCTGTAGATGATTTGGAATGTAATGGTTCTAAAACAGGAGAAAAAAAATCATTCCTTTTTTTCTCCATTTCGAAAATAACACTGATGAGGATGTGGTGACCATTAGAAATGAACCAGTAAGATGCTTGTTGGGTGTTTACTTCTCAGTGACCTTTCAACATCTCCCAAAGCGAAGGAGTGGCACAAGCTTGACATCTTGTTAAACAGAAGAAGGTAACACATGAGAACCTTGAAACCATCCTGGGGATGGACTTCTCTCCACAAGGTTGACACAATACTGCTCTCTGTATCATGCTTCTTTACTCACAGTTGTCTGTCACCTCCTTCCAGCCCCTTTACTAAGAGCAAAAGTTCTCCTTCATGCAGTTATGCGTGGCCAGGTTGAATTATTATCATTTACAGCAGCTCTTTACACTGTGTTCTTCCCTCAGGCAACAGAGACTATGTCAATGCATTTTTAGATACTGAAATCTGCCATATGAACAGTTCAATGGCTTTTAACTCTGAATCAAAAGATTGTGGAAACATTTCCCATACAAAATGCAAGGGCTAAGATAATAACTGTAGGCAGCAAACAGTCCAGACAGCAGTGACTAATCATGCATGAAAATGGCAAATGGTGTCATGGATTGTGCCAGCAAAAGGTTCACAACATAGCACACCTGAAATGTCAGACTGCTAACACGAATGACAGCCAAGAACATTCACACATTTAAAAAAGGCAGCATACCTCTCAACTGACCAGATTTTCACAAAATGTCCAGATTTTTGATTTGTATTTTTATTTTGTTTCTCATTAAAATTTTGACTTACTGGCAAATTACTGGCAATTCATTGAGGATTCAACTCAGAAATTAATCACAGCCATTTGAATTTCAGACTTCATACCCTTCAGAAAATTCATGCTAATGTAAAACCTGTTATTCTACCAACTTTCTAAGTTTGCAATAATAATAATAATAAAAAAAAAAAGTTATGCACTTACCATAACATTCTATCTGTGTTGTCAAACTTCATTTATCCTTGATGTATGGGACTCTGTTCCAACTCTCGGAACCAGCTCAGCCGTTATAACAGCTCGCAAGAACCAAAACCTCTCTTGAACTAAGCCCCTACCCAGAATACCCTCTCTAGATTACCTCAGATCGAGTTTGCAGCTATAAAAGAAGACAGTAAAAATAGTCCTATAACAACTGAAGAAGCTAAGCCCAAAGGTCATATATGAAATAACAGATAACCAGGACTAGAGTCTGTTCCTCCACAGAGTACGAAGGAGGGGGAAAGACAGCGGGGTGTCAAGGATAAATGAAGATCAACACAGATGGAACATTATATTAAGTACATAACTTCTGATGTTGTTAATCTTCAATTATTCTTGACGTATGGGACAGAGTCCACAGCTATCTTGTATCTTGGGAGGCCTTATGTAACGATATTCCTGAACACCATAGAGCCAAAGGACGCTCTTCCCCTGGAGAGCAAAACCACTTTGCAATGAGTGATAAAGTTATGTGGAGTAGCCCAGGTTGCTGCTGCACATATTTCATCCATGGAAGAAAACGGCAGACGTGGCTATTGCCCTTGTAAATGCACTCTCACTGGGGCTGGTAACTGGAGATTTTTCTTATTGTAGATGAAGCTTATACATTCCCTTAACCACTTAAAGTGACCCTTGAAACTGGTTTACCCATGGAAAGACCGGAGGAGAAGGAGACAAATAACTGGTCCAGCTTCCTAAACTCCTTAGTTATGCTGAGACAAAAACGCAACTGTCTGAACATCTAGTAAGTGTAAACAATATTCGCCCTTGTTAGAAAAATTAGGGAAGAAGACTGGTAAATCAATAGACTGATTAATGTTAGTTTCCGATACTACTTTTGGAAGAAAGGATGGGTAGGTTCTTAGTGACGCCCTGTCTTTATGAAAAATCAAATAAGGAGATTTTGAAGATAACTCATGAAACTCTGACATTTTTCTGGCGGACTTAATGCCTACCAACAAAATGGTCTTCCATGAAAGGAACTTCAAGTCACAAGTAGCCACCAGCTCAAAAGAAGACTGGACCAAGGACTGTAGGATCATATTAACATCCCAGGGAATGAGAGGGTCCCTACAAGGTAGTTTTAACCTCAAGGATCCTTTCATAAAAACTTAACACAACCTATGTGAGATTAACAAACGCTCTTTGAAGCAGTCATGGAAGTTGGAAATAGCAGCTAGTTGAATTTTAACAGTCGAAGCAGCAGCTCCATGATCAAAAAAGCAAAGCTTAACATTTTAAAATTTTTTCAACTGGTGCCAAAAAGGGACCAATTTTATTACCATGTGCCCAAACAGAAAATCTTTTCCACTTACTGTGGTAAAGCTTCCTAGTGGAAGGTTTATGGGAAGCCAACAAAATTTTTCAAACTGGAGAGGATAGGTTATTTTGCCTGGTGATCAGTGGGATTGGAGGAACCAAGCTGTAAGCTTGAGGTTCTTCAAACTGGGGTGAACTAGTCTCTGTTGGATGGGACAGGAGGTCTGGATCTGGGTCCAGGGTCCATGGACGGTGAAGTAGGTGAGGCCAAAGAAAGGGGAACCAAACTTGCTAAGGCCAGAATGGAGCAATGAGAATCACCTTGCTCTTCAACCTGACGGCTTTCTTCAAGAAGTGAGGTATTAGTGGAACGGCAGGGGGGGGGGCATACAGCAGTCCCAAGGGCCAATTGTGAAGGAGAGTCTCTCTCTGGGGCTCCCTCTAAGGGGAGATTAGGGCAAAGTAGCTGTTGCACTTGTTGCTCTACAGCAAGGCTGGCCCCAGTGATGGAAAATCTCCTTCCCCACTCTAGGATTGAGAGACCATTTGTGAGGCAGAAGGATGCATCTCCTCAGCTTGTACACTATCATTTTCAAGCTCCCCAGGATATGCATTCCTATCAGAAAGCAGTTGGAAGAGATTGCCCATTGCCATACTCAGAGCTTCTCGATGAAGGGGATAAGAATTGGTTCCACCCTGTTTGTTGATATACCAGACTACTGACAAGTTGTCTAATTGAACAGCAATCGTTCCCAGAGGGAGGGCAGCTTGGAAGGCTTGCAACGCTAACAGCACTGCCCTCAGTTCCAGAACACTGATATGCAGATTGACTTCCAGCAGTGATCAAGTACCTTAGACTGTTCTGCCAAGATAATGCCCCACTCCTTCCTAGGAGGTGCCTCGTCCATGGCCACTACGGCCTTGGGCTGGGGTGAAACAAATGGTCGGCCTAAAAAAATTTCCTCTGATTCCATCCACCAGGATAAGTCCTTCTTGCAGCAGTTGGAGATTTGGATGAGATGCGTCAAGTGATGATGGACCACTGAGAGGCTAAAAGCCACTGCAAAAGTCTCATGCGAAATCTTGCTAATGGAACAATGTGATGGCCGCTGCCATGGATCCTAGAGCTTGTAGAACTAATAGAGCAGGTACACTGTCATTGGAGCGAATAACTTCCACCTGGGACCTTATCTTCTGCAGTCCGTGAAGAGGAAGGGAAGCTATGCAAGTGGTTGTATTTAGGCAGACTCCTATAAACTCCAATTGCTGAGTTGGACTTGGGTGGGATTTTCTATGGCTCACAGTTATACCCAGATGAGTACAAGTATGTAGAATAAAATCTGTCTGTTCTAGTAAATGCCTGGTGGAAGCGGGGATGAGCCAGTCATCTAAATATAGAAACCCTCTGAAAATGTGACATCTCAAGTGAGCTGCTGCTACTGCCATACACTTGGCGAACACCCAGGGGGCTGTGGTGAGATTGAAGGGCAGCTCTCTGAAATGATAGTGACTAGCTCCCAGCCAGAAGTGGTGGAACCTTCTGGAGCACTTGTCCATTTTTATGTGGTAATATGCATCCTGGAGGTCTACAGGGCACATCCAATCATCTTTCCCTAAGAAGGGGAGAGTAGACTGAACCGTGACAATCCAGACTTTTGTCTGGTGAACAAACTTGTTCAAAAGGCTGAGATCCAAAACTGGTCTATAGTCACCTGTCTTTTCTGGCACCAAAAAGAATCTAGAGTAGAATCCAGATCCTATCTGGTCTGCTGGGACTTCTTGGATGACTCTCTCTAGCAGCTTTTGAATTTCCAGAGCTGCCTGATCCCTCTGACTACGTGGGACATCGTGGAATCTTCTTCCTATTTTTAAAGTGAGAATGAAGGGAATGTAGTATCTTCAGGCAATGATCCTTAGCATCCAAGTATCTGTGGTTGTCGCCAGGCTAGTGAGTGCAAGGTCAGTCTTCCCCCAACTGCCTCTAGAGGTAAGCAGTCGAGCCTCCCTTCAGGAGCGTTGTTAGGGTTTCCCTGAGAAGAAATCTCTGGAACCCTGATTCTGCGGGCCATTTCTGTCTCAAGGTCAGCGTCTTCCATTTTAGCTACCCCCTCTGCCCCAAGGGGAGTCACTGCCATGTGTGTCCTGAAAAGGCCCTTGGGCTCTCTCGAACCACATTTTTCTGCTCCACTGGCTCCTGGAGTAGAAGTGTTGGGGAACAGAGAAATGTACGCCCACTGCAGATAGGGTCCTTCCATCCTTTTCACACCTGGCCAAGGTATCTCTGACTATGGGGCCAAAAAGGGACGATCCGTCAAACGGAGCACTGATGAATGAAGACTTAAATGGCTCTGCAAATTCACACAAGTGTATCCAGGCATGACTCCTTATGGCTACGCCAGAACCTACTGCCCTAGTTGTCCCTTCAGCTGAATGCGCAATGAGCCTCATGAACGAGTTAGAAATAGATTCCAGGATGGCAAGCTGGGAGGTTACTTTATCCTGTACCTTCTCAGACACAGCTTCTACAAGGGTATGAGAGCTGTCCTTGATCAGATCCTTCTGGAGTTTGAAGTATGCCATGAAGTTCAACAACCGTAAGGCAAAGGTTGAACAAGCATACACCTGCTTCCTAAACCTGTCCATCGCCCTGGACTCTCGGTTAGGGGGATTAAAGTACAGTTTTGTACCTACCATAAATGTAGATGTTCGAGTGTATACCCTGTTGCAGTCATCACACTTGGGTTATCCTGCTGTCAGGTGGTCCCGCAGTCTGCCCGAATTCCAAAGTCTTGGTCCGGCGTCGGTTGCTGTCGCTTCTTCCCTGACGTCAGAGCGCCAGGGGTATATCAGAGGCATCCAACCATTTTCTTCAGTTTTTCTTGCCCCAGATGTCAGGTGCCCCTAATAGGTAGTATATATATATATATATATATATATATATATATATATATATATATATATATATATATACACACACACACACATAGCTATATGAAAATAAAACAAAACCCTTAGGCACAAGCAAATACACCACAGAGGTAGTATAGGATAGAGTGGTAGAGATAAGTTCAGCTAGTTCAGAGGGGATGGAGGGAGGGTAACCTGGACTGCAGCAGGGTATACACTCGAACATCTACATTTATGGTAGGTACAAAACTGTACTATGTTCATCATGTTACCCTGCTGCAGTCATCACACTTGGGTAGAATCCCAAAGTTAAGGATGGGTGGTGGAGTCAAACAGGGTTAGAGGAGGCTAGAAGGCCCTGCAAAACTGCAGTGGCGAAGCCAGCTCTAGTCTTAGAGTAAAGTGGCAAGTGGTAATGTTTGAAGGTGTGTACTGAACTCCAAGTTGCAGCTTCCAGAATATCCTTGGTTGGCACCCCCCTGAGGTAGGCTGTAGATGTAGCTGCTGCCCTGGTAGAGTGGGGCCTTATGCTAGCAGGAACTGGTTTTCCATGGTGGGTGTAGCAAAAACGTATGCAATGTCCTATCCATTTGGAAATGGTCTGTTTTGAGATGGCCTTTTCTTGTGATGCTGTAGCATAAGATAAAAAAAGCTGGTCAGATTTTCTGAAAACCTTAGTTTTATCCAAGTAGTAACGTAGCTGCCTGTGAACGTCCAAGGAATGTCAGAGTCTTTCTCCTTTGTTCAGTGGATTTCGAAAGAAGGTGGGTAAATGGATGGTTTGATTTAGAGCCACACTAGATACCACCTTAGGCATAAAGGAGGGGTTAGTTCGTAGAGAAACTCTGTCTTGATGAAAAATGAGGAAAGGCTCTACTGCCATTAGTGCCTGAAGCTCTGAAACTCTTCTCGCTGAAGTAATTGCTAGCAGCAGGGCAGTCTTCCATGATATAAACTAAGTCAGCTGAGAAAGCTGGCTCAAAAGGAGGCAGCGTAAGTTTTTCCAGAACAAAGTTGAGGTCCCAAGTAGGTGTTGGTGCTCTACTGGGAGGCCTAATGTTTTTGGCCCCTCTGAGAAACTGCCTTAGGAGTGGATGTGAAAATAAGGGAGGATCCGTGTTGTAGTGAGCTGAAATAGCTGAGGCGTGGATTTTAATAGATGAGAAAGAAAGCCCTTTGTGTAGCATCTCAGTTAAATATTGCAAAATCTGAGGTATGTCAGGCTGAAGGGTATATTTTGGCCTTTAGCTTGGTTCCAGGTGCAAAACCTTTTCCATTTGTCTGAGTAGGCTTTCCTGGTGCTGGGCCTCCTGGCCTCCAGAATAACATCCATAACAGCTTGTGAGAGAGCTGGCTGGTTGCTTAGGTGAATTGCCATGCAGCCAAGTTTAAGGTTTTGAGTTGGCTGTGTAGAATCTGATTGTCTTGCTGTATGAGCAGATGGGTAATTTGTGGTAGAATCCATGGTGGGCCCTGGGCCATATTCCTTAATAGTGGGTACCAGTGCTGGCGTGGCCAGTCTGGGGCAATGAGTATCATTCGGGGTCTCTCCATCCTGACTTTCAGCAACACCTTTGTGAGAAGGAGTAATGGAGGAAAGGCATATACTGTCAGCATTTTCCAACTGAATGAGAGTGCGTCCACTTTCCAAGCTTGATGGTGAAAAGTCCTTGTGCAAAATTTTGTTAGTTGATAGTTTTGGGGGCTGGCAAATAGGTATATGTCTGGGTGCCCCCATTTTTGAGTTATCATTGCAAATACTTGTGGATCCAGTTTCCACTCGTGGGGATCCATGATGTTTCTGCTTAGGTCGTCTGCCAATGTGTTCTTTTTTCCTGGCAGGAATTGAGCTTGTAATTGAACTTGGTAAGCCAGTGCTGTGTTCCACACGGTCATTGCTTGCCTAAAAGGGTAGGAGAGTGTACCCCCTTGCTTGTTTATGTACCACATTACTGTGGTGTTGTCTGTTCTTATGATAAGCTGTCCTGGATGTAAGAGGTCCTTGAAGGCTGTCAGAGCATTTTGTACAGCTAGCATTTCTTTTTGATTGATGTGCAGATTCCTTTGATCTGCAGTCCATATGCCTTGAATGCACCGTCCTGCCATGTGTGCCCCACAGGCATAGTCAGATGCATCTGTTGTCATAGTTTGCCTGGCTGGGGGTAAGGTGAAAGGCTGACCCTTGTTGAGGTGACATGCCTGTGACCACCATAGGAACTCCTGTTGAAGGCAGGGAATGAGAGGTATCATTGTTTCCAAGCTGTGGCTGTGTTGAGTCCATACGCTTTTTTAGGTACCATTGTAATTTCCTCATATGCAGTTTTGCAAATGGTATTAGTAGTATGCAAGATGCCATGAAGCCCAAGGCCTGCAGAATTTTTCTTGCAGGGAGTTGGGTCTTTGTTGCCATTGCTCTGAAGTATTGAGTTAATTGTAGTTGTTTGTTCGTAGGTTCATAGGTAGATACTAGGCTATCTGCCCTAGGGCATTTATAAGCCTAGCCAGAGTGTATTTGGCTTCCGCCTCCCTATTAGATTAGCCTACTGTGCCTCTTTAAAGTAGGTCACAGAAGGTACCCTTTTAAGATTAGTTTACTGTGCCTCTGTCTAGCAGGGACACAGGAGAGATCCCAGGGGTGAATTTGCAATTTCCCATCCACGCGTCCAAATTTCGCTTGAAGAAGGTCAGCGAGGGGCTATGTCTAACATGAATTGGGATTCTATTCCATAGTGAGGGGAGCCTCTGGGAAATGAATCAGTCCCTCCAGCATGTCCTATTTATTTTTGTGCTGAGGTTTAGGTCCCTGGAGCGTGTAGCTCTAAGGGACTTGGATTTTTTGAGGTGGAGCATGTTCATTAATTCTGGGTGTGACATGGCTTTGTACGTCAGGCATAGATCGCCTCTGAGTAGGCGATAAGCAACTGAGTAGAGCTGGAGTTTCTTTAGTCGAGCTGCATAGGACATCTGTTTGTAGCCCATGATCCTCTTGGTGAGGTACTTTTGGGGTCTCTCCAGTTGCTGCAGGTGTCGGGTAAGGTACATCCCAAAAGGGACATTGTATTCAATTATGGGCCTGATGAGTGACGAGTAGAGGGGCACAATGACCTCTCTTGATCTAGATGCGAACCCTTTCGTGATAAGGTGGGCTATATAAAAGGTCTTTCTAACCACTTTGGCAATGTGATTATCAAAGGAGAGATTACTATCTACGTTGGTCCCCAAATCTCTAATTATTTCTTCCAGATTAATGGATTACCACCTATGTGGTAATTTGTGGGCACCTTGTTTTTCCCAAAGGGGATGACTATGCACTTTTTAGCATTTAGCTTGAGGCTGTGGCTCTGGCACCAAGCATCCGTCTCTGTGAGACCCTTTTGGAGGATGCTTGTGTCAGATGGAGATTCGATTATGGCCCCCAGTTTGCAGTCATCTACGAACTTTGTCAGCCATAATCCCCCCGTGTTAGCCTGAACCTCAGAGAAGTATATACCGAACAAGAGAGGTCCCAGAACTGAGCCCTGTGGGACGCCACTTGTAACTGGTTTGGATTCGGACATGGCACCTGCGATTCTGACCATGTGGGTTCTATCTCTGAGCCAGTATGCAACCCATCTTGTGATATAGGGATTGATATTTAAGCTGGTAAGCTTATTTATGATGTCCGAGTGGGGTACTGTGTCGAAGGCTTTTGCAAGGTCCAGGTAGGCTGTGTGGACTACCTTGCCCTCATCTATAGCTTTGGTAACTGTTTCAAAGAAATCAACTAGGTTTAAGAGGCAAGATCTGCCCTTAACAAAGCCATTTTGGGTAAGGTCCAGTGTCTGGAGGCTCCCAATGACTTTGTTTAGGAGTTCCATGATAATACACTCCATAGCTTTACAGACCAGACTAGTCAGGCTTATGGGGCGATAGTTTCCGGGGTCCGTTGTGGCACCACCTTTGTGGAGTGGGACCACTGTAGCTGTACGTCATTCTTTGGGTATATATCCTGTAGTAAGGCTAAGTTTGAACAGTGACTTAATGTGAGGGTTCAGTTCTTCTTGGAGCTCGTGTAAAACACAGCCTGGGACACCGTCCGGTTCCATAGATGCTGTGTTTTTTGCTTTGGAGAGGGCAGCTTTCACCTGTGCATCTGATGTCAGGAAGGTTACATTCAGTTGGGAGAGGCATTTGCTCTTTTGGGGGGGGAAGGGGGGAGAAGTTTGCGCTGAATCTGCCAGGATGTTGGCTATGTCTGTAGGTTTGGTATATTTTGTACCGTTATGCAACAATTCAGAGCATATCTGGGAGTTTCCACCCATGTTCCTGACATAACTTAAGAAGGTCTTGTGATTATCTTTAGTGTCTAGGGCAATTTTCTTTCGAAACTGGCCTTTGATGATTTTATGAGAGATCGAAGTTTCTTGCTAATACTGATCAGAGATGCCTTCCCTTTTTGGGATTTTGCTCTGTCATGTAGTAGCTTCCTCCTTTTGTTGTATAGCTTATTTATGGCCGGGGTCCACCAGACCGGTCTCCTGTTTTTGGAAGAGTGAGTCTTGGTTTTATTTGGGATAGCACGATCCATGCATTCCTGCAGGTGCTCAAAGAATGCATTTGTAAAGGATTCTGTGGATTGGGCTGTATTATCCTCTGGCCCAGGGGCTTTGAAGGATTCCACCTCAGTCTTGAGAAGTGCAAAGTTGGCTTTTGAGTAATTCTTTACAGTGATTTGTTTGGCTGGGGGTAGGGACGGGATATGGATGTCCAGGGAAATTTGTTTATGGTCTGATCTTACCAATGAGGGGTTTACCTCTGGTGTGGAACATAGAGTCCCCATGTTGGTGATGACCAGGTCCAATATGTTGTTCCCTCTTGTGGGAGTGGTGACCAGTTGTTCCATTGCGTAACAGTGTATAAATTCAAGGAACCGTTGGGCGAGGGTGTTTGGGCTTGAGTAGTTTTCCCAGTCAATGTCTGGGTAGTTGAAGTCACCCAATAACATAGTGTTTGGAGACACCTTCATATTCTCCAGTGTTCTCAGGAATGCCAAGTGGGGTTCCTGTAATAGGGAGGGTGTTCTGTAGCAGGCTACAAACTGAAAGGCAGTTTTGCCCGCTGTTAGTTGCACATGGATGGTTTCTGATGCTTCGTGCAGTGCCACTAACCTGGAGGTGTAGGTATCTTTGATGAATATAGATACTCCCCCTCCTTTTGTGCTTCGGTCCAAATTTTGGGGCCGAAACGAATGATATGAGTTATAAACTGGTAGTGATGGGGTGCTCTCAGGAGCCTTGAACCAGGTTTCTGTTACTGCACAGACATCGATTTTCTCTATACTGAGGAGAGCCTCGAGTGTGTGCATCTTGAGGTTGAGACTTCTGGCATTGAGTAGCATTACTCTTAGTTTTTTTATCCTTGGGTTGTCTATGGAGGTGGGTTTGTCCTTTGAGCCTTGCCTAAAAAAGGCACTATGGGGATGGCAAGAGCCTTGGCCAGTATACGAAAGCCTAAGGGTGACAGGTGCAAGCCGTCCCTAGCGAAGCAACGTGGCTTGTCGAGCATGTCATCCCAGGCTGACAGACACTGGATCCCCTTTGAATGACACCAATACTTTAGCCAATTGTTGAAACTGATCATTTTGTCTTTATACTGTGGCATCATTCTTGGTGAGGGCAAGATGCTACTCAAGGTCAGGGTCATACCAGCCTGGGCTACATGGTCAGAGAGCTCCTCTGTGTCTCTTTTCATGTAGTCCAGGGAGGTATGTCTCAGGTCATTCACACCAGCATGGACAATGACGGAGTCTTACTTGTACTTGCTTTGGAGTGACCTGAGTGCTTGCGTTATGTGGCGGATTCTCGCACCCGACAGGCAGCTTACAGTGACCTTCTCCTTGTTCAGTCTGGTGAGCGGGACGTCAGTGTGCCGGACAATAGAGTCCCCTATAACAAGTGTATTTGGTGCGTTGTTTGGCCTTAAGGGCTGTTGACTGTGAGGCACACTGATTTTGTGAGATATGTGATTCGTGGGTATTGTTGAGGGGTGGCTGTTGCTTGGATATCTGCTTAGGAGGTCTTTGCTGTTTAGGCAGATTTTTATTTAGAGCCTCCAAGTATGTTTTTGTGTGTTTATGTGTTGGGTATGCAGATGTAATAGGTCTGTGTGAGACTGGATTTGTGGTGTGGGTGGTTACCTTTTCCTCCTGACTGTGCCAGTCTTGGGTTGATAGAGCTCTGCCTCCAGTTTGGCTGTGTAACTGCATCTCTCACATGTATTAGAGTTTGTTGGAAGGAGGAGAGGGTTGTCTGTGTACATAAGGCAATTGTAACATTGCCTCAAAATTCCAAGATTCACCAGCTGGACTGGAGAGTAACCTTGAAACTGACCCTTGGACATACCAGATTAGTATAGGGAACTGTTTTTTTACTGATCAGATTAGGGAAAGGAACTGATTTTTCACTTGATCAGGAAGGTCCAATCAGGAGTCTAATACTTATGAGAAGTTAAGGAGGGTGTAGTGCTTTAGTTAGTGTTTACTTATAAGAGCTGAGCAAGTGCAGGGCTTTAGAAAGAGAACAGAGTGATTACTTTGAGAGTTTGAACAGTTCTAAAGGAAAAAGTGAAGAGCAGACTTTGTGGAGCCTGGAATAGTTTAAACCTGTTTAGGCGGCGCTGCCCGACGCTGCTCAGTGCGCAAAACCACGCAAAAAGAGAGTTGTAGGGTTTTAAGAGAGAGATCAAGGAGTTTAGAATTGACCCAAAATGGCCAATAAAACTACAGCTTCTAGGTAGTAACCACTCCTCCAGGGACAGGCAGGCTGTTCAGTGTTAACCACTCCCACTGGTGAACACAGAGACTTCCCTTTAGCCCAAGCAAGCACTGGCCTTCTAGAAACTTCCAAACAGTTCAGAACAGCAAATCTGTAACTGAAGTTTCTTAACTTTCAGAAAGTGGGAAAAAAGCAAGATTTTTTTCTTTTTGTTGCAGTTTAAAGGTAGCAGAGATACACAAGCAGCAAAATAATCACAACAGTGCAATAAATGACCCCACACTTGAGTGCTAGGCCAAAATCAGGTAAAATGCAGTTTTTAGAGAAATAAACAATTTTAAATTAAGTGCAACACAGGAAATGCAGTAAACAGGCTCTAGATGTGTTCCAAGTACTGTTACTGTTACAGATATAAACTTTAGCAAGCTGGAAAATTCCAAAAAGTAGGCGGCAAAGCAGTAAAACTTAACACCAAATCAGAAGAAAATACTTAAAATCACAAAAGTGGCTCCTTTTCTTCTCTCAGCGTTTTCTCCCCTTGGTAGGTGCTTCAGCAACAACTAGCAAGCCTGAAAAGACGCCAAAACCACGAGGCAGCCTGGTTTTAAGAGAAACAGATCAAGGAGTTTAGAATTGACCCAAAATGGCCAATAAAACTACAGCTTCTAGGTAGCAACCACTTCTCCAGGGACAGGCAGGCTGTTCAGTGTTAACCACTCCTACTGGTGAACACAGAGACTTCCCTTTAGCCCAAACAAGCACTGGCCTTCTAGAAACTTCCAAACAGTTCAGAACAGCAAATCTGTAACTGAACTTTCTTAACTTTCATAAAGTGGGAAAAAGCAAGTTTTTTTTTTCTTCTTTTTGTTGTAGTTTAAAGGTAGCAGAGATACACAAGCTGGCGTCAGATAAGCCATCTGGGCCGTTGTATTCAAGCTGGCACCCAGGAATGTCATATTTTGTGAGGGCACTAGTTTTGATTTCTTTTCGTTTACTGTGTACCCTAGGCAACTTATAAGATCTTTTACAAAAGCCAGGTGTTGTAAGAGAATGTCCTTGCTTTCTGCTTGGATGAGGCAGTCGTCCAGGTATGGGTATATTTGAATTCCTCTTTATCTGCAGTATGCAATTACTGGTGCCAGGCATTTTGTGAAGACCCTGGGCTCAGTAGATAAGCCAAAGGGCAATGCAGAGAATTGGTAATGGGTTGAACCTGCAATGAAACGGAGGTATCTTCTGCAATTTTGTCTGATAGGGACATGCAGGTATGCCTCCTTGAGGTCCAATGTTACTAGCCAAGCTTTCTTGCCCAACATGGGAAGAAGCTGCTGTAGTGTTAGCATCTTGAATTTGGGTACTTGCAAGAAGGCATTTAAAATTGAAAGGTCCAGAATGGGTCTCCAAGCATTGTCCTTTCTGGGGACTAGAAAGAGCCTCGAGTAAAATCCTTGGCCATGCTCCTGTGTAGGTACCAGCTGAATGGCTCTCATGTCCATGAGAGCTGTAATTTGTTTTTGTCTCTCTGCCCATTGATTTTGTGGCAGGTTTGGCATTCCTTTTATCCTTGGCAAGGTTTTGAAATGGAATCTGTATCCTTGTGAGATAATGTCTAGGACCCATTTGTCCTTTGTGACAATGCGCCAGTTGTCTGCAAAAAGTGCTAATTTTCCTCCCAAGGGAGCTGCCAAGAGAGTTTTGCTTGGCAGTTTGAGGTACAAGTCATTGTGCTTGCCTTCTAGTAGTTTGTGGCCTGTCTTCTCCTCCCTTCTGTGTTGCAGTGCCCCATTGGCGGGGTTTGTAAGGGATTTGTGCTTGTCCTCTGCCCCTTCGGCGCCTGTATTTGCCCCTCTGTGGTCTGTCAGAAGCTGGAAAGGACCAATTTTTTGTTGGCCAATTTCTGCTGAAGCGTGGGGGCTGTACTTGTAAGAAATCTTTGACCGTCGGCATAGATTTTGCCTTATCCTCCATTTTCTTTAAAACCTCCTCTGCTTTAACCCGAAATAAGACATCCTGCTGTAAGGGTGCATCTAGTAATTTTGCTTTAACATGATCAGGCAGAGATTGTTCCTTTAACCAAGCATGCCTATGTATAACAGATCCAGTAACAGCTGCTCTAGAGGAAGCTTCCAAGCCATCAAAACCACAATGTAAATGATGTTTTCCCACCTGTTCAGCTGCATGCAACAGATCCTGCATTTCCTTGAATTCAGACTGTTGAGGGTGCGTGCCCATCTTTTATTTTATTTCAGACATTAGGAATTGCTGGTATTTAAGCATGTGAAATTGACAATTTAGTGCTCTTATAGCTAGGAGTAGCTGAGGTGTAAACCTTCTTTCCTCACCTAGTGCTCTGGAGTCCCTTTCAGAGGGTACAGGATTTTTAGCCATAGAAGCCTTAGCCCCCTTGGGACCCTGGGAGATTGTCTCTGGATCAGCAACAGGACTTTTGTATAGGAATTTGTGAGAGTCAGGCACTCTATAGTATCTATCTGGTTTGGATGGAGCAGGAGGCAGAGAATCTGGATTTAGACTAGATTCTAAGAAAACATCATCCACGATGTCCAAAACTGGGGGGATAGCAAGGGGTCTGTGCTGGGAGAGTAAAAGAAACTCTCGGAGCCTTTTCTTTGAGTTGGAGTAGTCCAGACCTTCCCAGTGGAAATGTTCCCTCATGGTATGTAAGGTTTCCCCAAAGGAATAATCTTCAGGGGGAGAAGCTGAAGGAATGGACTCTTCAGCAACAGAATCTTCATAAGGTGGAAAGGAGTAATCCTGTTCCTCAGAGGAGCCTGAGGAAACAGACACTAGATCAGAGGAGACATAATCCTCCTCTTGTCTAGGCCTTTTGTCGGGGGGGGGGGGAGGTTGGGAACCCCTGATCAAAGAAATTAAATCTTCAGCCATTTTAAGCATCTGTTTCTTAGGCATAGGGCCTTGACCTGGAGACTGAAGAGTAGACGTTTTTGGTTTTAGAGGAGTCTTAATCTTAGCATAAGATTTTATGGTGAGAGTAGTCGGTCTGAAGACACCTTCAGAAACCGAAGGCGTTTCTACAGCACTGGCTTCTCCTACTGCAATGTCGTCGGTAGGGCCTAAAGAAAATGGCTGCATCAGCCTAGAACTCTCTGTTGGAGAGGCCGAAACGATCTGGCGATCCAATTCAGCGGTAGCCAGGGGCTGCGTAGGTGCCTCACTGAAAACCGGAGAACCAACGACCGGCCCAGCCGAGGCCTTGGAGTCTGGCTTGGATCTAGGCTGCCTTTCTTTATCTTTGCGTTTTTTATGCACGCCGGTAGTCGTTTGCTCAGATGGCACAGTGTAATTAAATTTCCTACCGCAGTGCCGTGCGAAATCAAAGTGTCGCTTAATAGTTCGCTTATTGAACCTAGCACAAAACCGACAACCAGTGACGTCGTGGTCTGGGCCTAGGCAAGGTATACAATAAGAATGAAAGTCCTTATGAGGTATTTGCTTCCCACAAGAAATGCAATTGTTAACTTTTTCTGACATCGGACTGAGGCAAGAAAAGGTTCCCCAACGGGGTACTTAGCGTTGAAGACTTCGGACTGAAACTCGATTCGAAAATCTCAGGTGTCTGCCGACCGGCACTTGAGAACTGCTTCTGCTTCGGGCACCTCGCGGCAAGAAAGACTGAAGAAAATGGCGTCTGATGCCTCTGATATACCCCTGGCACTCTGACATCAGGGAAGAAGCGACAGCAGCCGACGCCGGACCAAGACTTTGGAATTCGGGCCGACTGCGGGACCGCCTGATGGCAGGATAACCCAAGTGTGATGACTGCAGCAGGGTAACACGATGAACATCAGTGGAACTCTCTTCTGCAAGTTCCTTCTTCATGGCTGCCGCAACCACCATGGCATGTACTGCTAAACTCATAGCCCAATACTGATGATCGTCTGGGTGCTGAAAGGATTTAGTCTGGTCTGCTGGGAATTAGCACTACAGAATCAGGAGCCTTCCATGTCCACTGTACAATCAACTTAATGAGACCATCAGCAGGTGGGGGTCACTCAAGAGGAAGAAGGGCGAGCACCGAAAGCTTGCAGGTAGACTCCTCTGAGGAAGGGTCTTTGGACTTCCAGCCACCCCTCTGCTTTAATATTTCAAGAATGTCTCCAAAGGAGACGTCTTCTGGGGTGACAGGGGGGAACCCTCCCCATCATTGAAGTCCGTGTGACGGAGTCCTCTGGGGAATCCAGGTGTTTCCTTTTACATGTCCTCATCTGGGGCATCTCCTCAGTGGAAATTCTGTGGAGGACTCACAAGAGGTAAGGCCCCATCTAGGGGTATTCTGCAGCTTCGATGCTCGCTGTCCAGAAGTGGAGGTTGGTGAAAGCTCTGGACAAGAGGGAGTCCCCAGAAAACGCTCCAATTGGGAAGGAACCTGCAGAGGCCAAGGCCCTGGAAGGCAGCCCCCTCTGAAAGACGGACGGGATCCCAGAACCGGGAAGGACAAGCTCTGAACCGTGGTCCCACCCCGCTCAGATGAGAGTGCCATCGAGGTCGAAGCCAAGGAAGAGCACATGAATGAGGCAGCGGAGCTATGGGGAACTCGGCAGACTCTGGAGCTGAAGGCATAAAAGCTGTCAGCACTGGGAAAATTGAAATTCTGGTCTCTAACACCTCATGGAGGTTAGAGGGGGAATATCTGGTGGAGTCCCTAGTAAGAAACTCCCCTCTCCAGAAGGGACTGAAACTTAGGAAGAGAGAGAAAGACCCTAGCCATGAGGAGCTGATGCACCAACCTCACAACGTCGACTTCTGTCAGACTCCTAGAGGAATGGGCAGAGAATGCCGAGGGGGATTCTGGTCTCTCTAAAAGGGAGCTTGGAAGGTGTCCCACAAAGGGATCTATTAACTGAAATAAATCCTGGTTCCAAAGTTACAAATGGAACTGCAGAAGGAACTGGTTCAAAATTAAGGACAGCACCGATAAAGAAGTCGTCACATGAACAGTTGGCACCAAAACCTGCAGTGAAGAACTGGTCACTGCAGTAGGTGCCAACAAAGTCGGTTCCATAGGTTTTTTTTGGCAGTTAACTTCGGGTCCACAGTGTGTGTGAGAACCGAAGATTTAGGTCTCGTGTGCCAGAGCCAAAGGGGACACCAGCACAGACTCCTTTCCATGTTCGACTTTAGAGGAAGATGAAGGCGAAGACGCATCAGATTTGGAAGTCCTAGGCTGACTGGACAAAGTCTCATCAAAAGATGTCTTAATTCTTTCAAAATAGTTTTGTTCTTCCTTTCTATGAAGGCCTGGTGACTAAAGGCTTGACAAATAGCACAATCCTCTTGTAAATGTTCTGGGCCCAAGCAGTAGAACCAAGATGAAAGCCCATCAGAATTGGGCATTTTCCTTCCGCAATCACGACGCTGTTTAAACCCAATCATCCCTTTACTTTTATCTGCCATGTTCACTAGTAAAAAAATATCAACGGCAGAAAACATTCTCATAGCTAGCACACACTGGTAAGAAATAAGAAAGAAAGAGGGGAAAGGGCTACCAACAATGGTAGGCCAGAACTGCCAAGAGGTAGGGCGTAAAGGGACAGAGCTACCAACGATGGTAGAACAGATACCATGAGGTAAAAAGTAGAAAGTACACCCACTCACCAAATAGAAATATCTGACTACAACTGTAACACAGATAAACTACTAACAACGGCAAGGAAGAACACCTAAGTGTAAAGGGAGAGAACAGTAAACGCAAACAGAAGATGAAAAGTTAACTGAGTAAGTAGAAAAGATGCAACTAAATTTATAGAGGTATGACAGCTGAATCCTACACAAAAGCACTTACACGAGTGCGTGGATCATGCTATCCCCTAACAAAACCAAGATGCTATCCTCCAAAAAAAAAAAAAAAGGAAGCCAATCTGGTGGTCCCCAGCCATAAACAAACTCTACAACAGAAGAAAGAAATTGCTGCAAAAAAAAAAAAAAAGTAAAATCCCATGATTGGAGGAACTCCCTGGACAGCCTCAGTAAGATACTGAAATCCCTCATAAAATCCTCCAAAACTAGTCAGAAAACAAACTCGACACTATTTCTAAAGACAACCACAAAGCATTGTATAGCTATGTCAAGAATATCAATGGCAACATTCAGATCTGCTCTGAGTTACAGTACAACGGCACTAAATATACAGAATCAAACTGATTGCCAACATCCTGGCAGATAGGTTCAGTGCTAACTTTACCCCCCCACCCCCTAAAAGGCCCATCTCTATACAGAAGAATGCAAAGTTCCTGTAATCATGGCTGCACAGGTAAAAACCACACTCTCCAAAGCCAAGAACACAGCATCCATGGGACCTGACAACATCCCAGGCTGCATTCTACATGAACTACAGAATGAACTGGCACCGCACCTAAGTACCAGGTTCAATCATAGCCTCACTTCAGCCTTTGTGCCCACTCAATAAAACACAGCGACAGTTATCCCACTCCACAAAGGGGGATCCACCATGGACCCCGAGAACTACCGCCCCATTAGCCTGACGAGTCTGGTCTGCAAGGCCATGGACCATATCATCTTGGAACTTATAAACAAAGACATTGGTAATCTCCAAACTCTCGACCCCACCCAGTTCAGGTTTGTAAAAGGTAGAACATGTCTCCTAAACCTAATAAGACTTATTTGAAGCAGTCACCAAAGCCGTAGATGAGGGTAAAGTGGTTCACACAGCCTATCTAGACCTTGACAAGGCTTTCAACACCATCCCCCACTCTGGAAATATAGACAAACTCACTAAACTAGGTATAAATCCCTATGTAACAAGATGGATTGCCAACTGGCTCAATGACAGAACCCACACTGTGAAAGTAGCAGACTCCAAATCTGACTTCAGACCAGTGACAAGTGGAGTACCACAGGGTTCAGTCCTGGGTCCTCTCCTGTTTGGTATCTACTTCTCTGAAGTAGAGGCCAACACAGAAGGTCTTTGGCTAATGAAGTTCGCAAATGACTGCAAACTAGGAGCCATACTCGAAACTCCTAATGATGTGGACATCCTACAAAAGGGCCTCACTGAGACAGACGCCTGGTGTCAAAGCCATGGCCTCAAGCTCAATGCCAAAAAGTGCACCGTCATCCCTTTTGATAAAAACTCTGTACACATAAACTATCACATAGGCGGTAGTCTACTTAACACCAACAGTGTGATAAGAGACCTTGGGACACAGGTGGAAAGTAGTCTTTCCTTTGATAATCACACTGCCACAGTAGTCAGGAAATCCTTCTACATACCGCACCTCATCACAAAAAGTTTCTCATCCAGGAAAAAAAGAGGTAATGTTCCCCTCTACTCATCACTCATTAGATAATGCCCCATTTGATATGTACCTCAAAAGACATCTACAACAATTGGAAAGGCCGCAGAAATACTTCACAAAGAGGATTACCTGCCTTAAACAAATGCCCTACGCGACCGTCTCAAAAAACTCCAACTTTACTCCGTCGCATATCACCTACTCAGAGGCGATCTCTGCCTAACATACAAAGCTATGTCAAACCCAGAGCTGTTGGACATGCTCCACTTAAAGAAATCCCAATCACTCCAAGCTACATGCTCTAAGGACCTAAACCTTGCCACCACAATAAACAGAACATGCTGGAAGGATAGATTCCTGTCCCAGAGACTTCCCATACTCTGAAACAAACTACCTATCTATATCAAACAAAGCTCCTCATTAGCACTCCAAGAAAAATCTTGATAATTGGATGGGAAATAGGAAATTCACCCAGGGGATCACTTCTGTGACTCTGCTCGACAGGGGCACAGGAAAGTAATTTTCTTGGGTGACGAAAGCCAGGGTACATTTTTGGCTAGGCTTATATAGGCCCTAAGGCCAATAGCCTAGTACCTACCTAAGACCCTATGAATAAAAATCATGACAATGCACTTGGGTCAAGAAAGAATGTGGCTGATACATCTTATGTAGAAGAGCAGCAAACAAGATCTGAGGTAATCTAGAGAGGGGCATTCTGGGTAGGGACTTAGAGAGTTTTTGGTTCTCGCAAGCTGTTATAACGGCTGAGCCAGTTCCAAGAGTCAGAACCAAGTCCCATACGTCAAGGATAAATGAAGATTGACAACATCAGATGCAATATTTTAAAAACTGTCCCTATTTCTGGGCATTTGTCCCCCCGTTACTTATGGCATTGTCCAGATTTCTTGCTTTAAGAGGTTGAGAGGTTTGAAAAAGGGACAAAGTTAAGATAAAACTCATACAGCTTTGACAAATGCAATACTTCTCAAATCAGGACTGCATACAGATGCACACACCAACGTGTCATATACTATACAAACCAACATATGTCTACATTCGTAAAGCATGCCTACACCTAGCATGTACTGCATAGGATTTAAAAAGAAAATGTTCACACCTTGCCAATTTTGCCTAAGCTTCTTCTGATTGCTTACATGATGCACTTTTCCTCTAATACTTAAATGCTTTGCATTTTAACTGCCTTTACTGACTTAGCTGTACTAAAAGCATCTTATTTATACTTAAATTGATGCATTGAATGTCTGCTCAATTATAATATACCATACAATCTTTCTTTACACTGTTACTGTCTCCTCTGTGTTTGACAAATGATGTGGACTGTGCCTGGAAATGAGCCCAGTTATGTCCAGTACATTTAACTAATCGGTAAGGCAAACAAATGTGACAATATAATGTGTTTACAAAATTCTGCAGTTAGTTAAGTGACAACACAACTGAAAATATTGGGAGGCACAGTAACACAGCATTCAGTACAATACCCCCCCCCCAATACTCTAGTTTCTTCCCATTTCCAAAGCAAAGACACATGATAGGTGAGATAGTAAAACTTCAAACTGCACTAAGGTGTGCAAGCTGTGCATGTGTCTTGCAACAGACCAGCATCCTATTCAAAGCTGCTTTCTTTGCACTGCACAGAGTTCTATGATAGGCTATAAAGTTCTTTGCATCTTTGAGTAGACTAAAGTATGCAATCAGAAAATTAACATTTTTTTTTTAATTTGAGAGTTTACACCTCAATACATTATTAAATCGGACAACAAATGTCAAGTGGAAGCTGAGAAAAAAACAGTAAAAATAGGATTATGTACATAAAATACCACAACAGTAGATGTTCAAACAGATCACTGACGCAGTAGTGTAAAGCTAAATGGGATTCATCCTGACAAGGACATGTCAGTATATTAAATATTTAAGTGCCTTCCCATGTGCAGTGTACATCTTCTGATATGAAGGTGTGCTAGTATTAAAAGGAAGTACAGGGGGAAAAATTCAGACCTTTCTTGCCTCAAAAAAAGTGGGTGCACAGCCAAAAGATACATCAAATCCTGATAATACAGATTAGTAATAAAATTCCAAGAAAATCCTAGCCAAGCTAGAGTTTTCAGTCTGTGATTCCTTAAAAACCTCTTGTAAAAAGATAATGGGGAAATATGCAAATGACCCATTAATGACATCAGGTGTTTCAGATATACTGCAGTTCTGAATGCCCAAGACTTTTTTTTCTTTTCAAGTCTGTTAATGGACAAATTCAGGCCAATAAAGACAAACCCCACTAGCTGTGGACATGTATGTTGCAGTCTTCAACCTGTTGTAACCCACCAAAATGGGGGGGGCTGCACCCCCACACCCCCCTACTATGTATACCAACTCTGAGATCGCACTACAGTGGGGAAAAGGGCAAATTTATAAAAAGGTATCATTAAGTTTATGTTAAGCAATGAAGTACTTCCTTCTTGTTGGCCAATTATTACAGTTCGATGAATGCCTTTACGATGATCTGACTGTTCAATTAAAGGAACATTCTAAGCTTAGCATTGACTGACTAGCTGTTCAACTGACTTTTCGTTCAATGGGTAAACGCAGACCCGAATATTAACAAAAACATTGAAAAACAGAATATTAATACACAGTGCACATGCTTCTAGGACTACCCTGGAGCAGGCAAAACCAACAGCATTTGAGCAGGGGCAAGCACTCCCTGCACCCCAACACCCCCTGATAATTATATACCAACTCTGAGATCACCCAGTCGGCTGGGAAAGGGAAAATTCGACTGCCCGAGTATTGACCTCATGTACGTCAACCATCTGTTTCTGTCGACCAAACAGACAACGTTGACATTGTTTGTTCAATCTAGGGTAATGTATCCACACGTGCGTGTATGTGTATCTCTCGCTCGCTGTGTGTGTGTGTGTGTGTGTGTGTGTGTGTGTGTGTGTGTGTGTGTGTGTATATATATATATATGTGTGTATGTCTATATTATAAGAACGAAGTTTTATAACTTCTAACACCATATGGGTGCACCATACGAGCAAAGTTGTAAAATATCGAAACCAAAATAAAAAATGTAAAAATAAAAAAAAAAACCTACCAGATCGCTCTGAACAGGGGTGCAAGCCCCCCTGCACCACTCACACCCCCCGCTACTTAAATATACCAACTCCGAGATCGCACTACGTTGAAGTAAAGGGAAGAATTCCCTGTGGTGATCTCCGTTCACACTTGCGAGGTTTTAGATATTCAACCATTTGGTGTCGCCCACATGGTGTTCGAATATTTAAAACTTTGTTCTTATAATACAGACTCATATGTATATATATATATATATATATATATATATATATATATATATATGCATATACACACACACACACACACACACACACACATATATATATATATATATATATATATATATATATACACACACACACACATACATTGTATATATGGGAACACTACATAATCTCGAAAGTTTGAAATACTGAATTTCAAACTTTCAAGACTATATAGCCGAAACCCCTAATTACCGAAAGACCAGATGCGCGAATTTCAAAATCCCGATCATCAAGAGTTTGACATTCACGCTTCTGGTGTTGCGGTATGGTGGAAGATCAGGTAAGTATCTATGTTTAAATGTGTTGGTTAGGGGTTTAGTGTATAAGTGCGTGTTGTGACTATGATGTGTGTGCGAGGGGAATGTAGGTGTGTGGTGGTGTTTCATGTGTTTGTGTATGTAGTGCAACCCTGGAGTTAGAATATTTAAGTGGGGGGGGGTGCAGGGGGGCTTTGCCTGTAGTTTACGTTTGCGTTCTGGGGTAAGGTGTGTGTATGTGTGTGGTGTATGTTGAGTGTAGTTTTCGGTAGTTTGAATTTTGCGGTTTCGGTATGTTATCGTTTCGGGATTTTGGGCGTCAGTAGTTGGGGATTTCAGGATTTACTAGTGGTTCTATATATATATATATATATATATATATATATATATACACACACACACACACACACACACACACAGACACACATGCAGATGGATACATAGATATGGGAGGACAGAAGGAAGGTTGAAGTACTGCAACTGTAATCTATTCAAACACCTACTGTTATGGTAAGTTTATTTAAACAACTGTACTATGTTCATCACTAGATCACTGCTGCATTAGCATTATGGGAAGGGAGGCTATTTTTCCACGGTGAGAACAACAGAACTGAATAACCTGAAATAGCCACTGGGTAGGACTTGTTTAGAAAACGACTTCCCTTTTTAGTTAACTTCAAAGGACATAAACAGCTGGTTTGACAATATGAAATATTATGCCTTATCCAGGTGGTATCAGAGCTGTTTGTAGACAACCAAGGAATGCAGAATCCTTTCTCCATTGCTCTTAGGCTACATAAAAAAACAGGCAAAAGAATACACTGATTTAAAGTAAACTCAGAAACCACTTTTTGCCATAAGAGGGGGATTAGCTTGGAGTTGCTCTACTATTAAAGACCAAACATGGCTGAACACACACAAGGGTTTGAAATTAAGATACACTTCCAGCCAAAGTCAAAGCACTAATAAAAGTGCTCTACCAGGAAAGGAACATTAGAAAAGTATTACCTGCAGGTTCAAATGGTGGAAACATTAGCTTCAACAATACTAAATTAAGATTTCTGAATGGAGCCACCTGTTTCCTACGTGGTATAATATGTAAACCCCCTTTTAAAAAATGCTGGAATGGGAATAAAAAAGAAAGGAGGGTTTAAAGGCAGATAAGCTGAAACTGCCTAACGATGAAATATGATCAAAGTGTAAAACATGCCAAAATTCCGTAAATTATACAGATACTGGAGTAAGAGCAGCGACCTGGCAGAGTTGGGTCCTAGTCTCTGCTATTGCACCAACCAAAAAATATCTCTTCCATTTTAAATGAATGTGATTTTCCAGTAGTAGTTTTTTTTCTAGCTTTCTTTAATATCTGTTGCATGTCTTCTTACAAGTGTCTAAATTGGATAAAAAAAATATCCAATCAGTCAGGTGTAGGTTCAAATGCTAGAGTTGCAGAGAGATTCCTTATCCTTCTACTCTTTGAGGAAGGCTTTGGTAAATCCCCATGGCCAGGGGCATTACAAGAACTAATGCTGTCTGGAACAAAAGTATGTTTTTTCTATTAGTATCTTGGGAGACTCCTCCTTAATCTTTACTAAGACTCTGGTAATCACGGAAGGGGGAAATACAAAAACACTCCTGTCCATTGGCAAAAAAGGCATCTGTTTTACAGGCTTCTTTGCCTGAAGGGAGAAATCTTGCTGAGTTGCAACCTCTCAGGCAATCACAGCTAGTCTGCACAGGGGTTAAGAGATGGCTCCAACCTGTTTATGTACCACATCACTGTGATGTCTGAAATTACCAACAGTGTTCCTAAAGTCCACAGCTAACTCAAACCTTTAAATGCTTTTATAAGAGCCATCATTTCTTTGAAGTTGATGTGTTTTTTCCTGAAGTGAGAATTCCAAATCCCTTTGGATACTACTCCACAAGCGAAGTCTGGAACATCTGCTGCTACAGACGGACTTGGAATGGAGGGAGGGAGAACCCTGGAGTTTGTCAAACTTGATTTGCCCATCACAGGGGTCCCTCATGATGAATATGGTGACACATACCCTTAAAGTCTATAGCTACTAAAAAGACATGGGAAGAAAACAGGGGAAAAGGGGACTGCAGAGTTAACATCTTGAAACCTGGAAAAACAAAGTTATTCAGAACTGAAAGCTCCAAAGCTGATCTCCCACATGTCTTCTTTCTCAGGTTCAAGAAATATCCAGTAGTAGAAACAACCCTTTCCTTGGTGGGTAGGAAGTAAGGAATCAAGCACACCTTGAGTTTGCATTTCTGAAATAATCTGAAGAAAACAAATGTATATTTTTTTGGAAAAAGGGTGAATCCTGACTTTGGAGTGATGGATTCTGTATGCCACTTGTAGCCCTTTTGAATTATTCTTAGTACATTAGAATCAGTTGTGATCTGTTTCTGAAATGCTGGAAAGAGCTAAATTGCCTACTATCTTGAGGAGATGGCTGGGGTGGGGAGGAGAGTGCTTAGCTAGTTGTGCACTCTTTCTGGACTTGGAGTAACCCAAGGGGCCATTCACCTTCTTCTTGGGGTCTCTCTAACATTTATTTATATATTGTTGGGTTTATAGGTTCATAAGTGTTTACTAGGCCAACTACTGCAAGGGGCTTTTGAAACCTAGCCATGCATCCTAAAATCTCTGATACCCTTGATAAGTGTAAGCATGGGGCTGGGAGGTGAACCATTTACAGGTTACCTGTTTGCATCACATGGATGGGGAGCCTGTTCCATAGATGGAGTACTCTCTGTAATACATACCTATCTCTCCAGCAGGTCCTATTTAGATCACACGCAAGATTTAAGTCTTTAGAAAGGAAAGCTGTGTAAAATCTTGCCATAACCATATATGTCTGTGTTCCATGTTGCAGTATTCTAACATGTGGGTTTACCCTTCTTCCTTTCCAGTTCGTCCAGTCAGGACTCCAAAGTTTATCAGTCCCTCTAGGTGTGTTGGGCATCTGACGTGGCTGCAGGAACGTGGGCCATAAAAGTGACATCTGCATGCACCAGCCCTCAGAACAGAGAACGCCCCCAGTCAGAGCCAGTCCGCCTAGCCCATCCAGTGTCACTCAGAAGAGCAACTGCAACCTGACAAGAGGGGAAGGAAGGAGGGAAGGAATACTGCAACATGGAAGAGAAGGACGTCTATGGTTATGGTAAGATTTTACACAACTTTTCTATGTCCTCCTAACTCCAATGTTGCAGTATTTTACAGGTAGATGAGTACCAAAGCTCACTGAAAGTGGGGTGGTGATCTGGAAGAAGTTTCCAGGAATCCGTAAAGGACAGCCCTGGCAAACCCCACCCTGGCCCTAGAGATGTGATCCAGCTTGCAATGGTTGGTGAAAGTGTGCAATGAGGACCAAGTAGCTGCTTCAAGGATCAAGTTGGTGTCTAGTCCCTTAAGGAAGGCTCTAGAAGAGGCCATTGCTCTGGTGGAGTGGGCTTTAATATTGCCCTGTAAGGTTTTCCTATGGCATGAGTAACAGAAGGAAATGGCCCTAGAGATCCAGGCCGAAATGGTCCGTTTGGTCACTGCTTTCCCCAGGGCTATGGGGTAGAAGGAGACAAATTGTCAGATTTCGTAATTGTCTTGGTTTTATGTAGATAAAACCTAAGCTGTCTGTGGACAGCTAGGGAATGAAGTACTCTCCCACTATCGCCCTGCAGATTTGGGGAAAAAGGTGGGCAGATGTATGACCTGGTTCAGACACATGTCATTCACTACCTTAGGCATGAAGGACGGGTTAGTTCTGAGAGTAACCATGTCACGATGGAAGATCAGAAAAGGTGGTGTAGCCATCAGAGCTTGTAGCTCTGAGACCCTCCTGGCTGAGGTCAGAGCCACCAATAAAACAGTTTTCCATGTGCAAAATTTTAGGAAGGCGGTATTTGCTAGCTCAAAAGGAGCTAGGCTGAGTTTTTCTAGTACATAGTTAAGATCCCAGGGAGGAGGGGACGGTTTTCTGGGACGTCTCAGGTGAAGTACCCCTTTGAGGGAGAGTATGGCAGGAAGTCTGGATGCTAGGAGTGGATCCAGAGGGAGACAGGCAGAGATTGCAGACAAATGTACTTTTAAAGGAGTAGGCCAGGCCTGTCTGCAATATTTCATACAGACAAGACAGGATAAGATGGATGTCGCTTTCCAGCGGGTCAAACTGTCTTTTGAGACACCAAATGGAAAACCTTTTCCACACAGAGATAAGATTTTCTTGTGTTAGGTTTCCTGGCCTCCTGCAGGACACTGAGCATGTCCTTTTTGTACAGGTGTCTAAAGGGGATCAGAATCCTATCAACCATAGAGTAAGGTGTAGGGACTGCCACTGTGGATGTATCTGTGTTCCCTTGTGCTGCGTGAGGAGGTCCACTGAGGGGGTAACTTGTAGTGATTGCCCTTGGACAAATGAAGGAGAAGAGGGAAAGTACAGTTGTGTACACTTACCATAAATGTAGGGGTTCGAGTGTATTCACTGTTGCATTCATCACACTTGGGTTATCTGCTTGCAGTAGCCCTCAGTCGGCATGATTAACAAAGTCTTGGGTCCTGCATCGGTTGCTGTCTCATCTTCCATGACGTCAGGTAATCATGGGTATAAAGCATGCAGCTGACGCCATTACATCTGTTTTTCTTGCTCCAGATGTCAGTTGCCCCCATAATGGGAAGCAATTATATACATAAGGTTACACCTCCAAAAAAAAGCAAATACACCAAAAAGCTTTAAACATAGTAAGCAAGAATATAAGTATAGCCAATAGAAGTCAGGGGGGTTGGAGGGAGGGTAACTAGGACTGCAACAGTGAATACACTAACATCTACATTCATGGTAAGTGTACACAACTGTACTATGTTCTTCGTGTTTTACTGTTGCAGTCATCACATTTTGGTAGATTCCCAAAGCTAAGGATGGGAAGAGGACATCAGGAAATCCTTCTACGTGGCATACCATCACAAAAGGTTTCTCATCCAGAAAAAAGAGGTGTCATTGTTCCCCTCTACTCATCAGACCCATTACAGAGTACAACAGTCCTTTTGGTATGTACCTCACAAGACATCTACAACAACTGGAAAGGCCACAGAAATACCTCACAAAGAGGATTACCGGCCTCAAACAGATGCCCTATGCAGACCTTCTCAAAAAACTCCAGCTTTACACGGTCGCATATCGCCTACTCAGAGGTGATCTCTGCCTAACACACAAAGCTATGTCAAACCCAGAGCTGTTGGACATGCTCCACTTAAAGAAATCCCAATCCCTCCGAGCTACACGCTCTAGGGACCTAAACCTTGTCACCACAATAAACAGAACATGCCAGAGGGATAGATTCCTGTCCCAGAGACTTCCCATACTCTGGAATAAACTACCTATCTATATCAAACAAAGCTCCTCATTAGCACTCCAGAAAAATCTTGATGATTGGATGGGAAATAAGAAATTCACCCCGGAGATCACCTCTGTGGCTCTGCTCGACAGTGGCACAGGAAAATAATTTTCTTGGGTGGCAAAAGCCAGGGTACCTTTTTGACTGGGCTTGTATAGGCCCCAGGGCCGATAGCCTAGTACCTACCTATGAACCTATGAAATTAGATAGCATTAGGACCAGCTATAAGGCCCTGCAAGACTGCAGTGGCAAAGCCAGCTCTGGATTTAGAGAAAATTGGTAAATGGTAATGCTTGGTGAAGGTATGTACAAAACTCCAAGTAGCAGCTTCTAGGATGTCCCTGGTAGGGACACCTCTGAGAAAGGCTGTAGAGGTAGATGCAGCCTTGGTTGAATCTGGTCTAACCCCCTGTTGGGTAGGTTTCCCATGGTGCTTACAGCAGAAATAAATGCAATGGCCTATCCATTCAGAAATGTCTTGCTTTGAAATGGCCTTCCCCTCTGCCCCTGCAGCAAATGCAACCAGCGGTTGTTTAGATTTCCTGAGAGGTTTAGTCCTGTCCAAATAAAATCTAAGTTGCCTGTGCACATCTAAGGAGTGCAGTATTCACTCCTCTTTGTTCTGTGGATTAGAAAGGAAGGTTGGCAAATGATCTGATTAAGGGTCACACTGGATACCACCTTAGGCATGAAGGAGGGATTGGTCTTGAGGGATACCCTATCAGTATGAAAAATGAAAGGCTCCACTGCCATGAGGGCCTGTAATTCAGACACCCTTCTAGCTGAAGTGATGACTAAAAGGAAGGCCGTTTTCCAAGAAAGGAATTTCAACTCTGCATTTGCAGCTGGCTCAAAAGGAGGTAGAGTGAGTTTTTCCAATATAATGTTAAGGTCCCAGGCTGGAGTAGGGGTTTTCCTGGGTGGTCTTAAGTTCTTGGCCCCTCTGAGGAACTGCTTCAGCAGTGGATGAGAGAATAGGGGTGGTTCTGTGTTGTAATGCGCTGAAATGGCTGCGGCATGAATTTTGATGGAGAAAAAGGAAAGGCCCTTGTGCAGCATCTCAGTTAGGTATTGAAGAATCTGAGGTAAATTGGGTGTTGCTGTGTCCATCCCCTGAGCTTTGTTCCAGGAACAGAATCTTTTCCATTTTTCAGCATAGGATTTTCTAGTACTGGGCCTCCTGGCCTCCAGAATGACATACAGCACTTGCTTACTGAGGGATGGTAACGGAGAGATTAGGTAATTAGCCAGGCTGCCAGGGTCAGGATTTGAAGCTGTGGGTGCAGAATCTGGCCCTCCTGCTGGGACAGCAGGACAGGGGTCTGAGGCCGGTGCCATAGTGCCAGCAGTGACACACTATGCAAAAGGGGGTACCAGTGCTGGTGTGGCCAGTCTGGTGCAATCAGTATCGTCTTTGGCTTGTCCTGTTTGATCTTTAGTAGTACCTTGGAGAGGAGAGGCAGAGGGGGAAAGGCATAAACTGATAGGTTTTTCCAGGTGAAGGACAGGGCATCCACTTTCCAAGTTTGTTTGTGGGGAGTCCTTGTGCAGAATTTTGCCAATTAGTAGTTCTGGGGGAGGCAAACAGGTCTATATCTGGGGCTCCTCCATTTGTTTCTCAACATGTTGAATATCTTTGGTTCCTGTTTCCACTTGTGTGGGTTCATGAGATCTCTGCTTAGGTCGTCTGCCAGTGTGTTTAGCTTTCCTAGCAGGAATTGAGCCTGTAGGTTAACTTTGTAGCTCAAGTCTATGTTCCACAGAGCCATGGCTAGTCTGCAGAGAGGGTATGAGTGGGTTCCCCCCTGCTTGTTTATGTACCACATAACAGTGGTGTTGTCAGTCTTTACCAATAATTGTCCTGGAAAGATGTGGTCCTTGAAGGCTGTCAGAGCATTCTGTACAGCTAACATTTCTTTCTGATTGATGTGCAGGTGCATTTGACTTGGGTTCTACTTGCCCTGAATGCACTTCCCTGCTAAGTGAGCACCCTATACATAGTCTGATGTGTCTGTTGTTAGGGTTTGGGCGGCAGGGGATACAGTGAATGGCAGTCCATTGTTTTGGTGACAGGCGTCTGCGCACCAAATTAACTCTATCTGTAGACAAGGAATGATTGGAATCATTGCTTCTAGATCCTGAGAATGTTGACACCACAGGCCTTTAAGATGCCATAGTAGTTTCCTCATATGCAGTCTTGCATATGGAATTAGTAGAATGCAGGAGGCCATGAACCCCAGAGCTTGCAGTATTTTCCTTGCAGATAGCTGGGTCTTTGTGGCCAGTAGTTTGAAGTAGGCTGTCAAATGAACTTGTTTTTCTGGTGTGAGAAAAGCCATCTGGGAAGTTGTGTTCAAGCTTGCTCCAAAGAATACAATTTGTTGACAGGGTACAAGATATGATTTATTTTCGTTTATGGTGTACCCCAGAGAAGTTGGAAATTTCTGTACAAATGCAAGATGATTCAATAGTATGTCCTGGTTTTCTGCCTGAATTAGACAATCGTCCAGGTATGGATATATCTGGATATTTCTTAGCCTGCAAAATGCAATGACTGGAGCTAGGCACTTTGTGAATACCCTGGGCACAGTAGATAACCCAAAGGGCAGTGCAGAGAACTGATAGTGCATGTAGCCTGCTTTGAAGCGTAGATATCTTCTGCAGGATTCCCTTATTGGGATGTGCAGGTAAGCTTCCTTTAAACCCAGTGGTGCCAACCAGGCATCTCTGCGTAGCATAGGAAGCAGCTGGTAAAGAGTTAGCATCTTGAATTTTGGAATCACCAAAAATGTGTTTAGGATAGAGAGTTCCAGTATAGGATGCCAGGAGTTGCCTTTTCTGGGCACCAGGAAAAGTCTTGAGTAGAAACCTTGTCCCCATTCCTCTTCTGGAATAGGTTGAATAGCCCTGATGCTTAAGAGAGCGAGAATTGAGCCTCTGTTCACTGATTTGGGGGTAGGTCTGGCCAAACATTTGGGGTTGGTAAGGAGAGAAAGTGGAATCTGTATCCTTGGGAAACTATATTTAAAACCCATTTGCCCTGGGTAACAAGTTCCCAATTTTTTGCCTGCTGGGCAACCTTTCCCCTAAGGGAACAGTCAGTTGTGCAGAGCTTGGAAGACTTAAAGTTAAGTCATTGAGACAGTTTACCATAGGGGGTAGTCTTACCACTCCCTGCTTTGGACGTGGGAGCCCCCAACTGCGTAGCCCTTTAAGTACCTTGGGACTGAAGCCTAGGTTTGGACTGAGAAGGCCTGGAAGAGGCAGGAAAGGACCAATTTTTAGAGGGCCAATGCCTACTAAATCTGGGAGGCTGTACTTGCAGGAAATATTTAACAGTTTGTATAGATTTAGCTTATTCCTCCATCTTTTTAAGTAGTACTTCTGCTTTGTTGCCAAACAGGTGGTCTTGGTTTAAGGGAGCATCCAGCAATTTAGCTTTACATTATCTTGCAAAGATTGCTCCTTAAGCCAAGCATGCCTTTTAAGTACAGACCCAGTGACAGCAGCCCTGCAAGATGCCTCTAGTGAATCAAAACCACATTGCAAATTATGTTTTCCAACTTGTTCAGCAGAATGCATTAAATCCTGTAAATCTTTATTTTCAGCACAGTCAGGAATCAACATCATTTTCTGTTTAAGCAATCCAGTAATATGCTGCTGATACTTTATCACATGAAACTGGCAGTTTAAGGCCCTAATGGCCAAGGTTGCAGAAGTGTATACCTTCTTACCCCATCTATCCAGCGCCCTGGAATCTCTATCAAAGGGGGTAGGATTTTTGGCAGTAGTAGCCTTAATGCCCTTGGGTCCCTGTGAAATGGTCTCTGGATCTGCTGTAGGATTTTTAAAAAGGAACTTGTGAGAGTCAGAAACCCTGTAATATCGATCAGGTTTTCTGGGAACAGGAAGTAGAGAGTCAGGGGCCAAACTAGATTCCGAAAAGGCATCATCAACAATGTGCAGTACAGGGGGGATAGCTAAAGGCCTGTGTTGGGGCAGGAGTAAGAAATCCCTAAGGCTCTTTTTAGAGTCAGAGTAATCCTGGCTTTCCCAGCGAAAATGCTCCCTAAGAGTATGCAAGGTTTCACCAAAAGAGAAATCCTCTGGAGGGGAAGCAGAGGGAATAGAGACCTCTGCATCAGAATCCTCATAGGTAGATAAGGGTAAATCCTGGTCATCAGAGGAAAAGTACAGTTTTGTACCTACCATAAATGTAGATGTTCGAGTGTATACCATGCTGCAGTCATCACACTTGGGTTACCTGTCGTCAGGCGGTCCCACAGTCGGTCTGAATTCCAAAGTCTTGGTCTGGCGTCGGTTGCTGTCGCTTCTTCCCTGACGTTAGTGCGCCAGGGGTATATAAGAGGCATCCAATGCCATTTTCTTCAGTTTTTCTTGCCCCAGATGTCAGGTGCCCCCCCAAAAGATGGTCAGTAGATAGTACCAATAATAAAAGCTTAGCACAAACAAAACATCCCTCCAGCTATAAGCAAATACACCACAAAGGATGCATCAGATTTTAAGGTATTGAAAGGTTTGAGTTAGGTCAGAGGGGATGGAGGGAGGGTAACCTGGACTGCAGCAGGGTATACACTCGAACATCTACATTTATGGTAGGTACAAAACTGTACTATGTTCATCGTGTTACCCTGCTGCAGTCATCACACTTGGGTAGAATCCCAAAGCTAAGGATGGGAGGTGTAGTCAAACAGGGTTAGAGGAGGCTATAAGGCCCTGCAAAACTGCAGTGGCGAAGCCAGCTCTAGTCTTAGAGTAAAGTGGTAAGTGATAGTGTTTGGTGAAGGTGTGTACTGAACTCCAAGTTGCAGCTTCCAGAATATCCTTGTTTGGCACCCCCCTGAGGAAGGCTGTAGATGTAGCTGCTGCACTGGTGGAGTGGGGCCTTATGCTAGCAGGAACTGGTTTTCCATGATGGGTGAGCAAAAACGTATGCAATGTCTTATCCATTTGGAAATGGTCTGTTTTGAGATCGCCTTTCCTTGTGATGCTGTAGCATAGGATACAAAAAGTTAGTCAGATTTTCTGAAAGCCTTAGTTTTATCCAAGTAGTAACGTAGTTGCCTGTGAATGTCCAAGGAATGCAGGAGTCTTTCTCGTTTGTTCTGTGGATTTGGAAAGAAGGTGGGTAAAGTGGATGGTTTGATTTAGAGCCACACTGGATACCACCTTTGGCATAAAGGAGGGGTTAGTTCATAGGGAAACTCTGTCTTGATGAAAAATGAGGAAGGGCTCTACTGCCATTAGTGCCTGTAGCTCTGAGACTCTTCTGGCTGAAGTAATTGCTAGCAGCAGGGCAGTCTTCCATGATATAAACTTTAAGTCCACTGAGAAAGCTGGCTCAAAAGGTGGCAGGGTAAGTTTTTCCAGAACAAAATTTAGGTCCCAAGTTGGTGTTGCCGCTCTCCTGGGAGGCCTAATGTTTTTTGCCCCTCTGAGATACTGCCTTAGAAGTGGATGTGAAAATAAGGGAGGATCCGTGTTGTAGTGAGCTGAAATAGCTGAGGCATGGATTTTAATAGATGAAAAAGAAAGTCCTTTGTGTAACATCTCAGTTAAATATTGTAGAATCTGAGGCATGTCCGGCTGAAGGGTATTTTGGCCTTTAGCTTGGTTCCAGGCGCAAAATCTTTTCCATTTGTCTGAGTAGGTTTTCCTGGTGCTGGGCCTCCTGGCCTCTAGAATGACATCCATAACAGCTTGTGAAAGAGGGGCTGGCTGGTTGCTTAGGTGATGTGCCATGCAGCCAAATTTAAGGTTTTGAGCTGGCTGTGTAGAATCTGACTGCCTTGCTGTGTGAGTAGATGAGGAATTTGTGGTAAAATCCATGGTGGGCCCTGGGCCATGTTCCTTAGTAGTGGGTACCAGTGCTGGCGTGGCCAGTCCGGGGCAATGAGTATCATTCGAGGTCTCTCCATCCTGACTTTCAGCAGCACCTTTGTGAGAAGGGGCAATGGAGGAAAGGCATATACTGTCAGCATTTTCCATCTGAAAGAGTGCGCCCACTTTCCAAGCTTGATGGTGAAATGTCCTTGTGCAAAATTTTGAAAGCTGATGGTTTTGGGGGTTGGCAAAAAGGTCTATGTCTGGGCACCCCCATTTTTGAGTTATCATTGCAAATACTTGTGGATCCAGTTTCCACTCGTGGGGATCCATGATGTTTCTGCTTAGGTAATCTGCCAATGTGTTCTTTTTTCCTGGCAGGAATTGGGCTTGTAATTGAACTTGGTAAGCCAGTGCTGTGTTCCACAAGGTCATTGCTAGCCTGCATAGAGGGTAGGAGTCTGTACCCCCTTGTTTATGTACCACATTACTGTGGTGTTGTCTGTCCTTATTATAAGCTGTCCTGGATGTAAGAGGTCCTTGAAGGCTGACAGAGCATTCTGTACAGCTAGCATTTCTTTTTGATTGATGTGCAGATTCCTTTGATCTGCAGTCCATATGCCTTGAACGCACCGTCCAGCCATGTGTGCCCCCCAGGCATAGTCCGATGCATCTGTTGTCATAGTTTGCCTGGCTGGGGGTAAGGTGAAAGGCTGACCCTTGTTGAGGTGACATGCCTGTGACCACCATAGAAACTCCTGTTGAAGGCAGGGAATGAGAGGTATTGTTTCCAAGCTGTGGCTGTGTTGAGTCCATACGCTTTTCAGGTACCACTGTAATTTCCTCATATGCAGTTTTGCAAATGGTATTAGTAGTATACAAGATGCCATGAAGCCCAAGGCCTGCAGAATTTTTCTTGCAGGGAGTTGGGTCTTTGTTGCCATTATTCTGAAGTATTGAGTTAGTTGTTGTTTGTCTGGAGTCAGATAAGCCATCTGGGCCGTTGTATTCAAGCTGGCACCCAGGAATATTATATTTTGTGAGGGCACCAGTTTTGATTTCTTTTCGTTTACTGTGTACCCTAGGCAACTTAGAAGGTGTTTTACAAAAGTCAGATGTTGTAAGAGAATGTCCTTGCTTTCTGCTTGGATGAGGCAGTCATCCAGGTATGGGTATATTTGAATTCCTCTTTGTCTGCAGTATGCAATTACTGGTGCCAGGCATTTTGTGAAGATCCTGGATGCAGTAGATAAGCCAAAGGGCAGTGCAGAGAATTGGTAATGGGTTGAACCTGCAATGAAACGGAGGTATCTTCTGCAATTTTGTCTGATAGGGACATGCAGGTATGCCTCCTTGAGGTCCAACGTTACTAGCCAAGCTTTCTTGCCCAACATGGGAAGAAGCTGCTGTAGTGTTAGCATCTTGAATTTGGGTACTTGCAAGAAGGTGTTTAGAATTGAAAGGTCCAGAATGGGTCTCCAAGCATTGTCCTTTCTGGGGACTAGAAAGGGCCTTGAGTAAAATTCTTGGCCTTGCTCCTGTGTAGGTACCATTTGAATGGCTCTCATGTCCATGAGAGCTGTAATTTGTTATTGTGCCTCTGCCCATTGATTTTGTGGCAAGTTTGGCATTCCTTTTATCCTTGGCAACGTGTGGAAATGGAATCTGTATCCTTGTGAGATAATGTCTAGGACCCATTTGTCCTTTGTGACGATGCGCCAGTTGTCTATAAAAAATGCTAATTTTCCTCTCAAGGGAGCTGCCAAGAGATTTTTGCTTGGCAGTTTGAGGTTTAAGTCATTGTGTTTGTCTTCTAGTAGTTTGGGACCTGTCTTCTCTTCCCTTCTGTGTTGCAGTGCCCCATTGGCGAGGTTTGTAAGGGATTTGTGCTTGTCCTCTGCCCCTTGGGCATCTGTATTTACCCCTCTGTGGTCTGTAAGAAGCTGGAAAGGACCAATTTTTTGCTGGCCAATTTCTGCTGAAGCGTGTGGGTTGTACCTGTAAGAAATCTTTGACCGTCTGCATATATTTTGCCTTATCCTCCATTTTCTTAGGTTCATAGGTTCATACTAGGCTATCTGCCCTAGGGCATTTATAAGCCTAGCCAGAATGTGTTTGGCTTTGGCCACCCATTTTAAATTTATTTTGCTATGCCCTTTTTCGAGGTTAGTATACTGTGCCTCTGTCTAACAGTGACACAGAAGTGATACCAGGGGTAAACCTATGATCTCCCATCCACTCATCAAGATTCCTCTTGAAGAGAGTCAATGAGGGACTCTGCCTAACCTGGACTGGGATTTTATTCCAGAGTGAAGGGAGCCTCTGGGTTATGAATCTGTCCCTACAGCATGTCCTATTTATTTCAGTGCTGAGGTTCAAGTCTCTCGAGTGTATAGCTCGATGGGATTTGGATTTTCTGAGGTGCAGCATGTCCATTAATTCCGGGTTGGACATGGCTTTATACGTCAGGCACAGATCGCCTCTGAACAGGCGGTATGCCACTGAGTAGAGCTGGAGTTTCTTTAATCGGGCAGCATATGGCATCTGTTTGAGCCCTTTGATCCTCTTGGTGAGGTACTTTTGGGGTCTTTCCATTTGCTGCAGGTGTCTGGTAAGGTACATCCCAAAAGGGGCATTGTACTCAATTATGGGCCTGATGAGGGATGAGTAAAGAGGCACGATGACCTCCACTGATCTAGATGTGAATCCCTTCATGATTAGGTGGGCTATATAAAATGTTTTTCTAACCACTTTGGCCACGTGGTTGTCAAATGAGAGATTGCTATCAACTTGGGTCCCCAGGTCCCTAATTACTTCTTCTGTACTTAATGGATTACAACCTATGTGGTAATTTGTGGGCACTTTGTTTTTGCAAAAGGGGATGACTATAAACTTTTTGGCATTTAGCTTGAGGGCATGGCTCTGGCACCAGTTGTCTGTTTCTATGAGGCCCTTTTGGAGGATGCTTGTGTCGGCTGGAGAGTCGATTATGGCGCCCAGTTTGCAGTCATCTGCGAACTTGGTCAGCCACAGTCCTTCCGTGTTGGCCTGTACCTCTGAGAAATATATACCGAACAAGAAAGGTCCCAGGACTGAGCCTTGTGGGACACCACTTGTAACTGGTTTGGAGTCTGACATGGCTCCAGTAATTCTAACCATGTGGGTTCTGTCCTTGAGCCAGTTTGCAATCCATCTAGTGACATAGGGGTTTATATTTAAGCTGGTGAGCTTATCTATAATGCCCGAGTGGGGTATTGTATCAAAGGCTTTTGCGAGGTCCAGGTAGGCTGTGTGGACCACCTTCCCTGCCAATGGCCTTGGTGACTGTTTCAAAGAAATCAACCAGGTTTAAGAGGCAGGATCTGCCCTTAACAAAGCCGAACTGGGTAGGATCCAGTGTCTGTAGGTCCCCAATATCTTTATTTATGAGGTCCATGATGATCCTTTCCATAGCTTTGCAGACCAAGCTAGTCAGGCTTATGGGGCGATAGTTTCCAGGATCCGTTGAGGCACCACCTTTATGGAGAGGAACCACTGTTGCTGTACGCCACTCTTTGGGCACATATCCTGTAGTAAGGCTAAGATTGAACAGTAGTTTTATGTTTGGGTTTAGCTCTTCTTGGAGTTCATGTAGGATGCAGCCCGGGACACCGTCTGGTCCCACTGATGCTGTGTTTTTTTGCTTTGGAGAGGGCGGCTCTTACCTGAGCATCTGAGATGTCATTGGGGCAAGCAGTCTGCTGGGATAGATATTTGCCCTTTTGGGGGGGGGGGTTGCGCTGAACCTGTCAGCTAGGATGTTGGCAATGTCTGTGGGTTCAGTGTATTTTTTGTCATTTTGGACTAATTCTGAGCATATCTGGGAATTACCACCCAGGTTCCTAACATAACTAAAGAAAGCCTTGTGATTATCCTTATGTCCTGTGCAATTTTCTCTCTCGAAGCTGGCCTTAGACAATTTTATGAGTGCCCGTAGTTTTTTGCTAATACTGATCAGTGATGCCTTCCCTTTTTGGGATTTTGCTCTATCATTTAGTAGCTTCTTCCTTCTATTGTATAGTTTGTTTATGGCTGGGGTCCACCAGACAGGACGTCTGCCTTTGGAGGATTGGGTCTTGGTTTTATTTGGGATCGCATGATCCATGCATTCCTGAAGGTGTTCATAGAATGCGTTTATAAAGGATTCTGGTCTGGGCGTATTTTCCACAGGCCCGGGCTTTGAAGGATTCCACCTCAGTTTTGAGGAGTGTGAAATTTGCTTTAGAGAAGTTTTTCACTGTGGTTTTCTGGGCAGGGGGTGGGGTCGGGATGTGACTATCCAGTGAGATTAGTTTATGGTTTGATCTTACCAGTGAGGGATACACTTCTGGTCTGGAGCATAGAGTCCCCATGTTGGTGATGATCAGGTCCAGTATGTTTTCCCCTCTTGTGAGAGTGGTAACAAGTTGTTCCATAGCATTTGGGTTTATAAATTCTAGGAACCTTTGGGCTAGGGTGTTGGAGCTAGAGTAATGCTCCCAGTCTATGTTTGGGTAGTTGAAGTCGCCCAATATAATGGTGTTTGGAGAGACCTTCATATTTTCCAGTGTTCTCAGGAAGGCCGAGTGGGGTTCCTGGGTTTGGAAGGGTGGTCTGTAGCAGGCTATAAACTGGAAGGCAGTTTTACCCACTGTTAGTTGCACATGGATAGTCTCTGATGCTTCGTGCTTTGCCACCAACCTGGAGGTGTGGATATCTTTGATGAATATTGATACTCCCCCTCCTTTTGTGGTTCGGTCCAAGTTTTGGGGCCGAAAAGCATGGTATGAGGTATAACCTGGTAGTGCTGGGGTGCTCTCGGGAGCCCTGAACCAGGTTTCTGTTACTGCACAGATATCGATGTTCTCCATGCTAAGGAGGGTTTCGAGTGCATGCATCTTGAGGTTTAGACTTCTGGCGTTGAGTAGCATTACTCTCAGTTTCTTATCCCTTGTGATACCTATGGATGTGGGTTTGTCTTTTGAGCCTTGCCTAAAAAAGGCACTATGGGGGTAGAAAGAGCCTTTGCCAATATCCGAAAGCCCAGGGGTGACAGGTGCAAGAAGTCTCTAGGGAAGCATCGTGGCATGTCGAGCATATCATCCCAAGCTGACAGGCATTGGATCCCCTTTGAAGGACACCAGTACTTAAGCCAATTGTTGAAATTGATCATCTTGTCTTCATATTGTGGCATCATTCTTGGTGAGGGTAAGATGCTACTCAAGGTCAGGGTCATACCGGCCTGGGCTACATGCTCAGAGAGCTCCTTTATGTCTCTCTTCATGTAGTCCAAGGAGGTACGTCTCAGGTCATTCACACCAGCATGGACAATGACCGAGTCATATTTGTACTTGCCTTGGAGTGACCTGAGTGCTTGTGTTATGTGGCGGATCCTAGCGCCCGACAGGCTGCTCACCGTGACCCTCTCCTTGTTCAGCCTGGTGAGCGGGACGTCAGTGTGCCTGACGATAGAGTCACCTATTACAAGTGTATCAGGTGTGTTGTTTAGTCTTAAGGGCTGTGACTGTTCGGCACAGTGGCTTTGTGAGATATGTGTTGCACGTGTTTTGTTTTGGGGTAGCGGTTGCTTGGGTGTCTGCTGCTTAGGCAGATCTTTATTTAGAGCCTCCGAGTATGTTTTTGTGTGATTATGTGTTTGGTTTGCTGTCGTGGTAGGTCTATGTGAGACTGGAATTGTAGTGAGTGTGGTTTCCTTCTCCTCCTGACTGGTTATGCCAGTACTGAGTTGAGAGAGCTTAGCCTCCAGTTTGGCTATATGGTTGCATCGCTCACATGTGTTGGAATTTGTTGGGAGGAGGAGAGGGTTGTCTGTGTACATGAGGCAGTTGTAACATTGCCTCAAGATTCCCAGATTCACCAGCTGGACCGGAGAGGAGATTGACAACTGACCTTTGGACATGCTAGAATAATATTGGGAATTCCTTAATAATCGAAAACAAGGGCCAGTGGGGAGTGAGGGTGTAGTGCTTTTAATTTTTAGTGCTGACTTATATAATTGCTTTAGCGAGCAAGTGCCAGGTAATTTAAGTGCAATGTGTTACAGGTAACTTAAATGCAAAAACGACAAACAGTAACTTTCTTTCAAGTGAAACAAGGAAATAAGTACAGTAAGCAATGCAGATATCACTAGTGATCCACAGAAGCTGAGAAGCCGTATTAGGTGGAATTAGCTGCCCAGGAAATAACAAGCAAACAAACAACAAGCATATAAACAAAGCTAGATTCAGCAGGCCTGGATCTAGTCTATGCTACAGCAAACAAGGTGTACCAATTTCAGTAAGATACAGTTCAAATATTCAGGCACTATAAACCTTTAACCAGAAATTCCCAGCTCAGAAGGGCAGAGTCCAGCCTCTTCTCCCATAAGAGTGCAGACCACGAACCTTCTTAAATGTAAAATAACTGGCCTGAAGCCCAAGTGCTTAAACCAGAACTAATACACTTTAAGGATAACAGACACTGGGCTCTCAATCAGCAGTTCCCAACTTAGAAGGATGAAAGCTACCTGTCCTGCCACCACAGTGCATGCCACAAACCTTCCTAATGTAAAACAACTGGTCTGAAGCCCAAGTGCTTAATCCAAAAGACTTAGAATGATAGCTACAGTTTAATCAAGTTACTACCAAGCAGTAATAAATACAATTGAATACTTTAGAAAATGCCTGGATTACTGCTCAAGTTACACAAACAAAGCAAGATCCAGCAGGCCCGAATCCAGTCTATGCCACAGCAAACAAGGCGCACCAACTTCAGTAAGAAGCAGTTCAGATATGCATGCACTATAAGCCTTTAACCAGAAATTCCCAGCTCAGAAGGGCAGAGTCCAGCCTCTCCTCCCACAAGAGTGGGTTCTTTAAAACCTCTTCTGCTTTAACCCCAAATAAGACATCCTGCTGTAAGGGTGCATCTAGTAACTTTGCTTTAACATGATCAGGCAGAGTTTGTTCCTTTAACCAAGCATGCCTACGTATAACAGACCCAGTAACAGCTGTTCTAAAGGAAGCTTCCAAGGAATCAAATCCACATTGTAAAGTATGTTTGCCCACCTGTTCAGCTGCATGCAACAGATCCTGCATTTCTTTGAATTCAGACTGTTGAGGGTGCGTGCTCATCTTTTGTTTTATTTGAGACATTAGGAATTGCTGGTATTTCAGCATGTGAAATTGACAATTTAGTGCTCTCATAGCTAGAGTAGCTGAGGTGTAAACCTTCTTCCCCCACCTATCTAGTGCTCTGGAGTCCCTTTCAGAGAGTACAGGATTTTTAGCCATAGAAGCCTTAGCCCCTTTGGGACCCTGGGAGATGGTCTCTGGGTCAGCAACAGGGCTTTTGTAAAGGAATTTGTGCGAGTCAGGCACTCTATAATATCTATCTGGTTTGGCTGGAGCAGGAGGCAGAGAATCTGGATTTAGACTAGATTCTAAGTAAACATCATCCACAATGTCTAAAACTGGAGGGATAGCAAGTGGTCTGTGCTGGGGGAGTAAAAGAAACTTCATGGTATGCAAGGTTTCCCCAAAGGAATAGTCTTCAGGGGGAGAAGCTGAGGGAATGGAATCTTCAGCACCAGAATCTTCATAAGGGGGAAAGGAGTAATCCTGTTCCTCAGAGGAGCCTGAGGAAATAGCCACTTGATCAGAGGAGGCATAATCCTCCTCTTGTCTAGGCCTTTTTTTCTGGGGGGGGGGGGTGTTGGGAACCACTGATTAAAGAAATCAAATCTTCAGCCATTTTAAGCATCTGTTTCTTAGGCATAGGGCCTTGAACTGGAGACTGATGTGCAGTCTTTTTTGGTTTTAGAGGAGTCTTAAGCTTAGCATAAGATTTTATGGTGACAGCAGTCAGTCTGAAGACACCTTCTGAAACCAAAGGTGTTTCCGCAGCACCGGCTTCTCCTTCTGCAATATTGTCAGTAGGGCCTAAAGAAAATGGCTGCGTTGGCCTAGAACTCTCTGCTTGAGAATCTGAAGTGGTCTGGGGTTCCAATTCTGCGGTCGTCAGGGGCTGCGTAGGCGCCTCACTGAAAACCGGAGAACCAGCGACCAGCCCAGCCGAGGCCTCGGAGTCTGGCTTGGATCTAGGCTGCCTGTCTTTATCTTTGCGTTTTTTATGCACGCCGGTTGTCAGTTGCTCCAACGGCATAGTGTAATTAAATTTCCTACCGAAGTAGTGTTGTGCGAAATCAAAGCGTCGCTTTATAGTTCGCTTATTGAACCTAGCACAAAACCGACAACCAGTGACATCGTGGTCTGGGCCTGGGCAAGGTATACAATAAGAATGAAAGTCCTTATGAGGTATTTGCTTCCCACAAGAAATGCAATTGTTAACTTTTTCTGACATCGGACTGAGGCAAGAAAAGGTTCCCCAACGGGGTACTTCGCTTTGAAGACTTCGGACTGAAATTCGATTCGAAAATCTCAGGTGCCGGCCGACCGGCACTTGCGAACTGCTTCTGCTTCGGGCACCGCACGGCAAGAAAGACTGAAAAAAATGGCGTTGGATGCCTCTTGTATACCCCTGGCGCACTGACGTCAGGAAAGAAGCGACAGCAACCGACGCTGGACCAAGACTTTGGAATTCAGTCCGACTGCGGGACTGCCTGATGACAGGATAACCCAAGTGTGATGCCTGCAGCAGGGTAACATGATGAACATCAGAAATTTCACAATCCTGATAAGAAGAATCATAAGCAAACTCATCCTAGGTCTCTTAGGGGGGGAAGGTTGGCTTCCCCTGATTAAAGTATAAGGTCTTCAGCCATTCTTATTTGTTTTTTAGGCATAGAGGCCTGATCATGCATTCTGGGTGTCAGTTTTCTAGGCATGGATCGAGTTTTAGGGCTTGAAGAAGAAGATTGCGTCAGTTTAATATGCAAGTCAGTAGGCCTGAATACACCCTCAGAAGCCGGTGCCTACACAGCGGCTCCGGACCCGTCCAAGGTAGAGACATCCGCAGGTTCCGCAGCTGAAGCATCTTGCGGCATACCCGACTCCGAATGGGTCTCAGTAGAGACCTGCAAACCTGAAGTAGCAGTTATCAGGGGCTGCGAAAGCACCTCACTGAGTAACGGCGAACTGGCAACTAGCTTGGAGAAGCATCGTCGGCAGCTTTGGACCTATGCGGTCTGTCTCTGTCTTTATCTTTGCGTTTTTTCGGAATGTCGGTAGTCGGGTGGCTTACCGAAGCCATATCTGGATAATTGTACAGAGTACCAAAATATTTAGAAGTGTAAATAAATCGACGACGAATAGTTAGTTGTTTAAATTAAGACACAAAACCGACAGTGAGGTACGTCGTGGTGAGGGCCTAGGCAAGGAATGCAGTATGAACGAAAAACTTTATGAGGTATTTGGTTCCCACAAGAAATACAATTATTGACTTTTACTGACATCGGTTTAGAGCAAGAAAAAGTTTCCCCAACGGGGTACTTAGCTTAGTTGAAGACTTTGGTTCTGAAACTTGAAAATGTAAATTTCAGGAGTCGGCCGACTGGCACTTGCGAACTGCTTCTGCTTTGGGCACCACACAGCAAGAAAGACTGATGTAGTGGCGTCGGCTGCATGCTTTATACCCCTGACTACCTGACATCATGGAAGATGAGACAGCAACCGACGCAGGACCCAAGACTTTGTTAATCAGGCCGTCTGAGGGCTACTGCAAGCAGATAACCCAAATGTGATGACTGCAACAGTGAAACACGAACAACATCCAGTGTTTTCTTGGCCAGTAAGGAGTCACCAGCACGATTTTTGGTGAGTCCTGCTGAATTTTCAGCAGCACCTTTTGAATCAAGTGGAAGACATACAGAAATTTCCCCTTCCAGGACATTGAGAAGGCATCTGTTGCCAGTGCCTTGGGGTCAGGTTTCCTGGTGCAGAAACCAGGAAGTTGTCTATTGATGGAGGAGGCAAACAGGTCTACTTCAGGTGTACCCCATCGGTGGACCAGATCCAGGAAAACATCTCTGTGAAGCATCCATTCATGGTTGTTGGAGATGGTCCTGCTTAGACAATCTGCCTGGGAGTTGTGTAGGGAGGGCATGTAGGCTGCCTGTAGGGTAATCCCCTGTGAGGTGGCCAGTTCCCACACCCACAGATCTGGTCTGCATAGAAGGTAGGATTTGGTCCCTCCCAGTTTGAGATACCACAGTACTGTGGTGTTGTCCGTGAAAATCTTGAGAGGGTCGTGCTTTAGAGGTAGGGTTGGATGGCTTGTAGAGCATGGAGAATTGCCCTCACCTCTCTAATATTTATGTGCTGTAGTTTGTGCGCGTCTGGCCATAAACCTTGCACTTGTCTTTGTCCTAGTATTGCTTCCCATCTCTAATCTGAAGCGTCTGTATTCATGATCTGGGTGGGTGTGGGTGGTTGGAGAGGGAAGCCTGGGTTCTTGGCCACCTGAGCTATCCACCACTGAATTTCCTGTTTCAAGCAGGGAAGAAGGGAGACCCTGAATTCCAGGGGATAGGAGTGCTGAGTCCAGACTGACCGAAGATACCACTGCAGTTTCCTCATGTGCAGTCTTGCTAAGGGCAGCATGGGTATGGTGGCTTCCATGTAACCCAGATGTCTTAGAAATTGTCTTGCTGACAGTTCTGATCTTTGAAGGACAAAGAGTAGGTGGTCTGTCAAGGACACCACCTTGTCGGGTGGCAGGAAGGCCTTCTTCAGGTCTGTCCGAATTCTGCACCCCAAAAAAACAATGTCCTGTGTGAGCTCCAGGTGAGATTTCAGGAAATTTGAAATCCTAGAGACTACAAGAGTGACAGAAGAACCTGAGTGTGAAAAAGGAGGATCTTCTGATTGTCTGAATTAGCAGGTCATCTAGGTAAGGAAATGTTTAGATACCCTTTGTCCTGCAGTAAAAGATGACTGGAGACATTTTGTGAATATCCTGGATGCAGTGGAAAGCCCAAAGGACAAGGCACAGAACTGTAAATGGGATGAGCCTGCCAAAAGCCTCCGGTATTTCCTGAAAGTGGGCTTTATTGGGATGTGCAGATAAGCATCATTTATGTCCAGTGATCCAGGTCATAAAGTAGCCGTTCTGGATGATGGAAAGAACCAATTTGTCTGAGGTAATGTGGGACCATACAAGGACACAGTGAGAGAGATGGGCAGACAGGGGTAGGGATGTGGGAGGGGTGGGAAGTGAGGTTGGCAGGTAGTCAGATACTACCTGCCTTATCTTGAAAGGGAGGCCTTTGGCTGGAGGATGTGGAAGATCTAGCCCGAGGGGGCTGTTTTCTAGGAGGTCTCCTGGGCCTGGAAGATGGCATAGGCCAAGAAGGTTTTCTGATGAATTGAGTTTTGGCAGGGTAGTTACTACCGAATTTATGGATGGGCAAGACTAGCAGGTGTTTGAGGTCCTGCAATTCTTTGCCTTTTTGCTGCAGGGACTTGAAGAGGTCAGCCACTTTGCTGCCAAACAGGGCAGAGTGATCTAAAGGGGCATCAATAAGTTTAACCCTGAAGTCATCAGGGAGGGGCTGAAGGCGTAACCAAGAGTATCTCCTTAAAGCAGAAGCTGATGCAGCTGAACTAGCTGAGGCTTCAGCTACATCATAACTGCATCTTACGGAGTGTCTATTCACCTGAGAGGCGAGGGCTAGCAGGGAGGACAGAGAAGCTTTCGCTGCAGAGTCTGGGATGTCAACCAAATCCTTAATGGCTTTGTCCAGTAGGGCTAAGGAGTACTTGGTCATACGAGTCTGGTAGTTTGCGGCCCTAAAGGACAGAGTGGCTGAAGTGTAGATTTTCTTCCAGAGACATTCCATTGTCTTGCTGTCCTTGTCAGCTGGAAGAATGGTCATAGTTGGGAGGAGTTTGGAAGCCCTATCAGTGGAAATAGAGATAATGGCTGGGTCAGCTGGAGGGCACTTAACTCATTACTGCCGGGTGTGCCTTCAAGAGTTTCTGCAGTTACCTCCTACTGTGCCTCTAGGCATCAAATATTGCTTGCTCATATTTGCATTAATAGTACTAAGTATTTTTTAAACTTTTTAGTTTGCATTTTTCGATCTTTTGAGCTTTTCGACTACTGTTTGTGCCTATATTACTGTTTTATTACCTTATTTTCCTGTTTTTGTGAGCTTATATTGTTGATTGCACTTGTGGGCTAAAGTATTGCTTAAAAGTAACAAACAGGCTAATACACTCAAGTGTACCAGCCTTTGATAACAATTTAGTCGAAAACAAAGCATTTACTGCATTTTTTTCTGTCTGTTTGCAAAAACAAAAAAACAAAAATATTTCTCCTTTCCTAAACTTTCCTAGCTAGTTGTTCCAGTGATCAGATTTTGCTGATCCCTGGGCTTTGTATTTGGTTTCTGTGTTCCTCCATTTTCTTGTGTGGCCAGAGGTAGTTTCTTTACTCACCAGTGGGAGTGGGGAGTACTGAGCTGCTTGTTTGTCCTCAGAGGAGTGGTTAGAAGCAGCAACTAGTAATTCGTCGGCCATTTTGGGTCATTTCCTGTTTTTTCCAGCCCCCTGCTATAAAGCACGCTTTGGCAGGCTTTTCTGGCATTAGAGAACTAGGCATAGCTCCTCGTGGTCCCCTGCAGCATTCCTAAGCCAGCAGAGAGCAGAAAAAGCAACTTTCTTGATCATAAGTATTTTTTAAACTTTTTAGTTTGCATTTTTCGATCTTTTGAGCTTTTCGACTACTGTTTGTGCCTATATTACTGTTTTATTACCTTATTTTCCTGTTTTTGTGAGCTTATATTGTTGATTGCACTTGTGGGCTAAAGTATTGCTTAAAAGTAACAAACAGGCTAATACACTCAAGTGTACCAGCCTTTGATAGCAATTTAGTCGAAAACAAAGCATTTACTGCATTTTTTTCTGTCTGTTTGCAAAAAAAACAAAAAATATTTCTCCTTTCCTAAACTTTCCTAGCTAGTTGTTCCAGTGATCAGATTTTGCTGATCCCTGGGCTTTGTATTTGGTTTCTGTGTTCCTCCATTTTCTTGTGTGGCCAGAGGTAGTTTCTTTACTCACCAGTGGGAGTGGGGAGTACTGAGCTGCTTGTTTGTCCTCAGAGGAGTGGTTAGAAGCAGCAACTAGTAATTCGTCGGCCATTTTGGGTCATTTCCTGTTTTTTCCAGCCCCCTGCTATAAAGCACGCTTTAGCGCGGAGCTGCTACCGTTGCACACTAGGGCAGCGCCGGTTAATCAGATTTAAACTATTAGGGCTACCTAAAGTCCACTCTTCAAATTTTCCCTTAAAACTACCTTCCTCAAAGTATACTACTGTCCTGTTTAGTGTATCCTACAACTATAAATTATCTCTACTTGACTCCCAAGTAGACTATTCTCTATCTGTATAGCGAAGCACTTGCTCCTACAGTACTTATCACCTCGATACAGCACTCTTGTTATAGAAAGTACCCCAAAAAAGCAAACCCCATTTCTCGGTCACCCACATCCCCCAGAACCTTTTCTTAAGTTTTCTGTCTATTCCTTCTAGCATGTCGAGGATCAGTTGCTAATGTCCTCTCCTGCTCAGCTGGTGAACCTGGGAATATTGAGGCAATGTTACAATTGCCTCATGTACACAGACAACCCTCTCCTCCTCCCACAAAACACAAACACATGCGAGATGCAACTATACGGCCAAACTGGAGGCTGAGCTCTCTCAACATAGGACTGGCATGACCAGACAGGAGGAGAAGGTAACCACACACACTATCGACCCAGTCTCACATAATACCATCACAACCTCAAATCATACACATAAACACACAAAGACATACTCGGAGGCTCTGATCAAAAATCTACCAAAACAGCAGAGGCCACCAAAGCAGACACCCAAACAACTACCACCTCAGAACACAACACCTGCAACACATAGACCACACAGTCAGAGTGTCAAGCAGTCACAGCCCTTAAGGCCAAACACAATGCCAGACACACTAGTCATTGGTGACTCCATAGTCAGACACACTGACGTCCCGCTCACCAGACTGAGTAAGGAGAGGGTCACAGTAAGCTGTCGGGTGCTAGAATCCGCCACATAACGCATGCACTCAGGTCTCTCAACAGCAGGTACAAGTACGACTCAATCATTGTCCACGCTGGTGTTAACGACCTGAGACGTACCTCCTTGGACTACATGAAAAGAGACAAAGAGGAGCTCTCTGATTATGTAGCCCAAGCAGGTATGACCCTGACCTTGAGCAGTATCCTACCTTCACCAAGAATGATGCCACAATACAGAGATAAGATGATCAGCTTTAACAATTGGCTTAAACTCTGGTGTCATTCAAAGGGGATCCAATGTCTGTCTGCCTGGGATGACATGCTGGACAAGCCACGCTGCTTCGCAAGGGATGGCTTGCACTTGTCACCCCTGGGATTCCGGATTTTGGCAAAGGCTCTTGCCACCCCCATAGTGCCTTTTTTAGGCAAGGCTCAAATTCTAAACCTACCACCCTAGAACAAAACAAAGAAAAAAACTAAGGGTAATGCTGCTCAATGCCAGAAGTCTCAACCTCAAGATGCACGCACTCGAGGCCCTTCTCAGTATGGAGAACATCGATGTCTGTGCTGTGACAGAAACCTGGTTCAAGGCTCCTGATAGCACCCCAGCACTATCAGGTTTTACCTCATATCATGCTCCGCCCCAAAACCTGGACAATACCAAGAAAGGAGGAGGGGTATCCATATTCATCAAGGACACCCACACCTCAAGATTGGTGGCATCGCACGATGCATCGGAAACCATCCAGGTGCAATTAACCATAGGCAAGACTGCTCTGCAATTTGTAGCATGTTACAGGCCCCCTCGCAAACTAAGGAACCTCATACAGCCTTCCTGAAAACACTGGAGGGGATAAATGTATCTCCGAACACCATCATACTAGGTGACTTCAACTACCCTAATATAGACTGGGAACACTACTCAAGCCCAAACACTCTAGCCCAAAAGTTCCTGGAATTCATAAACTCAAATGCCATGGAACAACTAGTCACCATCCCCACAAGAGGAGAAAACATACTTGATCTCATCATCACGAACATGGGAGCACAATGTTCAACGCCGGAAGTATACCCCTCACTGGTGAGATCTGATCACAAACTAATCTCGCTGGAGGTCCTCATCCCGCCCATACCCGAAATGAAAAAGACCACAGTAAAGAACTTCAAAGCAGACTTCACACTTCTAAAGACTAGTGTGGTCTCCTTTAAGGCCCCTGAGCCGGCGGTTAACATTACTCAAACCGCTGAATCACTTACAAATGCCTTCTACCAGCACCTGCAGGGCTGCATGGATCAGGCAATCCCAAGCAAAACAAAGACTCTTTGTACCAAAGGCAAGCGTCCAGTCTGGTGGACCCCAGCCATAAACAAACTCTACAACAAAAGGAGAAAGCTACTACAAGATAGAGCAAAATCCTTAAAAGGTAAGACACCGCTGATCACTATAAGTAAAAAGCTAAGAGCTCTCATAAAATCATCCAAAGCTAATTTTGAGAAAAAATAGCTAAGGACTCTAAAGACAACCATAAGGCATTCTTTAGCTATGTCAGAAACCTAGGAGGAAACTCCCAGATATGCTCAGAATTAGTTTAAAATGATGTGAAGATTACTGATCCTACAGACATTGCCAACATACTGGCTGAAAGGTTCAGTGCAAACTTCTCCCTCCCCTAAAGGAGAGATATCTATACCAAATTATTGTAGCCCCCCAAACATCTCTAACGCCCAGGTGAGAATTGCTCTCTCCAAGGCAAAGAACACAGCATCCATGGGACCTGATGGTGTCCCCGGCTGTGTGCTCCATTGAACTCAACGAGGAATTAAACCCATAGTTAGGACAGCTGTTTAATCTTAGTCTCACCTCCGGATACGCACTCCAGGAGTGGCGCACAGCGACTGTGGTCCCACTCCACAAAGGCGGTGCCTCCACCGACCCTGGAAATTACCGTCCCATTAGCTTGACAAGCCTTATCTGCAAAGCCATGGAGAGGATCATAATGGATCTCATAAATAAAGACATAGGGAACTTGCAGACTTTGGATCCAACCCAGTTTGGCTTTGTCAAAGGCAGATCATGCCTTCTAAACTTGGTTGACTTTTTGAAACAGTCACCAAGGCCATTGACGAGGAAAGGCAGTCCATACAGCCTACCTAGACCTGGCGAAGGCTTTTGATACAATACCTCACTCGGGTATCATTGAAAACTCATCAACTTAAATGTAAACCCATACATTACAAGATGGGTTGCAAACTGGCTGAGTGACAGAACCCACAGGGTCAGAGTTGCTGGCGCCATGTCAGACTCAAAGCCTGTCACAAGTGGTGTCCCACAGGGCTCAGTCCTGGGCCCACTCTTGTTTGGCATGTACTTTTCTGAAGTACAAGCAAACACAGGAGGGTTATGGCTGACAAAGTTTGCAGATGACTGCAAACTGGGCGCCATAGTTGAAAACACATCCGACACAGATATCCTTCAGAAGGGTCTCACAGAAACGGATAACTGGTGCCAGAGCCATGGCCTAAAGTTAAATGCCAAGAAATGCATAGTCATACCCTTCGGGAAAAATAAGGTTACCCCTAGCTACCATATAGGTGGCAATCCCCTGAACACAGAAGGGGACCTGGGAACCCAGGTTGACAGTAGCCTTTCATTCGACACTCATATTGCTAAAGTAGTTAGGAAGACCTTCTACATTGCCCACCTTATCATGTAGGGATTCACATCTAGATCAAGGGAAGTCATAGTCTCCCTATACTCATCACTCATCAGACCAATGATCGAATACAATGCCCCATTCGGAATGTATCTGACCCGACACTTGCAGCAGCTGGAGAGGCCACAAAAGTTCCTCACCAAAAGGATAAAGGGTCTCAAAAATCTGTCTTATGCTGCCCGACTGAAAGAACTCCAGTTATATTCAGTTGCTTACCGCTTGCTCAGAGGTGACCTATGCCTGACATACAAGGCCATGTCAAACCCAGATTTGATGAACATGCTTCATCTCAAAAAATCTAGATCCCTCAGAGCCACAAGGGTGGGAGACTTAAACCTCGACACGGTTATTAATAGGACGTGCTGGAGGGATAGATTCATCACCCAAAGACTCCCTATGCTGTGGAACAAAATCCCGGTTTATGTGAGGCAGAGAACCTCGCTGGCCTTGTTCAAGAGGAATCTTGACCAATGGATGGGAGATCGCAGATACACCCCAGGGGTTACCTCAGTGTCACTGCTCGACAGAGGCACAGCAAAATAATGGGCATAGTTTCTCCAAACTAAAGGGGTGGCGTAAGCCACAAAACTATGGGCTAGGCTTATAAATGCCCTCGGGCAGATAGCCTAGTATGAACCTATGAACCTATAAACCACATCACATACAAGATATCAGAATATTTTGTCTTGAAGCATGCATGATGGCGCTAACAATTCTACTGATATTTGATCTCTGTCAATGAGTTTTTGTTAGAACTGTAAGGTGATAACTTCATTTTTTAAAGGCTCAAGCCACACCCACTGGGAGTTAACGCTACCCACTCAAAAGAGCTGTACTGGAGGGAATGAGTTAAGTAGAAATGTCTCTGTTTCAGGGACCTTGTACAGCCTGTCAAAGCCCTGCTTGGGGCTGGAGGTTGGGAGTCAAGACTGATGGATGCAGAGGAAAAGGCATCCAGGAAGGCCGGAAGAATAGGAGGGATAGCTGTATGACTAGGAGAGTCCACCTGTATGAGGTCATAAAATCTCTTCTGCACTTCAGTCGCGTCAATGGATTCCCACTTAAAGTGGTCTTTCATTTTGCAGATAGTTTCCCCAAATGTTAAATCCTCCACTGGGGAGTCAGGTTCAACGGAGCCTTCCTTATCCGGGGGGGTGGGGGGGATCTGTAAGGAATAGGAGAGGGAGACTTCTGAGGAGTCAAGAGAGTTGTTGTTCTTCTCCTTCCCTCCTTTCAGTAACTGAAGTTTGAGGTCTAGAACTTAGGAGGGGAGGAACAGTGCTACGGATTCTTCCTATAGTGGTAGGACATTGGGACATAAAGGCATTTAATAGGCTTCGGCTGAAAGCTTGCCAACTGGGCATGCTTTCAGACAGGGGAGAGAGATGTTTTATCTTTTGTTTTTTCTTAAGAGGTCTAGCTGGCGTCCGACTAGGAGAAGGCCTCGAGTCAGACGTAGGGATGGCATCAGCAGAATCCAACAGGCCCACAGAGTGCACTGGTTCCCCTCAGAGTCTAAGTCAGACGCCGGTAAAACCTCTATGGATGTGCCATCCTCTTGGGACACTGCGGCCTCCTCATAGGTACCCTCTTTATCCTGACTGGCAGAAGCAGAGTCCTCAGCCAGGCTGATGTCGGCCACAGGATGAGGTACTGGCAGTAGAGGCACAGCAGAACTAGGCCACATGGTCTTGGCCCTCTTCTTAGGTGGTTCTGACGAGGCGTCTGACGCGGCTTCCATCCCTAATGCAATTTGTTTTTACTGCTGGTTCTCTAGATAAAGGTTTAGAGCAAGCAAACTGCAATGTAAGGTCTTAGGTACCAACGCCTGACAAACGGCAGTTCTCGTGGTCCTGTTCCTTACCCAAACAAAAAAGGCATTGGTCATGGGTGTCCTTGTGGGGAATCTGCCAACCACACTTACACTTGCCCTTTTCGGATGACATGAACAGACTATATATAAAAAACAAAAGGACTGAAAGGATCCCCAATGGGGTACTTACCTGAATTTTTTTAATCCAACGTCCACGAGTAGCAGGAGCACCTGGCGTACGACTGGCGGCTGAAACGTTGTGGGCTGGTGCGTGCAGACGTCACTTTTATGGCCCACATTCCTGCAGCCACATCAGATGCCCGATGCACCTAGAGGGACTGAAAAACTTTGGAATCCTGGTCGGATGAACTGGAAAGGAAGGAGGGTAAACCCACATGTAGAGTACTGCAACACTGGAATAAAAGGGCATCGGGTAATTCTGGTGTTGTTTGTTTTGTGGATAAGCAGGAAGTCCATCAGAGTGGGTTCTGACAATGTCCTGTATGCCAGGCATACATCTCCCCTCAAAAGCCTGTAGGAGACAGAATACAGGGATAGTGCCTTGAGGCAGTCTGCATAGGACATATTACCTATTGCCCTGTATTCTTTTAGTGAGGAACCTCTGTGGACGTTCCAGTTGTTAGATATGCCTGGATAGGTACATACCAAAAGGGACATTGTCCTCGATAGGTCTGATGAATGCTAAATACAGTGGAAAAATGACTTCCTTGAACTTAGATGCCATACCTTTGTTTATAAGTTGCGCAACACAGAATGATTTCCTCATCATTGTAGACACGTGATGATCAAAGGCTAGATTACTGTGTGTGTCCCCAAGTCCCTGACTACTGGGTCAACTCTAAGGGGTGTGTTGTCAATATGATAGTTACCAGGGATGGATGACTTCCCAAAGGATACTATTATGCATTTCTTGGCATTTAGTTTTAGTCTATGACTCTGACACCAGTTGTTTGTCTGTGTCAGCCCCTCCTGGAGAACATGCGTGTCAGTGTGAGAGTCAATGACAGCTCCTAATTTGCAATATGCAAATTTAGCCAGCCAGAGACCACTGACATTGGCCTTGACTTCTGATAAGTAAATGCCAAAAAGGAGCGGTCCAAGGGCTGATCCCTGAGGGACTCGACTTGCGACTGGCCTCTTTGTAGAGGTGGACTCCCCAATTCTAACTTCCTGGGTCCTGTCTGTGAGCCAGTTGGCTATTCACTGGGTGACATACGGGTTTGTACCTAACCTCAAGTTTGTCAACAATGCCCAAGTGGGGTATTGTGTCAAATGCCTCGGCCAGGTCAAGGTAGGTAGTGTGAACAACTTTGCCGACATCCACTGCTTTTGGTGACCTTCCCAAAGAAATCCACCAGGTTGAGTAGGCATGATCTGCTCTTTAAAAAAACAAACTGGTTTGGGTCCAGTGTCTGGAGGTTTACTATATATCCCTGTTGATCATCTCCTGATAATTCTTTCCATGGCTTTTACATACAAGACTAATGAGACTTATGGGTCTGTAGTTGGCTGACCTTTGTACAAAGGGATGACTGTTGCCTTTCTCCATTCATGATGCATGAAGCCTGTTTGGAGGCTACAGTTAAACAGTAATTCCAGAGGCCCTGATAAGTCATGTTTCATACTATTTAGAAGGCATCCTGGGATATTGTCGAGGCCCACTGATGCAGTGTTCTTAGTCTTAGAGAGAGCATTAAGGACTTGGCCCCTAGTGATAGTAAGGGGAGTTATAATTTGATGATATTTCGAGAGGGGGGGTAAAGTTGGGGCTGAATTTATCAGCCAGGAGGTTTGCAATATCTTCTGGCTCAGTATAGCTGGCTCCATTTACAATGAGCTCTGCACATGTGTATTGCCTTTGAGGTTGCAGACATAGTTAAAGAATGCGTTGTTGTTGTTTTTGGCCTGGGAGGCTAAACTTACCTCAAACTTGGCCTTGCTAGAGTTTATTTGTCCTCGGAGTTGTTTGTTTAGTTTAATTAAGAGTCCTTTTATCCTGCTGGGTGCTGCACCTCCTAATTTTTGCAATGATTTTCTTCCTCCTGTTACACATACTACTGATTCTGTGATTCCACCAGGGTGGCTTGTTTTTTGAGTTAGTTCTGTACTTCCTCCTGGTGGGTACAGCTGCCTCTATACAGTTATTAACATGCTTGTACAGGATTTCTGTGAACAGTTTTGCATAGGCAGAAGTGTTCTCAGGGTTTACAGGGACTTGAAATGTTGCCAGGTTCTCACTTAATAGCAGAAGGTTAGCCTTAGAATAGTTCTTGAATATCCTTGGTTTAGCTAGGGGTCCAGGTTTTATTTTTACTTCAAAGGAGACCATTTTGTGGTCTGACCTTACCAGGGAAGGCATTACAGTAGGGGATGTGCAGCATTCTCCCATACTAGTGAGGACCAGATCCAGTAAGGTTGCACCCCTGGTTGGTGTTATTGACTATCTGGCCCAGGGAGTTTGTGTTTACAAAACCTAGGAATCTCTGTGCATGTACGTTTGATGTCGTATAGGATTCCCAGTTAATAGTGGGGTAATTAAAGTCACCCATGAATATGGCATTGGGTTGGATGATTAGTGTTTCTAAAAATACATGGTATGGGTTTCCTGGGTCATAGAGGGGGCCCTATAGCTTGCAAGGAAGTGGTATTGAATTTTATCTGTGGTGATCTGAACATGGGGCAGCTCAAGTGCATATTGTCCTACTTCACCAGCCTTGAAGTATATTTATTTTTGAAATAAATACAGACACCTCCACCTTTAGTCCATGCCTGTGAAAAAGCTGGTCTAAATGTGTGAAAGGCATTATAACCCTACACTGTTGGGTGTGCTGTCCACAGCTTTAAACCACGCAGACATCAGCATTCTTGAGGGTAAAAAGAGCTTTCAGGGAGTGGAGTTTTTTGTTTAGGCTCCTAGCATTGAGCAGTAATACCTTTAGATTTTCTTGGTTTTGATTTGCTGCATTGGAAGTACTTTCAGTTTGGCATTGCCTAAAAAAGGCACTATGGGGGAAGACAATGTTTTAGCTAATATTCAAAAGACTAGAGGGGAGAGGTGCAGACCATCCCTGACAAAGCAGCGTGGTCGGCTGACCATCTCCTTCCATGCTGACAAATATTGAACCTCCTTAGAATGACGCCAGAAACAAAGCCAATTATTGAAGTCAATTTTGTTTGTACTGTGGCGTCATCCTTGGAGAAGGTAAAATGCTGCTCAGTGCTAGGCTCATACCACCCTGAGACACATTCTGAAAGCTCTATGATGTCTCTCTTCATATAGTCAAGGGACGGACGTCTCAGGTCATTTACTCCCACATGGACTATGACTGAGTCATATTGGTAACTGTGATCCAATGACCTGAGTGCATGTGTAATGTGGAGGATCCCAACCCCCTGGATAAGCAACTGACCATAGCTTTCTCCTTATTCAGCCTGGTGAGAGGGATATGAATGTCCTCTCAATTAAGTTTCCAATGACAAGAATGTCAGATTGTGTGGTGACTTGCCTTATGGGTCCATGAGATGTAGCTCTATGTGTTGATGTGGGTGCAGTTTTGAAAGAGTGCATTTGGGACTGCTGAGGGTAGTTTTTGTGTGTACTTTGTCTAGGATGGGTTTGTGGTTTAGGAAGATTACATGCAAGTACCTCAGTATATGTTGGTCTATATGTCTGCTTTGAATTGTGCGTGATGGGTGCAGCACGTGTACTACTAACAACCTTACTGACATTAGGAGTAGTTTTGTGTGAGAGCTTTGCCTTCAGTGACGTTGTGTAAATACATCTTTCACATACCGTATCAGTCTGTTTGAGAATTAACTGGTTGTCAGTAAACATGAGGCAATTTCTACATTGCCTCAGGATGCCCATATCTACCAAGCTGGTAACGGAGACAGTAGGAAAGTTCACATCCATGGCAACAGACATTTTTTCATTGAGTAGACAGTTGGAGTGAGAATATCAATCACTGTCAAGAGTATCCAGTTTGCAACTATGGGGACAGTGCTTGTCACTGCAAACTAGCTGTCCTGTGTGCAACTAGATATTGGAGAAATTTTAGTTGTACTTTTATAGGAAAAATGTCACTGAAGGTGTCCGAGTCATTGTGCCCCTCCACGCATCACTCATCAGACCCATCATAGAGTACAATGCCCATTTGAGATATACCTTACAAGACACCTGCAACAGCTGGAAAGACCACAGAAGTACCTCACCAAGAGGATCACTGACCTCAAACAGATGCCCTATGCAGCTCGACTGAAGAAACTCCAGCTGTACTCGGTTGCATACTGCCTACTCAGAGGTGATCTATGCCTAACATACAAGGCCATGTCAAACCCAGAACTGATGGACATGCTCCACCTAAAGAAAACCATATCCCCTCGAGCCACATGTTCTAGGGATCTAAACCTCACAACAACAATAACAGGACGTGCTGGAGGGATAGATTCCTGTCCCAGAGACTTTCCATGCTCTGCAACAAGATTCCAATCTACATTAGGCAGAGCTCCTCGGTAATGCTCTTCAAGAGAAACCTTGAAGAGTGGATGGGAAACCAAGTTTACCCCGGGGATCACTTCAATGGCTCTGCTGGACAGAGGCACAGGGAACTAATCAAGGGGGTGGCGAAAGCCAACACATTCCGGCTAGGCTTATAAATGCCTTTGGGCAGATAGCCTAGTACCTACCTATGAACCTATATAGAGCACTGCCAAACACTTGAAGTGAAACTAATATGTAGACCCTGAAAATTTAAGGATTAAGCATTTACGCAGATATTATGAAATTAGAAAGAAATCAAGCAAAACTTACTGAAAAAGAATTAGTGCTTCAAGAATGATAAAAAGAGGGGAGTCGCATGAATGGCTACTACTAATGCTGGTCTCACCCCAGCTTCACTCTGTTGGGATACAATAGTCCTTTGCTTCTTTTCTCACCAGAAGCAAAATGTTAGCACCAATCCCAAGAAGAGAAGCAAGCCACAGCCTGTTTGATGATCCTCAGTCTTGTCCCAGATGATGCAAGGGTCTGTAGGCTTGTAGCCTTTTTCTAGTAGATGCCTCGAATAGCAACCACATCAATCAGGTATGTTAAGCACAGACACTTACTCTCCAACAAGAAGAGAGTCAGGAAAAATGCACTCTGCTCCTACTCTCACCAGGATCAGAATATAAGCACAGATTCCCAGTTGTCTCCTATAAAGCAGTTATAAGGCTTTTTGGTGAACAGCAGTCTCCAGGAAATAATGTCAATGTACTCCGCTCACCAGGAGAAACAGAAGCACTAATCCCCAAGAGGCCTACTGAGAGGCAGAATGTGGGCTCTCCAATAATTGGTTGTCTTGCAATAGATGCTTAAAGTTAAGATGAAAAAATTGTTCATCCTAAACACTGCAGTGTGCACTAAGCAGTTAGATATGAAAGTGGGTAACTTGTCTAAAAAGTTAAGTTTTAGTGGAGAGCCACTATTTTTAAAAGAGCAAGATAGACTGAAAGGGGTTGGGAAATTTTGTATTCTGGTACTATGGAATACAGCAGGATGGCCAAAAAAATGAAATAGTTGAAGGGGAGTGACTTCACAAAAGGATAATTTTGTGCTTACTCACACCAGCCAGTAAAAGCAGACAGGAAATGAGATATATGGTCAAATTAACATAAGGGGCAGGCAACTAGGAGGACAGTGATTTTTTAAGAACACAAAAGTAACAAGGTGGAAGGGTGGGAACATTTTCTGTCTGACTCAAGAGAGAGAGCCGTGGTCTCTTTTCAAGTTTTAATATGCATTTAAAAGCAGAATAGAAGTAAAACACAGCGTAAAGAAAAACTGCAGTATACAAAATAGAAAAAGGCAATAAAGTAATACAAAATACAAGAAATAAAAACCAATCTAACCTATAGACTTATAAGCTCATAGGTGATTACTAGACTTATGACAACAGCCTTTACAAGCCCAGCCAATTATACCCACAATATGACAATATTCTATCAATTATATATCAACTCCTCAGATATAGGATGGGGGTAGAATCATAGTAGTGGGTCTTTGATTGCTGGAGTCCTCAGTCACATTATAAACTGTCTCTGTCCATAAGGGACATGGGCAGTACCTTAGGAGTTAATAACAAGTTATGTACTCACCATAATGTTCCATCTGAGTAGGAAACTTCATTTGTCTGCAACCTTTGGGTATCGGATCCGATCTCGGATCCGAGCCGGCAACTTGTTTCACAGCTATCAGATCCGAGCTCCTAGCTCCTCCCCTTACCCATAATCCCCTGCCAACCCTGACTGACCTCAGATCAAGTTTGCCCTCATACAAGCAGCTAAAAAGGTTAAATACGTCCCGAAGGGGACTAGAAGAAGGACATCCAGGGACTAAAACTTCTGAAGGTCAGGGGGAAGGAGGGGGGGACAGTTGCAGACAAATGAAGTTTCCTACTCAGATGGAATGTTATGGTGAGTACATAACTTCTTAATCTGAAGTAGGTACTTCATTTGTCAGCAACCTTTGGGACAGAGTCCCCCAGCTACCTGGATCTTGGGCGGCCATCATGGAAGGATATTCCGGAGCACTGCGGAGCCAAAAGATGCTCTCCCTCTGGAGATAACTTCCAGCTTATAATGGTTGATAAAGGTATGAGATGAGGCTCAAGTGGCTGCGGAGCAAATATCATCTAAAGACACTCTAGACCTAAAAGCAGCGGAGGTAGATATAGAGAGAGTAGTGTGTGCACGAACTCCCTGAGGTGCGGGCCTCCCAGAACCTTCATAGGCCGATAAAATACACTGTGAGATCCATCATGATAAAGTGACCTTAGAGACAGGTTTACCTAAGTTAAATCTGGCAAAGGAGACGAACAACTGGTCAGACTGTCTATGACCAGCAGTCCTGTAAATGTAAAAGCGCAGTTGTCTATGCACATCTAACGAATGCAGTTTGTATTCTCCTTTGTTCTGATACTTAGGAAAGAAGACTGGCAGGTTAATGGATTGGTTGATATTGGCCTCTGAAGCCACCTTGGGAAGAAAAGTACAGTTTTGTACCTACCATAAATGTAGATGTTCGAGTGCTAATACAGCTGCAGTAATCACAGATGGGTTTTCTGCCGTCAGGCGGTCCCTCGGTCGGCCGAATTCCAAAGTCTTGGTCCGGCGTCGGTTGTCGTCGCTTTCTCTTCTGACGTCAGTGAGGCCAGAGTATATAAGACACAGCCGACGCCATGTTCTTCAGTCTTTCTTGCCCCAGATGTCAGGTGTCCCCAGAAGGAAGGCAATACATAAATTATGCTTATATGTGTATACATGCAATGCAATATAATCCAAAATCAGTGGTTGCAAGCAAATAAACCATAGAAGGATAACCCAGTCAGGATGTATGAAGAGGTTGTTAGGCCCCATGCCTTTACCAAGTGGGGAAGGAGGGAGGGAACCTGTACTGCAGCTGTATTAGCACTCGAACATCTACATTTATGGTAGGTACAAAATTGTACTATGGTCATCGTGCATACAGCTGCAGTAATCACAGATGGGTAGAGTCCCAAAGCTACGCACAGGGTGGTAGGTACTAGGAGGAACTGGGTTGAGCCAGAATGCCCTGCAAAACAGCAGTGGCAAAGCCTGCTCTTGTTCTGGAATATAAGGGCAGGTGGTAGTGTTTTGTGAAGGTATGTACAGAACTCCAAGTGGCTGCCTCCAGAATATCTTTGGTAGGAACTCCTCTGAGGAAGGCTGTAGAGGTAGCTGTGGCCCTGGTGGAGTGTGATCTGATACCTGTAGGAACAGATTTCCCATGATAGGAATAACAAAACCGTATGCAGTGGCCTATCCACTTTGAAATAGTCTGCTTGGAAACTGGCTTCCCTTGAGTCCCTACAGCATAGGACACAAAGAGTTGTTCTGATTTCCTGAAGGACTTTGTTCTGTCCAAGTAGTAACGTAGCTGCCTATGGATGTCTAAAGAATGTAGCAGCCTTTCCCCTTTGTTTTGAGGATTGGGATAAAAGGTAGGAAGGTGTATGGCTTGATTTAAAGCTACCCTGGATACCACTTTAGGCATAAATGATGGGTTGGTAAGGGAAACCCTGTCCTGATGGAAAATGAGAAAGGGCTGCACTGCCATGAGGGCCTGTAGTTCCGAAACTCTACAAGCTGAAGTGATAGCCAGAAGGAAGGCAGTTTTCCAGGACAAATATTGCAAATCTGTTGAGGCAGCTGGTTCAAAAGGAGGCAATGTTAATTTTTCTAGTATGTAATTAAGATCCCAGGCTGGTATTGGTTGTTTCCTTGGTGGTCTAATATTCTTAGCCTCTCTGAGGAACTGTCGTAAGAGTGGGTGAGAAAATAAAGGAGGATCCGTGTTGTATTCTGCAGAAATGGCTGAGGCATGGATTTTTATGGAAGAAAATGAAAGTCCACTGTTCAGCAGCTCAGCTAGATACTGTAATACCTGAGGCAAGTTCAGTTTTCTAGGGTCCTGGCCTTTTTTCTCATTCCAAGAACAAAACCGCTTCCATTTTGCGGAATAAGCTTTTCTAGTAGATGGCCTTCTGGCCTCCAAAATGACATCCTGCACCTCCTTGGAGAGTAGGGTCTGTTGTGGTGTTAAGGAATTTTCCATGCAGCGAGATTGAGTGTTTTCAGCTGACTGTGGAGAGTTTTGTAGCTGTGCCGAGTCAGCAGAAGAGACATTAGAGGCAGGGACCAGGGAGGAGTATGTGTTAGGCTCCTCAGCAGTGGGTACCAGTGTTGCCGTGGCCAATCTGGAGCAATCAGTATCATCTTCGGTCTGTCTGCTCTTGCTTTCAAAAGTACCTTGGGCAGAAGAGGCAGAGGTGGGAATGCGTAAACTGTCCATGCTGTCCAACTGAATGAAAGGGCGTCCACTCTCCAGGCCTTTGGATGAAAGGTCCTCGAACAAAACGTTTCCAATTGATGATTCCTGTGGGAGGCAAAAAGATCTATGTCTGGCCTCCCCCACACTTGGATTATTTCTGTAAACACCTGAGGATGCAACTTCCATTAGTGTGGATCTGTCATATTTCTGCTAAATTTGTCTGCCAGCGCGTTTTCCAATCCTGGCAGGTACTGGGCTTGAAGTTCGATTTGCCATTCCAGAGCCAAGTTCCAAAGAGTCATGGCTAGTCTGCACAAGGGGTATGAATGTGTTCCTCCTTGTTTGTTTATGTACCACATTACTGTGGTGTTGTCTGTTCTTATCAGTAATTGCCCTGGATGCAGGAAGTCCTTGAAAGCTGTAATTGCATTTATTACTGCTAGCATTTCTTTTTGATTGATGTGAAGGTGCTTTTCTTTTGGGACCATTTGCCCTGGATGCACCTGTCCGTCATGTGCGCCCCCCAGGCGTAATCTGAGGCGTCTGTTGTGATAACTTGCTTTGCTTGTGGCTTGCAGAATGGGAGGCCTGTGTTTGCTTGACATGCTTGGGCCCACCATAGAAATTCCTTTTGCAAACATGGGATTATTGGTATTATTGTTTCCAAACTGTGACTGTGTTGAGACCATAGGTTTTTTAGGTACCATTGAAGTTTCCTCATATGCAGCTTTGCACGTGGGATTAAAAGAATGCAAGATGCCATGAATCCCAGAGCCTGCAGGATTTTCCTTGCAGTAAGCCTGGTACTTTTTGCTAGTATTTTGAAGTAATGAGATGGTGCCCCCTGTTTTTCTGGCGTAAGATAGGCCATCTGGGTGTTTGTGTCCAAGTTGGCACCCAGGAAAGTTATTTTCTGAGATGGTGTTAGCCTTGATTTCTCTTTGTTGATTGTGTATCCCAGAGAATGCAATAACCGTGTCACATATGCCAGATGTTCCAGAAGTATGTGTTTGCTGTCCACTTGGATCAGGCAGTCGTCCAAATAAGGGTAAATTTGTATCCCTTGAAGTCTGCAGTAGGCAATCACTGATGCCAGGCACTTTGTGAATACTCTGGGCGCAGTAGATAAGCCAAAGGGCAATGCAGAGAATTGATAGTGGATTGAACCTGCAAGAAATCTGAGGTATCTTCTGCAGCTTTGTCTGATTGGGACATGCAGGTATGCCTCCTTGAGGTCCAATGTTACCAGCCAAAACTCCTTGCCCAGCATGGGAAGAAGTTGCTGTAATGTGAGCATCTTGAATTTTGGTACGAGTAGAAATGTGTTTAGGATGGATAAGTCCAAAATGGGTCTCCAGTCGGTTCCTTTCCTTGGTACCAGAAAAAGTCTTGAATAAAAACCTTGACCTTGTTCGTGAGTAGGTACCTCTTGAATAGCTCTCATGCTTATGAGCTTTGAAATTTGTAGTTGTGCCTCTGCCCTTTGATTCTGTGGCAGGTTTGGCATGCCTCTCATTTTGGAAGAGTGTGAAAATGAAATTTGTAGCCTCTGTTTATAATATCCAGGATCCATTTGTCTGTTGTGACAATATGCCAAATGGCTGCAAATAATGCTAGCTTTCCTCCCAAAGGTGCTGCCAGCTGAGACGTGCTTGGCATGGAAATGAGGGAGTCATTGGGTTTGCTTCCTGTATTGTTGTGCACTGTCCTCGCCACCTCTTGGTGCTGGAGTTTGCCATTGTCGTCCTCTATATGATCCTTGTGATTGCCCTCTGCCCCTTGTGCCTGTATCTACCTCTTTGGGGCTTGTCAGTGGCTGGAAAGGACCAGTTTTTGAAGGCCAATTTCTGCTAAAACGTGGTGGTTGGACCTGTAAAAAGGCTTTGACAGTTTGCATAGATTTGGCTTTTTCTTCCATTTTCCATAGTATCTCCTCAGCATTAGTACCAAACAGCACATCCTTTTGTAAAGGAGCATCTAGAAGTTTAGCTTTGACATGATCAGGCAAGTTTTGTTCTCTAAGCCAGGCATGTCTGCGAATGACTGATCCTGTAGCAGCCGCTCTACTTGAAGCCTCTAGGGCATCATAACCACATTGTAAAGTGTGTTTACCCACTTGCTCTGCACTATGCATCATATCCTGTAACTCCTTTAAATCTGGTTGTTCAGGTTGAGACATTTTATTCCTTAATTGTGATAACAGGAACTGTTGATATTTAAGCATATGAAACTGACAATTTAAGGCCCTCATGGCTAGGGTGGCCGAGGTATATACCTTTTTACCCCACCTTTCTAAAGATCTTGACTCCCTTTCTGCAGGAAGTGGATTCTTGGCAGTGGAGGCCTTCAATCCCTTGGGGCCTTGTGAAATGGTTTCAGGGTCAGCATTATGGCTTTTGAAGAGAAATTGGTGAGAGTTGGGTACTCTGTAATACCTATCAGGCTTGACTGGTGCAGGAGGCAGAGAATCCGGGTTAAGGCAAGCCTCCAAATAAACATCAAGTATGTCCAACACAGGGGGTATCGCCAGAGGTCTGTGTTGAGGTAACAAAAGAAATTCCCTAAGCCTTTTCTTAGAATCTGAAAAGTCTTGGCCTTCCCAATGGAAGTGTTCTCTCAAGGTGTGCAAGGTTTCCCCAAAGGAAAAATCCTCAGGAGGAGATACAGAAAGGATGGACTGTTCTGCATCCGAATCCTCAAAAGGGGAGTAAGAGTGTTCCTCTGCATCAGAATGTTCTGATAAAATGGATCCCTGATCAGAAGAGGGAGAATCTTCCTCCACTCTGGGTCTCTTGTCTGGAGGGGATTGAGAACCTCTGATAAGAGTAATTAAATCCTCGGCCATTTTAAGCATCTGTTTTTTAGGCATGGGACCTGGAGATGGGCCCTGTGCAACAGGCCTCTTGGGGTGCCTGGCTGCTTTGGATTTAGTAAAGGCCTTAATAGAAAAAGAAGATGAGGGTCTAAAGACACCATGGGTGGAGGTGGACCTGTCCACATTAGTAGGCTCAACATTAGCAAAGGCTTCGGTGGTTGTAGTCTGGGAAAGGGCCGAGGTCCCAGCGGTCTCAGGTACAGAGGACACCGCCAAAGGAGTGTCGTCGGTAGTCAGGGACTGCAAAGGCGTCTCGCTGAGAACCGGACCACGTGTAGCCTGTTTTGGCGTGGTGTCGGCGGGGACCGCGAGCCTCGTGTGTCGGTCCTTTTCCTTGCGTTTTTTGGACAAAACGGTAGTCTGAGTGTCCGACGACATTTTATAATCAAAAGCTTTACCAAAATAGTGTTGGGCGAACTCCGCCCGACGCTTAATAGTGCGTTTATTGAAGGTAGCGCAAAAGCGACAGCCCGAGACGTCGTGGTCTGGGCCTAAGCAAGGTATGCAGAGGGAATGAAAATCCTTATGCGGTATTTGCTTCCCACAAGAAATACAATTATTAACTTTTTCTGACATCGGTCTGAGGCAAGAAAAGTTTCCCCAACGGGGTACTTAGCTTTAATGAAGACTTCGGTTTCCAAAATTTTCGTAATTCAGGAGCTGGCCGACCGGCACTTGCGAACTGCTTCTGCTTCGGGCACCGCACGGCAAAAAAGACTGAAGAACATGGCGTCGGCTGTGTCTTATATACTCTGGCCTCACTGATGTCAGAAAAGAAAGCGACGACAACAGACGCCGGACCAAGACTTTGGAATTCGGCCGACCGAGGGACCGCCTGACGGCAGAAAACCCATCTGTGATTACTGCAGCTGTATGCACGATGAACATCGAGGGGTTGGTCCTGAGATACACTCTATCCTGGTGAAAGGCCAAGTACGGGGGTTTTACACAAAGGGCCTGAAGCTGAAAAACTCTTTTCGCTGAAGTATTAGCGACAAGGAACGCCATTTTCCAAGATAGGTACTTAAGATCAACCGAAGCAGCAGGTTCAAAAGGGGGAGCTGTTAATGCCTGTAGGACTAGTGATAAATCCCAAGGGGGTATAACTTCCTTGACAGGAGGTCTGAGCAGGAAGGTACCCTTTAGAAAGGTTTTACACAATTTAGCCGTAATCAAGGGACCTGACTCATGTCCCACATGGTAATGAGAGATAGCTGCCAGTTGAACCTTGACCGTAGAGCAGTTAGCCCCCTGATGAAACAGACCTGTAAGGAAATCCAACACAGTCGGTAACGGCGCTGTGAAGGGATCTAAGTTATGATTCTCCGCCCAGATGGAGAAACGCTTCCACTTACTGCGAGAGACCTTTCTAGTGGAAGGTTTGTGTGCTGCTACTAGGATGGCTTTAACAGGGGAAGAGATTCCGGGATTCCTGACTAGGAGTGGAACTGGAGCAGCCAAGCTGTCAACTTGAGGTTGTCCAGATTCGGGATCGGGAGATTTAAGGGATGAGATATTAGATCCGGTAGGGGATCCAGAATCCAAGGAGGATTTACCAGGTGAGACCACAGGCAAGGGAACCACGCTTGACGAGGCCAGAATGGGGCAATGAGGATCATTCTGCTCCCCAACCGACTGGCTTTCTGTATGAGTTTCAGCATCAGAGGTAGAGGTGGGTAAGCATAAAGTAGACAGGGAGGCCAAGCATGCACCAGAGCGTCTCTCGGGGATTCCCCGACGGGGGGGGGAATTAGAGCGAAGTAACTGTTGCATTTCGTATTTGAGAGAAAAGCAAAGAGATTGCAACAGGGTTGCCCCCATTCGGCAAAAATCTGCTTCGTTACCTGGGGATTGAGAGACCACTCGTAAGGGAAAAAGATGGTGCGGCTGAGCCTGTCCGCCAGAATGTTGGTCCGTCCCGGAATGTGCGTCACAAGAAAGCGGTTGGTGGAGGTCGCCCATTCCCACACTCTCATGGCCTCTCGACAGAGAGGATAGGACCTGGTTCCCCCCTGTTTGTTGATGTACCAGACAATTGACATGTCTGTCTGGATCGCAATAGTTCCTACAGGAAGAAGGTTCTGAAGTGCTTGCAACGCTAATAGCACCGTCCTCATCTCCAGGACATTGATATGCAAAGAGGTCTCTGTGTCGTTCCACGTGCCTTGGACCGTCCTGCCTGAGCAATGCCCCCCCACCTGAGGCGAGAGGCGTCCGTGGTCACCGTGGCGAGGGGAGGAGGTGTGGAGAAGGGATGTCCCGTATGGAGGTCCGGAGATTGGAGCCACCATAAGAGAGCCCTCCTGCAAGCCCTGCTGAGGGGAATAGGATGGCTTAGGGGGTAATGTAGAAAGGACCACTGTACTTGAAGGGTCCATTGCAGGACTCTCGTATTTAGACGAGCTAATGGCAAAAGAGTGATTGCCGCCGCCATGGAGCCTAGAGCCCTCAGGACCAACTCCGCCGATGGAGCTTCTAATTGGAGGATGGCCCGCACATGAAGCCTCAGGTTTTGTAGTCGTTCCACAGTCAAGAATGCTAGAAGGTTTCTTGTATCCAACTTGGCCCCTATAAACTCTATCACCTGAGTCGGAGCAAGAGAAGATTTGTCTCTGTTGATGGTGATGCCCAGCTGGGGAGCAAGCCAGAGGAAGTAGTCCCTGGCTGAGCAAAGTAGATGCCTTGTCGGGGCGGTCAGGAGCCAGTCGTCCAGGTTTGGAAAAACCTGCATTCCCAGGAGTCTCAGGTGGGCCTAACTGCCAATACTTTGGTAAACACCCTGGGGGCTGTGGTGAGGCCAAAGGGAAGGACCCTGAACTGGTAGTGACTGGCTCCCAGCCAGAAGTGGAGGAACCTCCTGGATAGTCTGTCCATCGGAATGTGGTAGTATGCATCCTTGAGGTCTATTGAGCACATCCAGTCGTTCTCCCGCAATAGGGGGAGGATGGATTGAAGAGTGACCATCCGGAATTTTTGTTTGGTTACTGACAGATTCAAAAGGGAGAGGTCGAGAATTGGCCTCAAGTCCCCCGTCTTTTTTGGCACCAGAAAGAACCTGGAGTAAAAACCTAATCCGTGCTGGTCTGGGGGGACGGGTTGGATGGCTCTTTTTTCTAGGAGCTGCTGAATGTCTGCAGCTGCTACCTCCCTCTGATCGGGTGGTACATTGGGCAGGTTTCTGAGTTTGGGAACATGATATAGGGGAATTTGGTAACCTCCGGACATGATATGAAGCACCTAGAGATCTGATGTGATGGACTCCCAAGCTGCAAGGTGCCTTGAGAAACGCCCCCTGACTGCCTCCAGAGTGAAGCAGTCGGGTAACCCCTCAGGGTTGCTGCGTGGGACGATCAGAGAAGGTTTCTCTGGACCCAAAATTCTTCGGGCCCCCTCTGCCTCTAGGGCGGCGTCCTCCCTGTCCTCCTCTGCCACGGAAGGACTGGTTGTCCGGAGCAGGCTGGGAATGATGCGATTTCCGGAACCACATCTTCTTCTGCCCCTTTTAGTTCTTGGAGAAGGACGTCTGGGGAGCAGAGAAGCGGACTCCGTCGGCAGACGTCTTCCCATCCTTTTCGCTCTGGACTAAAGTCTCGCGAACTGTCTTGCCAAATAAGGCAGAACCATAAAAAGGGGCATTCGCAAATGACGCCTTGAAGGGTTCCGCGAAGTCACAATGTCGGAGCCAGGCCTGGCGTCTCATGACTAGGCCTGCTCCGCTGGCTCTAGCGGCTCCCTCTGTGGCATGGGACAAAAACCACATAGAGGTATTCGATATAGATCTTAGAGTGGCCATGCGAGTGGAGTACAATGGTTTGTCCTCCACCGACATGGACTCTGGGGGGGGGGGGGCAGCGTACTCTGATAAGGTCTTGCTGCATCCTAATAATGTGTGCCATGTAGTTCAGGGACCTTACTGAGAAGGTCGCTTAACTAAAGACCCGCTTCCCTAGGCGATCCATCGAGCGGGACTCTGTTCGGTGGATGGACCGAGGGGCTCTCCTGAGCTAACTCCCTCTTAGTGGCTGCCGCCACCAACATGGCATCTACGGGGGGACCCTTGCTCCAGTGGGACCTCTCTGAAGGGGGGCTCAGAATCCTATCGGGGCATTTGGGAACTGGCTCCACAGTGACCGGCTCCTTCCACGCCCTGGTGGTAATAAGGTCCACCAGGGGGTCGGGTGGAGGGGACACCCAAGAGGTAGATGGGCCTGCTTCGAACGCCTCCAGGAACACAGACTCGTCGGAGGAAGCCTTGTGGGCAGACCCCCCCCCCCAAATCCTGAGCATTTCCATGATGTCTCCGAAGGAGACATCCTCGGGGGGTGACCTTGGGGAGCCTTCCCCTTCATCCAAGTCCGTGTCTTCTGTTAAGGACTCAGGGGAGTCCACATGCCTTCTCATACACTTCCGCTTATGAGGAACACCAGCAACATCTTGTTCCAAAGGAACGACCTGAGACATCGAAGCAGGCTGTCCCTGTGGTCGGGCGATGGAAGCCAGGCCCAGCTGAGAGGGAGTGCAGGATGGAGCCGAGGCAAGGGCCGGGGGTCCGGATGCAATCAACAGAGCCCTCTCCACCGCATCGAAGGCCGAGGGAGAGTCGCTCTCTCTCGGATCCGAGAGCCGACTCCCACTCGGATCCGATGGGGGGATCGGAACAGGAGCAGAGACCATCGGATCAGAAGGACCCGTGTGCTCCGACCTGGACGGAGCCAAAGGCACAATGAATCCCTCTGATCCGAAGCTCAGCCCACGGCTCCGAGAGCTCAGATCCGACAAGGACGGACCCGACAAACTCGAGGGAAAGGTCGGAGCTGAAGTACCAAGTACTGTCGGCGCCGACCCACCCCCGGCTCCAACGCTGCCCGGCTCTGGGCGCTCTGAACCCGGGAAGCGGGTCGGAGAAGGAGCTATCGGGGCAAAAAAAAGGCGTTGAGCTCCCCCCTGAAGGGGGGGGGGTAGGAGCACTCCCATCTGCAGCTGGGCCTGGATGAACCTTTGCATCATCCGGTCCAAGTCTGCATCCGACAGGCTATAAGTGGATCTCGACGAGGCCACCGAGGCGGGCCGGGAGTACCGCCTCGATGACCTCGACGGAGATCGGGTCTCCTCCTCCTCGGGTCCCAGTGAGAAGCATGGGGACCAGAGCCGAGGAGGAGACTTGGAAGCCATGGAGGGAGAAGCCCGCTTAGCCGGGGGGGCCGAGGCCGGCCCGCCGCTTGTGGTGCTTCTCCCTCTTTTTCTCCCTCCTGGCCTCCCTCTCCTCTGGCGCCATAGCGGGAGTTTGAGTCCCGGCCGGGGGTAGAGAGGCAGGAGTGGCCGCCACCGAGGACTGGGGTGAGGCCACGGGAGCACTGGAGGCCGAAGCCGAATCCGGGGGCAAATGTCCCGCCAGGATCAGCTTCGACCTCTATTCTTTCAGTGCCCTGGGGTTGAACGCCACGCAGATAGCACACCCTGAAGAGAGGTGTTCAACCCCAAGGCACCGAACACACAGAGTGTGGCCATCTGCCGGTGAAAGCTTATGGCCACACTCGGTGCATTTAGAGAAGATCGGTTTTGGGGCCTCTGACATTATACTACAAAAAAAAGCAAACTCACTCGCACAAGGCCCCAAACACACACCGACCCACACAAACACTACGCATCAGCGAGGGGAGGGGAGGAATTTACACTAACAAAATACAAGATTCTATGACTAAAGTAAAAGGAACCTAACACACTCAACCTTTTAATAAAAGTTTACAACAATAAGTACAATAAGTTGAAAACTTATCTGCATAGACTAGGAGCTCTGAATCTAGCTGCTTTCACTAAGCGCGGCAAACTAGATCTGAGGTCAGTCAGGGTTGGCAGGGGATTATGGGTAAGGGGAGGAGCTAGGAGCTCGGATCTGATAACTGTGAAACAAGTTGCCGGCTCGGATCCGAGATCGAACCCGATACCCAAAGGTTGCTGACAAATGAAGTACCTACTTCAGATTATAAGTTTCCTCATCCATTTACCCAAATTCTTTTTGAAGACAGTGAGGGGACAGGTTTTGTTCTACAAAGATGGGAAGTTTATTCCACAGATGAGGTAGTCTTTGTAATGCGAATCTGTCTCTTCTTAATAAATAAGAATAATCTGTCTTGTTTAGCTGGTTTTGTTATCTTGGCTTACAAGGTTTCCAGAAGAAAGGCCCAAAGAGAGTTTCTGTTGTAAAGGATTTTTTTTTTTTTTAATACTTGTATTACGGAATCGTTTCTTCTAAATACAGCACCTCAGCTGAGGTACTACCAAAAAAGGACATTTTTTCTAAGGCAAGATTCAAAGAAGATGATCTGACACACTCAGGGACACTTGTAACCTAAGCCAGGCGTGCCTCTGCATTACAGATCTTGTGGCAGACGCTTGGAAGACAGCATGTAAGGGATCACTGGAGCACTTAACTGAATGTTTTGTGACTTCTAAAGCAGAATAAACCAGGTTTGATAAGAATGACTTTGAATCCAAAGCAGGCAGGTTAGAGATAAGTTATCTCAGTCATTATGGCTACATCTTGTCTATAAAGCTCTGCTAAGCATAACTCCGTTTTCCTTCCATGTTTTCATTGTTAACTCCTTTTTAAACTAAACGTTGTAGCATATTCTTGCATCTGTAAATATGCATACCCATTTGTTTTTTAGCATATCCTTGTATCCTTGTATCTGTAAATATGTTTTGTTCATTTCTTATGTGATCCTATTCTCCCAGACTGTGTATACAAATGGTCCATTGAGACCAATGCACTACCCTGGCAAACAAATATAAATCAATCACTAAATAAATAAATGATTTGCTGTATATCAGAAAAAAACAGAATTGAGGTACCTGGCTACATGGCTCCGGTAGCTGAATGCTCTGAAGGCAGGCACTGAAGAAGCATACACCTTTACATATCTACCAAATCCCTTGCTGTCCTCCTCCCTGGGGACATGATTGGAAGAGGCCAAGGGCTTGGAGAAATCACCCATGTCCATGTAAATCAAAGCAGGATCAACTAGTTGGTTCCTTAACAGGTAGTTATGAGACTCTGGCACTTCATACAGCCTACCAGGCTTCTTAGGACCATGAGGTTGAGCATCTAGAGCAATACAACCAGAAATGAAAGCATCTCCCAAATCACTAAGAACTGGTGGTATTGTCAGTGGTTTGTTTGGGGGAATCAATATTTAAGTCGTAATAACTTTTCTGTGCTTCAAAAATCTCCTACCTCCAATGTAAACCTCTTTCAAAAATCTCAACACCAGAACAATCGCCTCTGATTCTGACTCACAAGTAAGTGGAGGAAAGAGCTGTGAGATATGAACTAGTCCTTCTTATGACTCAGAAAGCAGCTCCTCTTCATAAAAAGAGGAAGATCTTTTCCTCCTAGAATGAGAAAAAGTGGAATACAGGCTTGCAAAGACTGGAAAACCCTAGAGAGTTCCTGGGTAAAACTGAACAATTTTTTCTTCAGACCCTTTCAAACTAATTAAAGTTGAAGGTGGGAAAAGATGCTTAGTTTTTGAGATTTTTTTTTTTTATGTATTGCAGGCCTAACAGTCCTGGAGGCACAAGACATCCAGATTTCCATGAGACACCCTGCTACTTGGGTGCTCTCCCATCTCAGCCGATACCTAATGATCACGCTGATTGGACGTGCCCAACTCCTGACCCTTAGCAGCTTCCCGCAGAGCACCACCAGATGGGTCTGGAGATCAGACTGACAATCTGAGGGCTCAAAGACTACCACAGCTGGTACATCAGTCCCACACCAGGAAAAAGAGGTAAAAAGAAGAGCCCCCTAAGTATTCTTCTTTAATGTTTGTCTTTTCCAACTAAAGGGGGGGCATTTGAAGAAGAAGAATCAGTAGCCATGGACGGCCGGGTGAACTCTGAGTAGTTGGTTCTCCAGAAAAAGTTTGAGACTAATATACCCAACATGAATGTTTTGAGGGATAAATGACAAACAAAAGTTGCATGAGCATACTTCATGGGATTTACCAAGACAGAAAAAGCAGGCCACACTGGAATCTGTAAACAGGATCTACCACATGCATAGTTCCCTTTTCTAATGTACATAAGAAAAGTACAATATTTTTCTGAGAAAAAAAATAATAAAGCACGGCCCACTAACAAGTACTCATCTGCCCACAAAGCTAAAATGCAAGCAGACTGCCCACAGTGTATAAGCAGTATAAATGAGATGTTTGAAGTCCTCAGTGACAGGAAAGTTTTAAGTTTTGGCATCCACACATCCTCAATACCAGAATACTCTTGTGCTTCAATGGAAGTATGGCGCACAAGGAAGGTGCCCAAAAGCTTTAATATACTGGCAGGACATCTGGCATCCTTGCTAGGATATGTCCCATACAACAAAGATCTAATTATCAGAACAAAACAGTGGTTACAACAAACTACAAGAATTCTGAGTTCATTAACAAGTTCAAAAATGCTACTGTTTAACAGATGCAAAACCACAAAGTAGTCAATGGTCAATAAAAAGGCATACCAGCATACAAGTGCAAAGATGTGACATTACACACCACCACCACAAAGAAACCTTCACAATTTAATCTTTGGTCTGGGACAAGCTGCTGCATGAGTTCACATCCATTTACATGAGATCTTGAAACTTCAGTGTCACATTGTACCCAAAGACTTAACTGCAAGAATCTGGACCAAAGTCAAACTCTTACATGCTCCAACTACTGCACTAAGTTTTTGAACACTAGGTTTTAACACACCATCTAATAAACTCTGTACAGTTTCAGGTGCAGAATTGTGTCTGTAGCTCAGCTTACCATTGTCTTGTTTTACTGCTAACAGCTTATCACCATCTAAAGCAGCACTGACAAGCAGCTCCAAGTAACTCCTAAAGGCATCTCTCATGGTCCTGCTATTTTGGAAGCGACTTACAAAAGGAACCGGAGGTGTAAATTCTAAGAAAAATCAAGAAGCAGTTTATTTTTAACAGCACATCTAGAAACTATGATTACTACATACACGTTTTAAAAGCTGTTTTTCTCCATGAAGGCTAAAGTACGGGAACAAGGTAATACATTCCCAAAAGCTGCACAATACAAAATAAAATGTGTTACACTTTGATAAAATGGTGCAAAAACAAGCAGTTTTAAACACAGGCGACCAAGAAAAAAAAACACCACTTGTTTGCCTACTACAATAACGTGCACATCCATGACATTTAATGCAGTCTACAAATTATAAATTTATGCTCACAGCCTGGTGACATCCACAACCCCTAAAATACAACTGAGTAAGCAACTTACCATAACTGTAGATGCTTGAATCTGTTCACTGTTGCATTCATTAATTATGGGACCTCTGCCTCAGTCTGACATCTGTCCTGATTCTCCGAGTTGAGCTCCTTTCTCACCTCATGCAGTATGGATGCCATCATATCCTGCTATAAAGTGGGCATCCATCATATAATCTTCAGTTCTTTCCTACTCCCATCCAAGGAAAGAAAATAAAGCTGAGTTAGGAACGTGCCATAAATGTAAATGTTTAAAAGCAGAGTCACTGTTGCAGTCTTCATTTTTGGGATATCTTGCATGCAGACAGCCTGTCTGATTTGACTACTGGAGATTAATCTTTCCCTAGAATTTTGGCTGAAGCCCTAAAGCGTATGTCAGCTGACACCACCTTCTGATATTTCTTGTTTCAGCCCATAAGCCAGCTGGAAGACCTTGGCACCAAAGTCCTACAGAACCAGATGAAACCCTGGGGACCAAAGGTATTGGTGGGAAGTATGTAAAGAAATAGACATGTTCAATCCAGGGAGACATCATCTACCTTCCAAGCTCCAAGAGTACTTGATCTGCAGCAGAACAGTCTTAGTTGCCTGTTGAGATAATAGGTGAACAGGTCTACTTATGGAACATCCCACAAACTGGCAAGGTCCGCAATGATATATCTGTGCAATATCCATTTGTGGGATCTACTCAGCTTTCCTAGCAAAATATTTTCCAGTAAGGTGATGTACATAGCAAGCAGAGATATAAATGCTTCCAGAGCTACTGCCCAGGCCTGCATAGCCAGCTTGCGTAACAAACAAGAGCGAGTTTCTCCTTGGTTGAATACATACAAAATGACTGTGGGGTACTGTCTGCCCTTACCAGAAGATCATCATCTTTCAATGTGTGCTTGAATACCTTGACAGCCAGGATGATAGCCAACATCTCTAACATTTTTTGCTTTTTACTAATCTTGGCCTCCCAGATTTCTTGAATTTGATAGGTTCTCACATCACGTGCGTCTTCCATACTAGACCTTAGAAGTCTGAGGTGAGCATGAAGGCCATACCCTGTATCTGTATATACTGCTGTAATCACAAAGAAATTTCTTTTCTAATGGAAGGAAGTAAGGGAATGCTGATTTATAGTGATCGAGCATGTTCAGACAATACAGTTAGGTAAGTAAATGTACCATAAAAATAAATTTTTGAATGATCACTGCTGCAGCAGACAACTATATGGGTTATACTGGGTAATCATTTGAAATGCTGGGACCTGCTAGAGTGAGTCCCAAAATAGACGCTGAATGGCAGGAAAATCGACTAAACCAACACTGGGATGGCCATTTTGCAGAATATTCTCTTTTCTCTGACATATGGCAATCCCAGAGTTGGTATACATACATTGGAGGAGTTTGGGGAGCTTGCAAAAATTAAATTTAAAGTAGAAGAGTGATATCTGAGATTTGCTTTTCTTTCCTTGGTTTTCTGTCTTTGGCACTTGGCATTTCAAGTGACAGGCAGCATTTCAATAGGAAGCCTTTCTACCTTATGCAGACTATAACAGGCAGTCACAGCTTCCAAAGCTTAAGGGCACCTTTTCCATGTGCTCAGACCCACTGACGGGTATGCAGAGAATTTACTGAACAAAGAGGATCCATAGGCAGACACTGAAATGACTGACAAATGAAACTTTTTGGAACACCTTTTTAAACTGTCACTTAAGACATAGGCACACACACATTAATAAAACAGAAAACAATACTGTATTAACTTTTTTTTTTTCATTTACATACATTTTATACACACACAAATACATATGTTTTCCTTCTTTTTATGACTACTATCCAGTCCAAAATTACAGAAAATTGTTCAATTCCTGCATTTCCTTAAAACTTTCACCCCACAGACATTATTCTGCATATAATGTTCCCACACATTCAATTTATTTTGTATATACTTCACTCCTCTTTTTTAAAAGACCGCACTTACAGTTTTTTTCTCTCTTTTACAATGTTCAATACTTCAAATATAGTTGGATTAGATTTTTGATTTCTATTTTCTAGTAACTGCTTTTTTAGAAGGCCAATAGATTTAAACGTAATAAAGCCTTACTATAGCTAGGCAATTCAGATCCTGCGTCCCTCAGTATTTCTGGTATGAGAAATCCGTATGTAATACTTAAAATTTGCCAACTCATCACGCTCCCATAAAACATGTTCTCAATTAGCTCTTTCTTCTTAATGACACTTCCAGCAATTGCTGTCTACCCGAGGAAAAAAAAAATCTCAAGTATACTTAGTTTACAAAATTACCTTTGTAAACACTACCAACAAAAGTCCTAACCTTTCAGACTTTTGTTTCATATCTGGGAGCCATACATATGTCCTCACATCACTCCCTTGTAAATTGCTTCTCCAGTCTCTCTTTCCAATCCTTTACAACCTCCTCTGAGTGACTCTTATTGTTACCACTCAGTAATTTACATACCCTATTAATTACCCCTTTTTAGTGAATGGGTGAACTGTACATCAGCACCCTAACTGGAGAACGAACGTGTTCCAGCAGGGTATATATTTTTTTTAAATGCTATACAAGTAATGACCACTAAAAAAACAGTTGGCCACTTCACGTCAGCATATCAAGCTGCCATGGAGCTCAAACAGAAAAAATAAAGGCCACCATTATTTTACTATTTTATGCAAGCTAAGCAGTGCTTCTGCTGTTTAGCGAATGTAAAATGCAAAAAAGAAAATTAAAAGCGTGTGTGTGTTTATGTTTCAGCACGTTTGTAAGTGTACGCATGCATGCGAGTGAAAACGAGACTAACTGAGAAGTTATTTTACCCTCGCAAAGCAGTGTTTTTGCTGTTTACTGAGTGCAAAACTAAACAGAAAAGAAAAATGTGAGTGGGTGTGAATGTGTGCTTACTTGCATGAAAGCGAGGTGCGTACGAGTGGGAGAGAAAACTGTGAAGAGTAAAAGTGATCCAACACTAACAGCAGCAGCATTCAGGAGGTTTACGTACCTCTCATATCTTAGATCCAGTTAACTGAATAAAATCTAATATAAAGGGGGGAACAAAGTCTCAAAGCAGGAACATATTCCTGTTTAAAAAAAAAAAAAAAAAATCACAAAGTTGCTTCAATAATAGTATTTGTGTTAGCATGGATTTTCTGAAGTGCAAGGGTGTGTGGGGGTGTCTGTGTGAGAAAGGGAGAGAGAGTGAGATTGATGGAACACTGGCAACAGCAGATAAGAGGTTTGCGTACCTCTCAACCTTTTAGCTCAAGAAATCTGGATACAGCCTGAAATGAAATAAAGGGGGAACAAAGGCTCAAAAATATGAACAGATTTTAAATGTCATACCTAAAAAATTAAAAAGTACGTTAATTAACAGAATTTGTATTAACATGAATTTTCTAAAGTCTGAAAGTTAAATGTATGCCATTATTTAGTGATTTCAATCCCCAATGATGGAAAGAAATAGCAGTAAGGGACCAAAAAAAAAGCAAATATCTAGATATTTTTTTTAAATGTTATATTTTGGATGTAAAATGCTTCCTCTAACACCATTTACCTATACTACAGCAACTATGAAACATTAGGCAGAGGAACTATTTTACATCAACAACATAAAAAAATGATATAGTAACAAAAAATATATAAGTAAAAAATTTTAGAGAGAGCCCATTCTCTAAGTGCAATAATGCCTTCCAGGGTATGTGTTAATATGTAATTAATGCCCATCCAGTGTGTAGAGGCCATCTGCAGTGGCATCCTCATAACACCTCTGGGATGGCATTAATTAAGCATTACCACTCACCCTGTCAGGCATTACTGCTTGCTTAAAGGGAGAGTGTCAATGTTGCAGCTTTCAGAACACTTTTTTATTTTTTGTCACCAATGTGTACCTTAAGTAACATACTGGGGGTCCATGTCACTGAATTTGCACCCTTCTGCTGTTTTTTGTGTAAATTACCCTGTTTTTACTTTCAGAGCGTCCCGCTCTGAATCTGCCAGGTGAGACCACCCACTGTGTGATGTCATCAGTAACACCCCCTTCTCTGCCCTCCCTTCTTTAAATTTGACCATGCTTGAACTTTCCCAAATTGTTTTCATTCCCTATGGAAAACGGATGCAATGTTGCATTGGTTCCGATCTAGACACATTACAAAAATTGCATAACTGAATTACTTAGCTCGTCTTTCTGTGGCTGGTGTGTGTGTAGGTGTGCGTGCGTGTGTGTGTGTGTACAAATTACCATGGCTGTGTTAAAAACATGTTTGTAAATTATAAAGAAAGAAAAGAGTTAAATACAGCACTAACTACAGAATCGGTCCTGTAACGTTCTGTAGAGATAGCTTCCTTCATGACTTATTAGCAATACCGGTACTGTAAGTAAGACACCATCGATCAGTTCCTCATTGCTCTAAACTGCTTTGTTTAATAATCAGGAAGAGATCAATGGTCAAAAACGTCCAAAATGAGGAACAATTACTTAACTATAACTCTAATTCTGTTGAAAAGCAAATAGTACAAGGGGCTTTCTGAATAAAAAATACAGAACTGTTGGGTGTGGCATTATGGACCGACTGTAACAGTATTGCAAAACTCAGTGTCCAGGTGTCACTCGGTATCTTTTTTTCCAAAGATTAGGGAAATCCTCTTTTTCAGTTAAGTAGCATTCACCTAAAGTCTCACTGAAGGTGCGAATAATGTATAGCAGAGCTTGTCAAATGTTAGCTTCTTTCAAGTATCAGCTGCAGAGCTATCAATCGCTTGTCTCCAGACACAGATACAGAACGGTAATCAGGCACACTTTTTGAACTATTAATTTCTGTAACTTGACATGTTGACACAATAGAAGAATGTTCATTTTTAGATGTAAAAGAAGTCAATAACTTACGGACATTATTTGAATGTATTTCACCACTTCTTTTTTAGGTTACTGCCCAACAAAATGTCAGGGTACAATGTGCTGCAATACAATACTAGCTTAAATGAATGCCGGTACTGATTTTGCAGTCATGATTGAAGCGCTAAAGCACCAACGCGTCAGTGCGCCTATTGAGTTTGCTACAGCAAACTTTTTACAAAGTATTTATATTTGTATGTATGTCTATCTTGATGTAAAAGAAAATATATTTCTTCTTTACAATTCCCATAGCTACAGCTCTGAAGAAAGACAAAAATCAAGGACAGTTTAATTTATTCTAATACACTTTATAAAGTTAATGCAATAACAAGTGCTGCATAAGCATTCACACACTGTGTGCTACTGTTGACAAACTGTGATCCTCCTTAATGAAAATCACAGATTTTACAAATGAAACTTAGCAGCAACATCAGTACTGTAATATTCTGTACCACTTACTTCCCTCATAGCCCTCAAGTCTTTATTTCAAATATTGTATTAAACCCGATGGCAGGAAAACTCAAACATTGGAAACCATTTTAAATACTACTCCAATTTTCTTGGAAAGTTGAACAACGGGCTTTCCATCACTGTGCCTGTTCTGAGCAAGAAATATGAAACATTAATGTATGGCATTGTTCATTGGCTGCAATCCTTAGTGTTTTACCAGTAATTTAAACATTTTGCCAGGGGATGGGCAAAATCAAGTCTTTCTACAAAATTAAACACACCTGAGAAGTATGCTTATTACCAAAGTGTGTTCCATCAAATCACAACTTTTACTAGGGATGAGGCAAAAATTCTTGGCAAAATAAGGGACAGTTGAAAGGTTTACTGTTGTAGTGTGTTCTTTGACAATGCTATACTTTGCTTCCACTCAGTTACATGTAGCTGGATTCATCAGTACTTGTAAATAATGTTATTGGTTAGCATACATTTACTTTTCTGTTGTAAAGCTTGATGCATATAATTATATTACAGCTTGTTTCGGTTACCTTGCTTAGCATTATACATTTAATTGTAATGAGTGATAAATCTATCTCTTCAGTGCATTTTATCTGCTGGTGGACATATAAGGAATACAAGGTAACTGGGTCTTTCATGGCAAAAAAAGCAAGACAGAGATCTCCAGTATACATTTCAACTGTACAGATTTTCAGAGTTTCTAGATTTTTGCCTCATATTGTTGGTCTGTTTTTAAAAAAACATCAGGTTTTCTAGCAAATCACTGACACATCAGTGAAGACAGAAGTCAGAAAATGACAGGCATTTGAGTTTCAGACTTCATACATTTCAAAAAGTCATGCTAATGCCATACCTGTTATTCTATCAACTTTCTAAGTTTGTAAGAGCAGTGTTTAAAAACTGTCCCTGTTTTGGGTCCTTTGCCCCCTCCCCCCATTATTTATAGCTTTGTCCAGACTTCTTGCTTTAAGAGGTTGAGACGTTTCATCTTTGCTCAAGATGCTCTTAGATTCTGAAGAAAGGGACAGTATTTTAAGTTTTCCTGTTAGCTTACGGTCAGTGATCTCTTTATTTAGGAACATCTGGGGTCTTGCTAGTTGTTTTATATGTCTACTGAAGTACCTCCTAAAGGGAACATTATGCTCAATAATTGGCCTAATCAATGATGATTATACAGAAACCTTGACTTCTCTACATCTGGATTATATTCTGTTGGAAAGTAGTAACACACTAAGAAGGATTTTCTGGCTACTGTTGTCATGATGACTGGAAGATAAGTGATTATAGGCACATGAGTCAAGATCCCTAACAACATTTTCATTGAAAGTGGGGTGTTGCAAATGCTGTATGTTTGGGGGAGGGGTTGCCTACTAAATATTACACTATTGCACTTTTTTACATTAATTTGATCTTGTTTTCAGTACACCAGTTATTTATGTGTGTATGTTCTTGTAGAAGGGTAAAATTATCAAGAGGGGGTTTATTTATTGACATTAGATTAGCTGGAAAGTCTGATTGGGTAGAAGCTCATTTTCAATGGAGGCCCTGGGAGAAAAGCTCAAAATCATTACAGAACATTTTAAGAATAATAATTTTACTATCTGCAAAAGTAAAACAAAAGCATCTGCAGTTTGAATAATTATAACAAATTAGACATAATATAAAAATATTGGTTAAGAATCGATACAGGTTATATGACGATCATTTTATAGGTAGAGAAATTTTAGACAATTTGTAGAGAAATTCAAGGTAGGTCACTCGAATACAAACAGGAATTGCAATATGAAGTGAGGGAAAAACAGGCTTATGATATATTTAGAGAGAAAGTCAGGGAGAGAATATGATAGAAGTAAGGAAGTAAGTAAAAAGGGGAGAGTAAGAAGATCAAAGGAATGAAAAGGTACTTGTTCACATTTAGAGAAATAGTTTATCCTAGTTTTGAGCAAGAACAGAGCAAGATTTTAGCTAGTAAGTCTTTTAGAGTGGTTTTGAAAGACAGGAGGGAGGGAACTGACCTGATGGATACAGGTAAGCAGTTCCAGGCCTTAGCAACCTTGTACGAATACAGATAATGCCCAGCAGATTTGATAGGTTTGTATACAGACAAGAGTTTTTGGTCAGTGGATTGCAATGACCAACTGGGAACATAGTTGTGTAGAATATGTTTTACTGCTGGACACGCAGATGGATGCTGAATAATTTTATAGGTGGTAACCTTTGTATATGTTAGTTGATGAGGCTTTTCAGTGATATGCAGTGGTGGGTTCTGAAAGGGGTACTTGCTGCAAATTTAGCAACTTGTTTTAGCATTGTTCAAGTTTTAATATTTGTGAGCCTGGAGGGTAGGAAGGATGGGAGCACCATAATGAAGTGTGGGGAGGAGATAAGTAGTGTCAAGTGTAGTTTTAGCTGTGTCACTAAGAACATTTTTGGTTCTGTAAAGCATCCCTAGTATTTGATGAGTTTTTCTTTTTGTATTTGGAGGTGGAATGTTAGATTACCATCCACTATCACTCTTAATAATTTGCTATAATAAGTGACTTCAGTGGTTGTATTATCAAGATAGAGGACTTTAAATTTTGTTTTTTTCATATGAGAGGGATTTGGGGGGAAAAAGTAGTAGTTTGGCCTTTTCCTGGGTTGAGCATAAGTTGTGAGCTACCAAGCCATGTTTCAGTGGTGGTTAAAGCTTGACAATAACTCCCAGTTTGTAGGCATCTGCAATGAGCAAACATTCCATCAGAAAGAAAGGTGAGGGTGTGTGTGATGCCCTAATTAGGGATAGCAGATTAGTTAATTTGCTCAGGCTCAAATCCTGTACCTTGGTTACAAGAGACAACAGCCTGAATCCTCTACACCAACTACCAAAATACTCACGAAATATGATTATCAGTGCATTTTCAAGGAATTGTGAGCTTCAAGGGAAGGTTACTGTTGCTCATGTGAAATCTGTTTTCAATGTGCAACTGTTTTGTTTAGCAAATGGTTATCACTGATTGTGCTACAGAACTTGAAAGCAGTGTTAGTAGCACAACTGCAGATGGCTATGGGTTCTACTCCTACACCTTGTAGATGGATTGCTAATACTGTGTTGCACTTTAAGGGGTGGGGGTACTACAGTCCTGACTCCTGAGTGTGTCGTCCTTTGGATCAAATGTCTTGCAACTATAAACCCATTGTTTGGTTTGCCATCTATTTCCTATTGCAATGTTACCAGCAATGTATTCTTCAAGGACAGCAGCCACTGAATCTGGCAATGAAACACTGAAATATAGTTTGCTTGCAGCAACCTCTTCATTAGTTATAGATCTATTTAATGTGGAATTAGTCAGATTACTTTTACTTCTGCAGAAATTGTGCATATTAACTGATGCAGAGTAGCCTTTTATGGTTGAAATCTGCTACAATTAGCAGTGTTATCCTTATTGGTGCATATGTTTTGTTTCACTGCTTATTACAATCAAGATGGTGCATCAAAGAACACACACGTTTATGCATGGTCCTACAAATGTGTGCAAGGGGCCAATAGTTTGAATCAGCCCAAAGGTAAACTTTTTCCTCCAATGGCCAGATGCATTTTCTTTGATTGTATGTTTCAATGCCATTTTAATTAATGTAAGTTTCAATGGTAGAGAAGTTTATCGTTCATGCTAAGTCTGTTTTCATTGAGACAGTATTGTTTTGTTCAGCAAATGTCTATCTGTGTTTGTGCTATAAAATTTTAAATAAATGTTTTAAAGCTCTTGAATCATTTAGAAGTGAAGAAGAAAATAATATGTGCAGTGGCAGGTTTGAACAGTGTTTATGGTAAATGAGGAGAAGCAGCCAAGTAATGTACACTGGAATGGCTGCACTGTGGGCTGAAGGGGCTACTGTGTATAAAAGGGGCCCCAGTCCATTACCCTGCTTAGAGCCCCATTTGACCATGATCCGGCTCTGGCCTTCAGACCTGAGTTGATGGATTTTGCTTGTGCACCAGTTAGCATTCCAGCATGTAACTTATGGATTTACATTTAGTTTGATTAGTTTGTCAATATGTGTGAGTGTGGAATAGTATCACAGGCCTTGACCAGATCAATGTGTGCTCTTTGTAGGGTTTTGTTCTCATCTAATGCCTTAGTGACATTTTCAAAGAAGCTGACTAAGTTAAGCAGACAAATATACCTTTCACAAATCCAAACTGATTTGGGTCATGAGATTGTAGTTTGCCAATATATTTATTTTTGAGGTCTATAGTGACACGTTTCACTGTCTTGCAGGCTAGTCTAGTAAGACTTATTAATGTATAGTTGCTAGAATTAATTGTGGAGCCACCTTTATGAAGGAGGAGGACAACCAAGGCTGTTGTCTATATGTCTTGCATGAAGTCACTTGAGAGGCTAAGGATGAACAGATTTAGGACTATATCTGAAAAACAGTGGTTTATGCTGGCAAGGAAATACCCAAGCATTGTTGGCTACACAGAGCTAATGTTTTTACCTCTGACAGCTGGGGGATCATCACTGGAGGAGAGTGGAAGATGTGCAATACAATAGTGTACCACATACATAAAGACAACACACTGTTTACTGTCTGTATTTCAAGAAAGACATCTTCAAAGTGCTCGAGCTAATTAACTTAGTTTTTCTGCATGTGTTATAAACATGACTAATAAATTTAAAATGCATTCCAATTCAGGTTTCTGCCTTAATATTGGCAAGTAGAGCAAAGATTTCAGGTAGCAAGTGATGCAAAATAGCAATGTATTATGTATATATACATACATTTTTTTATGGCAACATTGAACACAAGCCTACATATGACAACTTTAATCAAGCTTACAGCATGGAAACTTTGAAACTAATCACTTACAGACTGGCTACACTGTAACAGTTGGTTTCACTATCAAAATGTAACACTAAGTGTTCAGCCTTAACTTAGCAACTAAAAGAAAGATACAATATTATTTCCAACCTCCATTTTGATTAACAATTTCAGAACTCAACTGGAGATGAATAAAACAACACTATTATACAGCTCTAAAAAGAAATAGCTCTTTTGGTTCACTGCCTTCATTTATTTGTTATGTATGCTTATACCCAAGCTAATAAGTGATAACATTATTCAGAACTTTTTGGTTCAGAATATCTCAATCACTAGAGCTGAATGGTTGCATTATTGTTTTCTGGTACTTGTTATCTGCTATTGAAAGATGGTGACCATGCAATTGCCTGCATATACTTGTCAGCAGATTATCTGTTGAAGCAGTTATGCTGCATCCTGATCTGAATCCAAACTGTTCATCTCCCATCTTACTTTCTTCTACTCTGTGTATTTGTTTATCAATCACCCTCTCCCGAACTTTCATGCAGTATGACAGGAGTTTGATAGCTCTGTAATGAACACAGTTGTGAATGTTCCCTTTGCGCTTTAACACTGGCATGAATATGCTTATTCACCAGTCACCTGAGATGCACCTTTCTCTCCACATTGCTATGAGTACCATCCAAAGCCAATTCTCTTCCATCTCACCCGGTATCTTTATCATATCAGCTGTGACCTAATCTGAGCCTGTTGCTTCCTCCCTGACTTCATTTTCCTTAGAGCTGTTCTTACTTCTTCTATGGTGGGCTCCAGCTCTTCTCTAATAGGTTCATAGATAGGTACTAGGCTATTGGCCCAAGGATCTAAGTAAGCCTAGCCAACAAGGTTCCCTGACTTACGCCACCCAAGAAAGTTAATTTCCTGTGCCCCTGTCGAACAGAGCCACAGAAGTGATCCCTGGGGTGTATTTCCTATTTCCCATCCACTCATCAAGATTTTTCTTAAAGAGTGCTAATGAGGAACTTTGCTTGACATAGATGGGTAGCTTTTTCCAGAGTATGGGACGTCCCTGGGACAGGAATCTATCCCTCCAGCATGTCCTGTTTATTGTGGTGACAAGGTTTAGGTTCCTAGACCGTGTAGCTTGGAGGGATTGGGATTTCCTTAGATGTAGCATGTCCAACAGCTCTGAGTTTGACATAGCTTTATATGTTAGGCAGAGATCTCCCCAGAGTAGGCGATATGCTACAGAGTAAAGCTGGAGTTTTTTGAGACTGTCAGTGTAGGGCATTTGTTTGAGGCCAGTAATCCTCTTTGTGAGGTACCTCTGTGGCCTTTCCAGCTGCTGCAGATGTATTGTGAGGTACATTCCAAACAAGGCATTGTACTCTATGGGTCTAATGAGTGCAGAGTAGAGGGGAACAATGACCTCTTTTTTTCTGGATGAGAACCCTTATATGATGAGGTGTGCCACATAGAAGGATTTCCTGACTACTGTGGCGATGTGATTATCAAAGGAGTGACTACTGTCCACCTGTGTCCCAAGGTCTCATCATACATTTGGCATTAAGTAGACTGCCATCTATGTGGTAGTTCATGGGTACAGAGTTTTTACCAAAAGGGATGACAATGCATTTTTGGGCATTGAGCTTGAGGCCATGCCTCTGACTCCAGGCATCTGTCTCAGTGAGGCCCTTCTGTAGGATGCCCACATCATTTGGGGACTTCAACTATGGCTCCTAGTTTGCAGTCATCTGTGAACTTCATTAGCCAGAGGCCTTCTGTGTTAACCTGTACTTCAGAGAAGTAGACAACAAACAGGAGAGGTCCCAGGACTGAACCCTACGGTACCCCACTTGTCACTGGTTTGAAGTCAGATTTGGAGTCTACAACTTTTACAGTGTGGGTTCTATCAGTGAGCCAGTTGGCAGCCCATCTTGTGATGTAGGGATTTATACCTAGTTTAGTGAGTTTAGCTATAATTCCAGAATGGGGGAATGGTGTTGAAAGCCTTGGCGAGGTCAAGATAGGCTGTGTGAACCACCTTACCCTCGTCTACGGCTTTGGTGACTGCCTCAAAGTCGTCAATCAGGTTCAAAAGGCATGATCTGCCTTTCACAAACCCTAACTGGGTGGGGTCCAGAGCTTGGAGGTTACCAATGTCTTTCTTTAC